>NC_064629.1:592411797-593070686 GCF_023864275.1 Schistocerca cancellata
AACCTTTCCTAGATTTTAAGGGCAATAACCCCGTGCGGGGTGGCGCCATGCTTACTGGCCGAGGTAGGGAGGTCGAAAATTTACTGTCAGAACTCGACCTCTGCCTCTTAAATACAGGTGCCCCCACACATTTCAGTGTGGCACATGGCACATAATCGGCCATTGATCTCTCGGTTTGCAGTCATGGCCTTCTCCCAACTATCTACTGGAGAGCACATGACGACCTGTGTGGTAGTGACCACTTCCCCATCTTCTTGTCACTCCCCTGGCCTCATGCCGACGGACGCCTATCCAGATGAGCTTTAAACAAGGCAGACTTGGAAGCTTTCACCACTGCTGTCACCGCTGAATGTCCCCCACATGGTGCCATCGATGTTGTCGTTGAACATGTCACTACAACGATCGTTTCTGCGGCGGAAAACGCGATCCCTCATTTTTTAGGGTGCCCCCAGTGAAAGACAGTGCCTTGTTGGTCGCCGGAAGTCACTGAGGCAATAAAGAGCGTCAGTGAGCTCTACAGCGACATACGCGGCACCCTTCCCTAGAGCACCTAATAGACTGTAAGCGGCTCCTTGGCCGCGTTCGCCAGCTTATAAAACGACAAAAAAGGAGTGTTGGGAGAGGTATGTCTCGACTATTGGGTGCCATGCGTAACCTTCCCTCGTATGGACGAAGCTCAGACGTCCTTTTGGCTACCAGACCCCAACAGGTGTCCCTGGAATTAACATCAGTGGCGTATTATCTACCGACGCAAACGTGATTGCCGAGCACTTTGCTGAGCACTATGCTCGAGCCTCTGCGTCGGAGAACTACCCCCCACCCTTTCGCACCCTCAAACGGCGGATGGAAACGGAAGTCCTCTCGTTCACTACACGCCACAGTGAACCGTATAACGCCCCATTTACCGAGTGGGAGCTCCTCAGACTCCTTGCACATTGCCCCTACACAGCTCCTGGGCCACATCGGATCCACAATCAGACGATTAAACATCTCTCATCTGACTACATTCGACATCTAGTCATCTTCAACCAGATCTGGTGCGATGGCGTCTTTCCATCGCAATGGTGGGAGAGCACCATCATTCCGGTGCTCAAACCCGGTCAAATCCAACTTGATGTGGATAGCTACTGGCCCATCAGCCTCACCAACGTTATTTGTAAGCTGCTGGAACGTATGGTGTGTCGGCAGTTGGGTTGGGTCCTGGAGTCACGTGGCCTACTGGCTCCATGTCAGGGCGGATTCCGCCAGGGTCTCTCCACCACTGATAACCTTGTGTCCTTCGAGTCTGCCATCCGAACAACCTTTTCCAGACGCCAACATCTGGTTGCCATCTTTTTTTTTTTTACTTACGTAATGCGTACGAGATGACTGGGCGACGTCATATCCTTGCCACATTGTATGAGTGGTGTCTCAGGGGCCCGCTCCAGAATTTTATCCAAAACATCTTATCGCTCCGTACTTTCCACGTCCAAGTCGGTGCCTCCCATAGTTCCTCCCGTATTCAGGAGAATAGCGTTCTGCAGGGCTATGTATTGAGGGTCTCTCTAGTTTTAGGTTCTGTTAACGGTCTAGCAGCAGCTGTAGGACCTTTGGTCTCACCTTCTCTGTACGCGAATGACTTCTGCATTTCGTACTGTTCCTCCAGTACTGGTGTTGCTGAGCGGTGCCTCCAGGGAGCCATTCACAAGGCGCATTCATGGGCTCTAGCCCACAGCTTCCAGTTTTCAGCCGCTAAGTCGTGTTTCATGCACTTCTGTTGGCGTCCCATCGTTCATCCAAAACTAGAACTTCACCTTACTGACGATACACTCACTGTAGTGAAGACATATCGATTCTTAGGACTGGTTTTCAACGCTCCATTGACTTGGCTACCTCACCTTCGTCAGCTTAACCGGAAGTGCTGGCAGCACCTCAATACCATCCGCTGCCTGAGCAACACCAATTGGGGTGCAGATCGCCAACGCTGTTGCAGCTCTGCAGAGCCCTTGTTCAATCCCGCCATGACTATGGGAGTCTGGTTTACGGTTCGACGGCGCCCTCAGCGTTGCGTTTACTCGACCCTCCCGACGGGAGCTTTTAGCACGATTCCAGTGACCAGTGCCCTGGTGGAGGCAGGAGTCCCTCCATTGAAGGTTAGGCGTGCACAACTGCTCGCCAGTTACATTGTATTCGTTCGTAGTTCTTCTGCGCATCCGAATTACCGTCTCATTTTCCCAACCACGGCGCTTCATCTTCCGAATCGGTGGCCCAGGTCAGGGCTTACGATTGCGGTTTGCGTCCGGTTCCTTCTGTCTGAACTTGAGTCCTTCCCGTTACCTCCTCTCCTCGAGGTCCATCCACGTACACTTCCATGGTGTATATCAAGGCTGCAGTTTCTTCTGGACTTTTCATATGGCCCTAAGGACTTCGTTAACCCTGCGGCTCTCCGCTATCACTTCCTCTCGATTCTCCACATGTACCGAGGCCATGAAGTGGTTTACACCAGTGACTCGATGGCTGATGGTCACGCAGCCTTTGCGTATGTTCATGGAGGACACATTGTACAGCACTGCTTGCCAGATGGCTGCAGTGTTTTCACTGCAGAGCCGGCGGCCATATCTCGTGCTCCTGAGCACATCCACTAATGGCCTGGCGAGTCATTTCTCCTGTGTACTGACTCCTTGAGCAGCCTACAAGCTATCGACCAGTGTTACCCTCGCCATTCTTTGGTAGCGCCCATTCAGGAGTCCATCTATGCCCTGGAACGGTCCCATCGTTCAGTGGTGTTTGTGTGAACCCCAGGACACGTCGGAATCACAGGCAACGAACTTGCCGACAGGCTGGCCAAACAGGCTACGAGGAAACCGCTTCTGGAGATGGGCATCTCCGAAACTGACCTGCGTTCTGTCTTACGTCGCAGGGTTTTTCGGCTTTTGGAGAAGGAATGGCATAACAGTACACACAACAAACTGGATGCCATTAAGGAGACTACAAATGTGTGGAAGTCTTCCATGCGGTCCTCTCGCAGGGAATCAGTTGTCCTCTGCCGGCTCCACATTGGCCATACGTGGTTAACGCATGGTTACCTCCTCCTTCGTGAGCACCCACCTCGGTGTCGCTGTGGCTCACCAATGACGATCGTCCACCTATTCCTGTACTGTCCACTTTTAGCCGCTCTGCGGCAGACTTCTAACTTTCCCAGCACCCTACCTTCGTTGTTTGGCGACAATGCCTCAACAGCAGCTTTATTTTTACGTTTTATTCGTGAGGGTGAGTTTTATCATTTGATATAAGTTTTAGCGAATGTCCTTTGTCCCTCTGTGTCCTCCACCGAAGTGCTTTTAGGGTGGAGGTTTTAATTTGTTGCAAAGTGGCTGGCTTCTCCTTTTTATACTCATGGTCAGCCAGCCATGGTAATCTGCTCTCTTGTTTTGATCTCTTCTACATGTTTCTTAGCCGGCCGCTGTGGCGGAGCGCTTCTAGGCGCTTCAGTCCAGAACCACGCCGCTAACACGGTCGCAGGTTCGAATCCTGCCTCGGGCATGGATGTGTGTGATGTCCTTAGGTTAGTTAGGTTTAAGTAGTTTTAAGTCTACGGGACTGATGACCTCAGATGTTAAATCCCGTAGTGCTTAGAGCCATTTGAACCTTTTTTTTTTTTTTTTTTTTTTTTTTTTTTTTTTTTTTTTTTTTTTTACATATTTCTTGCGTCTCTGTGGTTTCCGTGTCCGATTTTGTCCATTTTAGTGTTTCTCCTTTCTTCCAGCTGTGTTTTGTATTTCTCGGCTATTTTGCTGCTACACTTGTGAAATTATTTTAATCGGAACAAGGGAACGATCTCCTGGCAGTTTGGTCCCCCCCCCCCCCCCCCCTGTTTTAAACCAATCAACCAACCAATATAGTGTCACGTTTGGGGCGCATTCCTTTATATTGTATTTTCAAAAGTCTGACAATGCCGGAAAAGCGCGCTGAGCTGATTTTCGCAACTTTTTTGAGTTTTTCGTACTGTTGTAACGAATAAAATTCCCTTCTTCCACGTAAAATACATTTCCGGCGAAAATAACATACCCTGTTTAAAAGTTTTTTGAGCGGTGTATTGTTTCTCTCTCCACTCCACGCGTAGACTCTAAAAAGATGGTGTCTTAGGAGAAATAAACGTAATAGTATTGGTAATAACACTTTCGGATTATATTTAACATATATCAGTGGAAGTGGAAAACGTTAGAAAAGTAAGGAAGAAAGACGAATACAGCGTCACGTCGACAGCGTGTTCATTAGAGACGGAGCACTGCACAATTACGAAAGGATAGGGAGGGAAATCGGATATCATTTGCCTGGAGCGATTTAGGGAAAACGCGGAAACCTAAAACTGGATGGCCGAACGGGCTTTAAACCGTCGTCCTCTCGAATGAGAATCCAGTGTCCTAACCACTTCGCTACCTCGCTCGGTAGAACGCTACAGATCATTACTGCCACTGAGCGAGGTGGCGCAGTGGTTAGCACACTGGACTCGCATTAGGGAGGACGACCGTTCAGACCCGCGCCCGGCCATCCTGACAGGTTTTCTGTGATTTCCCTACAACGCTTCAGGCAAATGCCGGGATGGTTCCTTTGAGAGGGCACGGCCGACTTCCTTCCTAATCCGATGGGACCGATGACCTTGCAGTTTGGTTCCCTCCCCCAAATCAACCAACCACAACTGCCAGCACACACTGGTACATAATTTTCAAAGCAAGCAGTATATTAGCACGAAACGTATGCGACAATATTAAAAATTTCCTGTTTAGCAAATATGTCGCTATAATTGGAGGGAAAGCGTTAGAAAAAGGAGTAGTTTTGATTGTTTTCTCGCCAAGATGGTTACAATTTTTATGAAAGTGAATTACTTCACACACAGTTTGTACTAATTTATTACTTAAAAGGCTACATAAAACAGCTATTTAAGTAAATATAATGTAGTTGAAACTGTTGCGAAGTCGTGAGAGTTCTACGAGAACGAGTAAATTACGTAGCTAACAACAGCTGGCAATAATACAAGAAAATTTAGCATAATTTTTATAAGTGGTAGAAATACTAACACATTTTTCAGATTCAACATCAGAGTAAATCGTTAGAACCGTATGTAAGTTAGAGCTTTGGGGTAACCGCAGACACGACACAAGCTTTAAGAAAATGTGATGTAAATGGTTACATGAGGGTAGTCAACTGGATGTCGGTAATTCATAGTGTGTGTTATACCACACATTTCGTAGAGATTTGCAAGCAAAGCAAGTGTTTTACGCTAGTTCTCAATGAAAAGAAAGGCGTTATTGGTTCTGATCCTCGCTGCTGCGTAAGATCATCTTGGTGAGAAGTTGAACGCACTGTGTACCCGTAACCTACTTGTCGCAGAGACAACACAGTGCTCTCCCTAAGATAAATTAATGATTTATGACGACGTGTTAACAGAAGTTATTTCATAGTTTTATTCGAGACTGGTATGGGGATAAAGCTAAAATTGTGGGTTGTCTCTGGTCCTACCACACAGCATGTAATGGTGTGCAGAGCAAATACAGGGTGTTTGGAAATACCCGTTACAGACTTCCATGATGTGTAGAGGGGAGGGAGTACATAATATTTTGAACCAGCACCCATGTTCGGAAACGCCATCCAAGGACGCTATAGAGCCTTAAAATTATAAGCGCTGGAGTCTGTACGTTGTTGTGGTCTTCAGTCCAGAGTCTGGTTTGATGCAGCTCTCCATGCTACTCTGCCCTGTGCAAACTTCATCTCTCAGTACGTACTGCAACCTACATCCTTCTGAATCTGTGTATTCATCTCGTGGGCTCCCTCTACGATTTTTACCCTCCGCGCTGCCCTCCAATACTAAATTGGTGATCCCTTGATGCCTCAGTCTATGTCCTACCAACCGATCCCTTCTTCTAGTTAAGTTGTGCCACAAATTCTCTTCTCCCCAATATTAGTCAATACGTCCTCATTAGTTACGTGCTCTACCCATCTAATCTTCAGCATTCTTTTGTAGCACCACATTTCGAAAGCTTCTATTCTCTTTTTGTCTAAACTATTGATCGTCCACGTTTCACTTTCATAGATGGCTACACTCCATACAATTACTTTCAGAAACGACTTCCTGACACTTAAATCTATACTCGATGTTAACAAATTTCTCTTCTTCAGAAACGCTTTCCTAGCCATTGCCAGTCTACATTTTATACCCTCTCTACTTGACCATCATCATTTATTTTGCTCCCCAAATAGCAAAACTCATCTACTACTTTAAGAGTCTCATTTCCAAATATAATTCCCTCAGCATCACCTGATTTAATTCGACTACATTCCATTATCCTCGTTTTGCTTTTGTTGATGTTCATCTTATATCCCCCTTTCAAGACACTGTCCATACCGTTCAGCTGCTCTTCCAGGTCCTTTGCTGTCTCTGACAGAATTACAATGTCATTGGCAAACCTTAAAGTTTTTATTTCTTCTCTATGGATTTTAATTTCTACTCCAAATTTTTCTTTTGTTTCCTTTAGTGCTTGCTCAATATACAGATTGAATAACATCGGGGATAGGCTACAACCCTGTCTCACTCCCTTCCCAACCACTGCTTCCCTTTCATGCCCCTCGACTTTTATAACTGCCATTTGGTTTCTGTGCAAAATGTAAACAGCCTTTCGCTCCCTGTATTTGACACCTGCCACCTTTAGAATTTGAAAGAACGTATTCCAGTCAACATTGTCAAAAGCTTTCTCAAAGTCTAAAAATGCTATAAACGTAGGTTTGCCTTTCCTTAATCTATTTTCTAAGATAAGTCGTAGGGTCAGTATTGCCTCTCGTGAGCCTGTATATGTATGTATATATTCAGGGTGATTCCTTTGTTAATGATAGAAACTTTCAAGGGCAATGAATAAATGTAGCAATTTGAGGTAAGAGTCCCTGTACCGGACACGAAAGAGTGTGAAGTTATAAGGCAACTTTCAGAGGTGGTGGTATGGACCAACACAAGAAAAAAATGTCCAGTAAACATGTTCTCTGCAATGCTTCCATGTTCACTGCACATTTTTTTCCTTGTTCTGGTCCATACTACCGCTTCTGAGAGTTGCATACCCTACATTGTTAGCAGCAACAGCACCGATACATGTATTCCACTGTCAGAAGAATCAGAATGATCTTTGCTTGTAACTATCGACACGTTCGTTCCCGAACCAGGGACCCTTACCTCAAATTGATACGTTTATCAATCTCCATCATCCTTGAAAGCTTAAAACATAAATAACATAATCACTCTATACATACGTTTACAGGCGCCGGTGCCTACGATTTTGACGCTCTGTAGCGTCGTTGGATGAAGTTCTTATTCCAAATATTGTCTACTCATTCCCCTTTACAATTTCTAGAAGTTTTTAACGGGAAATTCGAACACCCTGTATGCTTGGTTAGGATTGGCCCAGTGGATGTGATATGCTCTGACTTCCCCAACTGGGAAAGCAACACTGTCGGCTCGCTACTGAGAAGAATGAACCTTCAGCACTCATCGTGTTGTGATTGTTAGTAACAGAATAAATGCGTCTTGTCAATAGTTGACCATTGACATTGGCCAGGAACTAGTCTGATATGGATCTAAACCTATTTAGGGAAACCTCTGATAACTTGAATCAGGAAGACCGTGCAGGGATTTTAACCCCATCTCTTTCCCTTTTACCAATTCAGTATCTTAAACATTGCACGACTACGATAAGTGGCAGTCACCGAAAAGGAAGGGATAAAAAGTCTGTAGTTTGAAGCGTGTATAGTAAAAACCACCAAGCAACTTACTTTTCAAGCACGCAAAACGATGCTTAACGTGGCGCTGTTTCGTATGTGGGGTGGGGGCAGGGAGGGGTGGGTCGGTAAGACCCAGAGGTGGACGAGGTCTCTCTCCCTCCCTCCCTCCCTCCCTCCCTCCCTCCCTCCCTCCCTCCTGGAAGCCCTCGTCTGCTCTCTGGTCTGCAGACAGCCTCGACAATACATTTTCATCTGTCATGCATTTACTTCTCATCTGTGGCATCAATATTGCTTTCGTTGCCTCGACAACTCTTGCTTCGATAAGATTTTTGGCTGATGTCACTAATTCCAGACGAATTATACCATAATCGTATGGACGATGGACTAAGGACTTCGCTGTTCAGTCGCTCAACCACCTAATCAACCAACAATCGTATGTAGGACGCTCGACAGCAACCGAAAGTGAAAATTTCATTCAGAGTTTCCGAAAACATACACGTAGATTAACAAGGAATCGAACCAAACCCTTAGATTACTAGTGTTCACATACTCCTGACATACCGAGCTGCATGCTGTAAAACACACATGTCCGAAACAGTATGTACCCTTAGTTAAATCCATTGGGTTACTTAAACAGTATTGGCCAAAGGAGGCTGTTCTCGGTAATAGATTTTGTTCCGTGTTGTCAGTACTCTCTGGAATACAACCCACAGAATACGATAAATTATACGAATGGTAACAGTGACAAACTTAATATTACATTCCAAGAAGGGAGTGAGCTACGCATATCAGTTGCTGCTGCCTAAACATTGCGAAACTTTCTGCCGCCATTTTTAATCGGTAAAGTACACGACGAAAGGTCATGCAACTCACAGTGCTACAGCTAATGTTGTAAACATGTCACGGCTAATATGCTTCTTTACTTTACTAGGTGAAAATTATAGTCGAGCTTTGGTCCATTAACATTTTAACCGCTTTTGCTCGCAACAGCCACGTTTACGCACGTACTTACGATCTCGTTTGTGTCCTGTGGTTGCAGCACTTTGACATATTAATAGGCCGTGGGGTTTAGCAAGCTTTAAAGACTATCATTTCGTTATCTCAGTTGCGTGAACTTAATGATGTAAATGAAAGGTGATTCACGCAGTGAGGCATGCTTACGTGCGTGGCTTGTGTCACGTCGCTGACAAATGACGGAGGCAAGCACACTGGTTTTCGATACGTCGTCAGCCTGTTACGTCACTCGTGCTTGGTCTACAGTCAAGCTATTAATGCGTTTTCTGCGCTCACTGTACAGACGGAAGTGTCTTCTTTGTGAATCAAAAACTAATTGATCCTAGTTGTCGTTTACACATAGTTTTTTATTTTTATTTTTAGATATATCGAGCCTAGGATGAACTTCCTGTAGTAACCGCAATTGACTGATCAAAGTAAAATTCTTTTTTTTATTTTTTTTTTCCTTAATCGTACGTTTCAGAACTGATAGCAGAACACATTAAGCTCTCGATTATCCACTGTAATTAAGGACTTGAAAGCGCGTGAACCGAATTCCACGGCTAATCCGCTATTAAAGTACGTCTTGTACCATTACAATAAGACAACACATTCTTGCTTGGTTTATAACCACGCGCACTACGCTCTGCCTCGAAAACTAAAGTCTTTGTTGCTAGACATTTCCAAAACAACCTGGGTTCGTCCGAATTGTATACTTGCCCCAGTTCTAAATTTTCTCGTTCAATAAACTTCTGGAAATCCTTACAAAAGTCTCAAGCAGTATTTGTTACCCCTTATTAGCTTTTCGCCGTGGAATGCAATCTCCCGGGTACCATGGCGTTGTTTAGATCTTGTTAACCAGCCGAAAGATAAATTAAAATCTCCTTCAATCCCAAAGGTTTTGTAGAAAAACTGATCCTCTTTGGCGGTTACTGAGCCAGATACTTGTGTACCCTCTGCTCTTTTCTGCTGAAACCATTGCAACATGGCTTTATTCAGTTATGCGTACACTGCCATTTTCATAGCCTTCCGCTTTGACATACCTTTCGATGAGTCACAATTGCTAGGAAATAGAATTATTTCGTCTTTGTTTAATCCGCCAGTATGGTAATTACTACTAAGCGCTTCACCATTTGAAGATCGGGTACTTCAGTGAATGCTGCCGATGACGCATAAAAATGGAAACACACCACGTCAAAAACAATTACGCACACTGTTTAATTAGTGCAAACATTTTTGTGTCCGGACAAGATGTGAAGTAAGCGTAAGAGCCAGCTGCATCTGAAGATGCTGTAGTATGTAAAGGACGTTGTAGCACCAAAATGAGCAGGCTCTTAACTGCACTTTCACGTTTTAGGCAGTTGTGAAAAGATTTGAACTTACTAAACAGTGTGTATTATTGTTTTTGATAAATTTTCTTTATAACGACTGGCGAGGTTTTAATTAGCAGACATAAAGTGTATCTACTTAAAAGAATAACAAACATTACAGGATATATACTTTGTGATCAAAAGTATCCGGACACCCCCAAAAATATAAGTTTTTCATATTAGGTGCACCGTGCTGTCACCTACTGCCAGCTACACCGTATCAGCGACCTCAGTAGTCATTAGAGATCGTGAGAGAGCAGAATGGGGCGCTCCGCGGAACTCACGGACTTTGAATGTGGTCAGGTGATTGGGTGTCACTTGTGTCATACGTCTGTACGCGAGATTTCCACACTCATAAACATCCTTAGGTCCACTGTTTCCGATGTGATAGTGAGTGGAAACGTGAAGGGACACGTACAGCACAAAAGCGTACAGGCCGACGTCGTCTGCTGACTGACAGGGACCGCCGACATTTCAAGAGGGTCGTAATGTGTAATAGGCAGACATCTATCCAGACCATAACACAGGAATTCCAAACTGCATCAGGATCCACTGCTAGTACTATGAGAGTTAGGCAGGAGGTGAGAAAAACTTGGACTTCATGGTCGAGCGGCTGTTCGTAAGTCAAACATCACGCCGGTAAATACCAAAAGACGCCTCGCTTTGTGTAAGGAGCATAAACATTGGACAATTGAACAGTAGATATACGTTGTGTGGAGTGACGAATCACGGTACACAATGTGGCGATCCGATGGCATGGTGCTGTTATGGTGATTGCCCAGTGAACGTCATCTGCCAGCATGTGTAGTGCCAAAAGTAAAATTGTGTTATGGTGTGATCGTGTTTTTCGTGGAGGGGGCTTGCAGCCCTTGTTGTTTAGCGTGGCACTATCACAGCATAGGCTTACATTGATATTTTAAGCGCCTTCATGCTTCCCACTGTTGAAGAGCAATTAGGGGATGGCGATTGCATCTTTCAACACGATCGAGCACCTGTTCATAATGCATGGCCTGTGGTGGAGTGGTTACACGATAATGACATCCCTGTAATGGACTGGCCTCTGCAGAGTCCTGACCTGAATCCTATAGAACAGCTTTGGGGTGTTTTGGAACGCCTACTTCGAGCCAGGCCTAACCGACCGACATCGATACCTCTCCACAGTGCAGCACTCAGTGAAGAATGGGCTGCCATTCCGCAAGAAACCTTCGAGCATCTGATTGAACGTATGCCTGCGAGAGTTGAAGCTGTGATCAGGCCTAAGGGTGAGCTAACACCATATTAAATTCCAGTATTACCGATGGAGGGCGCCACGAACTTGTAAGACATTTTCAGCCAGGTGTCCGGATACTTTTGATCACGTGGTGTATGTCGTTAAAAAATCTAATCAGTAATGTAGATGAAACTTCTGTGAACATGAAGTAATGCACATGGTTTGGCTGCTCCTCTGAACCCCAAGTGCACATCTCCCTCCCCTCCCCTCCCCTCCCTTCCCCTCCCCTCCCCTCCCCTCCTCTCCTCTCTCCCCCTCTCTCCCCCCTCTCCCCCTCTCTCCCCCCTCTCCCCCCTCTCTCCCCTCCTCTCTCTCTCTCTCCCCTCTCCTCTCCTCTCTCTCTCCCCTCCCCTCTCCTCCCCCCTCTCCTCTCCTCTCCTCTCCTCTCCTCTCCTCTCCTCTCCTCTCCTCTCCTCTCCTCTCCTCTCCTCTCCTCTCCTCCCCTTTGGCGGATTTCTTTTAGTACTCATGTGAATAACTTCACACATTTCTTTAATCAGGGTCAATTGCCACTTTTGACGCCATACAGATATCTTATATAAATCATTTTGAAATTAGTTTTTCTCATCTGATGACTTTACAAGACTGTAAATTACGGCATCATCTGCAAATAATCTAAGGGGGCTATTCGGATTGTCTCGTATGTCGTTAATATAGATCAGGAACAATAGCGGGCCTAAACACTTCCTTGGGTAACGCCGGATATTACCCCTGTTTTACTCCATAACTTTCCGTCTATTACAACGAAGTGTGACCTTTCTGAGAAGAAATCACGAATCCAGTCGCACAATTGAGGCGCTATTCCATAGGCACGCAGTTTTGTTAGAAGACACTTATGAGGAACGGTGTCGAAAGACTTCTGGAAATCTAAAAATATGGAATCAATTTGACATCCTCTGTCGATAGCACTCATTGCGTCATGAGTGTAAAGAACAACATAAGAACGATGTTTCCTGAATCCGTGCTGACTATGTGTCAATAGATCGTTTTCTTCCCGGTAATTAATAATGTTCGAACACAGTATATGTTCCATGGGCCTGTAATTTAGCGCATTACTCCTATTTCCCTTTTTGGGTATTGGTGTGTCTTGATCAATTTTCCAGTCTTTAGGTACGTATCTTTCTGTGAGCGAGCGGTTGTATATAATTGCTAAATATGGAGCTATTGCATCAGCATACACTGAAAGGAACCTGACAATGCTGTCGTTCTGATTTAGGTTCTCCGTAATTTCCCAAGAGACTTAAGAAATCTGCGTCCATGCTTTGTTCTACCAGTCTCACTTAGTTCCTTGTGCCGTCCGAGCTATTGAGAGGTCTCTTACGACCACGATAGTCAGAAGGAATAAACCGTCACAAAAATGGAAAGATTCTGTGCACTGGTTCCTAGGAAACTAAAACAGGCAGTTATGTTGTACATCGCTGCAATGTCCTTCATACTTATAAATGATAATTTGCAATAATAATCATTTGCTAACAAGTAAATACTACATTGCGTTTAGTAAAGAGTGTCGGTGCTGCTCCCCATTTCTTCATTGTTATATTTAAGCACGCACATAACAATATTGCGTTTCTCTTTTATCCATTATGATATTGTTTGCAACATACAACTGTTGAAACTTATTTAATTAAAACTACTGAAAGTACTCTCCAACCCCTTTCCCCCATCATTCATCTTGTAATAAGTTCTAGTTAATACTAATATCACTACCATTAATAGGCCGGCCGGGGTGGCCGAGCGGTTCTAGGCGCTACAGTCTGGAACCGCGCGACTGCTACGGTCGCAGGTTCGAATCCTGCGTCGGGCATGGATGTGTGTGATGTCCTTAGGTTAGTTAGGTTTAAGTAGTTCTAAGTTCTAGGGGATGTTAAGTCCCATAGTGCTCAGAGCCATTTGAACCATTTGAATCTTCCAAATTTCAACCCGCATAATACTAAAACTAAAACCGAAGCTTACATACGGTGAAACGCGTAGATTGGGTGGGAGAGAGAGAGAGGAGGGAGAGAGAGGGGAGGGGAGTTAAGCTACTTTGTTTCGTATGTTGGTTTGTCACATGACTTCCCAGTCTCTACCACTCAAACCTGTTGTGGGTGTATCCACTTGTGGACATTACCCCGGACCTAATGCTGGTGAATCCACCTTCAAATGCTACCTTGTCCCTATTACAAGATGGATCCACAGTTGGATGCTACCCCAGATTTAACATGGGTGGATCCATCTTTGGATGCTACCCTGGATGTAACACTGATGGATCCACCCTGAACAACATCCTGCGTGTAATGTTATCTGGGTCCATCTTTGGATACTGTCCCGGGTGTAATGCTAGTGCAGCCACCTTTGGACATTACCTCAAACTTAACATGGTGGAACCATCCTTTAAATTCATATGTTACATACATCCTGGATCTAACCTTTGATAGCTGTAGTTGATCAGTAGTCAAAACATTATGTCCATATTTCCATCTTGTATCTCTGGAGTATATACTAAGCTTTGACAGCCTTAGTTGCACTATATTGTGTGTTATTAATATTCAAGAAAGTATAAATGGATGTCATTGTTGTTATATGGTCATGGTGTGATATTTGGTACGGATCAGTGGGCACAAAGCTGTATTTAAAAGACGACCAAAGTCAGCACTCGACCTCCATGGCAATCCATAAGTGACTGAGAAGACTTGAAGGCCCTCACAGAAGTTTTTCTACGGTCCCATGAAATCTATAGGCGGCCGTGTGTGCAAGTCACATGACCAAGCATTTGTGACCTTGGCGATGTGTTGAATCCGATTCACATTAAATTGCAGGTAACGAGGGTTTTTTCCTTGCCAATTAGTGCGATTTCTGCTTAATGATCATTAAATCTACATCAATTAATGTATCTATGTTGCAATGTTTATTTTTTGGCCCAGAAAAAGGAAGTTGAGACTAGTGTCAGAAAATATTATTCCTGCACCATCTAGAGTAATGGAAAGACTGCTTCCGAAATAGGGGTTTCCACGCACTCTTATATGTATTCACCGTGGTAACGCCGATAAGCAGCGGCTCACGAACAAGAAAATACTTTGGACGACCTGGCGCTTAAAGGGTGAGGTTTAAAGACGCATTTTGACCGCCGGTCCGTGTACGGGTCTTGCCCGAGGAGGTATTGTTGACGAAACGTTTAAATGATGAAGCTGGCGAGAGAGGTGTAAGCGTGTTTGGTATTCAGAGTGGCCGACGCGGCACGGCGTCACACGCTGGCGCACAAGTCGTGCCGCCGCCGCCTGCCCCTCGCCGCGCACTCTCCCCACCATGTTCTCTCACACGGTTCATTCTGTTCCACTGAACTCTACTTCTCCATCGTTTAGATTTAACTGTGCTGCAAGAAAAGCCCCGAGGGAAGTGGCAGCTCGATGTTCACGGTCGGAAAAAACCATGATTGAATCACCTGTTTTCACCCTACCTTTCCAAAATTATTCCAATAGAGTACCTAGTTGATACATTTGTCGAAGTGGTGGTCGAGCCCGGTCCTCACGCATGTCGAAGTGGGGATGTAACGTTTGGTTACGCCATTGTCTGACCACAAAATCTAAATGCGATGCTACAGTCTGTGATCCTAGGATTTTTTTCTGGCGCTTTGCACAATTTTCACTACTGGAAATATTTCGTGTGTCTGTGGAAAGAAAAGGTTGTGCTTTGGGTCTCTCTCACACTAATCTGTAGAACCTGCAGTAACTAATGGGATCATCTGGTTATCAGTCAATAGGATGAAGCCTAGTAGAACACTGTTGCTGAAAGTGACGTTTGGGTTTTCTGTTCTATAACGTCTAGGAACACTGCAATGAGATTCCATTCGTACGCCTTCCTTCACTAAAAAGACAGAGTTCGTAACGTGAGAGCGTAATTCTGTGCCAGTGTTGAATAGTTCTCGTATGACTGGTATAAACATGTGAAGACGGTTTGTGTGTGGGGGGGGGGGGGGGGGGCGAGTAAACAGTAGCCTCCTCCTTTTTTAGGTGTTTTTTTATCATTTTGCTCTTCGACACAACGAAATTCCTTAATGTAAATCAGATACCTAATACAATCTTTTTCTAGTTACTGATTTGCAGCTGCTCACTCATTTGTGAATTTCTTGTGAACCTCTTTTCATTTAGTTTCTCCTTCAGTTTGGTCCGAGAACCGCTTTTCTTTTTTGGTAGCGAACGAAGATCTTATGTGCTAATCATTAATACTTGCCTACTTTCACGAAAGAACGGTATTTTTCGTGTCTCAGATAGTTATTGGCTGAGAAATGATAAGTAAATATATAAAATCAGCGTTCCAGGTCCCTCTTGCCAAAGAATTTTTATTTATTGACTGCCTGATATCCTGTTACTGTTTGTAATCTATAGATGTTTTTCTTTTCTTGCGGCAAATTTAACCTGCATGACGAGTTCAAACTCTAATCATCAGACGCATACGTTAAGTTTCACGTCGCTCTAAATTCGGAGGAACCTGTTTTATTTGTATAGTAATATTTCAAACGTAGTACATAGCTTAATACTTTAGGGCGCACTGTTGTTATTTAGTTGTAGCAAAACCTAGTTCTTGTAAAAAAAGTGATGAGGCCTAGTGCACATTTGAATCTTCCTTGCAGTTGATTGAAGTAGTATTCCGGAGTTGTTCTACAAATAAGGAGACTAACGTTAAGTTCATCACGTCGAGTCTTTGCTGTTGAGAAAGGAAAGATAAAGGAAACGCTTCGTGATTTGTTCACTTTAACTCCAGGATAATCTTAATGTTATCAATTCTACTACGCTTCATCTTTGCCTTCACATGCAGTAATAATCCGAATACCTCTGTGAATGGAAGAAAGATCCAAGCGAGGAAGAGATTAGAAAAAAAAACCTTCCCAATTATTAGTAAACTTGAACAGGGAGGGGGTGGGGGATGGCAGTGCGAATATACTAACTATGGAGAAGAGCAGAGTGGAAAACGAAACACAAATTGAAGGAATATCGTTGATTCTTTCCAGTTACAGTGGATCAGGCAGGATTGTAACACACAACCTCGATCTAACGCGCCCTGACCATTAGGGACGAGCAACAGCATAACAACTAGCGTGGGGAAGCAAGTGGCCCAGAGTATACCAAGGAAGACATCCTTGTACTGGCCTGAGTGATTAAACGCAAACCACGGGAAATCAAAATGTGGTTGGTGAGCTGACATTTGACACATAGTAAGGAGAAGCAGCGGTGAAACCAGGTCCAGCCATCCAGATTTAGTTTTCCCGTAATTTTCCTGCGCTATTTCAGCCGAGCTCTTAACATTTATTCTACAAAGAATGAGAACTATTATTTAATGATTTAAATAATCAAGATACTGCTCTACCTAGCTTGATTTCACTGTCGACGAAGCGCTAACTGCCCGTTTCGGAAAATATCATGACTACCAAATCAGGTCCCAGCTTGGCTCCTCTCAGATGAAAGTGTGATTAGAAACTGTTTAGCTTAACTTCCCTCCGAGATCGGTGTAATAAGTGACTGAGAACAAATTAAGTTTTTTAAACACAGGAAAATAAATTGACCATAGTTTTAGTGACGGGATTGTCTACGCTGTCGCGTGAAGTGATTAAGGGAAGCAGAGGGAAACCTTTGACTGAAAGATATTAACTCCCTCCCTCCCGAACCAAGAGTTCATTGTCACCATTACTACACCCCTTCTCTTGGTCCGTCATTCGTGCGGTGCAATGAGTGTATGCTGTTGGGAAGCCCTGTTGGGAATTCCAGAAATTACTGACTAGATATAATGCTTCTTTCCGTTCTCGTTCCAGCGTTGATTTAGCGCTCAGTCAGCAGCATTATTTCCTAATATCGTGACAACGAGTATCCACCAGTATTAAAATAATATAGGACACGATACTAGGGACATATATTTTCTACATCTCCATAGATACTCAGCAAGCCAACATACGGTGCACGGCGGAGGATACCACGTACCACTACTAGATTCTTCCTTTCCTCTTCCACTTGAAAATAGAGCGAGAGGAAAAAGCTGTCTAAAAGCCTCCGTACGAGCGCTAATTTTTCCAATCTTAACTTCGTGGTACTTATGCGAAATGTACTTCGGCAGCAGTAGAATCGTTCTACAGTCGGCCGCAAATGCCGGTTCTCTAAATTACCGCAATAGCGCCTCGCGAAAACAGCATCATGTTCCTTCCAGGAATTCCCATTTGAGTTCAGAAAGCTCCTCTGCAATACTTGCGTGCTGATCGTACCTACCGGTATCAAATCTAATTGCACGCATCTGAATTGCTAAGATGTTTTCCTTTAATCCGACCTGGTGGGAATCTCAAACACTCGACTATTACCCAAGAATATATCGCACTATCGTCCTATATACCATCTCCTTTATGGATGAGGTACACTTAACGAGAATTCTCGCAAGAAAACGAAGTAGATCACCTTCCCTACTACCAGCTTCACGTGCTCGTTCCATTTCATATCGATTTGCATCTTTACGCCACTGTGTCAAGCAGCGCCCTACTAATGCTGTACGCGAACGTACAGGATTATTTTTCTTACTCATCCGCATTAACTTACATTTTTTTCTGAAAGCAGAGCAAGCGGCCATTCATCATACCAACTAGAAATTTTGTCTAAGTCATCTTGTATACTCCTACGGTCACTCGACGATACCTACCCGTACATGACAGCCGTAAATCGCTGCTCAACCTGTCCGTCAGATCATTTATGTGTATAGAGAATTAGAGCGGCCCTGTCACACTTCGCTACGGCACTCCTCACGATACCATTGTCTCTGACGAGCACTCGCCGTCGCGGACAAATGGCTCTGAGCACTATGGAACTTAACATCTGAGGTCATCAGTCCCCTATAACTTAGAACTACTTAAACCTAACTAACCTAAGGACATCACACACATCCATGCCCGAGGCAGGATTCGAACCTGCGACCGTAGCAGCAGCGCGGTTCCGACTGAAGCGCTTAGAACCACTCGGCCACCGCGGCCGGCTCGTCCCGGACAGCGTACTGGGTTCTATTACTTAAAAAATCTTCGATCCATCTGGAAACTTAGACTGTGTGCTTAGTATGTGAAGTCTGCTGTTGGGTACGGTGTTAAACGCTTTACGGAAATCTAGGGATATGGAATCTGCCTATTGCCCTCTATCCATCATTTCTAAGATATCACGTGAGAGAAGAGGGCAAACTGATTTTCGTACAAGCGATGCTTTCGGAAAACGTGGTGATTAATAGACAGAAACTTTTCTGTCTCAAGGAAATTTGTTACGTTAGAACTCAAATGCGTTCAAGAATTCTGCAGTAAACCGATGTTAAGAATGCTGGTCTGTAATGAAGAGGGTCCATTCTTCTATCTTTCTTAGAGACAGGAGTCACTTACGCTTTTTTCCAGTCGCTTGGGACTTTGCGCTGGGCGAGAGATTCGCGGTAAATGCATCCTAAGTATAGGGCCAATGCCGCAGCGTACGCTCTGTAAACCCAATTTGGATTACATATGTACCTGGCGACTCACTTGTTTTCGAGTCGCGTGGAGTGGCCGCGTGGTCTGAGGCCCCATGTTACGGATTGCGCGGCCCCTCCCACCGGAGGTTCGAGTCCTCCCTCGGGCATGAGTGTGTGTGTGTGTGTGTGTGTGTGTGTGTGTGTGTGTGTGTGTGTGTGTGTGTGTGTGTGAGTGTTCTTAGCATAATTTAGTTAAAGGAGTGTGTAAGTCTGTAAGTCTAGGGACCGATGACCTCAGCGGTTTGGTTCCTTAAGAATTCTCACACATTTGAACTTGTTTTCAACTTTTTCAGATGTCTTTGTACGCCAAGGATGCCTATTTCTATATCATCCATACCGGAGTATGGACGACAGTGAAATGACGGTATGTTTGTGCGATCCTCCAGCGTGACTGATTTCTTAGCGTGAAACTTAAAACTGCAGCTCTACTTTTGATATTTTCTGTGCCACCCCCAGACTAGTCGACGAGTTACTGGATAGACGCCTTCGACTCGCATAGTGATTGTAAGTATGATCAGAATTTTCTCGGGTTCTCGACAAGATCTTTCGCTAAGGGATGACAGTGGAAATTGTTATGTGGTTCACGCATTGATCTTCTTACGGACGCATGAATACCTACCAACTTTTGCCTGTCAACATTTTCGCGTTCATTTTGAACAAATAGTGCGCCAATCTCTGTTTCCTCAGCATTTTCCGAATTTGATTATTAAACTACGGAGGGTCCTTCCCATTATTAATCCACTTATTTGGAAACGTGCGTCTCAAGAGCACGATTTACAATCGGTTTAAGCTTTGCCCATGATTCCAGCAGGTCCGTCATATTGGAGATAAATGATGTCCATTTCTTGTCCAAGTGGGATACTAACAAATGGCTTATCTGCTTTTCCTAGCACAAATACTCTCGTAACCTTCTTGACGGATTTATTAACTTCAGTAACCACCGTCGCTATGTTATCATGATCACTAATTAATGTCTCTCTACGGACGCTGTCAGCCGGCCGGAGTGGCCGTGCGGTTCTAGGCGCTACAGTCTGGAACCGAGCCACCGCTACGGTCGCAGGTTCGAATCGTGACTCGGGCATGGATGTTTGTGATGTCCTTAGGTTAGTTAGGTTTAATTAGTTCTAAGTTCTGAGTTCTAAGTTCTGATGACCTCAGAATTTAAGTCGCATAGTGCTCAGAGCCATTTGGACACTGTCAATAAGCGCAGGCATGTTTGTACCTGCAGGTTGTAAAATATCCCCATTGCGTGTGAGCTGTCGAACTAACTGTTCAAGGCAGTTTCTGGAAAACCTGTTCAAAAGTACTTCACAAGACGATCCGTACCACCTGCAGTGAATCCAGAGAAGTTTGTCTGCACTCGGCAATTTAAGTCACCTCTAAGAAACACTGCATATCTGGGTATTACCACGCTACTGAGCATAGAATTTCCGTGAATGGTTCTACGACTTTTACTGCGGTATCAGGTGGGCGCTGAAAATAACGGATAATGTAGTTCAGCTTGGCCTTCTACTCGTGTCCCGATAAATTCGTTGGCTCAATTTCGCCCTCTATAGAACGCAGTATTTTTGTCGAAGGCAGTTAACATTTCCCACCCTACGGCCTCGCATCTGTCCTTTCGATATACTTTCCATGCCTAGCTAAATATTTCGGAGTTTACTACTTCGGGTTTCAGCCAGCTCTCAGTTCCGTGAATAATTTGAGAGCGACATCTTTTCTGGAGGGCAGTGAGTTCAGGAACTTCATTACGAATATTTCGACAATTTACTGTTATAATTTTGACAGTCACGTTGTACGTGATCCGATTTCGCTCTCTGCTTATCGACTGGCGAACGTTCCTCAGAGAACCTCAAACTACGCCTAGCCCCAAAAAAAAAAAGAAAGCCATGCGCACGCCCCAAGTACACCACTGCCCGATTAGGTGCTTCCTTCGTGCATTGCGTCCCTGACGTATCAGGGGAGTCCTACGACACTCCACCAATAACTCAGGTCCAGAAATCTGCTGCTATGATCGTCACAGAATCTGTGGAGCGCCTGGTTGAGACCCTCCACTCGGCTCCTCACCAAAAGAGCCCGAACGACTCTGGTACGATGCTGCAAACTGTGAGCTCTGCTTGTACCCAGAGAGCGAGGCCAGTTATCTTCACCAGTATCGCCAGTCGCCCGTAGGAACTGAGGATGTTCTCAGAACCCAAGCGACAGGCGTCATTGTTGCCGACATGAGAAACTTGCAGATCTTTGCACCCTGCACTACCGATAGCCGCAGACAGGACCTCCTCCACATCTCGCATGAGGCCCCCCGACAGACATATAGTGCACATTGGAATTCCTTCCGGTCCTGGACGCTATTTCCCTAAGGGGCTCCGTAACGCTCCTAACACAGAAGCTCCTGACAACTAATAAATCACTCGCCCCGTGTGCCTGCTCGGACCCTGCTGAAAGAGCGGCCACCTGTCCACTCAGAATGAATGGGCGAAACAGACAAAGTAGTTTAGCGTAAGCTCAAAATTTACGAAAATACGATGATTGTGAGGGGACTGGGAAATCAACTACAATATGTTTTAAGGAATTGCCCCAATATTTATCTCGTGTGATTTAGAAAAATGGCAGTAAAATTAAATAGTGAGGAACGGGCCAGCTTCGGAATAAGAGTCCTGTGTCTTAACAACTGTGCCACTTTCGTAGATAAACCAGTTTCAGGTTCGAAGAATATGACAATCACTTTGTATTGCAGTATCAATTCTAACAAATTTCCTGTGAAGATATCAAGGTTGCACATGTGGTATGGAACGTATTTCTAGAATTATCCGTACAAATATGATGCATATATATATATATATATAGGGTGCATCAAAAAGAACTTTACAACTTTGAAAACTCACGTTGATTTATTCATTCAGCGTACAGACACGCTTTTGGTGTCATTTTATGCCAAAAGAATGCAATTGCGGCCGCCTGGCGCAAGTCCTTCTATCTGACGCCATTTCGGCCATTTGGTCGTCTATGAAGTTGAGGTGGAATGATTAGGACAACACAAACACCCAGTTCCCGAGCGAAGAAAATCTCCAACACGGCCGAGAATCGAACTCACTATCTAGAGGCAGCGACGCTAACCTCTAGACGAGTTAAGGGCAGTTATTTAGACTGTTTTCATGTTATCCACCATCTCTTCCTATGTAGTGCCACTCTCTTCATGTCTCTACATCTTCTGCCCTCGATAATCAACATCTTAAAGTTTTAATCATTAATTTCAAATATTAAACAGTGCGGAGAAGTCTGAAGGAGACCTCTATTCTTCAGTTGATTGTAAATGTATGATGATTGGTATCGGTAATAAATGCGAAAATCACTGATTTCGCAGGAAGGAAAAGTATTTACTGAAGTTAAGATTTTTCGTTGTATTGAATACAGATTGAGTTTTGGCACTTTTCGCCTTCCTGCTCCAATTTCCGCTATCAGCTTATGTCCAGGTTTTACTGCTTCGTCACCGCTCTACTACGAACTCGCACCAACACACGACCTCAGTCGGTGGAATCAGCTGGCAGCTGCTTGCCTGTAGTGATTTATGGTTCGATTGCGAATGGAGCGGCGCCACCCGCTCCGGGCGAGGCGCGCGTGTGTTTGAGGCTGCGTGTCACGCGTCTGGTGCCGCCAGAGGGCCATTCAACAACAGGAAGCGCCCTGACTCAGCGTCGCAAACCGCAAGTCTGACTCCGCCGTGCGCCAGCTCGCACGTACCAAACAATATATTCTCTTAAACTCCACGCCTCACCCCGCACGGTTGCAGGAAGTCATCTTGATGCTTTCGCGAAGAGATAGTCGTTTGCCATTGTCACTTCTTTTTCTCACACTGTGTGGTACGAACGGCATTTGCGTCCCGGTTCCAACTCCAGAACCCTCCTCTCTGGTATCTAACGCAAATCGTGGAATAAACAATCACAGCTACAATTTTGGTTTGGCTTAACCTCTGTAACAATTTTCACGTTATAACGATTTCATATTACAGCATTGCATCTATTAGTCCAATTAAAGCCGTCGAACGCTTTCAATTTTGCGGACCCATATTCGACAAAACGACGGTTTAAATCCCTGTTCGGTCATCCAGATTTAGACCGAAAAGTTACAGAAAAGTAACAGAGTAAGAAAAAATATCCAAAATGATTAAAGTGTTCTTGCAGAAAATATCCAATACACTGATGAGCCAAAGCATTATGACCACCGGCTTAATAGCCTGTTTCTCTATCTTTGGAACTAAATACATCACTTATTGGTAGATTTGTGAAGGTATATGGCATTAGATGTCTACGCACAGGTCATGTGATTTGCCTAAATAACGGGCCGCTGAGTTTCGTACGCAGTGATGGCGCCCGATAGCGACTCAGATGAGTTCCACAGGATTTACATCAGACGACTTCGATCGCCGAGACATCAACGTGAGTTTACTATAATGCTTCTCAAACCACTGTAGCACGGTCGTGGCACCAAGATGGTCGTGGCTCTCATAAATTAGTCGAAGGTGAACCTTACTTTAAAGCTTATCTTACCAAAAGTGCTAAATTTGTACTTCACCAAAAGCCGGCCGGGGTGGCCGAGCGGTTCTAGGCGCTACAGTCTAGAACCGCACGACTGCTACGGTCGCAGGTTCGAATCCTGCCTCTGGCATGGATGTTTGTGATGTCCTTAGGTTAGTTAGGTTTAAGTAGTTCTAAGTTCTAGGGGACTGATGACCTCAGATGTTAAGTTCCATAGTGCTCAGAGCCATTTGAACCATTTGAACTTCACCAAAAAGCACTTGTAACTCAAGTCTTTTTATTTAAAGCGCCCAAGTTACTATGATAAGCAGTAATGCTCATTAGCCTTATATGGTTCCTAAATGCGCCTTTCTAAGGTCAAAAAGAGAAATTATTGCGAAATCAGAGGAAACGGGGATGATGTAATAGAAAAGGTCCATGAGGCATTTTGCAGTGTCTCCTCACTATTGTATTTGTACCAAAGACAACTCGAATAACCGCCAGTGCAGACATGGTGACTTGGGTGGAAGTGTGCAAGCAACTTACACCAGATCATTTGAACGACTGTATCGTCGTATCATCGAAATTGTGTGTAACGAGTCAGTTTACAGGATATATATTCGTGAACAGTGTTAACATTAATGAATACCTTTCTTTTTAGTCCTACTCTTGCAACTACACTTAAAAAACAAGTTTGTTTGCACAATTTTTAAATAGCAATCCGTCCATGGAATAGAAGTTGTCCAGGAGAAATTGTGTTAGGTTAGATTTAAAACTTGATTAACTACCTACCATATCGTTTGCTGTGCGACTGAAAAAGGCTTGATACTTGGCGTCCAGACATAATTTTCTCTCGATTTACTTATCACAGAGCACAAACTCTTTGTTATTCTTCCCTCGTAACAAAATTCTTCACCATGGCTACATTTGGATAGCTGGCTAAATTTTCGCGTCTCCGTGTCACTGCTTCTAAAACTTTTACACAGCTCTGTTCACGAAATTATATTCTCTAGACGGATGGCAGCTGTAACAGACCTTTACAATTGTGGCGAGGGGTGTTGCAAGCGGACACCCCTCGCACTATGTTTAGTGCTCACTCGACTTCAGTGTTTCGGTTTTTGCTGGACTAATAGCGTTTTCCTACTTTTTGTGACTTTCGTCTTGAGAAACTTACAGAATTTCGACACTTTCGTGTAAGTCAGCTGCTGAAGTTAGGTAGCCTCCTCCGTTTTGGTGGCAAAATATGAACGTTTGTGGGATTTCCATGTATATAGAGTGGTGAGTTTATGTGCGGGTAATGATACGTTAGGGCCGGCGGTCTGTGTCGCGCCCATTATCCCGCGCGCCTCTTGATTTACATCTTGTTAACCGTTCACACCCGATCGCCCTAATCGCTTTATACTCTACTTTACATTCCTGTACTTAAAGCCGTGAATGGTAACGTCTCGGCCGCTGCAGCCGACATACCCCGCCCAGAGCCACCCCTTTCCCAGCCTGCGCCGGGAAAAAACGAACAGCCTGACTCAGCTGACCCTTTTTATCAGCAGGTGCGGCTGTTTTGCTCGAGCTGGTGATACCATTTGATGGTGACCTAATTGGGCCGATTGATATGCTAATTGTGAGTGCTTGCGTAATGAGAAGGTATCGTTTCCACGCGATATATCAACATTACGAGTTTTACATTTACATCTATATACGCGTGGCTGAACTGCAGTTTCCAGTAACACGGACATTAAGCAAGTAACATTCTCCAGTATTGAGAGAAAGTCACACTGAATATGAGAAACGTGAAGTGTGTGCACGTAAAAGAGAGTGAACGGTGAAACTGTGTGACACAACTAAAAGATGTTCGGAGGTAACAAGATTCAGCTAGAAATGGCTAACGGTAAGTAGGTAAGCAGCGGAAGGTACAAACATAGTACAGAAAACAACTCTGTGTGGGCGGGAATGAACACATTTGCTACTGAATTAGGAAAATTATGTCTGACGAAGGATCAATTACTTATTTAGCAACAGTTAATAAAAGAATGTTTTTATTACAGCTTACGATGTTAGCTAGAGTGCGGTAAACACGGTATAATGAGACAGAACCTCAATTTTACACAAACTGATAGCTAAATTTTAACTTGGCTCTACTTGCCTTAAAATGGTCTACGTGAAGAACATATCAATAATGCAGTCAGAAAGTGTTCATTATGGTGCTTGACGATTAAAGGTGTACGAAAAAGCTAACGCCATAGTCATGTTACCAGCAACCTACGATACGTCCTACGCAAAAAATTAAATATTGGAAATCTTTGTGCAAGACACGTGTCGCAGTTTCTGAATAAGTAATGACCAAAAGTGAACGCAAAAACGAATTCCTTATAAATATTTGGATCGTTTACTAAATAAATCGTTATTACAGTTATTACGTGTGCCCCACATTAACTTCAGAAATGAAAATAGTGGGCGGAAGCCAGCACTTAAAATGACGAAGCCTACTTCATCTCCTGGAAAGGTTACGGCGAGTATCTTCTGGGATGGAAAGGTTTTTTTTTTATTATCAATTACCTTGCCAGGGTTAAATGAACAACCGGCAAACAGGATGAAACTACGAGGGAGCAGGCCTTAATAGAAAGGAAAAAAGCTCCTATCTACTTTGGAAATGGGAAAATTGAGAGATTGGAAGTACAAAGTGATGGAACATCCATCGTATTCACCTCTGATTTCGAATTATTCTCACGTCTAACGAAACTCGTGTCTGGAAATCTTGAGTGCAATGAAAAAGTTATAACAGTCGTAGAGAATATTTTGCAGACCTTCCGGAATCGTTGCCAGTGGATAAAACGTGGACAATGTGCATTTACCGAAAGGAAAACTACTTTATAAAAAGAGGCATTTTTCACATAAAATATACAGTCTCTCACAGACCGAGGAACTTTCTCCGTGTTTAATGTAATTATCTGTTCTGACGAGTACTGACAGTATAAAAAAACAAACACACACACACACACACACACACACACACACACACAAGGATTTAAAGTTTCTTAATTGGTTCAGAAAGGTGTTGATTACCCAGGAAAGCCCGTTTTCAATAATTTGCCAATAACTATAAAAAGATTAGCTACTTGTGAAGCACAGTTTAAAGAGGAGCGAGGAGCAGAAAGGAGTTATTGGTGGCCAACTCCTACTCCATTGACGAACTGCTCATTAGTAAAAAAATTCCCTGCGGGGTCAGGGATTTTCGCCTGCCCAGAGATGACTGGGTGTTGCTGTGTCGTCTTCATCATCATTCATCCCCATTACGGTCAGAGGAAGGTAACGGCAAACCACCTCCATTAGGACCTTGCCTAGTACGGCGGTACGCGTCTCCCGCGTCGTTCCCCTACGCTATGTCAAGAAGCATGGAACTTCATTTCCAAAACAAATTAACGTATATGTTATTAATAATGTCAAAGTGTTACATATAAGCGGACTTCTGCTCATCTTCAGTGCCGTAATGCGGTCTGTTGTTAAATTATCTTACGCACATCTGTGTATATAGATTACACCTTTGTGACGAGTTTCGTATTAATCCTTAAATAAAAATGTTTCAGATATAATGCTTATTCCACTTGTCGTAGTATATGTGGAAGAAACATAAGGATATCTGTTCTTTTGTATATTTGCGTTAATTATTTTTGTTTCTGTGACATGTTCTACCTCCTTCAGGTTCTCCTCAGTGTGGATGTATTGAATGAAAAGTACAGGGTAAGGTGGTAAAATTTCGATATAGGTACTATTCCCGATCTACGTAAGGTTTCGCGCAATTTTTCAGTTTCGTAGTGTTGGTAACGCTGCCTTTGTGTGGCGTTGCAATGCGGAAGGTTTCTGCAGCTCCTGTCTTTGCCTTGAATCACCAGTTTGTGCTACAGAGATATAAATTTTTTCTTGTTGAGAGGTAAGTGAAGTTACTCAGTTTTATGCACTGTTATAATCTGACTAGTTGCCATGTGCTTGTAAATTCTATATTAGTGAGGTTAGAGACTTGTTTTCCGTTCCCACGTGTTCAAAGGCATCTATACAGAAATGTGCTGCCATTTCTTGACACAGTTCAGTACTATTTACTCATTACCTACATTAACATTACACTAATACTTGTTCTATAGATCATGAATACGACATTTCGTAATACTGTGGAGCGTGTCAGTTTGCCGCGCGGGGTAGCCGTACGGTCTAAGACACCTTGCCACGGTTCGCGCGGCTACCTCCGTGGGAGGTTCGAGTCCTCCATCGGGCATGGGTGTGTGTGTTGTCCTTAGCCTAAGTTAGTTCACGGTAGATTAAGTAGTGTGTAAGCCTAGGGACTGATGACCTTAGCAGTTGGTCCCATAGGAAATTACCACAACCGTGTCAGTTTAACATACGTTTTCATTGCACTTTTTTTTTCTTTATTTACCGTACTACTTCATATCTAAAAATTCATCTGTTGAGTACAAGGAGTTGTCATTCAGAAATTCTTTTAATTTGTTTATAAATGTTGGTTGGCTATCTATCAGACTTTTAATGTTATTTGGCAAATGACCAAAGACTTTTGTGACAGCGTAAGCCAACCCTTTCTGTGCCAAAGTCAGATTTAACCCAGAATAGTGAAGATCATATTTTTTTCTAATGTTGTAGCTATGCATTCGCAATTGTTTTTTAATTCGGATGGGTTATCAATAACGATTTTCATAAGTGAATATATGTATTGCGAAGGTACTGTGAATATTCCAAGTTCCTTAAATAAGTGTCTGCAAGGTGGTCCGTGGTGGGCTCCAGCTATTATTCTGGTTACATACTTTTGAATACAACGATGCTATAGGAAAACAGTGAATGAAAACGGGCGTAGTACGCTAATTTACTGATATGTTTATCACCAAAATTTCCAATAACCCTAACGGCATAAGTAGCAGAACCTAACTGTTTCAGCAGATCATCAACGTGTTTCGTCCAATTCAATTTCTCATCAATGCACACACTCAGAAATTTTGAATATTCTACCTTAGCAACAGATTTCTGTTCATAGTCTATACTTATCAGTGGTGTTATGCCATTTACTGTACAGAATTGTGTACAATATGTTTTCTCAAAACTTAATGAGAGTCCTTTTGCAGAGAACCACTTAACTTTTGAAAATGCATTGCTTACAATTTCCTCGGAAAATTCTTGTTTGTTGGGTGTGAGTACTATGCTTGTATCATCAGCAAAAAGAACTAGCTTTGCATTTTTGTGAATATAGAGTGGCAAGTCATTAATATATATTAAGGACAATAAGGGACATAAGACTGAACCCTCTGGGACACCATTCTTGATACCTCTCCAGTTACAGGATTCTGCTGATTTTTTGTAAACTATCTGTACTGTTAATTTTAACCTTGTGTATTCTTCCAGTGAAAGATGAATGAAACCATTTGTGCACTGCCTCACTCATACCACAGTACTTAAGCTTATCTAGATTAATTTCATGAGTCACACAGTCAGACGCTTTCGAGAGATCACAAAATATCCCAATGGGCGATGTTCGGTTATTTAGAGCAATATTTGATCAGTGAAAGCACATAAAACATTTTTTGTTGAAAAGCCATTCTGGAAACCAAATTGACATTTTGTTAGTACTCTATTTTTACAAACATGTGAAGCTGCTCTTGAATACATTACTTTTTCAAGAATTTTGGATAAAGCTGTCAGAAGAGAGATTGGGCGGTAGTTAACATCAGACGTATCCCCTGTTTTATGCAATGGTTTAACTACAGCATATTCCAGTCTATCTGGAAAAACGCCCCGTAGCAGTGAGCTACAACATATGTGGCTGACAATCCTGTTTACCTGTTGGGAACAAGTTTTTAGTACTATGTTGGAAATGCCATCAATTCCATGTGAGCTTTTACTTTTGAGTGAATTTATTATTTTCTTAATTTCAGTAGGAGTGGTGGGTTGAATTTTAATTTTATCACATTACATAGGTATTGCCTCTTCCATATACAACCTTGCATTTTCTAGTGAATAGCTGGATCCTATTTTCTCTACAACACTTAAAGAATGATTATTAAAAGTATTTTGTACTTTTGACTTTCATTGAGTTCGATAGAAATAGTCTTCCTGTGCTCTCGGCTACCCTTTTTCCCTTTTAACAATATTCTAAATTGCTTTAATTTTATTATCAGAGATGCTAATCCCAGACATAATGCACATACTTCTGGACTTTTTAATAACTTTTCTGAATACGGTGGAATAGTTTTAATAATGGTTGACTGTTTCTGGATCATTACTCCTCCTTGCTATAAGATACATTTCCCTTTTGTGTTTACAAGATATTTTTATCCCTTTAGTAAGCAATGGCTTTTTAGATGGTTTCTTACAATTATGTTTCACTGTTTTGTTAGGGAAACTGTTTTCAAATATACTCACGAAGGTATCATGAAATAAATTAAATTTTAAATTAGCATCAGGTTCCTTGTCCACCTCATCCCAGTCTAAATGTTGCAAGCTTTCTCTAAAACTTGTAATTATTAATTCGTTAATTGACTGCACTATTTAGGAGGACTGTTTGCACTACCCTATGGAGCTGTGTCGTACTGTAACTAGCTGTGCATCATGATCACAAATCATTCTTAATAGAAAAAGTTTTTATTTAATTAAATGTATCTTGATCTATAAAAACATTATCTATCAGTGTGCTGCTTTCCTTTACCACCCAAGTAGGAAAATCAATAACTGGTGTCAAATTGAAAGAACCAAGTAATAGCTCAAGGTCAAGCTTTCTATCAGGCTGTTTCAGAAAATCTACATATAAATCCCCAAAAACAATAATTTGCTTCCCTCTGTCTGACAGATAGCACAACAAAGAATCCAAGTTTTTCAAAAATAACTGAAAATTTCCCAATGGGAACTTATACACAGCTACAATTATTAAAGTACAATTATTTAGTTTAAGCTCACACGTACATGCTTCTATATGTTGCTCTACACAACATTTTTTTTAATTCTAAATTTTCCACACTATGATAAATTTCAACATGCGTGGCAACTCCTCCTCTCTCCATAGTTTCTACATACGTATGCTGAAAGCTTATATCCACCTACATTTACCTTTTCCATATATGTGACTCTGTGATATTCTGACAGACATAGTACATCTGTTCCACACTCAGTTTCTAAATCTAAACAGAGAAGAAGCTCATCTATGCTGTTTTTTTAATTCCCTATATCCTGGTGCAATATATTAACATTATTTTTCACTGTACTTTTATGAGAATCTTGTGATGTTTTAACATATCTAATACCTGCTTCTCTGAGCTTCTCATTAAGCTGAATTTCATTCAATGATGAATCATTGGACACTGATCTTCGCGTAAAAAAGAGGTACTCCCAAGAATTTCAGTGCCCTTCCTCGTGATATCACCCTCGCCAATAGGACATTTTCAGTCAGAAAAAGGTACAATTTCGATATCCTAGTACAATTTAGTTCAATGCAGTTCTTTAGTGTAGCCCGTCAAGACTGGTTACCGTAGATATATTATACACAATTACTAAAAATAAACTCTGTGTATTTAAACATAACTTCTCTCGTGAGTTTTTAAAGCAAACCATTATTTTTTCTCTTAGATGCCCCGAAAACGACCATAAAAGAAAATCGACAGTAAATTGAGTCCAGCTGCATTATATGTGGCAATAAAGAGTGTAATGGACGAACATTTGATCCTCCGAGCTGCCTCAGAATTATACGACATTCCTTTCAGCACTGTGCGTGGTAGAGTACAAATTTAAAGAATGCAAATTGAATTATAGCTAACGGCCTTGCCGCAGTGGTAACGCCGGTTCCCGTCAGATCACCGAAGTTAAGCGCTGTCGGGCTGGGCTAGCACTTGGATGGGTGACCATCCGGTCTGCCGAGCGCTGTTGGCGAGCGTGGTGCACTCAGCCCTCATGAGGCAAACTGAGGAGCTACTTGATTGAGAATTAGCGGCTCCGGTGTCGGAAACTGACATACGGCCGGGAGAGCGGTGTACTGACCACATGCCCCTCCATATCCGCATCCAGTGACGCCTGTTGTCTGAGGATCACACGGCGGCCGGTCGGTTCCTTTGGGCCTTCATGGCCTCTTCGGGAAAAAAAACTGAATTATCCCTAACTATAGAAAACAAAAATGGTCATCCAACGATACTCAATTCTGAAACGGAAGATGCTTTGGTTGCGAGCTAACATCCCAAAGATGTTCGGGCCCACATGCGGTTCCTCTTCGTCGAAATGTCTTGGCTCAGACTCGTCTAGGGGTTGAACCGCACGTGTCGCATTACACGTCCTAAATTAGACACTTGTGACCCTTTGGTTAAATTGTCTGGCTGATGGCAAGTTTGCGAAATACAAAGTTAACATAACATATAAAAACAGTAATAATAATATCAGAAACCGACGGTCCGTTTTCGCGTCTGCATCCGAACTGTCCCCTTTGGTGTCTAGACCAGACTTGCCCTTTGCCCGTCTCCGGCCACGTTTCCCACGCGCCGAACATCTTCGCTCAACTGACTAGCGCAGTTCTCTTTCCTGAAGCCGTCCATGTTATAGGCTACAGCTTATTCTACATTATTTTACATTTTAACATATTTAAATAATCAAAGCTGACCACTTTCACGTTCTAAATAAAGTAACAATAATATCCATTACAACACGGATCGCACGGCCCCTCCCGCCGGAGGTTCGAGTCCTCCCTTGGGCATGGATGTGTGTGTTGTTGTTAGCATAAGTTAGTTTAAGTAGTGTGTAAGACTGGGGACCGATGACCTCAGCAGTTTGGTCCATTAGGAATTCACACACATTTGAACATATCCATTACATAATAAACGTTAAATTCTTTTACATAAAACCAATTCAATTTACTTCTTAGCTTTGAATGCCACGGCCAGTAGCCTTGCACCAATGTCCTTTCTGATAAATGAATAAAGAACAAAAGTAACTATTATGCACTAAACTTTACAACAAATATTCTATTACCTAATGATTCAATAAGGTGTCATGCTGTCATCGTTCAATGTATTTTATGTGGAGGAAATGATGATCTGATGCTTAATTGAAAATACCGATAATTTAAATCTACTATATCTTTTAAACAAATAAAGTTTCAGAGCTGATATTTACAACGTATGTCACTTTAACGATGCGCTTCTATACGAAATGTCGATTGTTAAGATTGACCAAAACATTCAGATTTTAGCATTCAGGTCTTTGTTACAAAACTTGTTAGTTTCAATTTAACAGTAAATCCTAAACTATTATAGATATGATCAATATTCACGTTTTATTGGGATCACCATGAAAATGTAAGGAGGATGGCAGATTAAAATTACTGTGGCTTGATTCCCTGCACTGCTGCAGAATTAAATACTTTTCATAAATGTTTCCCTTTATGGCCGATCTTAGGTCCGCCATATTTAACACTGCTACGTCTACTCGGCCACAAACGGATGCTTCTGGGTTTCCCTATGACGTAGGTTCTCGTCTGTCTCACTCACACACTACAGCGCTTAGGCCTCAATAGACAATAGACGCCTGTGAATTTTCCCATCTCGTGGTGAATCTGCGCCCTTTGTGGCACTCGGTTTTCGACGACAGTGTTTGTTTCACAATTCCTGTAGGCTGACTCTTTCGGCCATATATTTAAATGAGAGCGCAATGCTCGTTAGCTCACTTAGTTCAGAGAGCTTTATTTCTAGAACAGCGAGGACTAGGTCTGTCGTCACACCAGTTAAGAAGAGCTGCAATGCGATTTGCTGAGAAAAAATATTTGATACATCCGTGGAATTTGGAAAGCAAAGTTGCTGGAATCGATTGGTTTAGAGCATTTATTAAGAGACGCGCTGTGAAATCGCGATGATCTTTCACGAGCCAGAGCTGAAGGCTTAAATAAAACAGAAATAAGTACATATTTCCAGAATTTGGGAGAAATCTTAAAAAAATGTTATTTTTTTGATAAACCCGAGTGTATTTATAATATGAATGAGTCCGGCTTTCCTATTAACAACAGGCCCCCAAAAATAGTTAGTCCTAAAGGTAAGCCAGAAGTTGTTTCACTAACAGACGTGGAAAGAGGACAAAATGTGACTGTTGCTGCATGCTTGAATGCATCTGGTACGTATTTACCTCCAATGGTAATTTTCAAAGGAGTCAGGAAACGCCCTGGATTTCAAGACGGCTACCTCGTGGTTCCATTACGGAGATAAATCAGGGTACATTAATGAAGAAATGTGTATGATCTGGCTTCGACACTTCAAGAAATATAAAACAGTGGGTAGTCTTACATTTCTTATTATTGACAACCATGGGAGCCACACCAGCTTGAATGCTGTAGAGTACTGTAGAGGAAAATAGGATAGAACTTCTGGGATTGCCTTCACACAGTCCACATGTACTATAGCCGTTAGACAGAGCTTTCTCTAGTCTCTAAAGGCTCAATATCACAGAAATGCAACTGAGTGGATTCATCGTAACCTCAGTGAAAGTGTTACAAAACAATGATTCTGTACTATTTTCTATGACGCCTCGAGCAAAACTGCATCTGTTGGCTATGCAATCAAGAGATGCCTGTGCACAGGAATAATACCCTTCTGCAAAGACATGGTTCCTGAGAAGAAATTTGCGCCTTCAACCTTATTCGAGGCTCCTGCGTCTTCAGTCCCCAACAATGTTACAGTTGCTGAACAGATCAAAGAAAACTTGTCTCATTTCAAGTCGGTACTCCACTCATACGATTATACTCAGTGGTGACTTCAATCTACCCTCGATATGCTGAAAAAATTATACGTTTAAAACCGGCGGCGGGCATAAAACGTCATCCGAAATTGCACTGAATGCTTTCTCAGAAAATTATTTTGAACAATTAGTTCATGAGCCCCCTCGAAGCGTAAATGGTTGCGAAAGCATAATTGACCTCTTAGCAACAATAATCCTGGACAAGGAGGAACTATCGTGACGAATACAGGGATTAGTGACCACAAGGCATTTGCTGCTAGGCTGAATACCGTAATACCTACAACCATCAAAAAGAAACGCAAAGTATATCAATTTAAAAAGGCTGATAAAAATGCTATTAACGCCTTTTTTAAGAGACAGTCTTCACTTCTTCCGATCTGATCATGTAAGCGTAGAAAAGATGAGAGATGATTTCAAAGAGATAGTATCGATGTCAATTGAGAGATTTATACCACATAAATTAATAAGTGATTGTACTGATCCTCCATGGTACACAAAACGGGTCAGATCGCTGTTGCAGAAGCAGCGAAAGAAGCATGCCAAATTTAAAAGAACGCAAGATCCCCAAGATTGGCAAAGATTTGCAGAAGTTCGAAATATATCGCGTACTTCAATGCTTTTAACAATTTCCACAACGAAACTCTGTCTCGGAATCTGGCAGAAAACCCAAAGAGATTCTGATGATACATAAAGCACACTAGGGCAAGAGGCAATCAATTCCTTCTCTGCGCAATAACAACGGCGAAGTCACTGATGATAGTGCCACTAAAGTAGAGTTATTAAATACGGTTTTCCGAAACTCCTTCACCAAAAAAGAAAGTAAATATTACTGAATTCCAATCAAGAACAACTGCCAAGATGAGAAACTTAGAAGTAGATATCCTCGGTGTAGCGAAAAAATTCAAATGTTCAAATGTGTGTGAAATCTTATGGGACTTAACTGCTAAGGTCATGAGTTCCTAAGCGTACACACTACTTAATCTAAATGATCCTAAGAACAAACACACACACCCATGCCCGAGGGAGGACTCGTACCTCCGCCGGGACCAGCCGCACAGTCCATGACTGTAGTGCCTTAGACCACTCGGCTAATCCCGCGCGGCCCGGTGTAGCAAAGCAGCTTAAATCACTTAATACAGGCAACGCCTCCGATCCAGATTGTATACCAGTCACGTTCCTTTCAGAGTATGCTTATACAATAGCTCCATATCTGGCAATTATGTACAACCACCCGCTCACAGAAAGATCCGTACCTAAAGACTGGAAATTTGCTCAAGACACAATAATACCCAAAAAGGAAAATAGGATTAATGTGGTGTGCGTACTGTAAGACCTTCGGTACACACACCATCAGATTATTCGACTTGTCGCTCTAACGAAGTAGGCGAGTGTCAGCAATATGTCTCGTGGTCTTATCGTGGCGTGTTCATCTTCTGCCGTTAGGTCAGACGATAGAAATGCCACTTGGAGTAGCAGATTGACGGTGACCAACTTTAAAAAGAACTTGATTAATTTTCACACACATTTATTAAAATAATAAAAAGCATAGATAGTACGTAACTTGATTCTGGATGCTGTTTACAATTGACAATCTGAAGTTCCTTTGGTCTTGGTACGTTAATCTTGTACTCACATATCTCTGATACTTGACAAAGTGTCTATACATTTCTCTTCAATACTATGTACAGGAATATGATAATCTTACTAGGCGCAGACAGAAACTTGACTATAGACTGGTACAGACTAATGCAGACTGACTAATCAGAGGTCTGTACACTCGTTATAATACCTCGAGCGTTCAGGTATCACTGCGCGAGTGTGATCCGCGAGGAGAAAAGATTCTACGTTAACAGCAATCTCATTGGCTGCGTTACATCTCAATACGCGGATCGGCGGAAGCAGAATTTGGTCCGTCTCTATGACAGCACCATCTCGTAGTGCGGAGACGGACGAGCGCTGCGCCTGCGCTGTTGTGCTTAGCGGGGCGCGCTCTAGTGGGAAAGTTGTGTACGCGCTGACTACGCGGAACTATGTACACAACACTTAATCTGCTGAATTACAGGCCCATATCACTAACGTCAATTTGCAGTAGGGTTTTGGAACATATACTGTGTTCGAACATTATGAATTATCGCGAAGAAAACGATCTATTGACACAAAGTCAGCCCGGATTCAGGAAACATCGTTCTTATGAAATACAGCTAGCTCTTTACACTCGTGACGTAATGAGTGCTATCGACAGGGGATGTCAAATTGATTCCATATTTTTAGATTTCCAGAAGGCTTTTGACACCGTTCCTCATAAGTGTCTTCTAACAAAACTGCGTGCCTATGGAATAGCGCCTCAGTTGTGCGACTGGATTCATGATTTCCTCTCAGAAAGGTCACAGTTCGCAGTAATAGACGGAAAGTCATCAAGTAAAACAGGAGTAATATCCGGCGTTCCCCAAGGAAGTGTTATAAGCCCTCTATTGTTCCTGATCTATATTAACGAAATAGGAGACAATCTGAGTAGCCGGCTTAGATTGTTTGCAGATGATGCTGCCATTTAGCCGGCCGTTGTGGCCGAGCGGTTCTAGGCACTTCAGTCTAACCGCACTGCTGTTACGGTCGCAGGTTCGAATCCTGCCTCGGGCATGGATGTGTGTAATGTCCTTAGGTTAACTAGGTTTAGGTAGTTCTGAGTCTAGCGGACTGATGGCCTCAGATGTTAAGTCCCATAGTGCTCAGAGCCATTTGAACCATTTGATGCTGCCATTTACCGTCATCAGATGACCAAAACGAATTGCAAAATTATTTAGATAAGATATTTGTATGGTGCGGAAAGTGGCAATTGACCCTGAATAAAGAAAAGTGTGAAGTTATTCACATGAGTACTAAAAGAAATCCGCTAAATTTCGATTACGCGATAGTCACACAAATCTGAAGGCTGTACATTCAACTAAATGCTTAGGGATTACTATTACAAATAGCCTAAATTGGAACGATCACATAGATAATGTCGTGGGTAGAGCAAACCAACGACTGCGATTCATTGGCAGAACGCTTAGAAGGTGCAACAGATCTACTAAAGAGACTGCTTACACCACACTTTTCCGCGGTATTCTGAGTATTGTTGTGAGGTGTGGGATCTGCGTCAGGTGGGACTGGCGGATGACATCGAAAAAGTTCAAAGAAGGGCGGCTACTTTTTTATTGTCGCTAAATAGGGGAGATGGTGCCACAGACATGATACGTGAACTGGAGTGGCAATCATTAAAACAAAGGCGTTTTTCGTTGCGACAGGATCTTCTCATGAAATTTCAATCACCAGTTTTCTCCTCCGATTGCGAAAACATTCTGTTGGCACCCACCTACATTGGGAGAAACGATCATCACGATGAAATAAGAGAAATCAGGGTTCGCACAGAAAAATTTAAGAGCTCGTTTTTCCCGCGCGCCTTTCGAGAGTGGAACGGCAGAGAGAGAGTTTGAAGGTTGTTCATTGAACCCTCTGCCAGGTGCGTTATTGCGAATAACAGAGTAATCACGTAGGTGTGTAGATGAATGAAGCTACTGCCAGCGTTCTGGGAGAAGAGCGTACATCTTTAAAAGATGTAACTGAAGAGCATGACAATTGCGTAATACCAGTAGCTAGTACCATTTCTCAGCACAATGTTCTCAAGGACATTTTGCGAACTACAGAGAAAAAAGTATCGTCTCGGGAAAGGAAAACACAGACACCAATTGGGCTCACATCAGATGGAAACCAGAAACACCTCCGCAGCAAGAGAAATCTTTTCAGCAGGGAACAAAAAAAGAAAGAAAGAAATGCAACAAGAACAATAAACAGAAAGTAGGTCAATGAGAAATGATAAAAGAAGTATTAAAAGCTTCAAATCGCCAGCAAGCAATGAGAATAATTGTGGATTTCGTTTCTTGAATTATTATAGTGTGGCATTATTGGTAAAGGGTGACTTGTTTGTCTGCCAAATAAGTGATGTTTGGTACCATGAAGTTTGGGTCCGTGCCAGAGGGAAAAGTGCTTTTTATATGTAAGATGTCAATGATTAGAGTTGTACCAAGTTGTGACAACAATTGTAGCTAGTGTGGTACATTTTCGAACAATTTTACTCAATTCTGTAATAATGTCTTACGTTTAAACCAACACTCGTAATGGCGTAATATCTGTGTTACATACTCATTAAACTTCAAAGAACAAGAGCCATAATTTAAATTATTTAATTCCTGAGTTTGTTTCCAGTTACAATAGCATTTGTCCGAAATGATCGAAATTGTACCACATTACCCTATCCTGCCTCTATCTTTCCATTGATCTATCTAAAGCCAAGTAGTAAATTGCCGGTTTGAATCTTCATACAGGGCGTACATTTTTAAATTTATTTCAGCTCTCCACGAGCGACTGCATTAGTAATATTATGTCGTAGCATATTGCAACCTCTTAGACTAATCGCAGCTCTATGCCGATTGTAAGCATATCGTAATAATAGTTAATTCTTTGAACAATTAATCGATTGGTAAATAGTATATTGTAATCTGTTGCTCTGTATTATGAGTCTGTGATCAAAAATAACATACAAAAATCAGTTAACATAATTAGATATTTTGTTACGAATGTGCAATCCACCTGCCGACTGTATCCAAACTAATTATAGACTTACAACCTCATGATTAGACTCAGAAAAAAAACGTCTTTTTTGAAGCTGAGGGAACGAATGTCTTCACAACGAGTTTTAGATATTACTGAAACGTTATTTCTTCAGCTTCGTTTTCATCTCAATTCGGTTCTTGGCTCGCCTTTTTTTTGTCTTCTTAGGTGATTATTTGTTTCATATATGTTTCAGGAAGACACATGTATCCACAGCCTTTGAAACATTCATTTTGCTCTCTCTGTACTTCCTGAGGGAAAACTTACGATTGTCTAAATCATTGCAGTTGTCTTTGAAACCAGTTCTTCAGTCGAAGCAGCAATCTCCTTCATCCAGTAACCTTGAAGTATCAAAATAAAATACACCTCTTTAAGTCGCTTTTACCCTGACGGATGACTGTTGAAGTGACACCGCCGACGGTCGTTGCATTTCTGCCTCTACGTTAAGATTTACAATATGTGGTATACGCCCCTGCGTTCAACTCGATTACCCGTCCGTGAACAGTTACAGGCAGCATATTTGTGGTGAGGAACAGCTTATGTCAGCACGATCCTTCATTTCGCCTTTCACTGTGCGTTTAGCTCTTAACGTTCCGATACGCATGTGGGTATCGTTTTAATACTGGTACCATTCTGCCTCGTCACTATTACGCTTCGGTAAAGTAAATGGTAGAAGATCGTTAGATATGCGTAGCTATGGACGTTATCGCGAATCACTGGTAATTTACCTCTGTTTACTCATATGCAGTCTCGTTCGATCATTTACGTTAAAAGTAGAAGGCAATGCTCTTAAATTACCTCAGGCATCATGCTCTAACTCGTAGCTCTCTTAATACCAAAAACCGTTCTGAATTACCGAAATATAGCTTCAGATGTGTTCTACGCACTTATTTCACGCTTAAACTGGGCTAAAAGGGCACTTTTTCTTTCCCAACCTTGCCGTTTGTTTCAGGCGGTATCTTTTAGGCCCTATTTGGTTTCCCCAGATGGGAGTAATTTAGTTAAATGAGCGTCGATGAATCAGAACTGCGGAGACGACGGCGCTAATTGCGATATTCTGGAGACAGATGGCGTCTGGAGCACTCAAAGAGCGCGCCCATGTGCTGCCCGCGGAAGCCATTTCTCGGCATATCGCTTTTCCACGCCTACTGATCCATCACGTGGCTGCCGCCTCGAGTTCCACGTCTGCAGCTGCATCGTGCTCTGTTGCAGTGACAGTGCGCTTGTTATTGTTCTGTTGAGAGTTTCGAAAACTCACGAAATATGTGCACAGGGCCGGTGAAGTCAGACCCGGTTCTTACCAAAAATCCTATTGTACAGACTGTGAAAATTTTAACACTTGTTAAGAGGTGCATTACCGGCATATGATTCAGAGCTTAGCCAAGTCACATTGAACTCTCCGCATGATTTCGAATGCAGGGTGAGTCAAAACAGGCTTCACAACTTTGGAATGCTATAGAAATTCATTGAGATAACTTGCAGACTCGGTGGATGTGTCACTTTTTAGTAAACCACCTCAAGTTTCACGTAAGTGTCAAGTGTCATTTTGGTTCGATGTGACTACCATTTGTGCTGCGGCAAACGTCCTACCGGTAATACGAGGGTTACTCCAAAATAAATGCACATTATTATTGTAAAAATACAGTTTTCATTCTGCATGTGTGAAAGTCTTACAGTGTGTAGATACACCCTTCCCGCTTGTTTTCAATCTTAGTTCAACCTGTTCCCGTGAGTGGCGCCGTCACAGCATGTCTTCAAGATGGCTGCTAGACTTGACGTTCTTCAGAAGCAACGTGCTGTCATAGAATTCCTGTGCTGTGAAAACGAGACAGTGGGAAATGTCCACAAGAGGGTGAAAAAGGTGTATGGAGATGCTGCTGTCGATCGCAGTACAGTTAGTCGGTGGGCAAGCAGGTTACGGGTAGGATATTGACAGTGGCTCACAAAGAAACAAGAAAAACGGTATGCAGCGAACTTTTGGAACAGTACGAGAATGGTGGAGACGAATTTCTTGTAAGAATTGTGACAAGTGATGAAACATGGCTCCATCATTTTTCACCAGAGACTAAGAGGCAATCAGTGGAGTGGCATCATGCAAATTCACCCAAGAAAAAAAATTCAAAACCACACCTTCTGCTAGAAAAGTTCCGAAGGACTCTTGCTTGTGGACATCATGCCAAGTGGAACCACCATAAATTCTGATGCATATGTGACGACACTGAAGAAACTTCAAGCTCGACTGAGTCGTGTTCGACCACATCGGCAAAAGCAGGATGTTTTGCTGTTGCACGACAATGCACGGCCACTTCTCAGTCAAAAAACCATGGAATCGAGCACAAAACTCGGATGGACAACACTGAAACACCCGCCTTACAGTCCTGACCTGGCTCCATGTGATTATCATCCCTTTGGGAAACTGGAAGACTCTCTTCGTGGAACAAGGTTTGAAGATGATGACTCCCTTGTGCGCGCTGCCAAACAATGGCTCCAACAGGTTGGTCCAGAATTTTACCGTGCGGATATACAGGCGCTGGATCCAAGATGGCGTAAGGCAGTTGAGAGGGATGGAAATTATGTGGAGAAATGAAAATATTGTTCCTAAAGGATGTATCTACACACTGTAAAACTTTCAAACATGTAGAATAAAAGATGGATTAAAAAAAAATAGTGTGCATTTCTTTTGAAGTGATCCTCGTAAATTTCTTCCACACTCGTTGCAGCAATTCGGGCGGAACTTGTGCAGCGGCAGCATAAACTCGATTTTTAAGGTCGGCTAAATTGTGTGGTAGGGAAGGAACATGCACGCGGTCCTTAATGAAACCCCAGAGAAAGAAATCCAGTGGCGTCAAATGTGGGGAGCGAGGTGGCCATGCGACTGGCTTTTCGCGGTCAGTCCACCAACCTGGGAAGCAACTATCGAGGAAACCTCGAACTTCCGTGAGGAAATGAGGTTGTGCCCAGTCTTTCCGGTAGTAAACCACCCTATCTCTGTCATCGTCATTGATCTGTGGAATTAATAAAAAGTTTTCTAGCACATCCAGATACACAATACCATTGACAGTTCTCTCCATGGAATAAGAAATGGCCTTACATTTCCAGTTTGCTAAAGGCACAAAACACATTAACTTTGGGGCTGTCACGAACGTGTTCAGGAATGTATACGGATTTTCGCTTCCCCGTTTTCTGTATGCCACAGACATGAAATGTTGACCTATCGCTGAAGATTATTGTGCTCAAAAATGTCTCGCCGTCCTCTATCCGATACAACGTTTCTGCACAGAATTACTCACGAGGAACCTTATCTGCATCACTACTGTGTTGTTCCATCGTGAATCTGTTTGGTTTCAAGTGTAAACGTCTTCGCAGTACTCTCGCGAGGCGCACGTCGCGTTGATTTTTGTGGACTGTGGGCAAAGCTCTCCCTAACCTGTTCGACATAATCAACAACATGCGGGCGACCTGATTATTTATCATGTCGCAGTGAACAACCCGACTCAACAAATTTCTTGTGCCAAGAGTAAATTGTTGGTCTGCTTGGGGGTTCCTTAGCGTATTCGGTGCCACGAAAGTATCCACTTTAACTGTGTACTACGCTGGCGCTCCTGGTGGCGGAATGGGGTACTAAAGCACAACGTCAATCAAACTTTAGGTTCTTCGCTACAAAATGACACATCTTCCGATTCTGTAAGAGGTCTCAATAAATTTCTATATATTTCCAAAGTTGTAAAGTCCTTTTTGACTCGCTCTGTATTATTGCCACAGCTCATGTAGTTGCGTAGCAATGACGTCAGAATTACCAGAGATGAGATATAAATACAAGCTAAATGAATAATATTCATTTCCTGGGGTTTCTTCCTTTCGCACAGTCAATATATTGAACGATTCTTTTGTCACCCCTCTTTATAGACTAAATTTTCGCTAATTGGACCTACGTGGCCATTGCACGAGAAATGTTGGAGAAATTGATTTCTTTCTTGACTTACATTGGAACATGTGCCCTCGGAATTCTGAGAGTAAGGCTGCTCATAATTTGCATACCAATTCTTGTAGCGTCTCCAATTGTAGATTTTAGAGAATTTCTACAGTGGTCTCACACTGAATAGTCAACCCGTTGACGTAGAGCTCCGCTCTTCTTCGAATTTTGTCTCTCTTCCGTTAATCCCAGTTGGTAAAGACCCTGACCGACAAACCGTACTTAGAAACTGAACGAGCTAGTCTTTTGTAAGCGGCCTCCTTCGTATGTGAATTGCTCTCTTGTATAAATCACTGCTCACCACGAACCGTGGCCTTGTTGCGGTAGAGTGAGTTGGGTGCCTCAACGATACAGACAACCGTACCGTCGGTGTAATGACATTGGAGGGTACACGTGGAGAGTCCAAGGTAATATTTGGTTCCTGAAAAGGAGCAGCAACATTTGCAGTAGTTGCATGGGCAACAGTGTGGATGACTGGCTGACCTGGCCTTGTAGCAGTAACCAAAATGAACTTGTTAAGTTGATATTGCGAACGGCTGAAAGTAAGAGGAAACTACGACCGTTGTATTTTCCGAGGGCACGCAGGACCTTTATAGCACAAGTTCACTAAAAGAAGGAGTAGGTTCAAAAATGCTTCTAATGGTTCTGAGCACTATGGGACTTAACATCTTAGGTCATCAGTCCCCTAGAACTTAGAACTACTTAAACCTAACTAACCTAAGGACATCACACACATCCATGCCCGAGGCAGGATTCGAACCTGCGACCGTAGCAAAGGGGTAGGTTGATAAGACGCATCCAAAGACGTCAGAGAATAATTAACTTGCAGCTGGAGGAAAGTGTCGGGGATAAACATTGCAGAGGGAGGAGAGGGCTCCGCAATTGTAAGTAGGCAGTAACCATGCAGATATGAACAGACTTGAACAGGGCAGGCTAGCATAGGCAGCTGCGTCGAACCAGCTATCAGACTGAATACCACAGTAATAAGGATCACTGAATGCTAATCACGTGATCTAACGAGATATTTTTGTGCCATACGTTTGCGCGTAATACATACACATATATATGCTTTATGTCAGCTGCCAGTATTTGCAGAAAGTGCATATCGTATTAAAGTCTTCCTGCACTTCGCAGCAGTTTTTCTGTTGACAATATTGGGCCGTCTGCGAATAACCAGCTTATCCAAGCGAAGTGGTGCAGTAATAAGAAACAGACCTCGCATTCGGTTTGACGACGATTCATACTTCCGTCCGAGTATTGAGATTTAGGTCATTTCCTTCCTGAACCCGAGTTTGTGCTCCATCTCCACGAACCTCGTCTTTTAAAGAGTTTTTTGGTAGGGAGGACGCAGCAGCATGCTATGTTGGATGGAGAGTCATCGACAGACGTAGAAGTACCCTAGGGAAGTGAGCTGGGTCCGTTGCTTTTCGTGTTGTGTATTTTAAGGGCCTTGAGGGTCAAGAGTAACATTTGACTGTTCGCACATAATGCAGTTATCTATAATGAAGTAAAGTCTGAAAAAAGCTGCACAAATATTCAATCAGATGTTGATAAGGTTTCAAAGTGATGCAAAAATCGGCCAGAAACCTAATATTATCCACTTAAAAAAAGGAAGAACGTAGTATCTTGTGATTATAATATCAGTGGGTCACAGTTGGAATCGTAAACTTTGACAAATACCTGGGCGTAACACTTTGTTGGGACATAAAATGTAACTATAATACAGGCTTAGTCGTGGGAAAAGTGGGTAGCAGACTTCGGTTTCTTGATAGAACAATAGCTAAATGCAGTCAGTCTACAAAAGAAATTGCTTAAAAATAACTTGTGCCGCGCATCCTAGAATATTGCTCAAGTGTGTGGAACCAGTACCAATAAGACCGACAGGGATATTGAACGTATACAGAGAAAGGCAGCGCGAATTGCCACAGGTTTGTTTGACCTGCTGGAGAGTGTCACAGAGGTGTTTAAAAGAACTGAACTGACAGACTTTTAAAGACTGACGTAAATTATCTCGGTAAAACTTACTTAACAGGTTTCAAGAACCGGTTTTAAATAATGGCTCTAGGAATTACAAGATGTCCAGCGAAGGAGCCCATGATTTCAAAATAAAATTTCTCAAAAACTAAGATGGATAGACGAGTGCACAAAAGATATGTATATTGTGAAATCTGTAAGAATTTTATACAGAAGTTTCGAAACTGTTCGAAAAGAACTAACAGATGACGCTGTACGCTGTGCAGCTCGTACAATACCATCGTGCATAATTAAATTGTCCTCTGCAAGCAGTCTTAGCAATCACATCACAATCTTTTCGATATGTCCGCCACTTGCATTATGGAGGTGACGCAAATGAACAATGAAATTTGCTAGTACATCGTGCATTGTCTCACCGGAAATGCATTCAGATGCTAGCCAAATCACCGGCTCATGTTACTCCAGCGTGATTAGATGGTTCCAGTAAAGTGTCTTTTTAATATGCCCCACAAAAAGTAGGCACCAGGAGACAGATCGGGCGAATATGGAGGCTAGTCCATCCCTGCGCCAGTAAATTTGCAATAACCCAACGCAATGACTATTCCCGAAGTAGCTGTGTAGCGACAAACTGTTCCAAAATTGCAGCGTAATGGTCACTAATGATCGTTTTTCGCGTCAAAAAGGCCCAATAATGCCTCTGCCGCATCACCTGCGAACCAGATGCAGCCAACATCGAATCCTCCGATACTATTCATTGTGAGAATCTGGTTAGCAAAGCCAACCCTCTGTCGTAAGACTCGTACGAGTACGGTCTGGTGGCTTTGATTTTGAATGGAAACATGCGTAAGCTGTCTCTCAATATCTTTTGCATGCTGGAACGCTTCAAACCAGCCTTTGATCGGATTTCCTCCGATTTTGCTAAATAATTCCAGACTCCCGGCGAAATTTTCAGGAGTAACTACAATGCGCCTGGGGCCAACATTCTGCGATAGATCGTCAGCCAAGCTGCCTGTCCGTTGCAATTTGAGAAACTTGCCATTGGCTTTCTCATCGGATCTTTTCCGACATTAAATCGTGTTTTTAAATCTGCACCGTGTTGCCGTAGGACTGTGTTCTAACCTGTTGTATTCCAGTACCAGAAAAACATGTACAATGAAGTACAGGATTCCAAACCCTTCCTTCGGTTCGCTAACATCTTTCACGTTTCAACGGCACTCTCGCTCTTAGTTTCCGAGATATTTAATTTTGAACTCAGGCACTCCTTGACTGTACTACAAATCCCAACATATCGTTCCCATAGGGATCGTGAGTTCAAGATAAGATTAATTACAGCACGCACAAAGCCACTTCAACAGGCATTCTTCTCGCGCTCCATACGTAAATGCAACGAGAGAGAGCCTTAACTGATACAGTGGGGCGTACCCTCTGTCGTACGCTTCAAAGTGATTTGCAGTGTATAGATCTAGAAGTAAAAAGAAATTGAAAATGAAGAAAATACAGAGATTTGCGATCTGAAAATGACTAAAAGTTCGTGGCGCCCTCCTTCGGTAAAGCTGGAATCCAATATGACGTCGCCCCACCCTTAGCCTTGATGACAGCTTCCACTCTCGCAGGCATACGTTCAGTCAGGTGCTGGAAGGTTTCTTGGGGAATGGTAGCCCATTCTTCACGGAATGCTGCACTGAAGAGAGGTGTCGATGTCGGTCGGTGAGGCCTGGCATGAAGTCGGCGTTCCAAAACATCCCAAAGGTGTTCTGTAGGATTCAGGTCAGGACTCTTTGCAGGCCAGTCCATTACAGGGATGTTATTGTCGTGTGACCACTCTGCCACAGGCCGTGCGGTGCTCGATCGTGTTGAAAGATGCAATCACCATCCCCGAATTGCTCTTCAACAGTGGGAAGCAAGAAGCTGCTTAAAACATCAATGTAGGTCTGTGCTGTGACAGTGCCACCCAAAACAACAAGCGCTGCAAGCCCCCTCCATGAAAAACAAGACCACACCATAACACCATCGCCCGCGAATTTTACTCTTGGCATTACACAGGCTGGCAGATGACGTTCACCGGGCATTCGCCATACCCACACCCTGCCATCAGGTTTTCTCACCTCATGCATAACTGTCATAGTACTTGCAGTGGATCCTGATACAGTTGGGAATTCCTGTGTTATCTTTTGAATAGATGTCTGCCTATTACACATCACGACCCTCTTCAAATGTCGGCAGGCTCTGTCAGTCAACAGACGAGGTCGGCCTGTGCGCTTTTGTGCCGTACGTGTCCCTTCACGTTTCCACTCACTATCACATCGGAAACAGTGGACCTAGGGATGTGTAGGAGTGTGGAAATCTCGCATACAGATGTATGACACAAGTGACACCCAATTACCTGACCACGTTCGAAGTCCGTCAATTCAGCGGAGTGCCCCATTCTGGTCTCTCACGATATCTAATGACTACTGAGGTCGCTGATATGGAGTACCTGCCAGTTGGTGGCAGCACAATGCATCTAATATGAAAAACGTTTGTTTTTGGGGGTGTCCGGATACTTTTGATCACATAGTGAATGAGCGCAGTATTAAATTAATAGTGTCCAACTACTATTCTGCCCTAATCCCTTTCTCTCGATAGCTGCTTAGGGGAATCCGTTTCGATTAGTACAGGGAAGTTATTCGGTCTCAAAATCATCTTCCTTGAGCTGAAAATACGATGACATTTTTGTAAATTTCAGTAGCCCCTCTGAATGAAACGTTTATTGTTCTCATTGAAGTTAACACTCGCGACGGACGGTTGCCTGTTCTCCTTTCGGCGTAGGTGCTTAGGCTTACAGACGTCTTTTTCAAGGGATGTGCCTTCTAAGTATACTTTCACCACTTTCTCTCGTTAATCAGATCGTTAATCATTCCTGTATGTGTTTTCTGAGGCGTGCTTATTTTCCATGTTTGAGATATTCGCGTTTTTCACTTTCAATGGCAATCTTGCGAACAGCTACTGGTTTCTTGCTACATGACTGTTATTTGTTAATGTTGCATACATTAAATGTATAGAGTCGCCTTGTCCAGTTGCTCCTCAGTTCGACAGTGCAATCTCACTGATGTTTTTCGGTGGCAGTCTTTTATCTCTATTCAGCAAAATTAACGTTAATGCAAGACTGCTTTCAGGGAAAGAAGGAAGGGAGGGAGAAAGAAAGAAAAAAGCAGCAGCAGAGAATTTTTTACTATTATTTTCGATTACACCAGTGCAAACTGAACTGACAAAAACATGCCGTGAGAAGAGTTATGGAGTGTCATCACACTGTTAAGATCCTTATGAACAAAAGGCAGAAGTTCGATACCAAGCTGAAAGAAGCGGTCATGTGCTTTACATGTTCTAAAGTAACTATAGGTGTACATACACTCTGAATCATGATATAATTTTGAACCATTCAGTGTTGTCATCGTTAGTGTACTGTCTGACAAAGAGACTGCATGGAACTCATGGAACATGAACTTCTATTTCATCTTCGATCGTCCTAATATTTCATATAAGAATGATATCCCTAAAGACGTCGCGGGCTACATAGAGAGAGATGTTTGCCAGGTAAATTAAGAACGAAGTCTTTCCCTGTCTCAGTACTGGTGACCCATCCATCCCCCCCCCTCCTCCAACATAGTACCACATACATATTTGGCAGTGACAGAGACAGAGACATGGTAAACCACCAGCTGGAGCCAGGCACAGCGTCGCTGCAGGCTGCGATAGCGAGGGCGTGCTGGACTGGTTGCGTGGGCAGAGGGAGGTTGGGGCAGGTCACGGGGCGCAGCTGCCTGCAGTCATTTGTCGCTCCAGCAGCTGCCTGCGGCGGGCTGCCGTGGGATGAGACATGTTCGCAGTCCCACAAAGCGTATCCATCACTTACTGCCCTTATCGTCCACCTAGCTACGACGTAACCCCATTACATCCGCATCCATCTCCACAGTCTCTTTTTAATGCGTGACAAAGAGTTGTTGGTCACACACACACACACACACACACACACACACCGGCTCCGTAGTAGGTTCTGTGCCCTGTTCCCTGTCCGAGTGACGCAGTATAGCCTATGTCTAATCTTCCGAAGCGGGTACGATCTGTAAGTTTCAGACTGCTCTCAAATATTTGAGGAAACCTACCCACTCAACATTAAACCCTGATTATATCGCCAAAATTTCCGCGAAAAAAGTTACCATTTAAAGCCCCGTCGAAGACGAAGTCATTAGAGACGGAGCACATCCTCTGATAGGACAAAGATTAGGAAGGAACGCGGCTGTTTCTACACTCCTGGAAATTGAAATAAGAACACCGTGAATTCATTGTCCCAGGAAGGGGAAACTTTATTGACACATTCCTGGGGTCAGATACATCACATGATCACACTGACAGAACCACAGGCACATAGACACAGGCAACAGAGCATGCACAATGTCGGCACTAGTACAGTGTATATCCACCTTTCGCAGCAATGCAGGCTGCTATTCTCCCATGGAGACGATCGTAGAGATGCTGGATGTAGTCCTGTGGAACGGCTTGCCATGCCATTTCCACCTGGCGCCTCAGTTGGACCAGCGTTCGTGCTGGACGTGCAGACCGCGTGAGACGACGCTTCATCCAGTCCCAAACATGCTCAATGGGGGACAGATCCGGAGATCTTGCTGGCCAGGGTAGTTGACTTACACCTTCTAGAGCACGTTGGGTGGCACGGGATACATGCGGACGTGCATTGTCCTGTTGGAACAGCAAGTTCCCTTGCCGGTCTAGGAATGGTAGAACGATGGGTTCGATGACGGTTTGGATGTACCGTGCACTATTCAGTGTCCGCTCGACGATCACCAGTGGTGTACGGCCAGTGTAGGAGATCGGTCCCCACACCATGATGCCGGGTGTTGGCCCTGTGTGCCTCGGTCATATGCAGTCCTGATTGTGGCGCTCACCTGCACGGCGCCAAACACGCATACGACCATCATTGGCACCAAGGCAGAAGCGACTCTCATCGCTGAAGACGACACGTCTCCATTCGTCCCTCCATTCACGCCTGTCACGACACCACTGGAGGCGGGCTGCACGATGTTGGGTCGTGAGCGGAAGACGGCCTAACGGTGTGCGGGACCGTAGCCCAGCTTCATGGAGACGGTTGCGAATGGTCCTCGCCGATACCCCAGGAGCAACAGTGTCCCTAATTTGCTGGGAAGTGGCGGTGCGGTTCCCTACAGCACTGCGTAGGATCCTACGGTCTTGGCGTGCATCCGTGCGTCGCCTCGGTCCGGTCCCAGGTCGACGGGCACGTGAACCTTCCGCCGACCACTAGCGACAACATCGATGTACTGTGGAGACCTCACGCCCCACGTGTTGAGCAATTCGGCGGTACGTTCACCCGGCCTCCCGCATGCCCACTATACGCCCTCGCTCAAAGTCCGTCAACTGCACATACGGTTCACGTCCACGCTGTCGCGGCATGCTACCAGTGTTAAAGACTGCGATGGAGCTCCGTATGCCACGGCAAACTGGCTGACACTGACGGCGGCGGTGCACAAATGCTGCGCAGCTAGCGCCATTCGACGGCCAACACCGCGGTTCCTGGTGTGTCCGCTGTGCCGTGCGTGTGATCATTGCTTGTACAGCCCTCTCGCAGTGTCCGGAGCAAGTATGGTGGGTCTGACACACCGGTGTCAGTGTGTTCTTTTTTCCATTTCCATGAGTGTATTTCAAAGCAACTATCTCGGTGTTTGGCATAACCGATGTGGGGAAGCCACAAGAAAATATGAAACTTGGCACGTGGACAGATTTGAATCCCTCTCTTCTTGAAAACGAGCCCGCAAAGTTAAGCACTATGCATGTTGACTGATGTTTCGTTTCGATCCGAGTCGTTCTCGCATAACTTGACGGAGCAGTGATACAAATTTCTAATGTAGGGCATCAAATATCGAAATCGAAAAATTTGACTATCGGACGTAGATTGTAGACGCATGACTCGATCGTGTTCATTTCGATGTCAAATTATACAGAAATTTCCAAGTAAGACCCCTTATCGGTAAAAGAATTAAATTTGAAGCTTTGTTAGTATTTTAATGAAAAAATAAGTTACCTGAAAGCATCCCCCGTATGTGAAGAAAGTGAAAATGTAGTTCCAAATTGAACTTACCCATACGATAAAACGTAGTGCTCCATAACTATTTTACAAAATTTGGCCAATGTGGCAGTATATATTGGGAGTTAAAAAGGTGTGGCGCAGTCAACCATCCTAACTGATTTTATGAAGCTTTTTGTAATGAAGTCGAAGTCTTCACTGTGAAATATTTATGACGTCACCTGTCGGAATTTCGAAAACTAAAATTATCCTCTGGTGACGGAACTGCATCCCGAACAAGACTTAGATAATATTTCCACAAAATTTTTTGTTGTTAACGCTTGCGATTTAAGTCATAAGGAAAGACGCCGATTCGCTTGGTGTAGATCATTTTGCTTTTCGTCCGATCGCATTCGAGGATTCCGAATTCGCCACAATAGGTGTCTGAATTGTATCAGTTCTCAATTAAAGAGTTGGAAACATTTTTTACGAAGAGTTCAGATGTATACTTCATTTTTTCGTCCACGACGTGTACTCATAAATTCGTTTATTATTACATAAATTCGTGTGAATCATGGCGTGGTGTAAGGCTTTCTAGTTGACGCCATTACTGCGTGTGAAGTCCACCAAGTGTAATGGTCTAGCGTAGGTGACTGTGTGTGTGTCGAGCGCAGTGTGTTAGTGTTTGTGGTAGTCTCTCCCATCGAGAACGTTCCGACGATCTTTCTCGACATATAGTCGTTCTGATTTTCGTTGTGGAGTAGAGACCTGCTTTTAGACAGGTAGTCCGACTTGTTATTAGTGTACAAATAGTGATATAGTATGAATAAATCCTCGTTTGTGAAATTTTTTCCTGCTGACCATATGCCGTGGACTATCATTTAAAACCTTGAATAATTAGGGAAGCGAAAAAAGATGAATAACTGTGTGAACATTTTATATGTTCGAATAAATCATTGTCAAACAGAATAAATGGAGCCGTGCAAGAGCTTCATAAATTTCAGTATTTCCCCTTTCCAGACAAGGTTCTGTGCAACGGCGTCTCTTACAGAGGAATGAAAATTGCCGAAGGCGAGAGATACTGAAGATTGTTTAATAAAACCAGTCATAAGGCCGAACATTTTTCTCCATTAAGTGTTTTTCGCCTGGTGGCTTGATTGCAGCTCGCTACTCTATAAACACTCGCCAACGGCGCAAATAAGCGATGAGCTGCGAAGACGATGGAACCGCTCCTGAACCTCAATTACGCGTTTTGTTTTGAGCGGCACTCCAGTTTGTTTGGGTAGAAAATTGCGGCCTCCCGGTGGAATGCTGTCTTGGCACAACTTCAAGGCGAGTCGTTGAGGTGCACACTTCCGACACGTTGTATCATCTGCGTCTGCCATTACTGAGATGTGTGCAGTGAATTTCAAGCTAACCAATCTGTTCACTCATATCTGGTACAAAAAGTGCTTTCAGTTCCATGTTTATCAGCTCTGCTACTGCGTAACAATTTGTGGCTGACCTATGCGTATTGGGAGTCAATTATTAAGTGGCAGTTTGGGTCGTGATAAAAAAGGGCTGTTTGATTTGCTTAATGTCCGCGGTTTGAAAACGACGAATAAGTGTTCCGCTTGGTTCAAATCTAGGCTCCTTAATATCGCTCCCGCCCCCTACGCCTCCTGCGTAATACAGGGTGTTACAAAAAGGTACGGCCAAACTTTCAGGAAACATTCCTCACACACAAATAAAGAAAAGATGTTATGTGTACATGTGTCCGGAAACGCTAATTTCCATGTTAGAGCTCATTTTAGTTTCGTCAGTATGTACTGTACTTCCTCGATTCGCCGCCAGTTGGCCCAATTGAAGGAAGGTAATGTTGACTTCGGTGCTTGTGTTGACATGCGACTCATTACTCTACAGTACTATCATCAAGCACATCAGTACGTAGCATCAAGAGGTTAGTGTACATCACGAACGTGGTTTTGCAGTCAGTGCAATGTTTACAAATGCGGTGTTGGCAGATGCCCATCTGATGTATGGATTAGCACGGGGCAATAGCCGTGGCGCGGTACGTTTGTATCGAGACAGATTTCCTGAACGAAGGTGTCCCGACAGGAAGACGTTCGAAGCAATTGATCGGCGTCTTAGGGAGCACGGAACATTACAGCCTATGACTCGCGACTGGGGAAGACCTAGAACGACGAGGACACCTGCAATGGACGAGGCAATTCTTCGTGCAGTTGACGATAACCCTAATGTCAGCGTCAGAGTAGTTGCTGCTGTACAAGGTAACGTCACTGTATGGAGAGTGCTACGGGAGAACCAGTTGTTTCCGTACCATGTACAGCGTGTGCAGGCACTATCAGCAGCTGATTGGCCTCTACGGGTACACTTCTGCGAATGGTTCATCCAACAATGTGTCAATCCTCATTTCAGTGTAAATGTTCTCTTTACGGATGAGGCTTCATTCCAACGTGATCAAATTGTAAATTTTCACAATCAACATGTGTGGGCTGACGACAATCCGCACGCAATAGTGCAATCACGTCATCAACACAGATTTTCTGTGAACGTTTGGGCAGGCATTGTTGGTGATGTATTGATTGGGCCCCATGTTCTTCCACCTACGTTCAATGGAGCACATTATCATGATTTCATACGGGATACTCTACCTGTGTTGCTAGAACATGTGCCTTTACAAGTACGACACAACATGTGGTTCATGCACGATGGAGCTCCTGCACATTTCAGTCGAAGTGTTCGTACGCTTCTCAACAACAGATTCGGTGACCGATGGATTGGTAGAGGCGGACCAATTCCATGGCCTCCACGCTCTCCTGTCCTCAACCCTCTTGACTTTCATTTATGGGGGCATTTGAAAGCTCTTGTCTACGCAACCCCGGTACCAAATGTAGAGACTCTTCGTGCTCGTATTGTGGATGGCTGTGATACGATACGCCATTCATCAGGGCTTGATCAGCGCATCAGGGATGCCATGCGACGGAGGGTGGATGCATGTATCGTCGCTAACGGAGGACATTTTGAACATTTCCTGTAACAAAGTGTTTGAAGTCATGCTGGTACTTTCTGTTGCTGTGTGTTTCCATTCCATGATTAATGTGATTTGAAGAGAAGTAATAAAATGAGCTCTAACATGGAAAGTAAGCGTTTCCGGACACATGTCCACATAATCTTTTCTTTATTTGTGTGTGAGGAATTTTTCCTGAAAGTTTGGCCGTACCTTTTTGTAACACCTTGTATATCAGATGTTTATTATAGTCGAGCGTGTAACATAACGTTATTGTTGAGATCTGAAACATTATGAAGGAGACATACAATTGTATGAAACTTCAGAATATGTCCCATCAGCGTAGGCGTGGCGGTGTATCATACCTTACGATTCTTGTGAAGGGACCACGGCTGCATAACGTGATGCATGCTTCTAAAGTATGGAGTTGTTTGTGGTCTACAGTTATTGAGTCCGTTGTTGCAAATTATGGATGATACGACTATTCAACCACTATAGTAGTTGGTAGTTGTTGGGTTCAGTTCAGATTTGAGCTTTCTTCCCATGTATGTGTGTGAGATACAATAATCTTGTCACAGTAAAATAAGTATGCAATTCTGCCACATTTTCTCAGCCCGCTCCTCTGTGAACCGGAAACCGTCTAATCTGATTGCAGTGGTCAACGTAATTTAAGTGACAAAGACTTTGAGTGGTGTTCTTTTCCACGAGGGGCTTTCTATAAGTAATGCAACATATTTTTTCTCGACCGGTTTCGGTTGAAGAATGTGGAAATTGTTGTGGGACATCGAGGAATATTCCCGCATCGGCCCTCATAGTTTCATGAAGTTCCGATAGGTGGCGACGCTGTACATAGCCTTCAAGGACCATGTGTACGGAATGGCTTAGGCGTTACGAGGCTGATTATGAATTTTCTGGTCGAACATTTCAGTCGTTTCTAACGGAGGTGCGGAGAACCAGAGCATCGCAGATATTCATAGACGCTTGCAGAATGCCTGCGAAGGCCTGACAGTGAACAAAAGCACTGTGAGACATTCGGTGAGGCGTCTGTCATCACGACATCGAGGTCGCGCAAACCAGTCCGAACTCCTGCGTGCTGCTCGCAGCTCGTGGTCGTGCGGTAGCGTTCTCGCTTCCCACGCCCGGTTTACCGGGTTCGATTCCCGGCGGGGTCAGGGATTTTCTCTCCCTCGTGATGACTGGGTGTTGTGTGATGTCCTTAGGTTAGTTAGGTTTAAGTAGTTCTAAGTTCTAGGGGACTGATGACCATAGATGTTAAGTCCCATAGTGCTCAGAGCCATTTGAACCATCCTGCGGGCTGGCTGGCCGCACACAGCTGTCTGTCCTGCAATGTTGGAACGTTGGGACACTCTTATTCGAGGTGATCTACGGATTAAAAACACCACGATGCTCAATTGAACGTCTCTGTTGGTACTGCTGACACATTCGTCCAACAGTTGGGGTTCTCGAAGGTTTGTAGCCCGCTGGGTTCCTCGCCGCTTAACAGAAGACCATAAAGAGCAACGAAGGACAATGTGTACGGAATTGCTTGCGCGTTGCGACGCTGATTGTGACAATTTTTTGTCGAACATTTCAATTGCACTGTAAATCATAAAGGTCTAAAGGCTGTGAATTCAACTAAATGCTTAGAGATTACAATTACGAATAACTTGAACTGGAACGATCACACAGAGAACGTTGCAGGAAAAGCAAACCAAAGACTGCGATTTATTGGCAGAACATTTAGAGGGTGCAACAGGTCTATTAACACTTTCGCTGCGGCTGACGCTTATAAGCGTCACAACAAGCCACGAGCCAGTGCGGCTGACGCTTATAAACGTCCGCGCTCACTGTCCGATTACTCAGTCTAGGTGCAGCGTCTAAGCTAGTATCAAAGCCTGTAAACTTTTGTTTTGTGTGGTCAGTTATCGAACGTATATTGTTCGTAATGGCGGTTAATGGACCTTCCAATGTGAAAAGGAGCAGGAAAAGTGTTTCGCTTACTAATTTCTACACATCCGGGATCCCCTGGGCGTCTATGATAAATGTAGACGGCTAATTCTCTCACACCAGGAGCAAACATGTTACTAAATTGACGACCTCTATCAGAGTCAATCTTAAAAATGCACATTCAAGGTAAATATAATTTCAAATTAATCCAGTTTCCTTTTTCCTTTTTTTCCTTCTTAAGAGTATGCGTTTTGGAATCCAAATTGTATTTTTTGTTGCATTATCAACAAATCACGAACATCTGAATGACGCCTGTGACCCCTACAGGTGTCAGATAGCAAACAGACTTTAAAACATGACCACAATACAGTCGAAGCTTATTTGAAGTAATGCGCCTAAGGTGTCATCATTAGGTCAGTATAGAACATGATCCTACAGATTTTACAAGGTCTTGACGTCAGCCTGTAGCTCAGGTTTACTTAGGAGCGTCGGCTCCGAGCGCTACCTGCCGTTTCAGAGTGTTACCTGCCCGCACTCGAGCGTTACCAGCCCGCACTCGCACTTGCCGGGGCGCACTGAGAATTGCACGCCTGCACCGATGCCGCAGCGAAAGTGTTAAAGAGAATGCCTACACTACGCTTGTGCGTCCTCTTCTGGGAAACTCTTGTGCGGGTGGATCCGCTTCAAATAGGAATGACGGAGAACATCGAAAGAGTTCGAAGAAGGGCAGTTCGTTTGGTACTATCATAAAGTAGGGGAGAATGTGCCACGGATATGATACACGAATTGGGGTGGCAATCATTAAAACAAAGGCGTTTTTCGCTGCGGCAGGACCTTCTCATGAAATTTCAATCACCAGTTTCTCCTCAGAGTGTGAAAATATCTTGTTGGCGCCCACATATATAGGGAGAAATGACCATCATAATAAAATAAGAGTTCGCACGCTGTTCGAGAGTGGAACGGTAGAGAAGTGGCTTAAAGGTGGTTCGATGAACCCTCTGCCAGACACTTAATTGTGAACTGCAGAGTAATCATATAGATGTAGAACATCGTTACGGGCGATGAAACATGGGCTCAGAATTTCGATCCGGAAACAAACCGGCAATCCAGTGAGTGGCTCCACACCGCCTGTTCTCCGAAGAAAAACTTTAGAGCCGCATGCTCAGCAGGTGAAGTCATGACGACGGTGTTCTGGAACGCTGAAGGAGGTATTCTGTCTGATGTTCTCCTTCGTGGTGCAACGATCAACTCTGAAGTGTATTATGTTACCCTCAGGAAATTGAAGAAACTACATCAGCGTGTTCGTCGCCACAAAAATGCGAACGAACTTCTCCTTATTTATGACAACGCAAGGTCTTGCACAAGACTGCGCACCCGAGAGCAGCTCACAAAACTTCATTGGACTGTTCTTCCTCATCCATCCTCAATCTGAGATCTCACACCTTCCGACTTCCATCTGTTTGGCACAATGAAGGAGGCACTTCGCGGGAAGCAGTACGTGGATGATGGGGAGGTACTGATGCTGCAAAACGTTGGCTTCGTCGTCGATCAATAGAATGTTATCATGCAGTCATACTGGCCTTCACAGTAAGGTGGCGTAAGGCTGTCGCATTGAACGGAGATTATGTTGAAAAATAGGGTTTAGTAGCAAAAAGAGTGGGGAATAACACGGTGCATTGGAATCGTGAATAAAACCAATCTCCTTTAGAAAAAAAGTGTTGCATTACTTACTTTAACGCTCCTCATAAGTCGTGGTTGCTGAATTCGAAAATAAAATAAGTTTTTGGCAGTTAGTTACGAGTAGTTAATTAGTTACATGTACCATAGATCATTTGAACGATTCTGGGGTAAATACAAAAAAAATGTGTGAAATGCGGAAAAATCGGGTTACCAAATGGGAATACAGGTTATCTGTATTTATACAGAGAGAGTAATTGAAATTCGAGGCGTAAGTTACAAGACTTCAATGTAAGCCCTGTATATGGGATGACACCACACACCAACTTAGAAAGAAGAGCATTATACAGAGGGAGTAATCGGAATTTATGGTAGAAGCTCTACGACTTAAACGTGACCACTAGGTATGTGCTTTAATAGTGGAAAGACGGGACAGTCTAGACACATGGCCTCAAGACGGAACTGTTGTATTCCCCTACACGTGTGCCGTACTGTACCAGCAGTAGGCATATCGGAAAAAAATTAAATAGGGATGCACTGGAATTTCGAGAATATATGAAAAAACCTATGGTTATGTCATATAAACTGAAGGTGGCCGACATTAAAATGCATGTTCTAATGGCTCAATTGCGTGGACTGTTGTATGAGATTTTTGTAGACTATTATCATGTTATGGATGTGGATATAATCCACGACTTTCCTGTGATTGGCCGAGCGAGGTGGCGCAGTGGTTAGCACACTGGACTCGCATTCGGGAGGACGACTTTTCAATCCCGCGTCCGGGCATCCTGATTTAGGTTTTCCGTGATTTCCCTAAATCGCTTCAGGCAAATGCCGGGATGGTTTCTTTGAAAGGTAACGGCCGACTTCCTTCCCCATCCTTTTCTAATCTGATGGGACCCATGACCTCGCTGTTTGGTCTCCTACCCCAAACAACCTAACCCTCTCCTGGGCTTTCTAAAACAGTGGAGATGTGTGACTACCTAACATAAAACCACGAATTCCGTGTGCGAGATGAAGATTACAAGGAAGGTAATAAGGTCATTTCAGTGCAAATGTTCTCTCTACGGATGAGGCTTCATTCCAACGTGATCAAATTGTAAATTTTCACAATCAACATGTGTGGGCTGACGACAATCCGCACGCAATTGTGCAATCACGTCATCAACACAGATTTTCTGTGAACGTTTGGGCAGGCATTGTTGGTGATGTATTGATTGGGCCCCATGTTCTTCCACCTACGCTCAATGGAGCACATTATCATGATTTCATACGGGATACTCTACCTGTGCTGCTAGAACATGTGCCTTTACAAGTACGACACAACATGTGGTTCATGCACGATGGAGCTCCTGCACATTTCAGTCGAAGTGTTCGTACGCTTCTCAACAACAGATTCGGTGACCGATGGATTGGTAGAGGCGGACCAATTTCATGGCCTTCACGCTCTCCTGTCCTCAACCCTCTTGACTTTCATTTATGGGGGCATTTGAAAGCTCTTGTCTACGCAACCCCGGTACCAAATGTAGAGACTCTTCGTGCTCGTATTGTGGACGGCTGTGATACAATACGCCATTCTCCAGGGCTGCATCAGCGCATCAGGGATTCCATGCGACGGAGGGTGGATGCATGTATCCTCGCTAACGGAGGACATTTTGAACATTTCCTGTAACAAAGTGTTTGAAGTCACGCTGGTACGTTCTGTTGCTGTGTGTTTCCATTCCATGATTAATGTGACTTGAAGAGAAGTAATAAAATGAGCTCTAACATGGAAGGTAAGCGTTTCCGGACACATGTCCACATAACATATTTTCTTTCTTTGTGTGTGAGGAATGTTTCCCGAAAGTTTGGCCGTACCTTTTTGTAACACCCTGTATATTTCTCCACCTGGACAATGTGCGACTTACGCGAGGTAGCTGCAGTGTCTCGTCAGACAGGTGTAGAAATTTCAATGTGGACAGTTAAAAAACAACTGCTTTCCCTACCCTTGTTACCTGTTACCCCATAGGAAGATGGACAAGCCAGACTTCTGGGAGCGAGACAATTCATCCAGTACTTATTGTGTACTCGAACTAATAGGCACATTTTTACAGCGACAAAGCCGTCCGTTATTTTTGGTGGAAGATATTGAAGGTAACTTACGAGAAGCTGAAACATTCAGGTAAAATGTGTAATGGAATACTGTTGATTAAAGCATCCTATGCTGCACAGTACACAGTTCTTCAGCCATGTGAATGTCTGGGTGACAGAGCAGTGTCCATTGCCCCCACACAAAACTTCGAATGTGTTTCAAGGAATCATCTTCCACACAGAACTTACATTCCAAACAGACGAGAAGCTATAGCAAATCTTGCACGGTGACGTGTACATTTTGTCCATGGCTTCCAAAGAGCCCTAGATGGTAATATATACAGCTGCCTTTTTCTTAGCATTTGAAGGAAATTTCTTTTCAAAGAAACTTAGTGCTATGGTGTACAGGTATGATATGGAACTGCTTCCACTGCTTCCACTGCTTTCGCTTTTGTCATTGTCATCCTGCTGCATGGCGGATCCAAATTGTGATAACTGCAGTTGACCACTCCGCGAAGGTAGTCCTTGTAAAAAACCACCTTTTTTGTGAATAGCTCATATCATCATTCTCCCCATTCACTTGTTTGCCCAATCCTCAAGAAAGGCAAGTAAATGTACGAATATAAATCTACTGACCACCTCTCGTATGCTGGAGTATGGAAAAAATTAACGCCTACATTTTGTTGATATAATAACTATTTACGCGAAAATCACAGCCATCACTCCCACAACGTCATTTTTTTCGAAACCAGTTCTCGCACGATCCTGCTATGTTGTTGGCTCTCACAGCACGATTTTCAGGAACCACTTCCCATATCTGGCTGAGGTACATTTTCTCCTCGAGCATTTACTGGTGACAGGTCCCTCCTCTCGGAGCACCTCCACCTGGAAATCCGCAGATCAGAAGCCTACCGCTAGCCAGTGACTGAAGGAACTGTTACCTATGGATCCCAGGAGTGCCCATTCTTCATCCATCCACACACTCATTGCTGATACCCCCTCGTAGGTATCTCGGCTACCAAAGTTTTTGGAGGAGGAAGAGGAGGAGGAGAATTGGGACGTGGCTACTCTGATGATTCCGGTGGTGCTAGACCCCGTCACGCCGTCGTATTGTGAACCAATGCTCATTGACGTGGTTTCATCCCCATCAGTTACAGTGATTCTGTGGTGTCCCCCTGAACACCCATAACGTGATCATTCATTCGGACTGTTGTATATATTACTGTTACATGACAGAACTACAACATATTATTTCCTCCTCTTCTGCAATTTGCTTTGCCCTATGGGAAATGCCTGATGACCATTCCCCCAACATTCCGTGGTTATCGAGCATTCTGTCGGAACTCTGTAGACCCTGAGAGGCCACTGGTGACACAGATGTCAGTTGAGTGGATTCCCCTTCATACCACTTTGGGATCAATAGTCGTGTGGACGCAAACGATATCAGCGATCACAATTTGCAATGCCCACTTACCTCCAAGTAGACCACTTACTTAGGTTTAGTTAATCCAAGATGAACATCTGGTGGGATACTGCTCCCTCTAAAACTCCACACTATCGTCGAAAGTACCGCTGCATTCTACTCTTCCTTCCATTCCTCCTGAACAGAATCCGCCATTGTATGTCTCCTCTGCATCGGTCAAACCGAACTGACCCATAGTTTGACTCGTATTTTGCTTAACCACCCTCACATAATGGTTGTGGTGCCTTGTGGACAGTTTCTCATATCCTGGCGGAGGTTAGAGTTCTCCTTCGGGCATGGATGTGTTTGTCCTTAGGATAATTTAGTTTAAGTGGTGTGTAAGTTTAGGGGCTGATGACCTTAGCAGTTAAGTCCCATAAGATTTCACACACATTTGAACATATCCTGGTGGTAAGTGCCCCTCGTCCTGGCTCCCTATGCTAATTGTGGTCTTCTGAATTCTTTGCGTCTCATGTTGGCAAACACTCGCGGATAAGTGAACTGGTTATCCATTTTCCCCATGACTGTGGTTTTTATTCTCAGATATAACGTTTTAAACTACCTGCGGGGTGGGAGTGAAGTGGTTGTGGTTAGGTGTGTAACCTGCCACATGCTTAGCCTGGGAGAACTCGATCCTGCCTCCTTTACCTGTTGCCTCTGCCATCCCTTCTTTTATCTGCTTTAATTGCTTTTAGGTGATTTGCCTATTTTTCCACCGCACCCTGTTTCCCGATTTAGGAGTAGCTCTGTTGTTAGTGGGTGCTATCCCCTTCTTCAGCACTTTGCCTTTGCTGAATCGGGAGTGGGACGGCTTTCCCCGTTCGCATGCAGTGCCCCGGGTACGCCCATGTGCGGTCTTAATTATTTCTCTCATCTTGTTTTATTATTGACTGTTCAGCTGACGTCAGTTACATTTTTAGCATTTTCCTTTTACTGTTTTGAATGTCTTGACTAGAAGGCATTCTTTACTCTGTAGCATCCTTTGTCGTTAATCAGATTCGTGGGATTCGGGTGTGGGCAGGATTTCTCTGGGCAGGACTGAGCCCTGCAGTATTGCTTTCTGTGTCTCACTTTGCCAGTCCTACGTACTTTCCTGATGACCTCACTCTTAAGTCCCTTACCGCCAGTCAATCAATCAGTCACCCAAACAGACAATCTTGAGTCGTGTTGACACTACCGTAGGCCGGAATACGCACCAAGCAACCATATCTGGGATACGGCTCTGGCAGACATGCTGCGCCCTTTCTCATTTCTTCTGTAACCCTCCCGAGCTTCAGTACGTTAAACTTTGGAAACCTAAACCTAGGACAGCGGGATCGCAAGTGTGTGACACACACTTTAGAAGGGTGAGTGGGATGGCTCGAAATGAAAAATACTATGATAAACTTTTGCTAAATATTGTTTTGATCAAACTAACATTAACGACCGCCACGTGCAACCCGTCACAAAAAGCATACGGGGTTTTTGTGGTTTGTTGGCAGAATTTTCAAACGCATTACTATTGTATTGATTCGCTCAGTAGTTAAAGATCAGATACGTTCAACGCTGGGATAGTGCAGCTGAGTCAGAAGCCTTTGTTCCATGTGAAAGTTATCTTCTGCTCTAGTCTAAAAATTTTATTTTTGCGTTCACCTTGTGTGTTGCTAAAGCTGATTTTCTTACTGAAATGCAGATAGGATGTGCGCTTTTAGAGCTCACCGCACTAATATGTTCTACATAAAAACTTTCATTTAGTGTTCATGGTCAACCCCACATGGACTACTACGAGGATGTGCTGAAAAGTAATGCCTCCGAATTTTTATATGAAAAATCATTAAGCTTTTTAAATAAAACAAACGTTATTGACATTATACATCTTTATTCCTCATCTCTGCATATTTATTTTTCGACGTAATCACTCAGGCGACGAACACATTTCTCCCAACGAGAGACTAGTTTGTTGAAACCGTCACAGTAGAAAGTTTAAGTTTGTTGGCGGAGCCACAACCTTACGTCTGCTTGCACCGCTTCATCACTATCAAACTGGGGTTTGGAAACAGATGAAAATTGAATGGGGCCAAGTCGGAGACGATGATCGATGACAGCGTCGGTTGTTGCAGATATCTCAGCGCTCGTGTGTGGCCTGGCATTGTCATGCTGAAAGAGAGGGTGCCAGATGTGTGGACAGACTCTTTGGATTCGAAACTCGATTATAGCAGGCTGTTTCTGACGCGCCAACATCGTTAAACATCGCCATGTTAACACGCTTCATTTCGGAGCGCTCTAGCAACACAGTGCTGCAAATATGTAGGTACAAGGAATAAAGATGTAGAATGTTGATAACGTTTGTTTTATTTAATAAGCTTTGAATTTTCACACAAGAATTCGGAAGCATTACCTTTCAGCACGCCCTCGTACTACTGCTACTACTACTACTACTACTACCACTACCACCACTAGTAGTAGTAGTAGTAGTAGTAGTAGTAGTAGTATTAATATTACCACTATTGTCGTACCACTACTTGTGCTGTTAGTTTCAAATATCTTTACGACGATGTTTTTGACGTCCGTCAGAAAATGATCATCTGTAGACCACCTCATCTCCTCTGCACTCTGTAAGGTAGATATCTTGATGTCTGTTTACTGGCAATGATTCCTGTAGAAAATAACTTCTTAAAACGGGTGAAGATAGCTTTTGCTTTTGGAGCGGGCACTAATAACCTCGGAGCTGATCACGCAGACTTCAACAATACAACCAACCAACCAACTATCTAACTAAACTTTTATTCTCGGAACGTTTATTCGTAGAGGAATAAAATGCAGTGCTGCAGTGGTACTCAAAACATACAAGATCCTAGAGTATCGCAACTGATGGTCATTGTGGTTAGAAAGAGGGGAAAAAATGGTTCAAATGGCGCTGAGCACTATGGGACTTAACATCTATGGTCATCAGTCCCCTAGAACTTAGAACTACTTAAACCTAACTAACCTAAGGACAGCACACAACACCCAGCCATCACGCTCCTAGAACCGCTCGGCCACACTGACCGGCAGGTTAGAAAGAGAAAGTACTTTCCAGTTTTACTAGGCTTCTCTGCGACTCCGAGTTGTTTGCGGATGTATGACTTGTCGTTCACTGAGACAACATAAATCAAAATAACCGACGTTACGCTTTTGAAACCTGCTTTACACTCAGCTTGCTGCGTATGGTACGTCACAAAGCGTGGCGGAAAATGTTGGCGGAATGTCATGATGTCCCATAATCACCACAAACCCTATAGCCATGCACCCATCAATGTACTGATTTTCGCTCCAAAGCAGGACTAAATTTTATTTATTCGTTCGGCATATACAAGGCAAATATTACAGTGTCATTACAATCCACCAGGAAATTACAACACTACACAATGCTACTTATAGTTTTGAGCCAATCTATGGCTAGGTCAGGCAGGTAATGTATGTCCTTCAGTTCACCACTATATCCTACCACTTCACACACCAGTAGGTGGTCCATTGTCTGGATTTCACCACATTCACACACGGGACTCTCCGCAAGTCCCCACTTATTTATTAGATGTTTGCATCTTCCCACGCTTGTTCTAAGGCGATTTAAGGCAACCCAGAGATTCCGAGGGAGATCAAAACCATTTATCTTCTTGCTGGGGTCATCGATAAGTTTTTGGTTCTTGTGTGTCCCTTTGCGCCATGATTCCCCCCAGGCTAGCTTTGGGTCGAAGTCCTGTAATTCCCTGCCTATCTTACAAAAGGGGGACCTAGATTTTAGCCTGTTGATGGGTGATAAGTCTTGGTGTATAGGGAGTTCTGGATAGTGTACGATCTTCCTATATATTCTTGAGGTCGCCATGGAGCGCCTTATATCAGGGGGTTCTATGTTGGCAAGGACTGGGAGCCAGTCACGTGGGGTAGCCCTAAGTGTGCCTGAGATAACTCTCATCGTCTCTTTCAGTTGGGTGTCTACTTTATTTACATGCGCACTTTTCGCCCAGACTGGCGAACAATATTCAGCCACGCTGTACACGAGGGCTAATGCTGACGTCCGTAGTGTATTAGCTCCGCACCCCCATGATGTTCCGGCCAGTTTAGACACAATGGCATTTCGAGATTTTAATTTCTGTTTGGTGTCTTCCAGATGGGAGCTAAACGTTAGTGTGTGGTCTAATTTTACTCCCAGATATTTGGGCTTATCTTCATGTCTGATATGCCGGTCATTCAGGGAAAGCTGTAATTTCCTGCTTGAAGCTCTGTTATTAAGGTGCATTATGGTACTGGTCGTTTTATTGGGGTTGGGATGCAAATGCCACTTAAGGTAGTAGGTGTTCAGCGCTTCAAGGTCCGCATTCAATGTTTTTTCAAGATCTTCGAAATTTTTGCTTTGGTATGCGATGGCCAGATCATCCGCATACGCAAATTTACGCGACCTGGTGCTCGGCATATCAGATATGTATAAATTAAAAAGGGTCGGCGCCAGGGCTGACCCCTGCGGCAGGCCATTGTTTATGACCGTGCTTTTGCTGCTCTTTCCATGGAGATAGACCTTGATATTCCTGCCTGTCAGCATATTTTTTAGTAATGTGTGCGTCTGATTGCATTCGATAATTCGAGTAAGCTTGAGCAGTAGTCCTTCGGTCCAGACAGTGTCATAGGCTGATGTAAGATCTATTAATACCAGGCTCGTTTTCAGCTTGTTCTGATAGCCCTTCTCTATATATGTTGTAAGGGACAAAACTTCTTCACAGCGGTTCCTTCCCACACGGAACCCTGCTTGATAGTCCGGGAGGTTCGCCTCAATGTATGGTGCTAGTCTGGCTAGTAATATTCTCTCAAATAGTTTGTAAGAGGTACAAAGCAGTGAGATCGGTATATAGTTCTTAATTAATCTTCATGCTGACCAAATCGTGTTTCAAAATATCTTAGTTGCTCGCGGAATGGCTCTGAGTTCTATGCGACTTAACTTCTGAGGTCATCAGTCGCCTAGAACTTAGAACTAATTAAACCTAACTAACCTAAGGACATCACAGACATCCATTCCCGAGGCAGGATTCGAACCTGCGACCGTAGCGGTCGCTCGGTTCCAGACTGTAGCGCCTAGAACCGCACGGCCACTCCGGCCGGCTGCTCGCGGAAACAAACGATACTGTGCACTGATGGGCATAAGCGTATGCTGTGAGACATTCCACGAATCTTTCCTCGAGATTCGCTTACCAAACGTATTCACTGTTTTTGGTGCCCAGTTCCATACGCCCATGAGATTTGTCTGCAAGATGCGAAGAAGCTGTGCAGTGAAATTAAGCTGTAGTTTCCTCCAGCACCAAACGAAGTAAATGTAACAGCAAGGAAATAAGTCATAATATATAAGAAACGCTTTTCCGCCTACAAAGCTAGGTGAATTTGGCATCAGTGTAAGGCAACAGGCATTCGACACAAAAAAAGAATGCATGTGCTGAGCACTCTGTGTCGTCGCCTTGCATTCTGTAACCTTTGTGCTGGGCCGTAGTATGATTCGTCAATGTATAACAAGATTATGCAGTCGGTGAACTGAAATGCACTTTACGATCGCACAGAGGAGAGCAACTAATTTTAATCCTTTCGCGAGTTAGATACTAGTCAGTAGCACAGAGGTTTATACGTGACGAGCCTAAACACCTGTGTGCAGTGCTCTGCCTTGCAACTTTGTGTACATCACGTTTCAACGGAAAATATTTTATATTGTAGCGAATCAGGAACGTTTTTCGAATGATCAGTCCCTTCCTTTAGATGAGCATGAGAAAATTTCAGGGCTTAAAAGTAGTTGGTAGTATCTGATCTACCACCTAAATTTTTAGACGAGTGAATCTAGTAGTCCCAAGATTTTTAGCTTATCCCTATTCTCTGACTGACTTATCCCACACAGTTTTCGATCTCTTACTGTAAGCAATTCACAGTGAATATTGGTGACACTGGAAGTGAGTGATTGCCCTCGTGAATGGTAATTGATCATTTCCTTTAAATGTATGGTTAACGCTGTTTTGGGAGCTCTATTCGTCTCCAAAAAATTAGAAAAATTGCAAGAGCTCATAAGAACTTCCGTCGTAGTCGCCGTCTGTGTCATAGGCGCCTGCCGGTGTGTCCGTGCGGTTTAAGCGCTTCAGTTTGGAACCGCGTGACCGCTACAGCAGGTTCGAATCCTGCCTCGGGCATGGATGTGTGTGATGTCCTTAGGTTAGTTAGGTTTAAGTAGTTCTAAGTTCTAGGGACTGATGACCACAGATGTTAAGTCCCATAGTGCTCAGAGCCATTTGAACCATTTTTGTCATAGGCGCCATCAAATAAGACAGCGAGTAGGAATTTAAAACTGAACCGACACATTAAGTTCTCGTCGAAACTGAATCTTCTTTGGTGGAGGGACAAACCATTGTTCTTAAATGTGATTCCTTCGTAGCATACTGCTTCTTTTGTTAGTAATGAGGTATTGCTTTTCCCTCTGGTTATCGCTGCAAGACTGATCAAACGACGAAAGTAAGTTAAGTACTCTAAGTGCTTGTTTGCTTGTCGCGATGGCGCTTACAGCTTTGTGAAGCAGACTAAGCCTTGTGTGCTCTTCGGATGAGGCTTGATTGAGCAGTGTCGGCTGCATCGAGGCACCGGCGTCCCAGCGGTGGGCGTGCCTCAGCGCTCAGCCTTCTGAATAAATCACCAGCTCCAAGAATGCCGTGCTGGCTAGTAATGCTCTGACCTTGGTTATTTCATCGCGATGGCAGGTAGGAGATGAGCCGTAGGTGCTGATAATATTGCTAATTAGTTTGAGTGATATCTGCGAACCGGATTAGTGCAACAAATACTGGAATGCATCGGATTCAAAGAGTACTGCTAATTGAATTCATTAGCTTTCAGCGACAGTTGCAAGACTGATTGTCTTTAATGGCATCAAGCTGTGCACAGTAACTTTCGTAATCAGCATTCATTTAATTGTGACTAATGTTGATGATCACATGACGATGCTTACTACAAAACGGAAAGCACATTTTAAAGTTTTCCTGTCAGTTTTTTAATTAACATATTATATGCTAGTGAATTTCGTAGAACACTTTTTTACAAAACACTTCCTCTTGCTTCTGTTCACAACATTGCTTAACGAGGTCAGCCATTGGAGTATTACTTAAAGCTAAGACAGATCTGTAATATAATATTTCTAAAATAAAAATTCACTATTCGCTTAGGTTTGCTGGAAAATATTCATTCAACTGATAAGACAAAAAGGTTTTGATTTCCCTCTTCGAGTAAAATGAGGTATAATGCAATGCCGACGAGTCTCATTCTACCTAGGTAATACTGACGTGCAAGATATTTTTTTTTCTTTTAAGTTTCTTTGAGAAGGGTCCAGTCAGAATTCTTTCATGCTAGTGTTACTATCCAATGTTTCGATTTTGCTAACCACCAACCGATTGAAGCTATCGGTCGGCTTAAGGTATGATTTACCTTCAAATTTACGTCCAACTATCGTCAAGTAATGAAGCAACTTAAAGAAAAAGTACACTGCTCCTTTAGTATGTAGGAAACTATATGCAATTTTAATCTGGTTCCATCGAATCTATACATCTGCTATAACTAGAAATATGAGAAAAAAAGAAACTTTTAGTAAATACATATAGGGGAAAATCCCTGCGAATGAGACAGAAGTAGAACGGCGATGGGCAGAGTACTTCGCAAAATTACTAAACTGTGATGACGCCACAGAGTCTTTCCCATGTGAGGCACCAGACACCGTAGACGGCAAAGTGGAGACTCCCGGTGAAGAAGAAATACGACAAATGATCAAAAACCTAACAAACAATAAGGCTTTCGGCGAAGATCAAATTACAAGAGAGAATAAAGAATGGAGAATTAGTTCTGGTTAAAATAATTAAAGAACTGTTAAAGACTGGTTAGGAATGTGAGAGACTGCCTGAAGACTGGAAAATTGTCGGACTATCAAAGTGGTTTCAGGACGAAAAGATCAACAAAATGGTTCAAATGGCTCTGAGCTCTATGGGACTTAACATCTGAGGTCATCAGTCCCCTATAACTTTGAATTACTTAAACCTAATTGACCTAGGGCCGTCACACACATCCATGTCCGCGGCAGGATTCGAACCAGCGGTCGCGCGGTTCCAGACTGAAGCGCCTATAGCCGCTCGGCCACACCGGCCAGCGAACAGATCAACAACTGACCACATTTTTACGCTTAGACAGGTGACCACGGAAGGTTGGGAACATAACGTTGAGCTTCACATGGATTTTGTAGATTTCAAAAAAGCTTAAAAGCTTATGACACCCTACATAGGGGCACAATCACCAGTTCTTGAAAGAGTTTGTTTCCACAAAACTTTATAAAGATAGTGCAGTTGTGTTTATAGCATACCTATTACAGCGTGAAAATGACTACAGGAATCTCAGAACATTTTGAGGTCAGACCTGGTCTTAGAAAAGGAGACATACACTAAAGCCAAAGAAACTGGTGTAGGCATGTGTATTGAAATACAGAGATATGTAAACAGGCAGAATACGGCGCTGCGGTCGGCAACGCCTTTGTAAGACAACAAGTTTCTGGCGTAGTTATTATATCGGTTACTGCTGCTACAATGGCAGGTTATCAAGATTTAAGTGAGTTTGAACGTGATGTTATAGTCGGCGCACGAGCGATGGGACACATCATCTCCGAGGTAGCGATGAAGTGGGGATCCTTTCGTACGACCATTTCACGCGAGTACCGTGAAAATCAGGAATCTGGTAAAACATCAGATCTTCGACATCGCTGCTGTTGGAAAAATATCCAGCAAGAACAGGACCAGTGACGACTGAAGAGAATCGTTCAATGTGTCAGAAGTGCAACCCTGCCGCAATTGCTCCACATTTAAATGCTGGGCCATCAACAAGTGTCAGCGTGCGAAACATTCAACGAAACTTCACCGATATCGGCTTTCGTAGCCGGAAGTTCACTCTTGAACGCTTGATGACTTTACAACACAAAGCAATACACCTCGCCTGGGGCCGTCAACACCGACATTGGACTGTTGATGACTGGAAACGTGTTACCTGGTCGGATGAGTCTAGTTTCAAATTGTATCGAGCGGACGGACGTGTACGGGTATGGAGACAACTTTATGAATACATGGACCCTGCATGTCAACAGCAGCCTGTTCAAGCTGGTGGAGGCTCTGTAATGGTGTGGAGTATGTGCAGTTGGAGTGATATGGGACTCCTGATACGTCTAGATACGACTCTGACAAGTGACACGTACGTAAGCATCCTATCTGATCAACTGCATCCATTCATATCTATTGTGCATTCCGGCGGACAATGGGACACCACACACGCTCAGAATTGCTACAGAGTAATTCCAGGAACACTCTTCTGAGTTTAAGCACTTCCGCTGGCCATCAAATTCCCCAGACATGAACATTATTGAGCACATCTGGGACGCCTTGCAACGTGCTGTTCAGAAGAGATCTCCATCCCCTCGTACTCTTACGGGTTTATGGACAGCCCTGCAGGATTCATGGTGTCAATTACCACCAGCACTACGCCAGACATTATCCGAAACCATGCTATGTCGTGTTGTGGCACTTCTGCGTGCTCGCGACGGCCCTACACGATATTAGGCAGGTATACCAGTTTCTTTAGCTCTTCAGCGTATTATCTCCAATACTTTCTAATTTAATTTTAGAGGAGATTTATAGAGAATACCAAAAATTAAACCAAGCTGAAATGAAATTTGGTAATGTCACAATAAATCGGCTTGCATATGCGGACGATATTGTTCTAATACGTGGTAGCAAAGATGAATTGAAGCTCATGACAAGTTCTTACAATAATATTGCAAAGAAAGAAGGGTTAAAATTAACGAGGAGAAAACTGAGTACATAGTCGGTAGCAAGGCACCCAATGATCACTCCATTAATAGTTGATGAATTCACTTTTCAGAGAGAGGACATATTTAAATATTTGGAAAGCCTTTTTAGCGAGCAAAATAGAATGGAAACTGAGATTAAGAAGGCAAGGATGGCAGCGGCAAACAGATCAAATTTTGGCTTACCGGACTGCTGTGAAATAGAGCAGTTACGAGGAGTTTTAAAATCAGACTATAGTAGTGTATAATTCTCTCTTTACCTCTGTATGTCTCTGAAACATTTACGTTAAGGAAAACAATTGAACAAAATCTGCCAGTCTTGGAGAGAAAGATATTGAGGTTCAAATGGCTCTGAGCACTATGGGACTTGACTTCTGAGGTCATCAGTCCCCTAGAACCTAGAGCTACTTAAACCTAACTAACCTAAGGACATCACACACATCCATGCCCGAGGCAGGGTTCGAATCTGCGACCGCAGCTGTCACGCGGTTCCAGACTGTAGCGCCTTTAACCGCTTGGCCACACTGGCCGACAAAGATATTAAGGAAAATATTTAGCCCCAAGGGGGACACCCAGTCCCAGGAATGGAGGATATTTAAAAAAATGAAAAATTAACCAAAAAAACAGGAACTGGCAGACACATACTCGCATAGAGAAAAAGCTTACTGTTGGCTGGACACTTAATAAGGATGGAAGAGGAAAGAATGGCATTCTCATGATTCGTGGAAAGAAAGAGAGGGCGAGGAAGGCCATGGAGAAGATGGAAGAATGATATGAACAGGGATAAGGAGGGGATGGGCCTGAAAACAGGAGAAAGCGAGGAACAGAAATAATTGGTGGAGGAACAAACACACGGTCTTCTAGGCCAAAGTGACAACTGAAGAAGAAGAAGAATCTCATAAGTGACTGGACAACAGAGGCTCCGAAATTTGCGCTGCGCTTCGGAATTAGTGCTGTTCACTTTGGAAAAATATTAAAAGCGTTGATAGCGACGTTATAGTTTATCCCGTCTATGTGTAAACCATTCTAGTTGGAGTAGCTCAGGGGGACGAATGATGGCACGTGAGTCACCTGGCATTCACGTTATGAAGTTATGTTGTGAAATCAGGATCTCTTGTGACCTACGTTACCTGATAGTTTTAAAGGGTACTGTTAACTTTCCCTGTTATACATAATGGCCAGGCCGAGGTGGCCGTGCGGTTCTAGACGCTCCAGTCCGAAGCCGCGCTGCTGCTACGGTCGCAGGTTCGAATCCTGCCTCGGGCGTGGGTGTGTGTGATGTCCTTAGGTTAGTTAGGTTTAAGTAGTTCTAAGTTCTAGGGGACTGATGACCACAGCAGTTGAGTCCCATAGTGCTCAGAGCCATTTGAACCATTGAACCATAATGGCCAGACTGGTGCAAACTCGCATAGTTCCGGAAAAAAAGTAGATGTTGGCTTTGGTCTTGTCCCAATTTTCCGTCGCATCACAAAAGTATTGGGCATAAATAGGCAGAAAGACCCAGTATTAATCATTATACGATTGCAGAACGGTCATTGGAAGCAGTCACATCCATAAAATATCTAGGAGTCTGCGTATAGAGCGAATTAAAAGTGGAACGACCGTATAAAACTAATCGTAGGTAAGGTAGAAGCCAGACACTGATTCATTGGAAGAATCCCCCGGAAGTGTAATCCAAACACGAAAGGAGGTAGCTTAGAAAACTCGTTCGGCCAGTACTCGAATGTTTCTCGTTAGTCTGCGGATCGTTGTCAGATAAGATTGATTGAGGAAATAGAGAAGAATCAAAGAAGAGCAGCGTGATTCGAATCATTTCGTAAGCGCGAACGCGATACGTAGATGTTCAGCCAGCTCCTGACGTTGCAATAGAGGCGTTCTGAATCACGTTGTGGTTCACAGGTAAAGTTCCGAGAGCACGTACGTCCTAGAAGACTCAAACAGTATATTACTTCCTTCTACGTATATCACAAGAAAAGACACTGAAAGTAAAATTAAAGAGAAAAAAAAGCGGGAAGGATTTCTATACTAGAGGATTTCTATACCTGTGAGACTTGAAAGCTCGCCACGTCATTGCGCCCGGTGCGGCGCTGCGCGGCGGGCTGCGGCTATTTGGGTCCGCCCAGGGTGATGCAACAGTGTGCAGCCGGCCACTGCTCTCGGCTATTTACTCTTCCGGTCTCTCATTGTTTCGTCTGGAGTCTCTGTCACGATAACGTGCCTGTCTTTTACTACCACAGACCGTGCACAGTAAGCACTCTCTTTTCACAGTGCGAAGGCCCAGCTGTACTGATTGCGATTAATGAAGCACACCTAACATACCGAAGAGGTACCAAATTGGAGGGATGTTGATTGCTAAGTTTCACCCTCACCTAGTTACAAAACTTTTCAGGTGATTCAGCGTGTCAATCGAGATGCGATAGGTTGCCTGAGTGACCGTTGCTGGAACTAGGACCTTTGCATACAGCCCTGTGAACTAGGTCGTCGTCTTGTCGGGAAATGTGCCCGTAGCATGCTTATGATAGTGATAGAGAAGAAAGAGCTGCCCTCGGTTACCGAAAACACTGATATAAACATCTTGCTACGTATACACGGAAGCCTGAAGGAGCGGGCCCAAGTTTTAGTACATGAATACCTCCCAAATATCAAAGAACGGAACAGTTGACGGGAATGTAGCCGGGCGGGTGACGTCTTCGACAACAGCCGATACTTCGAAAGTACACACACGGTCATTTTCAAAACAGAAATGCAGCGAGAAAGTGCTGTGTATGGAAATTTAAACTCCCCACGTGAGACATATGCAGGATTACAAAACCAAAGATGACCGACTTGCTATGTTACTGTACAGTGTCAACACAGTGTACAGCAACGTAATAAGTATTACATGCCTCGGCGGTTGAAAACGACGATCAGATCGAATGTCCCTCTCTGGCGAAAATGGTGTGTGTGTGTGTGTGTGTGTGTGTGTGTGTGTGTGTGTGTGTCAGTCATCCTGGAGGCGTGCTCGGATAGCTAAGACGACCCCTCACATCAAGAGTGAAATTTGGATCTGAGACCCTCAGCTATAAATAGTACAGCTGAAGTAAATTTCGATTCGCAGTTTGCGAATCAAATTTCGTAATGTGTAAAAGATGACCAATGTCAGAAGTTTCCGACAGCAAATATTAATTTTCAGCCGTTGATTAAGAAGCATTAACTCTGTCTCTCTGTTTTTGAGCAGGTAGATAGAAGGATTCTAAGCGGAAATTGAAAAAAAAATCTCCGTCTTTATTTTATAAGGTCACTTGCTAATTTAGTCTCAATTGCTTGCTTAATCACACTATACTATTAGCTAAATTCAGTCCACCCAAATATTTTCTCCACGATGGAAAGATACGTGTGCCTTCCCTTCATTCCTGCGTTGGTCAGGAGGAAGGGGCGGCCGCTGTGGTCGAATGGTTCTAGGCGCCTCAGTCCGGAACCACGCGGCTGCTGCGGTCGCAGGTTCGAATCCTGCCTCGGGCATGGATGTGTGTGATGTCCTTAGGTTAAAGTAGTTCTAAGTCTAGGGCACTGATGACCTCAGATGTTAAGTCCCATAGTGCTTAGAGCGATTTGAACCATTTTTTCAGGAGGAAGGTTGACGCACGTTGGGACATATCGATTGTAGGGAGCCAACTCACATTGATTTGTGTCTTCAGGCTGATAGTTCTCACCATCCGGTTCAGCGGGAAGGAGTACTTTATACCTTGGTTCGTAAGGCCCACGTCACCTCAGACTGTGAACGTTTGTGAGCTGTGTCAGCTCTCGAAGTCACCTACCTTCTGAATGGTTGTAGTGACACGCGTTGCCCCATCGACCGCCGTACTCGGGTGAATGATGAAAACAACGATGTGGTACCTAAACAAGCGTTTTTTGTTTTGTTATATAACGCAGATAGCATTCCCAGAGGGACAGGTCGCATTCTGCGGAGACAATGTGAAGTCTGTTTTTCGACAACCAACAGAGATTAGGATACTTTCGGGCTTTGTAAAAGATTATCTTTGTTTGCGCAAGGCGGGTGTGTACTGTATTCCATGCAGTTGTGCCATGTCATACATTGGTCAGTCAGGACCACGGAGGACCGATGTACTGGGCATAAGCTTCACACGTGATTACAACGGCCGAGAAAATCTGTTATTGCAGAACATGACCATCGCCATGGTCATGACCATGTCCATGGCCGTGGCACTGGTCAACCTATGGAATATAAGACAGAGATTCGGGTGTGCTCTTCCAGCTGTTGGCGTAGTGTTATTAAGGAAGTAGTAGTTCAGATTAAACTACTAAGTAACCTTGTAAAGAGAGGAGGTGGTTTTTGCTTAAATTCTGCTTGGAATCCTCCTTTCTCCCTGGTCTGACAACAGAGGGAACTGAGTTAATGCTACTTGCTCATTCGTTGTTAATTAACATTCACTATCGAAAACTTCGGACATTGGTCATTTTCGTTGTATGGTGACGGTAATGTTTACTGTATGTATATACGTGTGTGTGTGTGTGTGTGTGTGTGTGTGTGTGTGTGTGTAAATTTCCTTCTAGAGCGTTCTCTAGTTGCATTTGTGCTTTAAAAATGAGGGACCGTTTTCGAAGACGTTAAGTTGTTCGAGCGTTTTGTACGCCAGGAGAAACTTAAATTTCACATCGAAGCAGCACCTCTGCCGTGAACTACTCCCTCAGCACACCGTGGGTTAAACGCCTCATTGGATCATCAGTGCACTCGGCGGCTTGCATAATTGAAGAGATGCCAAATCGTTTCTCTCTGGACCATTCTACACGCCTCGTGTCAGCTACTTTGCAGTTTCTGTTTCGTTTGGCCCACTCAAGACGTGCAACTTTGTGACGCTTTGAGCAATTGTCTTTTGCGAAGTACCCGACTCAAAATGTTCATTGCATGCAATTCCCTTTTCAATATTCTCTCGGAAACTTGCTGAGACGAACCTACATTCATTAATTACAGAAATTGCTTTCGAGTTTGAGACAGACTGTCGTTCAAATGGCGTGACACGCGTCTCGTTCCTGTTGGTTACGACCGCTATTGTCGCGTAGTGTTACATGGCTGTGGTTGAACGCCGTTCATTTTAGACACTTTGGACAGCCCGAGTTGATACACTAACAAATCGGACAGTTACATTTACGGCGTGGTCATGGACACGTCCAAACATTGTCACTGCTTTTTGATATTCTGTCACGTCTCAACGTCGATCCATTTTACCACGCTGATTCCAACGCATGAACGCCTGGTACCAGTTTTCACCAGCTACTGTGCTGCAAAGCGACCAGTGTTCTCTTTCAGGGACGTGACTTATGTTTTTCCCGGTGAGCTTATACAGTGTGTTCTGGAGGAATAGTAAATATTTTAGGAGCTGGTAGTATAGACGAATTGAAATAAAAAATACGCTATAACATGTGTCCAATTATTATTTAGTACAGAGATACAACTGTTAGTATGAAACACAAACTTAAAGCAGAGGGAAATAATGACATACACAGTTGGTTTTCAGAAATTCCACCGCCAACTTCAATGCACTTACGACTTCTCTTGATAACACCACGTCTAGCTCTTCCGAGGTCGTCTTTGCGTTCTTTTATGAGGGCTGCACTACTCGTAATCCGAACGATAAAATCGGCTCTTGTTCAACCATCCCCACAGGCGAAAATCAAAAGGGGTAAGGTCTGGGGACGTTGGTGGCCAAGAAACGTGCTCCTTTCTACCGATCCATCTCCGGGGAATGTTAGGTTTAGATGATGTCACATGACGACTGCAATGTTCAGGAGCCCCGTCATCCAGGATGAGCATAACGCATTCTTGTACCCAAAGGAATCTCATTTTGAGAAAAGTATCGATAACGGAGTCCTGTAAGACATGCGGTAACACAACAGGCCCGATCAACTGACTGTCTATCGAACCACACCACACATTTACAGAGAAGCGTTCTTGAAAATGTGTCTCCACAATGGTATGTGAGTTTTCTTCAGATCACTGATGTGAATTACGAGTGTTTTTAATGCCGTCACGTTAGGAAATCGTAGGCCGTATTCTCTACAAGCAGCAGCGTTTCCATTACAAAACCCATACACAAATATAATATCGACACTCAGCATGAGTAAATACGTGCAGCATGTTTACGCGCTGCAGTACCGTAGACTTGGCCAACAAATCACAATGAAAAGTTCCATGTGAACTAAAGCACAACTTTACAACGTGTAAATACGCCCATAGCAAACGAAAATTCATTGAACTCAGCTGTATCTCTGTACTCAATAAAAAACTGAACCCATGTTATGGAATTTTTATGGCAATTCTTCTACCTCCTAATATATATTTCCTTTCCTCCTGCAGCACCCTGTATACGCATGAAAATGTTTCTTTGCTATGATACTCTTCGGGAGTTTGTGATTCCCATTTTCTCTCATGAGAAACACTTAAACCAGATGCACTGAAGTGAAATAATAATAATGTCGTGTGACGAGGGCCTCCCGTCGGGTAGACCGGTAGCCTGGTGCAAGTCTTTCGATTTGACGCCACTTCGGCGACGTGCGCGTCGATGGGGATGAAATGATGATGATTAGGACAACACAACACCCAGTCCCTGAGCGGAGAAAACCTCCGACCCAGCCGGGAATCGAACCTGGGCCCTTTGGACTGACATTCTGTCGCGCTGACCACTCAGCTACCGGGGCGCACCTGAAGTGAAATGAACTGATGACGACCAAATAATTGAATATGCGGTGATGTAAAATAATATCAGTGAAAATTGGACAAAAATACAGAACCTACAATTTAATGAGTATGTCACGACAACTAAAAATTTGTGACACTGGGACTGTAACCCTGATTTCCCGTTTATCGCGAGGAGTCGGCTTAACCATCAGACTATCTGAGAGGACCTGCCATGCCACATGCGATCTATATTAATTGATTTAAATTCACCGAAATGAAATTAATAGAGCGATGGGGATGAAATCAATTAGGATGCAGTGATATGAAATTTATTCCCACATACCCCCTCTGGACGTAGTGCTCGTAATTCGTAGGTTTAAACATAATTAACAGTTAAAGTTTGAATCAGGCGTGAAAGACTGATCAGGTAGCCTAATGGTTAAGAAGACAGCTTCGGAAAAACAGGTGATTTAGGCTCGAGTCCCGATCTGATTCAAAACATTCCTTAGTAACGACATATTCGTCTTTTGAGAATAATAGACAAAACGATTTATCCCAACCCAGAAGTTTCCTAGAGCTGCTCTTTCTCCTTTGATCATAAGATGACAGATTTGCTATCTTATACGAACATACAAATTTCAAAACGCAATGAACGTTCTCTATCAATTGTGATATTTTTCGTTTACCTGTATGCATTTCTTTATTTCTATTCAACCAGAATATCTTGTTTTGTCTTTTATTTGGCAGTTTGCCGGCCGGTGTGGCCGTGCGGTTCTGGGCGCTTCAGTCTGGAACCGCGTGACCGCTACGGTCGCAGGTTCGAATCCTGCCTCGGGCATGGATGTGTGTGATGTCCTTCGGTTAGTTAGGTTTAATTAGTTCTAAGTTCTAGGCGACTGATGACCTCAGAAGTTAAGTCGCATAGTGCTCAGATCCATTTAAACCATTTTATTTGGCAGTTTGTATATCAAACAGATTTTCCGCTGAATGGACCCAGTACCTGTCGTGTACACCACAGAGAAATCAGTGATGGTCACTGCAAATCGAGCCGACGACCCTTGCGCCAGTGGTCAGCAGCGAGCCTGTCAGGGAGCCGGTCAATGGATGAAGCAAGAGCAAGAAGAAGAAGGAGGAGGAGGAGGAGGAGAAGGAGAAGAAGAATCTTTCACCGCTTCATTGACTTCCAAAAGAGTGTAGTGCTGGAAATTAACTATAGGAGGAGGTTGTACTAAAACATCAGATCAGCAGATATGAAACGAAACATTAATCACTTTTTAACAGGTCAGATGCAATTAACAGGTCAGATGCAAATTTCAGATATTTAAATCTGGAGGTGGGTAACCCAACTCGCAGTTTATTTGTGCAATAAGTGATACAGGGAATAGTCTGAGCGTGGTAAGACGCTTCAGAGTCACCTCAGCTTTAAGCTAAATGTAACGACCATTGGTATAGAAATATGTAACCTTTACTTGAAACTTCATCAGTACTAACATTAGACGGCACTCTTCGAGTAAAGACAATGTGTTTTGAGCGCTCCTCTTTATTCAAAATCACAGTTGCACTCGCCAACAGCTGGGTGACAAGTTGAATAAATGAAATACCATTTTAATCTCTATTTTGGAAACTAAATGCTGTCACAGTTACATTGAAATGTGGAATATATTTCGAAAAATCACTCTTATAGAGAAATTAAAAGAAGGAAGCTTTATAAATAAGAACTAACGAGAAATAACAATGCACTTGATACTTACGATGTGCCATAAGATGTCTTATCGCGTTGTCCAGCTGTCAGTAAATGTAAATTTTCGAGAGTTTATTATTTATCGACATTTTGGACATTATCGTGAGATTCCTTCGAACTCTGATTCCATGCCACGATATCAGTTAAAAGAAATGAAAACTGATCTCCTTATGCTGCCGACTGAACGCATTTTAATGCTACTCATGAAGCATCTGTGGCAGCGTTATTGTAGTGGAATGAGGTCAGTGCACCTACCGCTGACTTACGAAACCATTACAGCTTGAAACTAATTCTCAGAAGCTGTCCCGAGTGAAACTCTCCCACTCGAAGTACCCGTGACTGTTTCGTACTTGGAAGCCAGGTCATCCGTGAAGCATGCAGAAATGCTGAACGTTCGACTGCGAAGGCAAACCTGCTGAAATAACTAGCAACACCTTACTGAATTCTTAGCGTAGTACAGTTGTGATTTCTGTTCCATCTGGTTAGTGGCAAATATCATCTATCATATTACATTTCTCTTCTTCTGTTTCAGTGTGAACTTACGCAGTGTTCCTTAAGTGATTTCTTGGTACTGTAGATATACCTCCGAATTGTAATAAGAATTTTTAACACTAAATAGATCAAATGAAATTTATTTCGATCTGTTCCTATTAAGTGGTCTGCTCTCAGACACCTTCTGTATCGTGGTCTCAAGTTCCCCCTTGCAGCAGCAGTTTATCATAGGTTGCTGGAGCAACGAGCATTCAAAACCATTGGAAAAAAGCGAAAGTCATTCTTGCTTACGAGAAGAGTCGTCACACACATGCACATATTTAAAAGCCTGTATCAGTTGCCTCAGTCTGTTGTGAGCTAATAAACAAATTTTGTACTTACATTTTGTAATTTTTTTAAATACATAGTTCAGTCCCGAATCAACTTAGATTTCACAGAAAGCAGTTTTTTGAAATTCAGTTTGTCGTCTTCCTATGTTTACTCAAAGGCAGTAGACAGACACACTCAGTCTGATAGTCTTAATTGACTTCTTGAATGCATTCATTGCTGATCCACAAAGTTGCCCATTGCACAAAACACAAGGGCCGGCCGCTGTGGCCGAGCGATTCTAGGCGCTTCAGTCCGGCACCGCGCTGCTGCTACGGTCGCAGGTTCAATCCTGCCTCGGGCTTGGATGTGTGTGATGTCCTTAGGTTGGTTAGGTTTAAGTTAGTTTTAAGTCTAGGGGACTGATGACCTCAGATGTCACGTCCCATAGTGCTTAGAGCCATTTGAACAAAACAGGAGCCTATAGCCTATCTGCAAAGCCTTCTTGCGGAACTGACTTTTTTCCTCTGTAATAGAACTCACGAAAAAAGGAAAAAAAGGAAGGACGCTTTGTGGAAGGAGCGCCAGTTAACCCCCATCACGTTCGATTTACGGCGTGATCGAGGTGGTCCCACAGACTGTTAATTGGGTTTAAACCAGAGAGTTTAATGGCCAGAGAAGTACGGTAAACTCATCCTGCTGCTGTTCGAACCACGCACGTACACGGCGAACTGTGTGGCACGTTGCATTGTCCTGCTGGTGGATGCCATCGTACCGAGGAAAAACGAACTACATGTAGGAGTGGACATGGTCCTCAAGTTGTTATTTTTGTTATTGTGGTCTTCAGTCCTGAGACTGGTTTGATGCAGCTCTCCATGCTACTCTATCCTGTGCAAGCTTCATCTCCCAGTACCTACTACAGCCTACATCCTTGTGAATCTGCTTAGTGTATTCATCTCTTGGTCTCCCTCTACGATTTTTATCCTCCACGCTGCTCTCCAATACTAAATTGGTGATCCCTCGATGTCTCAGAACATGTCCTACCAACCGATCCCTTCTTCTAGTCAAGTTGTGCCACAAGCTCCTCTTCTCCCCAATTCTGTTCGATACCTCTTCATTAGTTATGTGATCTACCCATCTAATCTTCAGCATTCTTCTGTAGCACCACATTTCGAAAGCTTCTATCCTCTTTTTGTCTAAACTATTTATGGTCCACGTTTCACTTCCATACATGGCTACACTCCATACAAATACTTTCAGAAACGGCTTCCTGACATTTAAATCTATACTCGATGTTAACAAATTTTTTTTCTTCAGAAACGCTATCCTTTCCATTGCCAGTCTACATTTTATATCCTCTCTACTCCGACCGTCATCAGTTATTTTGCTCCCCAAATAGCAAAACTCCTTTACTACTTTAAGTGTCTCATTTCCTAATCTAATTCCCTCAGCATCACCTGACTTAATTCGACTACATTCCATTATCCTCGTTTTGCTTTTGTTGATGTTCATCTTATATCCTCCTTTCAAGACACTGTCCATTCCGTTCAGCTGCTCTTCCAAGTCCTTTGCTGTCTCTGATAGAATTACATTGTCATCGGCGAACCTCAAAGTTTTTATTTCTTCTCCATGGATTTTAATACCTACTCCGAACTTTTCGTTTGTTTCCTTTATTGCTTGCTCAATATACAGATTGAGAAACATCGGGGATAGGCTACAACCCTGTCTCACTCCCTTCCCAACCACTGCTTCCCTTTAATACCCCTCGACTCTTATAACTGTCATCTGCTTTCTGTACAAATTCTAAATAGCCTTTCACTCCCTGTATTTTACCCCTGCCACCTTCAGAATTTGAAAGAGAGTATTCCAATCAACGTTATCAAAAGCTCTCTCTAAGTCTACAAATGCTAGAAACGTAGGTTTCCCTTTCCTTAATCTTTCTTCTAAGATAAGTCGTAAGGTCAGTATTGCCTCACGTGTTCCAGTGTTTCTACGGAATCCAAACTGATCTTCCCCGAGGTCAGCTTCTACTAGTTTTTCCATTCGTCTGTAAAGAATTCGTGGTAGTATCTTGCAGCTGTGGCTTATTAAACTGATTGTTCGGTAATTTTCACATCTGTCAACACCTGCTTTCTTTGGGATTGGAATCATTGTATTCTTCTTGAAGTCTGAGGGTATTTCGCCTGTTTCATACATCTTGCTCACCAGATGGTAGAGTTTTGTCAGGGCTGGCTCTCCCAAGGCTGTCAGTAGTTCTAATGGAATGTTGTCTACTCCCGGGGCCTTGTTTCGACTCAGGTCTTTCAGTGCTCTGTCAAACTCTTCACGCAGTATCATATCTCCCATTTCATCTTCATCTACATCCTCTTCCATTTCCATAATATTGTCCTCAAGTACATCGCCCTTGTATAGACCCTCTATGTACTCCTTCCACCTTTCTGCTTTCCCTTCTTTGCTTAGAACTGGGTTTCCGTCTGAGCTCTTGATATTCATGCAAGTGGTTCTCCTTTCTCCAAAGGTCTCTTTAATTTTCCTGTAGGCAGTATCTATCTTACCCAAGGATAGATGCATAATTGCGTTGATGCAGTGTGCTTTCCAGAATGACTAAATCATCCAAGAATGCCACGAAATAATCCCCATACCATAACTTATGCAGGGTGTTTGCTTTCATACGTTTCAAGCCGTACACACAAACGGTCATCTGTTCTATGGAGCGCAAATCGTGATTCATCTGTAAAGGACATCTTTCGCCACTCAGTGCACGACTAGTTGCAGCATTGGTGTGCAAATTCCTTGCTTGTCGCCGATGAACAGCAGTCAGCATGGGTGCTTGAAGCAGGCTCTTGCTGCGGAGGACCATACGAAGCAACGTTCGCTGAATGGTCGTTGAGGAGACGCTGCTGGTACCTCCTTGGTTCATATCGGCGGTCGCTGATCAACAATTGCGCGTGTATTCGCCCGTACACATCTTCGCAGCCGTCGTTCACCCCTGTCGTCTATGGACTGTTTTGCACCACAGTTGCCTCGGCGCCGGTTTTGGATAGCGCCATTTTGCCGTGGACGACATATTTTAACCACAGCGATACGCGAACAGTGGAATACTTCCACCCTTGCCCCGGAAACCGTTTTGGACGTCAGATAAATCGCTCCGTTTCCGCATTACGATAACAACTGCACTGTTTGCCACGTTCCCGCGACACACTTTATATATCCCCCACATGCAGTGCTGCCACCCGCCGTGTGTGAATGATTCTTTCACGTTGAGGGTAGGGTTGTTTGGGGAAGGAGGCCAGACAGTGAGGTCATCGGCCTCATCGGGTTAGGGAAGGACGGGGAAGGAAGTCGGCCGTGCCCTTCCAAAGGAATCATCCCGACATTTGCCTGGAGCGATTTAGGGAAATCACAGAAAACCTAAATCAAGATGGCCGGACGCGGGATTGAACATTTCGTCCTCCCGAATGAGAGTCCACTGCGCCACCTCGCTCGGTTATTTCACGTTAACGTCGAACGTAGGCGGTGGTCACATTAATGCCAACTGAACCGTGCGTGTTCTGCGTATTGGCGAAAAACATTATTCTAAAGTATTTTGCGTTCTTAGGTTTCTCGTCTTAAGATTTTTCAGTGCATCTTACTTTGTTGCATATCTGGAAACACAAAATATTCAACGATTGGAGTAAAGATTGAAAATCATTTGTCCGAATATTCGTTGTCGATTGAGTTTTTTTTAATTCATATTAATTGTTAGTCTTTTAGGTTTCGTAGAACATTCACTAAATAGTTGGTAATGTATAATATGCAACAACATGTTTTTTTCACACACACGTTTTGTTTATCAAATAATATCAACGACCTGAAACGTCTTCCCTACGCATCGTGTGTTCGTTTAGTTTTATCTTTATATTCTGGCTTTCTTGTGCCATTTTTGTCATTTGAAATCGAGAGAGTCAACAGGAGACCAGCTTGCCGCGTCTTACGCCTGCGCCGGTGCCGGCGCGGTGTCATTGACTTCTAACTGCGAGGCAGACTCGAGTTTGGACGACAGTCAAAACTGTAACCTTTCGCCCACCTGTGGTGCTATAGTTTTCTGTCGGTAAGGCGTTGCTACGGTTTCTAATGCGTAGAATTGTCTGATTATGAGAAAAGGCTTTAGTCTTCCGTGTCAATGACTCCCGTCCGTGCGACGACTTGGCGAGTTCTCAAACCCGTAACCTTTGCGCGCGTCTGCAACTAAATCGAACCGCGAGTCATTTCGCTGATGTGGCTGCTGGATGCCGAAAACAGACTTGCAACTTCCTCATCTAGCAGGCCGCTAATTTCGGTGAAAATTATCGACAATGGAGCTTAATGGCGTTCAGAATTCCTCGAACATGACGACCTGCCGTATGGGAATGGATTGGAGGACACTGAATAATTTCATTCTGACATGCACAAAAAGCAAAATGACATTCAGACATACGGTGGAGTGAATATTATAATAGTTGCAACGTAATAATTCAGTCTTTGTCACATTTTGATTATTCAGTCAGATAACCAGTTTCCGATTTAAAGTCCTAATGATATGTATTAGAGGGAAATATTCTAGAATTGCTGAAGCATGAAGCTATTGCATACACATTGAAAACAAGTAAAATAAACACTCTAAAAACAATGGAGACACAGCACGCAAAGTCATAAATTTAGCTAATTAATAACGTGCGTAATTTTTACAGTGAAAATTCATTCTGTTAACAATCCCCTAGACTGTGGCTAAGTCATTTCTCCCCATTATCCTTTCTTAAGGGAGCCCTAGACCCAGCAGGTACGATCGAGCCAGGTAACGCAGTGGTTAGCACACTGGATTCGCATTCGGGAGGACGTCGGTTCAGTCCCGCGTCCAGCCATCCTGATTTAGATTTTCCATGAATTCCCTTCATGGCTTCAGGGTTTGAAAGGGCACGGCCGTCTTCCTTTCCCATCCTTCCCTAAATCCGATGAGACCGATGACCTCGCTGTTTGGTCTCCTCCCCCAAACAACCCAACCCCAACCCAGCAGGTACGCCTGAGAACTTCGGTGGAGTTTTGAAGGTAGAAGAAGGGTACTGGCGGAAGTAGAATTGTGGAAATAGGTCGCGAGTCTTGCGTAGATTTGCCCGCGAAAGATAAATGTTCCGCGTTCGAGTCTCGGCCCGGCACTCCATTTTAATCTGTTAGAAGTTTGTGTGCGTAATACTTAAAATGATCGGTAAAAGTAGCAAATTTTGGCGTCAGTAGCGCAGCTAGAAAGAACTGTGGCATAACAAGAAAAAAAATTAAGAGTAACTAGTCATTAGAATGTACCGGCAAAAGTAAAAGTCATATGTTTATCAGGTACACATAATAATCATTTTAGAAAAATGAAATGATCGTATGATATTGATGGCCGGGTGTTCCCACCTGGGGAAGTTCGGCTGCCGAGATGCAAGTCTTTTCAGTTGACCCACATTGGTCGATTTGCGTGTCGATGATGATGAAATGATGAGAGAACAAATCAGCACCCAGTCCCCGAGCGAAGAAAATCCCCGACTCGGCCGGGAATCGAACTGGGGCCGGCTGAATGACAGTGAGACGCGCTTATCACTCAGCTAATGAGGCGGACATCATTTTATTAAAATGATGTAAGAAAAATCTTTCCTTATAAAGTCTGTCATTGGCCTTCCCACAAGCGCCACAGGTGTCAATGTTTATGACTTAAGCTCGTTATTCAACCATTACTTATCTTCTTAATCTGTTCCATTTATTGCTGCACGTCCACTGTGTAGCTAATGTTTTTGAGATAACTAGCTTTCTAGTTTCCCACCTCTGTTTAATAGATTATTGTTTCACAAATTCTGAAACGCCCTTGCTTTTATTTTGCTTTTATAGATCCGTTGATGCCTGTAAAGTAGAAACTGATAACATGTTTAAATAAGTGGAACTGTGACTGAAACAGTGAATTCCTTAGTTCATTGAGATGTCAAGGTCACCGGTGTCCTCCAAACATGTAAGTGATCTCATTTCATAAAATAGTTCAGTAGCACGAACAGCATAGTGATGCAGATGGATTATACCACCAAAGTGGTGCGATTATGCATTTTATTAGTAATTGCAGAAAAATGCCATGTCATTATTTTTTGTTCTCCTTCTTAGGAGTAGCATTTGATACGTGCGCCTTATCGTCAGCGCAGCGATTTTAGGTACTACTGTCAGTTCTGTTACCATCGTTGAAGTGTAATATTCTCACGCTGTCTTACTCACTCTCACCCACACACAACCCCACCCTCCCACCCGCCCTCACGTCCACTCACCCACCCAGCTTACGAAATGCCATCTCTAGATCGGTCTCATTCTGTAGTGGTACATTCAAAATTTACTCCGATGCTCGAGGTACTCGTATCCGCAACCTCCTCCTACATCCACATCCACATCTACATCTACATGGCTACTCTGCAGATCACACTTAAGTACCTGGCAGAGTGTTCATCGAACCACCTTCACAATAATTCTCTATTATTCCACTCTCGAGCACAGCGCAGAAAAAACGAACACCTTTTATCTTTCTGTGCGAGCTCTGATTTCCTTTATTTTATTATGATGATCATTTCTCCCTACATAGGTCGGCGTCAACACAATATTTTCACATCCGGAGTGGAGACTTGATGATTGAAATTTCGTGAAAAGATCCCGCCGCAAAGAGAAACGCCTTTCTTTTAATGGTGTCCATCCCAAATCCAGTATCATGTCCGTATTACTCTCTCCCTGTTTCTCGATAATACTAAAATATTAAAAGTGCTGCCCTTCTTTAAACTTTCTCGATGTACTCTGTTAACTCTATCTGGTAAGGAGCCCATGTCCGCAGCTCGTGGTCGTGCGGTAGCGTTCTCGCTTCCCGCGCCCGGCTTCCCGGATTCGATTCCCGGCGGGGTCAGGGATTTTCTCTGCCTCGTGATGACTGGGTGTTGTGTGATGTCCTTAGGTTAGTTAGGTGTAAGTAGTTCTAAGTTCTATGGGACTGATGACCATAGATGTTAAGTCCCATAGTGCTCAGAGCCATTTGAACCATTTAAGGAGCCCATACCGCCCAACAGTACTACAAAATAGGGCAGACAAGTGTGTAAGCAGTCTCTTTAGTAGACCTGTTGCGTGTTCTAAGTGTTCTGCCAATAAAACGCATTTTTTGACTCTCCTTCCCCACAACATTTTTTGTGTGTTATTTCTAATTTAAGTTGTTCGTAATTGTAATTCATAGGTGTTTGATTGAATTTACGGTCTTTAGATTTGATAATTTTAGCGTGTAACCGAAGCTTTACGGATTCCTTTTATCACTCATGGGGATAACCTCACACGTTTCATTATTTAGGGATCAAATGGTTCAAATGGCTCTGAGCACTATGGGACTCACCATCTATGGTCATCAGTCCCCTAGAACTTAGAACTACTTAAACCTAACTAACCTAAGGACATCACACAACACCCAGTCATCACGAGGCAGAGAAAATCCCTGACCCCGCCGGGAATCGAACCCGGGAACCCGCGCTCGGGAAGCGAGAACGCGACCGCGAGACCACGAGCTGCGGACATTTAGGGATCAACTGCCAATTTTCGTACCATATAGGTATCTTAACTAAATCGTTTTTCAGTTGGTTTTGATCTTCTTGTGACTTCACTAGGCGATAAACGACAGCATCATCTGCAAACAACCAAAGAAGGCTGTTCAGATTGTCTCCTAAATCATTTATATTGATAAGGGACAACAGAGGGCCTAAGCATTGCCTTGGGGAACGCCAGAAATCACTTCTGTTTTACTCGATGAGTTTCCGTCTGTTACTACGAACTGTGACCCCTCTGACAGGAAATCACGAATCCAGTCGCATAACTGAGACTATATTCCATAATCACGCGATTTCATTACAAGCCGCTGGTGAGGTACGGTGTTAAAAGCCTTTTGGAAATCTAGAAATGACGAATCAATTTGAAATACTTTGTCAATAGCATTCATCACTTCTTATGAGTAAAGAGCTAGTTTTGTTTCACAAGAACGATGTTTTCGTGTTGACTGTGTGTCAGTAGACCGTTCTCTGCGTGATAATTCATAATGTTCGAACACGGTATATGTTCCAAAATCCTGCTCCATATAGACGTTAATGATATGGAGCAGTAATTTAGTGGATTACTCCTACTACTTTTCTTGAATATTGGTGTGACTTGTGCTATTTGCCAGTCGTTAGGTACGGATCTTTCGTCGAGCGAGCGGTTGTATATGATTGTGAAGTAAGGAGCTATTGCATCAGCATCCTCTGAAAGGAACCTAACTGGTATATAATCTGGACCGGAAGACTTGCTTTTATTAAGTGATTTTAAGTTGCTTCACTACTCCGAGATTATCTACTTCTAAGTTAGTTATGTTGGCAGCTGTTCTTGATTCGAATTCTGGAATAGTTACTTTGTCTTCCTTGGTGAAGGAATTCCGGACGGCTGTGTTTAATAACTCTGCTTTAGCCGCACTGTAATCGATAGTTCTTCCATTGCTATCGCGCAGGGAAGGCATTGATTGTGTCTTGCGGCTTGTATATTTTACATACGACTAGAATCTCTTTGGATTTTCAAATGGTTCAAATGGCTCTGAGCACTATGGGACTTAACATCTGAGGTCATCAGTCGCATAGAACTTAGAACTACTTAAACCTAACTAACCTAAGGATATCACACACATCCAGGCCCGAGGCAGGATTCGAACCTGCGACCGTAGCAGTCGCGCGGTTCCGGACTGAAGTGCCTAGAACCGCTCGGCCACCAAGGCCGGCTTTGGATTTTCTGTCAGGTTTCGAGACAAAGTTTCGTATAAGCATCTTGCATTGAAGTCTGCGCTAAATTTCGAGCTTCAATAAAAGATCGCCAAACTTGGAGATTTTGCGTTCGTTGGCATGCATTTTTCGTTGTTCCCTAAACAGTGTTCTTGCCTGTTTTGTGCTTCGTGGGTAATCAGCTTTGTCTTTAGTTAATTAATTTGGTATAAATCTCTCAATTCCTGTCGATACTATTTATTTGAATTCAAGCCACATCTTGTCTCCGAGGCAGCGATGCTATTTAGGCAGTACAGAGGCTGTAGAATGAAATGTCAGCGACATTATTCAAGACGAAGGTAATGTTGCCAGTACATGTACTGATGAACCAAATCATCATGATCATTGCCCACCGCGAGACTGAATGCAGCCTGATGGCATTGCGGGCCCTCGACACCGTAGGGTATGTATATAAGCGCAGCAGAGACAAAATGGAAACCAACTAGCGACGATAATGGTCACTAATGGTGAAATCCACTGACATAAGCTACTGGAAATGCGCATCTCGGGAAATGGCGAGGGTGGTGAGCTGTTTGCGTGCTGTCATGAGTATAAATGGACGCTGAAATCACGAGTAGGCGACGAGGTATTTAGTCGTCATACCTGCCACAGCCGCCTTTCCCGCTTTAAAGAGCGGGCACGCCTCCAGGTTCAGAGTTCTGTGATGAGGCGCGGACGTCCAAGTTCAATGCTGGTCCGTGAAAAGGTGTTTCGGAGCACGCCGTTCAGCGGACATATTTGAACATGAGGCTCCGCAGTAGACGACCCCAGCGTCTTCCCATGTTGATCCAACGACGTCGTCGATTAAGATTAACCACTACGGTCGCAGGTTCGAATCCTGCCTCGGGCATGGATGTGTGTGATGTCCTTAGGTTAGTTAGGTTTAAGTAGTTCTAAGTTCTAGAGGACTGATGACCTCAGAAGTTAAGTCCCATAGTGATCAGAGCCATTTGAACCATTTGATTAAGGTTACAGTGGGCACAGGATTATCTAGAGTGGACCGTGGATCAGTGGAACTGCTCGCCTGATTGAATGAATCATGTTTATTGCTACCGCAGGTCGATGGTCGTGTCCGTATACGCCGTCATCCAGGCGAACGGCTACTCGAAACATGGACCTCGCCACTGGCTTAGCCCGATGGTGGTAGGTTACAGTGGTTTGAACAGCAGCTAGTGAACTCATGTTGATCCGTTGGCCACCAAATTAGCCTGATCTGAACCTCATGGAACAGGCGTGGGACTGTATGGAGCTCAATCTCCGTGTCACAATCCATCGACCTGCAATTTTCGGGAATTGCGTGCCCCGTGCGTAGATTTGTCACATGCCTCCCGGAAGCCTACCAAGGACTTGCAGAATGCACGCCACACATAATCGCTACTTCACAGCGTTCCAAAGGTGGACCAATACGCTGTTAAGCGGGTGGTTATAATGTTCTGGCTAATCACTTTATATCAGTGTACTCACACACTCTACGTGGTAATAAGGCGAATCGCCTTAATGTATTAAGCGTAGGCTATCTGTAATCCAGACGCAAATTAATCCAACGGGTTAATGCAGTGAAAATTGGCTGTGCATATAACAGTTCCTTTGAATTCAAAGGCCTTCCTACAGGAGGCAAATAATCAAAAATCCCTTGTAAAATGTGCATTTATGAACAGTGTGTATGGACATGTAACTAGGAAAACACATTGATGGTACAAGTAATAGTTTTTTTGCCATAGAAATGTAGTTACCGTATTACTTTGAGCATCTTCCAAAGGAAGCGGAGTTAGATGAACTGATCATTGATGACTAGATAACTTGTTTCTCTGGAACGATTCACGGGCTTATAACATTGGCTTAGACTTGGACATAAGTAGGAGCCCATGCTGCTGCGATCGTCTGCTCTCTCACCTTCAGCGACCCTTACCTATTTTTGCCTTCCTCAAAATTATGGAAAATTTATTATTTTTCTCACTCTGTGCAGCGTACTTCTTATTGTCACGGTTAATTCCAAGATTCCCTGTATGTAGCCCACAGCTTGTCTATTCGCATTGTTGAAGAATGTTACTGATTCCAATTCAATTTGTTTCCAAACAAGGTACGAACGTTACACGATTTTCCGTTCAGAATGGTTCAAATGGCTCTGAGCACTATGGGACTTAACATCTGAGGACATCCGTCCCTAGAACTTAGAACTACTTAAACCTAAGGACATCACACACATCCTTGCCCGAGGCAGGATTCGAACCTGCGACCGTAGCAGTCGCACGGTTCCCGACTGCAGCGCCTAGAATCGCTCGGTCACCGCGGCCGACCGATTTTCCGTTTGGATATATGCGATCTGGAAATCTGTGATACACTTCGTTAAAGGGACGTTCTCCACGTCTCCTACATCTCCTCCTAAACCACTGGACCGATTTCAACCAAACTTGGAACACATCCCTACAGGATACAACCGCTGACGGGGTAAGAACCACCTACCTATCATAGTTCAGGAATTACGACGCCATCAACAATGAGATGAGTGAAAGAATGCCGCATCGTGTATTAAGTTTTAATACATTTAGACTCTACTACTAACAAGACACTCTTTCAGTCGAGTCAACTTCAGGAAATCCGTGACACCAGGCAGTGCTTTTGACAGCTTTCTGCTGCGAATCGCAAACGGCTGTAGGCGAAAACAGTAGCCGTCCATAGAGCTTTGAAGAGACGTTGCCACAGAGGCGTTTACAAAATCGGTATGTAGACACGCGAAGCTGGTGTACATACACATTTGAACATTATGCGTATTTCTTTGTACGACAGTTTCAAAGGTGTTCTCACGAATACGTGCAAATGAATTTTTTTCAGTATTATACTACAAACACAGTTCATTTTTTGTTTCCATTTTTAAATAGAAAATGGCAAAATGAATACCAGGACAATGCCTGGTTTCTCTGCTAGTTTTCTATAAAACAACGACCAAAGCTGCACTGTATACCAGTTTATTTTATTGTGTAATTTTATACTTTCTTGGGGTATGATTACCTTAAGGGGCTCCGGAACGCCCTATACTTGAAATGTTAAAATAACGCTTATAAATTACATCTTTCCTCACAAAGTATTTGAGGTAGGAAGTTGAACTTTTTACAGATTATTTATTGGAATATGGGCTACAACTTAACACAGGGATTTTACAAAATTTTAGTTCAGTTATTAAAGATGATTTTTTTCAATTGTTATGAAAAAATGGTTCAAATGGTTCTGAGCACTATGGGACTCAACATCTTAGGTCATAAGTCCCCTAGAACGTAGAACTACTTAAACCTTACTAACCTAAGGACATCACACACACCCATGCCCGAGGCAGGATTCGAACCTGCAACCGTAGCAGTCCCGTGGTTCCGGACTGCAGCGCCAGAACCGCTAGACCACCGCGGCCGGCTAATTGTAATGAAAATTCACAACATTTTTTTTGCAATTTTTTATTTATATATTCAAAAATATACAGTTTTTTTGGAAAAAGGCTGTGTTAAATTATGCAGAAGGTACTGTGTAACATTTACTGAAAGTTTGAAACAAATATGTTTGGAAGATCCTTAGAAAACATGTAATTAGTATGAGAAAATAAAAAGTTTTGGGAATCGAGCGACAAAGATTGGATTAACTTTTTAGTGCATTCCAGGTCCATAGGATGGATTATCTTCATCCTCTGCAAACTCCTCCTCCAGCTTCTTCTTGTTCCTCCTCCTGTTTACTCTTGCTTGTATTTCTAGACTCTTTACAGCCCTGTCTGCAGCCCGAAGGCGTTCCTTGTCTAAAGCAAGCATCGCTCGTACCATGTTAGAACCTATCTTCATTCCCATATTTCTAAATACCTTGCACCTTACAATGTTGCCATCATTGAAAGTCGCAACAGCATCATACACACCAAAGTGAAGTGTTTCTATTCCAACAAATACAGTCTTGGGGGTTCTCGACCATATAACACTATTTACACTTTCATTGGGGTTTTGAGTTTTTCCGTGAATACACTTTTTCAACAGTTCTGAAAATAGGTTTTATCACCTCAATTATTGCATGAGGCAGACTATGCTTATGAGTGTACACTTCACCAGTTAGCAATCCTTTGTTATATTTACACCAACTGTCTTCTTCTTTGGGACACAAGCTATGTTGGGGATTTTCATCGGTTGAAGAAGTATGAAAAAAAAGAGCCCAAACAGCCTTCTTCATTTCGTCGACACTTTGTGTATTTTGTCTAATAGCCATTCCATAATAGTTCTGTATTTTGTCAATTACACTGTCAGTTAACCTTCCCTTCCCATCCAACCCTTTACCATCACTGAGTTTTTGTTTTTTGTACGAAGCTTTCAGTCGCCGAAGTCTTGTTCCCATTCGCTTCTGTACGTGTCCAATACACACAAATTTCTGCACTACAACATCATCACCATAGGGCTTCAGTCCTTGAACATGTTGTAGTCTTCGGAATTGAATAAATTATATATCTATTAAAAGGTAATAGTCTGCAGATTCAGAAAACGCAAAAAAGTAAAAATTGAACTTTTCATGATTTTGAGCCTTTCCGGAGCCCCTTGAACGGCAGTCGGGTATTCAGCCTCGTGCCGACGCTGCGATATTTAGGAAATGTGAGTTGTTGCCATCCTGCGGCAGTGCTGATGAGTGAGTGCCCACGATCGATAGGAGGAGAACGCGGATCAAGACGGCACTCACAGGAAGATATTCAGCCATCAGTACCGCCGTAGGATGGCAGCGAGGCAATTTGCCGAAGTATTGCACCATCTGGACGACGCTACCCGAGAGCAGTTACAGAATTTATTTTATTACCCGGCTGGTATCGCGCTAACGCCCATCATCACCGGCCATGTAAAAATGTATAACGTAGAAAATCTGTCTCATATATCAACAAGTCGATACATATTTACAGCTTGCTTTGCGCGAGCACTCAATTTAAGTGCTACCGAATACGCTGACGTCGATTCTCGATATTAATATGTGCCAAGCGATCGCAGAACAACGAAATAGTTACAAATTAACTCAGAGTATTGAGCCCAAGCGCAATAAGCCTAACTAACCTAAGGACATCACACACATTCATGTCCGAGACAGGATTCGAAACTGCGACCGTAGCAGCAGCGCGGTTCCGGACTGACGCGCCTAGATCCGCTCGGCCACAGCGGCCGGCGGGTGGTATCGACTACGCTGCAGAGGTTTCTCTGGGAAGCCCTTACACCTCCTACACACAGTCCCGATCTCTCCCCAAGCGATTTCCAAATTTTTGGAGCCCTGAAGAAAGTCATTCGCGGCCGAATTGCTTCAGAAAAAGAGGTGCACGCGTCTATAGAATAATGATTCTGTAGGCAACCGCAAACATTTTTCCTTAAAGGCATTTACCTTCTTGTTTCACTCAGGCGTAAATGTACAGGGCTATTACAAATGATTGAAGCGATTTCATAAATTCACTGTAGCTCCATTCATTGACATATGGACACGACACACTACAGATACGTAGAAAATCTCATCAAGTTTTGTTCGGCTGAAGCCGCACTTCAGGTTTCTGCCGCCAGAGCGCTCGAGAGCGCAGTGAGACAAAATGGCGACAGGAGCCGAGAAAGCGTGTGTCGTGCTTGAAATGCACTCACATCAGTCAGTCATAACAGTGCAACGACACTTCAGGACGAAGTTCAACAAAGATCCACCAATTGCAAACTCCATTCGGCGATGGTATGCGCAGTTTAAAGCTTCTGGATGCCTCTGTAAGGGGAAATCAACGGGTCGGCCTGCAGTGAGCGAAGAAACAGTTGAACGCGTGCGGGCAAGTTTCACGCGTGGCCCGCGGAAGTCGACGAATAAAGCAAGCAGGGAGCTAAACGTACCACAGCCGACGGTTTGGAAAATCTTACGGAAAAGGCTAAAGCAGAAGCCTTACCGTTTACAATTGCTACAAGCCCTGACACCCGATGACAAAGTAAAACGCTTTGAATTTTCGGCGCGGTTGCAACAGCTCATGGAAGAGGATGCGTTCAGTGCGAAACTTGTTTTCAGTGATGAAGCAACATTTTTTCTTAATGGTGAAGTGAACAGACGCAATGTGCGAATCCGGGCGGTAGATAATCCTCACGCATTCGTGCAGCAAATTCGCAATTCACCAAAAGTTAACGTGTTTTGTGCAATCTCACGGTTTAAAGTTTACGGCCCCTTTTTCTTCTGCGAAAAAAACGTTACAGGACACGTGTATCTGGACATGCTGGAAAATAGGCTCATGCCACAACTGGAGACCGACAGCGCCGACTTCATCTTTCAACAGGATGGTGCTCCACCGCACTTCCATCATGATGTTCGGCATTTCTTAAACAGGAGATTGGAAAACCGATGGATCGGTCGTGGTGGAGATCATGATCAGCAATTCATGTCATGGCCTCCACGCTCTCCCGACTTAACCCCATGCGATTTCTTTCTGTGGGGTTATGTGAAAGATTCAGTGTTTAAACCTCCTCTACCAAGAAACGTGCCAGAACTGCGAGCTCGCATCAACAATGCTTTCGAACTCATTGATGGGGACATGCTGCGCCGAGTGTGGGAGGAACTTGATTATCGGCTTGATGTCTGCCGAATCACTAAAGGGGCACATATAGAACATTTGTGAATGCCTAAAAAAACTCTTCGAGTTTTTGTATGTGTGTGCAAAGCATTGTGAAAATATCTCAAATAATACAGTTATTGTAGAGCTGTGAAATCGCTTCAATCATTTGTAATAACCCTGTAGTAACAGAGATCGCGATTACTTTTGAAACAGTAAACAGTTTACGTACTTTTTACCATGTGTATAGTTTCCATTTGACTGCCTATTATAAAATAGTTTATTGAATGATAAGAGGAATGTCACAGTTCACACAATGAGGTAACGTAGCTAAGAAATTACTAAGTCAGTAACCTCTCGAGGCCTCGTAGGTTAGTTTAATACATTCGAAAAATGGACTGTGTCGATATTGTGGATCATTGGCGCGAGGAGTACTTGGCCAATTTTCTCGTCAGACTCTTACTTTGAAGACGTCTGTATGCGATCAGTTTTTCATCGCAGGGTTAGCGGACTAAGGTTTCTCAGAAAGTCACTCTAATTCGGATAGTGATCCCGAGTCATTTGACGACATTCACTATAATCTTCTGAATGGTTGAAGATCAATTACTGTGAGCAATATGTCGTCTTCTATACAGTATGAGACCCTGCTTTACCCACTAAGTTCCAGACGTTGAGAAGGGTGTTTTGTTAACAGTACTGATACAAAGAAGCTGTAGTGTGCAGTAGCTAGATTCTAAACAATTCATGCAGTTCATTTACGCAAAGTGCAGTTCATAACAGTACAGGCTAACATATTTCACGAGTTGTTCAAACGTAAGTGGCGTAAGATTTTTGTGTAAAAAATTGCACGAACCATTTTTGAACGAATCATTTGAGACCAAGGCCTACGTATATCAAATCACCCGGTAAGCGACATTCATCAGCCTGTCATTGTGTCTCGATAGAGTTGGAATTCAAGCTGTATATAGGTGAAGCACGGTAGTTACTAGAAATATACAACGGCTCACAAAGTTTTAATGATCAATGGAACAGTACATCATCTTTAGTAGCTGGAAGACGGTACAACGGCCCCAATCATTCCATTGACATGGCGATATGCGTACTACCCAGGGAACAATCGTCCATGCCTTCCTACTGTATTCCAAAAATTTTACTGACTCTACATCAATGTATGAAAAAAAACCGTAACTTTGCCGGCAGTCGATATTGATCCCTAAATCGCCATCGATATTATACTGAAGGCGATGTAGGGCATCAGAATCTCGCGACTTTTGTCCGGTTTGGCGCCTTTTAAAAGCAGCGATAAGCTTACTCAATTTTGTATCAATCTTCGCTGTGCCATGCAGATGAAAATGTTTGTTGATTTAGCTAATAAAACTCATCAGGAACTATTTAAAAAAGATAAAATCACATAAAACGAACTGTTGGTAAGACTGGTGCCACATAGAGGTCCAGTGGAACAATTGTAAACTGCTATGGTTCATCCACTAAGAAGGCAGCTTAATCGTTCGACTGAATTCTACTTTGCAGTGTAGGACTTTCAGCAGGTGGTAGTAATACAGTAAATACAGAAAATCCCTTTATCAAACTTGAAAGCATCACGGAGATATCCAATTACATACATACAGTGAGGTGACAAAAGTCATGTGATAGCACTACGGCCGGCCGGAGTGGCCGAGCGGTTCTAGGCGCTACACTCTGGAACCGCACGACCGCTACGGTCGCTGGTTCGAAGCCTGCCTCAGGCATGGATGTGTGTGATGTCCTTAGGTTAGTTAGGTTTAAGTAGTTCTAGGTTCTAGGGGACTGATGACCTCAAATGTTAAGTCCCATAGTGCTCAGAGCCATTTTTAATGGCACTACGCACATACACAGATGGGGGTAGTATCGTGTACACAGGGTGTAAGAGGGCAGTGCATTGTCGGAGCTGTCATTTGTACTCAGGATTCGTGTGAAAAGGTTTGCGACGTGATTGTGGTCGCACAACGGGAATTAACGGACTTCGAACGCGGAACAGTAGTTAGAGCTAGACGCATGGGAAATCGTTAGGGAATTCAATATTCTGATATTCACAGTGCGAAGAGATTGCTTAGAATACTAAATTCCAGGCATTACCTCTCACCATGGACAACACAAAAAATTGCTCTGAGCGCTATGGGACTTAACTGCTGAGGTCATCAGTCCCCTAGAACTTAGAACTACTTAAACCTAACTAACCTAAGGACAATACACACATCCATGCCCGAGGCAGGATTCGAACCTGCGACCGTAGCGGTCGCGCGGTTCCAGACTGTAGCGCCTACAACCGCTCGGCCACTCCGGCCGGCTCATGGACAACACAGTGGCCGACAGCCTTCACTTAACGACAGACAGCAGCGGTGTTTGCGTAGAATTGTCGTTGCTAACAGACAAGCAACACTGCGTGACATAACCGAAGAAATCAGTGTGGGACGTACAACGAACGTATCCATTAGGACAGTGCGGAGAAGTTTGGCGTTAATGGGCTATGACAGTAGATTACCGACGCGAGTGTCTTTGCTAGCAGCACGACAGCGTCTCTCCTTGACTCGTGACCATATCCGTTGGACCTCAGACTGGAAAACCGTGGGCGGGTCAGATGAATCCCGATTTCAGTTGGTAAGAGCTGGAAGTAGGGTTCGATTGTTTAGCAAACCCTACGGAGCAATGGACCCAAGTTATTACCAAAGAACTGTGCAAGCTGGTACTGGCCCCATAATGGTGTGGGCTGTGTTTACATGGAGTGGACTGGGTACTCTGGTCCAAATGAACCGGTCATTATTCGAAATGGTTATGTTAGGATACTTACAGACGATTTGCAGCCATTCATGGACTTCATTTTTGTGGATGAAAATGCGCCATGTCACTGGGCCACAGTGGTTCGCGATTGATTTGAAGAACATTGTGGACAATTCGAGACAGATCGCCCGACATGAATTCAATCGAACATTTATGAAACATAATAGAGAGGTCGCAATTACGGACGGCTATAGAACCAGTATGGCTCATTATTTCTGCAGGGGACTTCAACGACTTCTGGAGTCCATGTGACGTAGAGTTGCTGCACTTCAAAAATAGTTCAAATGGCTCTGAGCACTATGCGACTTAACTTCTGAGGTCATCAGTCGCCTAGAACTTAGAAGTAATTAAACCTAACTAACCTAAGGACGTCACACACATCCATGCCCGAGGCAGGATTCGAACCTGCGACCGTAGCGGTCGCTCGGCTCCAGACTGTAGCGCCCAGAACCGCACGACCACTCCGGCCGGCGTTGCTGCACTGAGCGAGGCGAAAGAAGGTAAGACACTGTGTTAGGAGTTATCCCATGACTTTTGTCACCTCACTATACATACTTGCATACATACATCCATCTCGGGAAATAAGTGTAGAGGTAAAAAATCGGAAAATGTTGATTTAACACAGAGGTTTTCCGGCTGTCGTTACTTGAAGGGAGGGAATGGTTGATGTGGTAAAGCCATACGCAAGCGTGAGGGGGTTTTGGAGTGTAAATCCAAATGTAGATAGGGATTCCTATAACCAACGACTACCGCAGCGCACTAGACGCACTGCCTGTTCATATTTGCTACGGGACACCGTGTCTGGGATCTGACGACGTAATCGTCAAAATTTGAAACCACGTGCCGTTGGAACTCTGTCGATTGCTATTTCCGACGACTGGCGTAGTTTTGTTTCCTATTATGACTTAATAGGCGGACGGCCTCGTGTCGTAATTGAAAGCAACGCAGTCTAGGCGCCGGCACTCGTGTCCGATTTGGTGCTGGCCCGGGCAGCCTTATTAGAAGTGCCCGTCCCCGTCCTCGCAAACCACCATAATCGCCGGCCGCGCCGCTATAAATCAGCGGTAACGAGCCGCTTATACCTGGAGTTACTGCCGCCGGTTCACACTTAGGCGCCGTTTAGTGCCTTGCCGCGCCACCTCGCCCTTTACTGTTGCTCAGTGTTCCCTTTCTCGTGAAAGTTCCTACATTTGTTTGTCGGAACGGCTAATTTCAGGAGCGAACGTTGCTACTGACATATAGTCACTGTTAGGACATTAAAGACGTGTTTTTTTTTTCAGCCACGTGCCACAAAATTGAAACACTTTCTCCTTACTTTTGGATTTGTGTGCAATATCGCATAAGGACATTTTCTTCTTCCCCATCGTATCCACGGTAACTTCCTAACTGTAGTCACTTGTTGCTTTTCGGCCACATTTGATTAGCTGATCGTACCGGTTTAAAATAACTGAATGAGCTTTCACCTGTCCTGATGCAGTACACGGATGTGACATGTCATGGGCTACCTCCTAATATCGTCTGGAACCTCCATTTGCCCAGCGTAGCGTAGGAACTCGACGTGGACCCAAAAAGTTGTTAGAAGTCCCCTGCAGAAATACAGAGCCATGCTGCCTCTATAGCCGTCCGTGACTACGAAAGTATTGCCGATGCAAGATTTTGTGCACGAACTGATATCTCGGTTATGTCCCATAAATGTTCGACGGGATTCATGTCGGGCGATCTGCGTGGCCAAATAATTCGCTCGAACTGTCCAGAATGTTCTTCACACCAATTGCGAACAATTGTGGCACGGTGACATGATGCATTATCATCTATAAAAATTACATCGTTGTTTCGGAACATGACGTCCATCAATGGCTACAAATAGTCTACAAGTAGTCGACCATAATTATTTCTAGTCAATGATCGGTTTAGTTGGACCAAAGGACCTAGTCTATTCCACGTAAACACGGCTCACACCATTATAGAGCAACCACCAATTTACACAGTGTCTTGTTGACAACTTGGCCCCATGGTTTGGTGGGGTCCGCGCCACATTCGAACCCTACCATCAGCTCTTACCAACTGAAATCGGTCTTCATCTGACCAGGCCACGGTTTTCCAGTCGTCTGGGGTCCAACCGACGCGGTCACGAACCTAGAAAAGGCGCTGCAGGCGATGTCGTGCTGTTAGCAAAGGCACTAGCGTCGTCGTCTGCTGCCATAGCCCATTAACACCACATTTCACTACACTGTACTAACGAATACATTCGTCGTACGTCCCACATTGATTTCTGCAGTTATTTCGCGCGGTATTGTTTGTCTGTAGCAATGATAACTCTACGTGAACACCGTTGCCCTCGATCGTCAAGTGAAGGCCGTCGGGTACTGCGCTGTCCGTGGTGAGAGGTAACTCCTGAAATTTGGTATTCTCGGCACACACTTGACACTGTGGATCTCGGAACACTGGACTTCCCTAATGACTTCCGAAATGGAATGTGCCTTGCATCTAGCCCTAACTACCATTCCGCGTTCGGAGTCTGTTAATTCCCGTCGTGCGACCATAATCACGTCGGAAACCTCTTCACATGAATCACTTGAGCACAAATGACAACTCCGCCAATGCACTGCCATTTTATACCGTGAGTGGGAGGACGACGCTTCAATCCCGCGTCCGGCCATCCTGATTTAGGTTTTCCGTGATTTCCCTAAATCGCTCCAGGCAAATGCCGGGGTGGTTCAAATGGTTCAAATGGCTCTGAGCGCTATGGGACTTAACTTCTGAGGTCATTAGTCCCTTAGAACATGGAACTACTTAAACCTAACTAACCTAAGGACATCACACACATCCATGCCCGAGGCAGGATTCGAACCTGCGACCGTAGCGGTCGCGCAGTTCCAGACTGAAGCGCCTAGAACCACGTGGCCACACTGGCCGGCAAATGCCGGGGTGGCTCCTTTGAAAGGGCACGGCCGACTTCATTCCCCGTCCTTCCTTAATCTGATGAGACCGATGACCTCGCTGTTTGGTCTCTTCCCCCAAACAACCCAACAACCCGTGTGTAGGAGATACTATCGCCATCTGTATATGTGCGTACCGCTATCCCATGACTTTTGTCGCCTCAGTGTATTAATTAAGATTCTCGACGTTTGGAGTAACTGTCAATTACTTTTCTCTAGAATTGTCGGTCATCATAGAGGATTTTGTTACATCAGCGTGCTGCCGCCAGAGTTCAAATGGCTCTAAGCATTATGGGACTTAACATCTCAGGTCATCAGTCCCCTAGACTTAGAACTACTTAAACCTAACTAACCTAAGGACATCACACACACCCATGCCCGAGGCAGGATTCGAACCTGCGACCGTAGCAGCCGCATGGTTCCAGACTGAAGCGCCTAGAACCGCTCGGCCACCGCGGCCGGCTGCTGTCAGAGTTTCTTATGTTACAGGCTATAGTACTACATCTGTCAGTCAGTAATTTGGACGAAAGACTGGCAAGTAACCTAACTGAGTGTTGTATGACCCCCAGTAAAATTATATTCGGCTTCTTTCTTAAATAGTGCTGTTGTTGTTTTAATCACCCGTGGATCACTTTTACAAAACTGTGGGACATATCATGGGAAGACGGCTTAATGCAAAAACATAATTCATATTTAAAAACATTTACATGCTTTACAAGTCTCGCTTGTCAAAGTAAAGTATATAGTCATCCATGACCCTATAGTAGGTACCATCCCCGAACTTGGCAAAAGTAATTTAGAGAGAACATGGGAAACATAAATAAAGATGGCCGTTTGGGTATTAGAGCCTCCATCCTTCCAGGTGAGTGTGATGCGAATGTTGGTGCAGCGACCAAACGGAGTGTGTTCCGCTTACAGCTTGTCACAACAGGGAAAGTTAGTAATAGGCAAGGCACTGTGCGCACTGGTCAGCACATCAATTGTGGTCGGTTCCCTTCACATATGGCTTCTACTTAAATGCAAAAATGAAAGCAAACGTGTTTTGATGGCGTGACGCTTGACTATGTTATGACCAGATTGAAAGAAAAGCCTTCAGACAAGGAAGTTACTGTATTTGGAGTGGCGGATGGAGAGATTGGCTTCTGTCTGATCTATCTCATCTGCGTTTACGCTGATGATACGGTTGACGCTTATGCACAATCTTAAGATGGTATAATAAATGAATATGTCATCCCAAAGAACAACTTTCGATCACACAGGGCTCGTTTAGTGGACGAACATCTTAAACAGCATACGATTCAACATATGGACTGGACAGCTGTATTTCTTAATCTAAATTCCATAAAGCCAGTTTGTGGTCCTCTCTGAATGCGCGCTGCCGGTGTATCCCGTCGGACGTGTACTGCGCTGAGAGTAGTTTTGTACATCTACATCTACGTGATTACTCTGCTATTCACAATAAAGTGCCTGGCAGAGGGTTCAGTAAACCACCTTCAAGCTGTCCCTCTACCGTTCCACTCTCGAACGGTACGCGGGAGAAAACGAGCACTTAAATTTTTCTGTGCGAGCCCTGATTTCTCTTATTTTATTGTGTTGATCATATCTCCCTATGTAGGTGGGTGCGAACAGAATGTTTTCGCAATCGGAGGAGAAAACTGGTGATTGAAATTTCATGAGAAAATCCTGTCGCAACGAAAAACGCCTTTGTTTTAATGATTGCCACTCCAATCCACGTATCATGTCCGTGACACTATCTTCTCTATTTCGCGATAATACAAAACGAGCTGCCCTTCTTTGTACTTTTTCGGTGTCATCCGTCAGTCCTACCTGATGCGGATCCCACACCGCACAGTAGTACTCCAGAATAGGGCCGACAAGCGTGGTGTAAGCAGTCTCTTTAGTAGACCTGTTGCACCTTGTAAGTGTTCTGCCAAAGAGTCGCAGTCTTTGGTTTGCTCTACCTACAACATTATCTATGTGATTGTTCCAATGTAGGCTATTTATAATTGCAATCGCTAAGTATTTAGTTGAATGTACAGCCTTCAGATTTGTGTGACTTACCTTGTAATAAAAATTTAGCTGATTTCTTTTAGTATTTATGTGAATAACTTCACACTTTTCCTTATTCAGGATCAATTGCCACTTTTCCCACCATAGAGATATCTTATCTGAATCATTTTGCAAGTCGTCTTGATCATCTGATGACTTTACAAGACGGTAAATGACAGCATCATCTGCAAACAATCTAACTATTATCACACATCGTTTTGTGAGGTTAGTGTTCGAGGTAGTCACACCACGTACTTATTCAGTACGGAGCTGAATAACCTTGGTTGCGCATTTCAGACATTTTCTGATTTCGAATATAACTGCTTTGTCTGGAGTTGTTTCCATTGTTCCTGTGACGTGTGTTATTGCTCTGACTACATTTCATTGCGTTTCATTCAAACCTTTAATTTATCGTAGTTTTTCTGGTTTTGTGGAGCTCAATTTGATTACACGGTGATTATAATTAAACTTTCATCACTCCAGAAGACCCTCATGAAAAATGGGTGATCGTAGGACAATGAAACTTCGTGTAAACTTTGTAAGGACATGTGGCGGAGAAATGACTAATAAACCATTGAAAGGAAGTCATTTTAAATTTCACATGAGGGAACAATATTTGTTAATTGCGTACCATGTTTACGTTCCTGGTTACAAACGTTGCTGTGTGTGGCCGCCATCTTCATCCACGATAGCCTGTAAATCATTAGAGATTTCTATACTGCTGCCCAAAACATCTAAGGTGGGATGGACCATGGAATGATCTGCTGTCGTGACACAACTTGAAGATCGTACATTGCGTCCAACATTCTCACCCATGGCAACGGTAACTTCAACAATATGTGCCGCAGTTGGCCGTCGGCACCTCCGAGGAGCAGTTTCTAAACCGCCAATTAATTCTAACTTCCGAACCATGTTCTTCAGTCATGGCGTGGAAAGAGAATCTATCTGTATTCCTTTAATGCGTCGACACACTCGGAGAGCAGCAGCACTATTGCTGATGGTTTGATAAAACAGCTTTACGAGTAATGCCCTGCTCACCTTGTCCAGACTCATGTAGTGCATCTGTAATGCATACTGATGCTTGTGTTTCAACCCTACGCCGTCGTACCAGTACCGGTGCCTAACGGTAAGTCATGACACTAATACTACTGACGATGCAAATCCTGCAGCGCACAGTCTGGATGTCATTCCTATAAAGTTGGGTACCCGTACGGTAAATAGTACTCTGTCTGCAATGGCTCAGGTAGTGACCATTTCCGGCGCGTGTCCGGAACGGAAGGCGGAGAAGATCTCTCGTCGTGCTGTTGTGGTCAGCCAGCAGAAAAGACAGGATCAAAAAGGCAGCACGATGAGTCGTAATTACGGGAGCAGCCCGTCATTTGCATGAGACACGCCGCTAAACCGTGTGTAATGGGCAGCCCGTCAACGCCGCAGTACACGTTAATTACATTACGTTGCTTCACCGTGATACTCGTGGTAACTCAGCCCGTTTCATGTGAGGCCGTTTCGGGCAGGAAAGCTTTCACTAAGCCCCTACAAATGGAACAACAGTGCAAGGCAGTCACAGTTAGAGTGAGGACTACCATAATGGAAACGGTTCAACATTATACATATATTTTGTTAATGAGGCTCCGGATTAACTATTATTACAGCTTGTAGTTGAATTTTATGGAGTTCTCCGCGACATACGTCATTTAGTTGGTACAGCGAAGAATGAGGAGGAAAAATTCATCTCCTTCCTACCCCAACCCAACTGTAAATCACACGCATTGGTACGCACGTAGAACAATTATTGAAGAAGTCCACCCGCTGCACACAGCAAGTAGAAGCCTGACCTATGCCATTCCCTCCACGACACATTGCCTGAACTCCATTAGACCAAATTTATCTTGTCTTCTCAGGCCCATTTCTAAGTACGGTATGGTGGATCGTAATCGGTGCTTTATATAAAAATTCGTGTGTCATAGCCATGGCATTTACCAGATCCTATGCAACATTTTGAAGTCCTTAACAGAATATGACAATTGATGGTCTCCCCTAAGCCATTGGCCCCAATATCAAGCCGGCCGGTGTGGCCGAGCGGTTCTAGGCACTACAGTCTGGAACTGCGCGACCGCTACGGTCGCAGGTTCGAATCCTGCCTCGGGCATGGATGTGCGTGATGTCCTTAGGTTAGTTAGGTTTAAATAGTTCTAAGTTCTAGGGGACTGATGACCTCAGTTGTTAAGTCCCATAGTGCTCAGAGCCATTTGAACCATTTTGAACCCAATATCAAACTACAATTTACAACAGCCCAATTTTTTATGTCTGTACAGACAATTTGATAGAGCATTTGTTCAACGCGCCATTCTATATCTATACAATGCACGCCACTTTAAAGAGTGTGGCGGAGGGTATTTCTGGCATCACATTCACAGCCAAATGACGCGATAGAACATTGAAGAAGCAAATGTTGACGACAGCGTGCCAGGCATCCACAGATGAAGCGCTGACACTTTTGAGCAATTTCCCTGGCACATCAGGAACCGGGAGTAATGCAAAGTACACTCCTGGAAATTGAAATAAGAACACCGTGAATTCATTGTCCCAGGAAGGGGAAACTTTAAAGACACATTCCTGGGGTCAGATACATCACATGATCACACTGACAGAACCACAGGCACATAGACACAGGCAACAGAGCATGCACAATGTCGGCACTAGTACAGTGTATATCCACCTTTCGCAGCAATGCAGGCTGCTATTCTCCCATGGAGACGATCGTAGAGATGCTGGATGTAGTCCTGTGGAACGGCTTGCCATGCCATTTCCACCTGGCGCCTCAGTTGGACCAGCGTTCGTGCTGGACGTGCAGACCGCGTGAGACGACGCTTCATCCAGTCCCAAACATGCTCAATGGGGGACAGATCCGGAGATCTTGCTGGCCAGGGTAGTTGACTTACACCTTCTAGAGCACGTTGGGTGGCACGGGATACATGCGGACGTGCATTGTCCTGTTGGAACAGCAAGTTCCCTTGCCGGTCTAGGAATGGTAGAACGATGGGTTCGATGACGGTTTGGATGTACCGTGCACTATTCAGTGTCCCCTCGACGATCACCAGTGGTGTACGGCCAGTGTAGGAGATCGCTCCCCACACCATGATGCCGGGTGTTGGCCCTGTGTGCCTCGGTCGTATGCAGTCCTGATTGTGGCGCTCACCTGCACGGCGCCAAACACGCATACGACCATCATTGGCACCAAGGCAGAAGCGACTCTCATCGCTGAAGACGACACGTCTCCATTCGTCCCTCCATTCACGCCTGTCGCGACACCACTGGAGGCGGGCTGCACGATATTGGGGCGTGAGCGGAAGACGGCCTAACGGTGTGCGGGACCGTAGCCCAGCTTCATGGAGACGGTTGCGAATGGTCCTCGCCGATACCCCAGGAGCAACAGTGTCCCTAATTTGCTGGGAAGTGGCGGTGCGGTCCCCTACGGCACTGCGTAGGATCCTACGGTATTGGCGTGCATCCGTGCGTCGCTGCGGTCCGGTCCCAGGTCGACGCGCACGTGCACCTTCCGCCGACCACTGGCGGCAACATCGATGTACTGTGGAGACCTCACGCCCCACGTGTTAAGCAATTCGGCGGTACGTCCACCCGGCCTCCCGCATGCCCACTATACGCCCTCGCTCAAAGTCCGTCAACTGCACATACGGTTCACGTCCACGCTGTCGTGGCATGCTACCAGTGTTAAAGACTGCGATGGAGCTCCGTATGCCACGGCAAACTGGCTGACACTGACGGCGGCGGTGCACAAATGCTGCGCAGCTAGCGCCATTCGACGGCCAACACCGCGGTTCCTGGTGTGTCCGCTGTGCCGTGCGTGTGATCATTGCTTGTACAGCCCTCTCGCAGTGTCCGGAGCAAGTATGGTGGGTCTGACACACCGGTGTCAATGTGTTCTTTTTTCCATTTCCAGGAGTGTATAATTGATGAGGTTATTCGTGCTAGTTCGTGTTGTATTTTTTTCTGCTTTATCTGTTGTTATTCCTATGTGTTCGTTGAAGCTATGTCCCTCCTCAAGATGTACCCCAAAATATCTTGTTACTGTTCCTTTCATTAGAATGTATGCAGTTTTGTTGCTTGCAACTGTTCGCTTGTTCCTGTTGCATTTTGTAATGGTATAAAGTATTACACTTGCTTTCTGTTCTAGCTGCTCTGTTGCCATCTGATGTTGTTGTTGTGGTCTTCAGTCCTGAGACTGGTTTGATGCAGCTCTCCATGCTACTCTATCCTGTGCAAGCTTCTTCATCTCCCAGTACCTACTGCAACCTACATCCTTCTGAATCTGCTTAGTGTATTCATCTCTTGGTCTCCCTCTACGATTTTTACCCTCTACGCTGCCCTCCAATACTAAATTGGTGATCCCTTGATGCCTCAGAACATGTCCTACCAACCGATCCCTTCTTCTGGTCAAGTTGTGCCACAAACTTCTCCCCAATCCTATTTAATACTTCCTCATTAGTTATGTGATCTACCCATCTAATCTTCAGCATTCTTCTGTAGCACCACATTTCGAAAGCTTCTATTCTCTTCTTGCCCAAACTATTTACCGTCCATGTTTCACTTCCATACATGGCTACACTCCATACAAATACTTTCAGAAATGACTTCCTGACACTTAAATCTATACTCGATGTTAACAAATTCCTCTCCTTCAGAAACGCTTTCCTTGCCATTGCCAGTCTACATTTTATATCCTCTCTACTTCGACCATCATCAGTTATTTTGCTCCCCAAATAGCAAAACTCCTTTACTACTTTAAGTGTCTCATTTCCTAATCTAATACCCTCAACATCACCCGACTTAATTCGACTACATTCCATTATCATCGTTTTGCTTTTGTTGATGTTCATCTTATATCCTCCCTTCAAGACACCATCCATTTCGTTCAACTGCTCTTCCAAGTCCTTTGCTGTCTCTGATAGAATTACAATGTCATCGGCGAACCTCAAAGTTTTTATTTCTTCTCCATGAATTTTAATACTTACTCCGAATTTTTCTTTTGTTTCCTTTACTGCTTGCTCAATATACAGATTCAATAACATCGGGGAGAGGCTACAACCCTGTCTCACTCCCTTCCCAACCACTGCTTCCCTTTCATGCCTCTCGACTCTTATAACTGCCATCTGGTTTCTGTACAAATTGTAAATAGCCTTTCGCTCCCTGTATTTTACCCCTGCCACCTTTAGAATTTGAAAGAGAGTAAAATGGTTCAAATGGCTCTGAGCACTATGGGACTCAACATCTTAGGTCATAAGTCCCCTAGAACTTAGAACTACTTAAACCTAACTAACCTAAGGACAACACACACACCCATGCCCGAGGCAGGATTCGAACCTGCCACTGTAGCAGTCCCGCGGTTCCGGACTGCAGCGCCAGAACCGCACGGCCACCGCGGCCGGCGGAAGAGAGTATTCCAATCAACATTGTCAAAAGCTTTGTCTAAGTCTACAAATGCTAGAAACGTAGGTTTGCCTCTTAATCTTTCTTCTAAGATAAGTCGTAAGGTCAGTATTGCCTCACGTGTTCCAGTATTTCTACGGAATCCAAACTGATCTTCCCCGAGGTCGGATTCTACTACTTTTTCCATTCGTCTGTAAAGAATTCGTCTTAGTATTTTGCAGCTGTGGCTTATTAAACTGATTGTTCGGTAATTTTCACATCTGTCAACACCTGCTTTCTTTGGGATTGGAATCATTGTATTCTTCTTGAAGTCTGAGGGTATTTCGCCTGTTTCATACATCTTGCTCACCAGATGGTAGAGTTTTGTCAGGACTGGCTCTCCCAAGGCCGTCAGTAGTTCCAATGGAATGTTGTCTCCTCCGGGGGCCTTGTTTCGACTCAGGTCTTTCAGTGCTCTGTCAAACTCTTCACGCAGTATCGGATCTCCCATTTCATCTTCATCTACATCCTCTTCCATTTCCATAATATTGTCCTCAAGTGCATTGCCCTTGTATAGACCCTCTATATACTCCTTCCACCTTTCTGCTTTCCCTTCTTTGCTTAGAACTGGGTTTCCATCTGAGCTCTTGATGTTCATACAAGTGGTGATCTTATCTCCAAAGGTCTCTTTAATTTTCCTGTAGGCAATATCTATCTTACCCCTAGTGAGAGAAGCCTCTACATCCTTACATTTGTCCTCTAGCCATCTCTGCTTAACCATTGTGCACTTCCTGTCGATCTCATTTTTGAGACGTTTGTATTCCTTTTTGCCTGCTTCATTTACTGCATTTTTATATTTTCTCCTTTCATCAATTAAATTCAATATTTCTTCTGTTACGCAAGGATTACTACTAGCCCTCGTCTTTTTACTACTAGCCCTACTTGATCCTCTGCTGCCTTCACTACTTCATCCCTCAAAGCTACCCATTCTTCTTCTACTGTATTCCTTTCCCCCGTTCCTGTCAATTGTTCCCTTATGCTATCCCTGAAACTCTGTACAACCTCTGGTTCTTTCAGTTTATCCAGGTCCCATCTCCTTAAATTCCCACCTTTTTGCAGTTTCTTCAGTTTTAATCTACAGGTCATAACCAATAGATTGTGGTCAGAGTCCACATCTGCCGCTGGAAATGTCTTACAATATAAAACCTGGTTTCTAAATCTCTGTCTTACCATTATATAATCTGTCTGATACCTTTTAGTATCTCCATGGTTCTTCCATGTATACATCCTTCTATCATGATTCTTAAACCAAGTGTTAGCTATGATTAAGTTGTGCTCTGTGCAAAATTCTACCAGGCGGCTTCCTCTTTCATTTCTTAGCCCGAATCCATATTCACCTACTACGTTTCCTTCTCTCCCTTTTCCTACACTCGAATTCCAGTCACCCATGACTATTAAATTTTCGTCTCCCTTCACTATCTGAATAATTTCTTTTATTTCATCATACATTTCTTCAATTTCTTCGTCATCTGCAGAGCTAGTTGGCATATAAACTTGTACTACTGTAGTAGGCGTGGGCTTCGTGTCTATCTTGGCCACAATAATGCGTTCACTATGCTGTTTGTAGTAGCTTACCCGCACTCCTATTTTTTTATTCATTATTAAACCTACTCCTGCATTACCCCTATTTGATTTTGTATTTATAACCCTGTATTCACCGGACCAAAAGTCTTGTTCCTCCTTCCACCGAACTTCACTAATTCCCACTATATCTAACTTTAACCTATCCATTTCCCTTTTTAAATTTTCTAACCTACCTGCCCCATTAAGGGATCTGACATTCCACGCTCCGATCCGTAGAACGCGTTTTCTTTCTCCTGATAACAACTTCCTCCTGAGTAGTCCCCGCCCGGAGATCCGAATGGGGGACTATTTTCCCTCCGGAATATTTTACCCAAGAGGACGCCATCATCATTTATACATACAGTAAAGCTGCATGCCCTCGGGAAAAATTACGGCCGTAGTTTCCCCTTGCTTTCAGCCGTTCGCAGTACCAGCACAGCAAGGCCGTTTTGGTTAATGTTGCAAGGCCAGGTCAGTCAATCATCGGGACTGTTGCCCCTGCAACTACTGATAGGGTTGCTGCCCCTCTTCAGGAACCACACGTTTGTCTGGCCTCTCAACAGATACCCCTCCGTTGTGGTTGTACCTACGGTACGGCTATCTGTATCGCTGAGGCACGCAAGCCTCCCCACCAACGGCAAGGTCCATGGTTCATGGGGGGGGGGGGGGGGGGTTATCTGATATGACAGCTAATATCTCATTCGCGTATATAATTATTCCATCCGGCCCCGCGTCCCCTTGGAGTACATGAAGGAAGGATTCAGTGGAGATATCACAGAAAATGATTCCACAGATCGATTCTTGCGGACAACCCTTGGTTATTTTCTTAGTAGTTTGGCGATTGTCCGAGCGCCATTCTACGATCCTGTCCCTACAGTAGTCCTGAAAACTGATGGTACAGGGCCTCAGGCACTTCCAGTTCAGTAAGCGTCGCAAACATTGCAGGCTACCAGAGATTATCTAAGCGCTTGCAACGTCTAAGGTTATTGCAACTGCATATTTACGAATGGTTTCCGAAACTATTATGAATGCTCTGTTTATAACATCATCAACTGATTTACCTTTCCTGAAGCCAAATTGGTGTGAACTAAGGCCACGAAGGGGTCTAGTGTGCTAGCAGGCGGTCACACAGAAGCTTTTCACGGACCTTAGCTAGTGGATTTATTAACAGATGGGTCTGTATGATATTGGATCTGTAGGATCCCTGTCCGCGGATTTTTGATTATTGGTGAATTGGCTCTCTTCCAAATTGTTGATGCTCTTCTCAGCCTTAGAGCTTCGTTTAATATCTGGGTTAACATTGGGAGTATCTGGCGATGCCTGTTGAAGTACCTCAGAGTGAATCCCTTCTGGCCCGTGTCCTTTTTCAGTCTTTCTGCTGTCGCTGACACAACTTCATCTTGCGCAAATGGGCAGGCGACAGTTGTTTTGTGGTATGGTTCCTAAAGCTGTTCTCGTAGTGTGGTGTGTTGCTCCTACACTGAGTTCATGATATCATCGGTGAGGAGTTTATCCAGCAGATATTGTTCTGTCTGCCTCCATCCCTGTGTCCTGGACCCGTCTCCCTGCCTTAGCGTTCAAGAACGAATGGGGTTTTGATTTATTCAGTTAGTATTTTGTGTGGTTCTCCCCAGACGTTTTCTTGTGTTTCTGCTGTCACGAGATGCACCCAGTGTTTCTTCTTGGTCTCTGACAGAAGTTTTAAAAGTTTCCTTCGCTAGTCTGTATGCAGCTAGTCTTAGATGTCGATCTCGTACCATAATTGCTCTCTGGTACAAACTTATTTTTCGTTGCATATCACGTTTTAGTTTAATTCCATACTCCGTACTGACTTTTTTTTTATCGGTGTCTGTTGGAAGTGCCTCCTGGTGGCCTTTTTGCAGTGCTTCAGTTGAATGCTCGGAAATCTACACTCCCCTAAATTTCTGTTAGATTCTTCTTCTCAGGTTTTCCCAGTCTGCTTTGCATGGTAATAAACGTTCGTCCTTTTCTTCTCTTTTTGTGGCTGTGTCTTGCCTCTTGGTCACAAGAAATGTTACTACGGTGAGGTCGCTCGTCGTTATGTGTTTGTGTACTTTCCAGTCATTAATGAGTGTGAGTGGTGTGTTATTGACAAAGTTATATCTGGATTGAAAAGGAATGCAGCATGCATCAAGGACATAGCAACATACGCACAACGAAAGAGACTAATTCTAACTTCACACGTAAGTTCACGGGCTACTCTGTGGAACTCACACAAAACAGTCGACAGAGATCAAACAGTCGGCAGAAATCAAACCTCCATTTGGATCGGACTTCCTTAACTCTTGTGCAAAAAGGTGTGCAGTATACTGCTGCATCCATTTTCAATAAGCTGCCACTCGAATTCAAAAATCTTAGCAGTAATCCACGCGCTTTCAAATCGAAACTGAAGAGTTTCCTCATGGGTCACTCCTTCTATTCTGTCAAGGAGTTCCTTGAAAAATTAAGCTGATTCTCATTGTACTGCTGATAGCGTTTGCTTAAACTTATGGACTGATTTTCTTTCAGGATCATGAACATTTATTTTTATCTGTTATTACTTTTATGTTGTAAGTTCACGTACTGACACGTTCCATGACCTTGGAGATTTGCTCCTCAATTTGGTCCTACGGAACTTGACATGTAAATAAAATAAAAAATAAAATTGATAGCTGATCCATCATGTCCCATGTATGTTGGTGGGTGTCTGTCCTTGTTTACTACGTGCAGTCCACATTCTCAATGATTTTGTTAATCACTGTTCGTCTGTCGACTGTTTTGTGTGAGTTCCACAGAGTAGACCGTGAACTTATGTGTGAAGTTAGAATTAGTCTCTTTCGTTGTGCGTATGTTGCTATGTCCTTGATGCATGCTGCATTCCTTTTCACCCAGATAGTCCGTGTTTTGGATCGTACCAGGCTGTTTATGTTCTAATTGCGTTGGTTCGGTCTCTAATGTGGGATTGTTTGTGTTTTGTGTCCTGTGTGGCAAGTCTCTGTCGTGGGTATGCTATGTTCTGAGACCTGTGAAGCAGGTTGTCTTGAAGCTCTTGTATCCTGAGCTGTAGCACAATTTGATAATTTGCCTAGTAATACAATTGTCTTTTAAGCTGTCTAGCGCAGTAGGTTCTGTTGCTCCATAAATGACCACGCATATGAATTCTGTAGTTTTTTAGGTAACTACTGTCCAGTGCCTCGGTGTTTACAAGAGACAGTAACGGTTGTGCAGGTGTGTCTTCAAAGTTTGGAGGAAGAAGGCCCATCTGCTGTCTCCACGACGTGGACCTCTGTTGGCTGCGTTCCATTGTGGAGGGAGACTCACGTTTTTACATCTGTGTGTTTTGCCCTGTTGTGTAATATGATTATCTTCATACATCCTTTTGTTAACCTCACTGCTACAATTTGGTGCACTATAAGCCATAGTGTATGCTTTCAATTATTCTCTTGTACAGATGATTATATGTAGGGCAATCTGCGGCTTCGAACTTTTGCACTCGTTTTCCATGTACCTTTTGGTACAGAGCACACAGATGGGGTCACCTTTTTACCTACATTCTCACTTCTTACGTCCCTTCTGACCGCATTTGGCGTTTGTGATCTCAGTTTCCTCTGTAGATCACAACAGCCGTAACATTGTGTTGCGACAGCAAATTCTTTGATCAGTTATGACTGATAGTCAATTTAGACTCTGCCCTTTGGTAATAGCAGCTTCCTAACTGATCGGCTCACCTCGAGCACGTTTTCTGAAAAGCCTCCACCCTTTATGCCCTTCTTGAACGTAATTTTTTCTTACCTGTTAAAGTCTTTCCTTAAAATGTCCTCACCCAAATTCAGTTAAGATAGACCTCCAAGAACTCATTGCAGTGCACCCTGTCCCTGATACACTGACGAATAGTGGCTTCCATTTGCGGGGCTTTCACCCTTTATTTGTGGTATTACGCTGGCTTTTACAATCAGCTTTTTGCAGTCTCTGTGGGACGCAATCTCCACGATTACTGTGTAGCTGTTGTTCTGACTGGTTTAATTCTAAGTTTTTCTCTGGATGGGCCTGTCTTACTTGTTAGCGTCTCTCTGATGGATTTCGAGTCTTTATTGCATGATTTGATAAAAACTGCTGTGGCCTGCTTTTTCTTTGCTTTTTTTATTACGGTTGGTTGGTTGGTTGTTTTGGGGAAGGAGACCAGACAGCGAGGTCATCGGTCTCATCGGATTAGGGAAGGAAGTCGGCCGTGCCCTTTGAAAGGAACCATCCCGGTATTTGCCTGGAGCGATTTAGGGAAATCACGGAAAACCTAAATCAGGATGGCCGGACGCGGGATTGAACCGTCGTCCTCCCGAATGCGAATCCAGTGTCTAACCACTGCGCCACCTCGCTCGGTTTTTATTATGGCTGTGTGCTTAGTGTTTGGTTCTTCGCTTAAGGTTGCGGCATACGTTTTCGGAAACGACTGGGTTCTTGGCAGTTCAGCTTTAGTTGTCCATTCTCTGTCTATAATTGAGTGACCTGACTTTGTAATTGCTGTATTACCGCATCCTTCGCAGACTCCTGAGCGTGCTAGTTCCAATGTGAGTGTTTCGTTCTCTTCTGTTAAGAGCATTACCTTGTCCTGTACCTTACCAAGTCCAAAGGAAAAAGTGTATAGTTTGTGCTTAATGAAAGTAACAAAGCTTGTGGAGACGTGCTTGGTCTTCAGTTCGGTAGCAGTCTCATTCAATGATATGTCCAGCACTGATAAACTTTCTTTTGAGACATAGGCACATGTGCTGCGTCTCCAGTGGTGGTTCCATGAGTACTATCAATGTCGGGGTCTAGAATTGTCCTTGTCCTACCTTGCAGTCCCGTTCTTGGGCTGGCAGCCAAGGGTGTCATGTCGTCACTCCAAGACCTGTAGCGGGGAGAACAGCTGGTAGCCGCTGTGCTGACGTCGATGTGTAGCGCGGCCAGACGTCGCTCACGCTGTGCGGCGTGCTGACTCGCGTAACCGATACGCGCTCGACCAGTAGGAGTGCGACGGCCTCTCCACTCACGCAGAACTTGCCAACGGAGGAGCGCACCACAGCGCGAAAAAAACAAAAACCACAGTCCCGACTAGTTCCTATCACGTCACGTGGCAGATCTCACCTTCAGACATCCGCATAGAAACGCTGCAGCGACGCAGCGTGATTTGCTAAGTTCCACTCATCTGGTGGTGAATTTCTTCTTACACACGCACGCCTCCTTGAAGATACTGGCATGCGTCTCTCAGCCGGAAAAAGCTATAGTTTCTTATGTACACTACTGGCCATTAAAATTGCTACACCACGAAGATGACGTGCTACGGAAGCGAAATTTAACCGACAGGAAGAAGATGCTGTGATATGCAAATGATTAGCTTTTCAGAGCATTCACACAAGGTTGGCGCTGGTGGCGACACTTACAACGTGCTCACATGAGGGAAGTTTCCAACCGATTTCTTATACACAAACAGCAGTTGACCGGCGTTGCTTGGTGAAATGTTGTTGTGATACCTCGTGTAAGGAGGAGAAATGCGTACCATCACGTTTCCGAGGTCGGATTGTAGCCTATCGCGACTGCGGTTTATCGTATCGCGACATTGCTGCTCGCGTTGGTCGAGATCCAATGAATGTTAGCAGAATATAGAATCGGTGGTTTCAGGAGGGTAATACGGAACGCCGTGCTGGATCCCAACGGCCTCGTACCACTAGCAGTCGAGATGACAGGCATCGTATCCGCATGGCTGTAACGGATCGTGCAGCCACGTCTCGATCTCTGAGTCAACAGAAGGGAACGTTTGCAAGACAACAACCATCTGCACGAACAGTTCGACGACGTTTGCAGCAGCATGGACTATCAGCTTGGAGACCATGGCTGCGGTTACCCTTGACGCTGCATCACAGAGAGGAGCTAAGGTGTACTCAACGACGAACCTGGGTGCACGAATGGCAAAACGTCATTTTTTCGGATTAATCCAGGTTCTGTTTCGAGCATCATGATGGTCGCATCCGTGTTTGGCGACATCGCGGTGAACGCACATTGGAAGCGTGTATTCGTCATCGCCATACTGGCGTATCTCCCGGCGTGATGGTACGGGGTGCCATTGGTTACATATCTCGGTCACCCCTTGTTCGCATTGACGGCACTTTGAACAGTGGACGTTACATTTCAGATGTGTTACGACCCGTGGGTCTACCCTTCATTCGATCCCTGCGAAAATCTACATTTCAGCAGGATAATGCACGACCGCATGTTGCAGGTCCTGTACGGGCCTTTCTGGATACAGAAAATGTTCGACTGTTGCCCTGGCCAGCACATTCTCCAGATCTCTCACCAATTGAAAACGTCTGGTCAATGGTGGCCGAGCAACTGTCTCGTCACAATACGCCAGTCACTACCCTTGATGAAATGTGGTATCGTTTTGAAGCTGAATGGGCAGCTGTACGTGTACACGCCATCCAAGCTGTGTTTGACTCAATTCCCAAGCGTATCAAGGCCGTTATTACGGCCAGAGGTGGTTGTTGTGGGTACTGATTTCTCAGGATCTATGCACCCAAATTGCGTGAAAATGTACTCACATGTCAATTCTAGTATAATATATTTGTCCAATGAATACCCGTTTATCATCTGCATTTCTTCTTGGTGTAGCAAGTTTAATGGCCAGTAGTGTACATACCATAATCTCTAGTCGCACCAAAATTGTTTTGACAGTAGAGGGAAATAGTTAAATGTAAGTACTTGTGTAATATTTCACTCTGTTACAATAATCTTGCATACACTATTTACTACTAGGCCTTACACTAAACTGTACATAGTTTGAAACGTTCACACGCAACACCTCATTCATAACCATAGCCAGTTTATGGTAATTCTTCACCAAAAGTTTACAAACGGGATGTTTCTTTTAGAACTGCTCGCTCAAACGTTGCTAGTATTAGTCTCACGTAACAAAATGTTCAAGTTCGCGAGTAAGCAACATGCCACGGAGTAATTAATGATTTAAATGTCACCAATCGTTCCGAATTTCACACTGTGCTTTAACTCAAATTGTCTTCCACACTTTGCTGTACTTCTCGAACATTTTAGTACCGAAATTTCACTGCATTAAAAATTTTCAGCGGAGCACACATCAATACGTGTGATCACTATTAGATCCAAGCCCCGACTCTCCCCTTCTTTCTACACGAAAGAAGCTTCTAGTCCCCAAAAACGAGCGAATTTGCTAATTTCTGATTTGCAGAGAAACATCACAGCCAGTCGGAAAGCAGCACCAATCCCGCACAATCCTGCGCACATATACAGGACCAATCAAAATTCCTCACTGAATCAGAAGAGTAAATTACCATAAATAAATTTAGAAAACCGACAAATAAAAAATTAATTCCCTTTTAACAAAAATATTTTTCCGAAATCATAATCTCAGTTCCCTAGTATCATAAACTGGCAAATAGTTCATAAAAAATTCCCCGGTACGAATGATACACACATACACACGCACAGGCACGCGCGCGCGCGCGCGCACGCGCACGCGCACGCGCTCGCGTCATTCTGGAAGATTGCTCACATGACCTGTTACTTCAGTGTACTGTATAAAGCCGGCCGGGGTGGCCGAGCTGTTCTAGACGCTTCAGTCTGGAACCGCGCGACCGCTACGGTCGCAGGTTTGAATCCTGCCTCGAGCATGGGTGTGTGTGATGACCTTAGGTTACTTAGGTTTAAGTAGTTCTAAGTTCTAGGGGACTGATGACCTCAGATGTTAAGTCCCATAGTGCTCAGAGCCATTTGAACCATTTTTGATGAGCGCAGATTCAGTCTAAGTCGTGGTTCTGGACGTAACTTGACACCGACCGTTGTGGTGTTACGGTATGGGAAGGCATAAAGTTACATGGGCGTACTGACCTCAGAGTTATTGAACACGATACTCACCGGTCAACCTTTTCGTGACACCCCTGCTCCACTATGTGCATCTTTTCAGGGGTGCATTCGGCAATGACTTAATTTTTGTGCATCACAATACTCGACCACATCGAACTGCGCAGGTGGATGATATCCCGGAATGAGAGGATATACGGCGAATGAACTGGCCGGCCCGTTTACCCGAATTAAATCACATCGAGGGCGTGTGGCATGCGTCGATTAGACGTATTTCAGTGCGTCCACATGTACCGACGACCAGGCAGCAATTTTCAACCGCGCTGGTGGAGGAAGGGAACGCTGTACCACAAGAACTCTTAGCCAATCTTGTGGCCAGAGTGGGAGCACGATCAGAGCATGTATTACAGAGCATGCGTGGCATCATCAGATGTTGGAAACCAGTTCCAAAATGATTTAGACAAGATATCTGTCTCGTGCGAAAAGTGGCAGTTGGCTATAGATAATGAAAAGTGAAATTCAACCACATCAGTACTAAAAGGAATCCGCTAAATTTCATTTACACGATAAATCTCTCAAATCTAAATGCTGTAAATTCAAGCAAATACTTAGGGACTACAATTATGAATAACTTAAATTGGAACAATCACATAGATAATATTGCGGGGAAAGCAAACCAAAGACTGTGATTTATTGACAGAGCACTCAGTAAATCTAACAGGTCTACTAAAGAGACTGCTTACAATGCGCTTGTCCGCCCTCTTCTGGAGTATTATTATGCGGTGTGGGATATGGAGCAGATAGGATTCACGGAGGACATTGAAAAAGTTCAAAGAAGGGCAGTATTTCCGTGAGATAGGGGAGAGAGTGCTACGGAGATGATACACGCATTTGAGTGATAATCATTAAAACAATGGCGTTTTTCGTTGTGGCAGGATCTTGTCATGAAATTTAAATCAACAACTTCCTCCTCAGAGTGTGTAAATATTTTGTTGGCTCCCACCTGTATGGGGAGAAATGATCAACATAATTAAATAAGAGAAATGGGAGCTCGTACGGAAAGATTTAACTGTTCGTTTTTCCCGCGCGCTGTTGGAGTGTGGATCGGTAGAAAAATAGTTTGAATATCGTTCGCTGAATCCTCTGACAGGCAGTTCCACAGTAATCATGTAGATGTAGATGCCGTCCATGGTGATCACATACCCTATTAAGAACCATGTCTCGCCTTTTGTAACGCTCAGGCCCATCATAAATCGCGGTTACTTCAGTCTTTGAATAAAAGTGTCGTTTCTATTCATCTCAATGAGTATTTCTTTCAGTTACTTTCAGCACTATACTGCAGCAGCTCTTTCTGCGTATTGTCCTAGTTTCATCAATCTATATTACTTGACAGTGATAAACGTCATGCGAAAGTTACTTCGGTCCTTGTGTTTTGCACATCAGTATATACGTATTACCAGATGAATCTCAGAGTAATATCTAAGGTTGCGATCATTTCCTGCTTTGGTATTTATTCTTATCAGTTTAGGCACGGCGTCTATGATTATTTAATTTCCCTTGTTGAAATATCAAACACTACCTACATAAAGTTTATCCGTCATTTATTAGTGTTACAGCAGAAATACAGAATGAAGCATGGTCATGACAGGATTGTGGTCTTTAAAGGGTGCCAGTGTTGTGCGAGGACTGGAAATACACCATGAAAATATGCATTCCGAAACTTCCCCATATTGTGAAAGAACTACTTTTTAGTAATTACTATTGAGCAAATATACGAAGAGTAAGTGATTGAAGAATAGCCAGATAACGTCCTTTCGATATTAGTGTCGATCTGTCTCGTCATTGATACACATATTAGTATCTTAGCAGACAATATTCAAGCTACATGTCTTGTACATCTATGTTATGTTGTAAGCGACGCCAGGACGCTGGTGAAATCGTGCGTAAGTGGGACTCGGCGCACTGTAATCGGCGGCGATAAATCTGTATGTTGGGAGCCCACTGACCACACACGGCCAGCCTGCCAACACTGCACATATTCCTCATTATGTCATTATCCCGCAGTATTTAACGGCAGCAGGTTCCTGTTAAGATGTAAATGTGTCCAGAAAATAGGCCTCTTTGTTGTTGCGGTTTACGCCGGCTCTTTAACATGTCATCCGGGCAGGTGCTAAGGTATCATATACTTCACGAGCCGTCCTTTAGAATACCGTTCTTTGTATACTTGCCATTATAAACATGCAGAGGTCTGTTAAATGCTTAAAGTGGCATACAAAATTTAAATTTTACATATATAATTCATAACCATGCGTATGGATAACACATTAAGATACATCTTCGCCTAATTTACTGCGATGTCTTGTTCTGCAAGTTTTCTTATTCAACTGGTTGTGCGTTGTGTTACTGAGGCGGAGGTGGCATATGAGGTCGTGATTTGCATTGACAAATGTGAGACAATGCCTAAACCGCCCGGAGGGCCACGCGTGTTAAAGCGCGGCTTCCAAGGCTGGGAGGAACGCAGGGCTTGGATCGAATCCACCCGGAGGATTAACGACGTTGGTCGCTAATGCCTGCCAGCCTGGATGTGGTTTCTAGATGGCTGCCCACATCCCACATTGTGTTCCGGGCTGGAACCCAAGTTTCACCTTAATTACACGATTCGCGAACAGTTAGAAGTTTTCTCCCACATGAATAACACTGAACGCAGACATGCTTAGGTTTGCCAGGTTTTTAAACTAAAAAGACGAGATATTTTGGAAATGATTGCGAAAATAGTCCATCGTGCCATTAACGTCATGTTTTGCCTCTAGTAGACCGTTATATACAACTGTAGACAAACGTATACACAGCCGGCCATTGTGGCCGACCGGTTCTAGGCGCTTCAGTCCGGAACCGCGCGACCGCTACGGTCGCAGGTTCGAATCCTGCCTCTGGTATGCATGTGTGTGATGTCCTTAGGTTAGTTAGGTTTAAGTAGTTCTAAGTTCTAGGGGACTGATGACCTCAGATGTTAAGTTCAAAATGGTTCAAATGGCTCTGAGCACTATGGGACTTAACTACTGTGGTCATCAGTCCCCTAGAACTTAGAACTACTTAAACCTAACTACCCTAAGGACATCACACACATCCATGCCCGAGGCAGGATTCGAACCTGCGACCGTAGTAGTCGCGCGGTTCCGGACTGCGCGCCTAGAGATGTTAAGTCCCATAGTGTTCAGAGCCATTTGAACAAATGTATACACAAATAACAGGTGTGTCCCAAAACGTATATATGTACGGAAACTCCTTTTACAAAACAAAATACGATACAAACTGCTCCCTGAACTGAGATCGAACAACACGTAACACGTCTACTCTCTACCGAAGCCCAAGACGAAAGCTTCGTCACGGAAGCTTCATGCTTGCCAACATGAAAAATTGAGAAGTCCAAGGTGATAAAATGGAAATGTCGATTGTTCATTGGGGGACGATAATCTTTGAATGATTCGAAACTGTTAGCATAAAGAAATAATAAAAGCTTATGAAACAGGAGAGAAAACATTATCAAATACGTCAAATATGTGAGCTGGGTAAAATACGGGAAAACCCTAAAAGACGGGAGACCAGTTGAAAATACGGGAGACAGGAGAAAATGTGGGTAAAATTCGGGAGACCGCGTGAAATATGGGAGACCTGGCAGCGCTAGACATGTTGGGATACACACATTCCTTCCCGGGAGGGTTTTTTTTTGGGGGGGGGGGGTTGGGATTGGCGGCGAGAAGAACATCCCGCAACCCCTTTAAAGTGAGCATCCCATATACGTTAATCACTATGTCGGCCCTATACTGATGCATTACTAAATCACAAGATGAAGAAACAGAATAAGGTGAAGACAGTGCGTAAAAAATCATACTCAAGCTGGTCGGTTCACTACATCAATACTCATTAATTCGTCGTAGATATGAGCCAGAGCAGGGTCCTTTCCACCTGTTCAGGTGCAAAGGGGCCCTGACAGAGATAGAGAAAGATGTGGGCATCTGAAGGGAAAATGGTTCAAATGGCTCTGAGCACTATGGGACTTAACTTCTGAGGTCATCAGTCCCCTAGAACCGAGAACTACTTAAACCTAACTAACCTAAAGACATCACAGACATCCATGCCCGAGGCAGGATTCGAACCTGCGATCGTAGCGGTCGCGCGGTTCCAGACTGTAGCGCCTAGAACCGCTCGGCCACCCAGGCCGGCTCTGAAGGGAAGTTTACTTGAAAACATATTAAACAATATTCTCTATTTCGGAATACATTGCCGCGCCCGAGGCCATCAGCAGTCTCGGTGGTCGTTGAAAGATGCAGTTTTGGTGTTGGAACAAAATGCTACAAAAAAAAAAGGGGTAGAGAAAAGATGGTTTATGTCACTGCTATAGCTGAAAGTCGGAACCAGAGTGTCAGTCTCGTCTGGATCCAACGCTCTTTGCGACGACCGGCAGCCAACACGTAAATTCTCTCTCACGCTGCTCCTTGGCAGTTCAGAAGCGGTGACAGTGGCTTGTTGGCGACCAACCTCTGCTGACGCGGCGATCCTACTCGGCACTTAGGCCTCAATGAATTTTCTCGAACAGTACAGAAGAAAATTTAAGCGAGAAAAAAATTAAAAACAACGATAAAAATTCGCGATATCCCTTAGACTGGCTAGGCGACCTGAACACACCACTCTCGCAAGCGGGTTCACTGTGTTTTGAGATATACAACAGAACCGCCACGAGAAATGTCTGAGCATTAAACACTTTGTCACGCTGATATGCTAATGTCTCCTCTAATAAACTTCGCGCTATCAAGGAGACTACGGCTGCCCCTTAAAGACAGACAGTTATATCCTGGTGGAATGCCCCCTCTTCTGGATTTACGTGCCAAGCATGATCTTCCAGATTCTTTGCCTCTAATGTTTTCAGACGACGTGCGGACAGTTGAACTGATTCTTAATTTTCTCCGAGAAAGTGGTTTTTTATTCTCAGATAAAATGTGTGACTAGGGCCTCCCGTCGGGTAGACCGTTCGCCGGGTGCAAGTCTTTCGATTTGACTCCACTTCGGCGACTTGCACGTCGATGGCGATGAAATGATGATGATTAGGACAACACAACACCCAGTCCCTAGGCAGAGAAAATCTCCGACCCAGCCGGGAATCAAACCCGGGCCCTTAGGCTTGATATTCTGTCGCGCTGAGCACTCAGTTACCGGAGGCGGACATTCTCAGATATAACATTTCAAACGGCTGTCGAGGCGGGGCCGTGGTGATTGCGGTTGGGGTCCCCCTTGCCCACCCGGTCCCCGCCTCTTCCCCCCCCCCCCGTTTCCCCCTTTTACCCTTTCTTTAATTATTTTTAGATGCGTTTAGTACTTTTTCCTGCCGTCCCCGTCCCCTATTTTATTTTTTGGGGGGAGTGCCCGTGCGTATAGCACTTCGTCGAAAGCAAGACCTAAAGGTTCCTTACGGTTGATAGTACTTAGTACGAAGGAACAATTGAATAGATTTTTATGCTTTCTCCGCGAGAGTGGGTTGTATTCCCATCTTCAGTACTCTGACCACCTCCCCACGCGGCTTGAAGAAAGTGCAGTATTTATTCCGTTACTGTCTCACCCCTAAATCGGGTCAGACATGCCTCTCGCCGCGGAGGGAACCCTCGTCTGTTCTACGACCTGTAGATCGGCGCGACCAATGTAGTTCTGCCTCTCACTCAATCATTTCTCATCTCTGGTATAAATATGCATTCAATGCCTAGATTTTACCATTCTATGTCTACATCTACTGGACTACTCTGCAAGTCACACTGAAGTACCTGGCAGACGGGTCATGGAATCACTTCCACACCATTTCTCTGCCGTTCCACTCTGTAAAAGCGCACAGGGAAAGCGGACTCAGATCTTTCTGTGCGAGCTCTGATTTCTCTTACATTACTACAGTGATCTTTCCTCCCTTTGTAAGTGGGTGTCAACAAAGTATTTTCGCCTTCGGAGGAGAACGTTGGCGATTGAAATTTCGTGAAAAGGTCTCTCTGCAACGAAAAATGTATTTGTTTTAATGATTGCCGCCCCAACTCGTGTATCATATCCGCGACACAGTCTCCGCTATTTCGCGATAATACAAAACGAGCTGCCCTTCCTTGAAATTTTTCGATGTCCTCCGTCAATATAATTTTGTATACATACCATACTGTACAGCAATAGTCCAGAAGAGGACGGACTAGCGTAGTGTAGGCAGTCTCTTTAGTAGACCTGTTGCATCTGATAAGTGTTCTGCCGATAAAACGCTGTTTTCGGTTTGCCTTCCCCATAGCATTATATGTGTGATTGTTCCAATTTAAGTTGTTCGTAACTGTAATTGCAAGGTATTTAGTTGAACTGACAGCCTTTAGATTTGTGTTATTTATCGTGTAAGCGAAATTAACGGATTACTTTTAGTACTCATGTGGGTAACCTCACACTTTCCATTATTTAGAGTCAATTGCTACATTTCGCAGCGTAAAGATATCTCGTCTAAATCATTTTGCATTTTGTTTTGATCTTCTGATTGCTGTACTAGACGGTAAATGACAGCATCATCTGCAAAAAATCTAAGAGGATTGCTCGGAATGCCTGCTATATCGTTTATATGAATTAGGAACAGAAGAGGATTCGTAAAACTTCATCGAGGAACGCCAGCTATCACTTCTGTTGTACTCGACGACTTTCCTTTAATTACTAAGAACTGTGATCTTTCCGAAAGGAAATTCCAATCCAGTCATACAGCTGAGACGATACCCCATAGGCACCAACGTACCATCACAATTCGATTAAATTTCTAAACTACAGATGAACTATGCCATAACCATGATCCTGTGGACGAGGGACTGATGATCCCATTGTTTTGTCCCTCATCCCACCGAGCAATACCTCCCTCTCTCTCTCTCTCTCTCTCTCTCTCTCTCTCTCTCTCTCTCTCTCTCACTGGCGTCTTACTAGATGAAAGATAAAACAATGAAAGTCTAGGGCCACATCACACCGCTCATGTCTAAATATTGCGTGTACATCAGTATCGGACAGAATTACCAGCCAGCTATAGATGACGGCGGCACTACATGCAGAGTGAATTACGTAATGGTAACAAAGGGCGAAATCCTATATGCAGCAGTGCGCTTGCATAGAAGTTAATTGCGAGTGCCTCAAGTGGACACCAACTTTGGTGCTGTTATCCCGCTGCGCAATATGTAAGACCGCCGTTCTTCTCTCTGAAAGGACCTGCCTTTGTACTGTCATTTATTCGTCTTGGAAGTTCGTCAGCTTAGACACGGTGCCACTGGACACAATGAGACGTACCCTTGTAGCCGTTCAGGGCCATCTTTCCTAATTAGGAAAGGACCGGCGGGTCTCATTACATCTTATTCAGACTTCTGACTGCTCGATGCGGCCCTTACATGGAGTAAGAACCGGCCAATCAATAAAAACATATCATCCAAATAAAATATGTAACAACGCATGAAAGGTAGGACGAACAAAAGAAAACCTCACTAATCGAAATGCTCTTATTGGCTCTTAAGGCCCTTAATTTCGTATCGATTCTCCGCTACGGCTTACAGAACGTTGGTGCCACTTGTCATTGTCCGAATTTTCTGTGGGATGGGAAAGCACATCGAGCTTCGTCTTCATCTAGGGTTTGTATATTAAGTACATCTGTATCCATACTCTGCGAAACATTACACAGTGAGTGTGGGACGGTAGATTGTATTGTACTAGATGTTGTTTCTAATGATTACGAAGGCAATTAGAGAAATTCCCGCCCCGACAGTTGATTGTCGGAATATTATAAGCTAATTTTCACGAGGTATACAGAGTCCTCCTCAGATTCGCTCTTAATGAACATTCTGCGTCAGTCATGATACATTCTCTTGCCCATCTATCAAGTCTGGGACCATTCACGCTGCTCTCCTCTGTATACACTCAATGTGCTATAAGTCCAACTTGATATACATCTCCAAACCATTACTTTTAGCAGTCGCTTTCGTAAGGGAACTACTGTTTCCTAGTATCCTGCCAACAAATCTAAATCTTAATTTTTTTTACGTGCAGCAGAGCTTGCGTAAATATCGGACATCATATGTCTACACATTGATTACACCGGTTTTTATGGCATGACACACTAGCTGGGGTTCATTAATTGGGTAGTTAAAGGCTGTTACAATTTTTTATATCTAGTAAATTGCACAACGTTGAGAGCTGTTTCCCAGTTTTAGCGCCCGATTAATATGTTATTCAGAACCGATGGAATATTACAAGAATTTACGTGGGATGTAATTTCCTCATAGAAACCCCACCTTCGAAAAATCAGAGACTACAAGTTCCGCTATCTACTTGTTCTCTAATCTGTAACGTAAATAGTGATAGTCCTATTTAGCTGCATGGGGCAAACCAGATATTTCTTCCGTTTGTTTAAACTACTGTAAAACCGGGATAACTTGCTGCGTATTTCCTGTCAAGATATTTTCAGTCCAATCTAAAAGAGAATAAAGATATCCCATAGCTTTTTGTGTATATGGTGCTTCTGACTGGGAAGCTTCTGACAGAAGCTAAACGATGTCAAAGTTAGCGTAAGGAGGGCTATGCGTGAAGCGTTCAGTGAATTCGAAAGTAAAATACTAGGTACCGACTTGACAGAAAATCCTAGGAAGTTCTGGTCTTACGTTAAATCAGTAAGTGGCTCGAAACATCATGTCCAGACACTCCGGGATGATGATGGCATTGAAACAGAGGATGACAAGCGTAAAGCTGAAATCCTAAACACCTTTTTCCAAAGCTGTTTCACAGAGGAAGACCGCACTGCAGTTCCTTCTCTAAATCCTCGCACAAACGAAAAAATGGCTGACATCGAAATAAGTGTCCAAGGAATAGAAAAGCAACTGGAATCACTCAACAGAGGAAAGTCCTCTGGACCTGACGGGATACCAATTCGATTCTACACAGAGTACGCGAAAGAACTTGCCCCCCTTCTAACAGCCGTGTACAGCAAATCTCTAGAGGAACAGAAGGTTCCAAATGATTGGAAAAGAGCACAGGTAGTCCCAGTCTTCAAGAAGGGTCGTCGAGCAGATGCGCAAAACTATAGACCTATATCTCTGACGTCGATCTGTTGTAGAATTTTAGAACATGTGTTTTGCTCGAGTATCATGTCGTTTTTGGAAACTCAGAATCTACTATGTAGGAATCAACATGGATTCCGGAAACAGCGATCGTGTGAAACCCAAATCGCTTTATTTGTTCATGAGACCCAGAAAATATTAGATACAGGCTCCCAGGTAGATGCTATTTTTCTTGACTTCCGGAAGGCGTTCGATACAGTTCCGCACTGTCGCCTGATAAACAAAGTAAGAGGCTACGGAATATCAGACCAGCTGTGTGGCTGGATTGAAGAGTTTTTAGCAAACAGAACACAGCATGTTGTTATCAACGGAGAGACGTCTACAGACATTAAAGTAACCTCTGGCGTGCCACAGGGGAGTGTTATGGGACCATTGCTTTTCACAATATATAAAAATGACCTAGTAGATAGTGTCGGAAGTTCCATGCGGCTTTACGCGGATGATGCTGTAGTATACAGAGAAGTTGCAGCATTAGAAAATTGTAGCGAAATGCAGGAAGATCTGCAGCGGATAGGCACTTGGTGCAGGGAGTGGCAACTGACCCTTAACATAGACAAATGTAACGTATTGCGAATACATAGAAAGAAGGATCCTTTATTGTATGATTATATGATAGCGGAACAAACACTGGTAGCAGTTACTTCTGTAAAATATCTGGGAGTATGCGTGCGGAACGATTTGAAGTGGAATGATCATATAAAATTAATTGTTGGTAAGGCGGGTACCAGGTTGAGATTCATTGGGAGAGTCCTTAGAAAATGTAGTCCATCAACAAAGGAGGTGGCTTACAAAACACTCGTTCGACCTATACTTGAGTATTGCTCATCAGTGTGGGATCCGTACCAGATCGGGTTGACGGAGGAGATAGAGAAGATCCAAAGGAGAGCGGCGCGTTTCGTCACAGGGTTATTTGGTAACCGTGATAGCGTTACGGAGATGTTTAACAAACTCAAGTGGCAGACCCTGCAAGAGAGGCGCTCTGCATCGCGGTGTAGCTTGCTCGCCAGGTTTCGAGAGGGTGCGTTTCTGGATGAGGTATCGAATATATTGCTTCCCCCTACTTATACCTCCCGAGGAGATCACGAATGTAAAATTAGAGAGATTAGAGCGCGCACAGAGGCTTTCAGACAGTCGTTCTTCCCGCGAACCATACGCGACTGGAACAGGAAAGGGAGATAATGACAGTGGCACGTAAAGTGCCCTCCGCCACACACCGTTGGGTGGCTTGCGGAGTATAAATGTAGATGTAGATGTAGACAGTTGTGCTTTGCTTGTTCGATGTTTTCTGGATCCGTGCTGTTTTCCATGGACATGAGTTTCTTCCAGGTAGTTTATTATCATTCAACTGATAATATGTCACAGAATCCTGACAAAAAGAAAAGTGAGTGCTGTAAGACTGTAGTTTCGTGGATCAGAATTGCTGCCTTTTTAAAAATGTTGTGTGACCTGTTCTCATCGCAGGGAACAGTTTTTTTTCTGTTTTGTGTGTAATCTGACAGACATTATATCGGGTTCTGCAGACCACACACGTATCCTCATAACGATACTGCTCTACTACTCGGAACGTTTTGTGAGTATAAAAAGAACTTATTACTGAAAATGTCCAAGTTTTATAATATTCCGGAATTAATTACGAAGCACGAGTCGTCTTTCTGTTGTACATAACTGTAGTAATACCCCTTGTCAGTATATGTTTTGGAACTATCTCAAGGCCCCAGTAATATTTTGTGCAACTATATTTTATTACACCTACTGCGGAGAAGTGTAGCAGCTCAAGGAGTATATGAGTAGAGCAAAACCAATGTTCGCCAACTTTCTGAAACCTTACCACAAGTTCACAAGACTTCCTGTCTTGACTCCGCTATCAAAGTGTATTCCGTGTTACTACAACGTCAGGATAAATCGATTACCGTTGTGGTCAGAAGGAGTTTTGTATTTATTCAGGTTTTGCCACTAAGAACATGGCTCTGTCTAGTCGTTGTTCGTGACTGATTGCAGTGATAGCAAGTTGCTCGAGAAATACTGCGATCACCCTACATCCCTGCGCTCAAATTCACTGGAATATCAGGACGTATTTTGGTAAGTGGTTTACAATGGTTTTATTTAACTGGCTTCTTACATTAGGCGATGAATACTGCTAAACAGCAAATTTATGATTTAGACAAGACTCTTGGATGATGATGGTGCCCTATTTATCGCGTCAAGATACAAACTGTACTGTTGGAGAAGCAAACTAATGTGCTTAGAGGATCCGTGCAACACTGGTGGGAAAGGACACACTGACCGCCACATGTCACAAAAGTACTCGTTGCAAATTGCACTAACGAAGAGTGAAAAAACCCAAAAAATATTCGATGGACCATTTATTTATAGATGATAAATGGAAGAGACGTAACATGGTTATGTCCCTATAGGACATAGAACAAAACGATTGAAACAAAAGTTTGTATGAGAGACATTTCATGTTTTATTAAGATAATTAGGGAAGTTACCTCGCTACTGAACTAAATTAGCGCGATGCAATCTAACAAATGATAAGTATCTCAGATGCTACGTAGTGGCAATGAAAACCATTACAAATTCTCCTCCACTTCTTGTGTAATTAGAGTTTATGGTTTATCTGTAAAGACAGCGATGCCGTCGGAGCTACAAAATTAATCAACTTACCATCCATTCTGGCAGTCCGTGGTAGCACTAATAGACACAAACGCTTCACAGCTCTACCACCACTAGATACCGATGTTACAAATTGATAATTTAAGGCATTAATCATGTGTTTTAGTTGTAATCTGCTTATAATGCGGTGATTTATGCATTGCTATTGGGTGACAGAAGCGTAGGAATGATACGGGGTGTCCATACAGTCCCTTTACAACTTCAAAATTTTATTACAATGGCAGTTGTTGAAATATTTTAACAAATTTTCTTTTATTGTAATCACTGTTTACTAAAGTTTTGATATATACTAAAATTTTGTGTTTCATATACTCTGTTGATGGAAGGAACTGAACCTCTATAAAATGGCAACTCCTCAAGAGAAGGCACGATGTGTGTCCTGTTTTATTGAGACAAAATCGGATGTTCAGACTCAACAAAATTTCAAAACGAAGTATGGAAGAGATCCACCATCGCACCCTTCAATCCGTGTATGGTACAAAAAATTTATGGAGACAGGGACAGTATTGGATAAAGGGAGGAGCGGGCAACCAAGAACATCCGAGGAAAACATCGATCGTGTTTTAAACGTTTTCACTTGTTCACTTACGAAGTCCATGCGCACTGCTGCCAGACAGTTGACAGTTGCAACTACCACCTTCAACTATGCATGAGGTCCTTGGCTCTGAGCACAATGGGACTTAACTTCTGAAGTCATCAGTCCCCTAGAGCTTAGAACTACTTAAACCTAACTAACCTAAGGACATCACACACACCCATGCCCGAGGCAGGATTCGAACCTGCGACCGTAGCGGTCGCGCGGTTCCAGACTGTACCGCCTAGAACCGCTCGGCCACCTCGGCCGGCTCATGAGGTCCTTCACAAGAACTTACGGTTGTACGCTTACAAAGTGCGACTGTTACAGACACTTGAGCCAAATGACAAGCCAAAACGGACAGAGTTTGCACTCAACATCCTGGAACGCGTTTCGGACGATGAAGCATTCCTCAAGCGAGTTTGTTTCAGTGACGAGGCAACTTTTCATGTTTATGGGACATTAAACAGACACAATGTGAGAATTTGGGGATCTGAACACCGCCATGTGACTAGGGAGCTTCACGGGGATAGTCCAAAAGTGAATGTGTGGTGTGGAATCAGGTGCAACCGAATAATTGGTCCATTTTTCTTCAACGAGTCAACAATTACTGCAGGTGTTTACCTCGACCTTCTGACCGAATATGTAGCACACAATTGATTGACTTACACCATCTTGCTGTAAAATGATAGTTGGTTGTACCACTACATCGGGGACTGCATGTTCGTCGGTTCCTCAATGAAACATTTCCAGGCAGATGGATTGGGAGCCTTGGCCACCTCGTTCGCCAGATATCACTCCCTTAGACTTCTTGTACAACTTGAAGCAAAGGATTCGTAATGCCATTGCCACCACTAGTGACGCTATGCTACAGCTAACATGTCAAGAAATAGAGTACCGCCTTGATGATGTGCTTCGTGCAACGAAAAGCGCCCGTACAGTGGTCTATTAAACACTGTCAAAAAACTGTTATAAACACTGATTACAATAAAAGAAATGTTGTTAAAATATTTCAACAACTGCCGTTGTAATAAAATTTTGAAGTTGTAAAGGGACTTTATAGACACCCTTTATTTCTTTACCTGCAAGTGGTAAACACTGCATGAGAGATCACTATAGTTTGTCGACTCCAGACAGTGTTATATAACAAACTGACATCCTGCATGGAGGCGAATAATCTGACTTCGTCAATGTGGCTTGTCCTCCAGTGAAATTCCAGTGCATAGGAGGGCCTTTGGTCGTTCGGCAACTGTCTGGCGGTACTTTTAGAGAAGCCAATATAGTTGGAATTCCGACGTTATTTCGTGTAAGGTAATGTAGTGATTTCTTGTCATGAGCGAGACTGGAAGGAAGTAGTAGAGTCGAGTCGTGGTAGGCTAAGCTGTGGTTGAGACACTGGTCTCATTCCTGTGTCGCCATAAATCCCCGTCTGGCCATTCAGATGTAGATTTTCTGTGATTTCCTTAAAATCGATGGAGGTGAATTCTGGGATGTATGTTTTGAAAAGGACGGGGTCGATGTCCTTAACTGTCCTTGGCGACGTGAGGTTGTGCGTAGTCACTGATGAACTCATCGTCGACTGGACGTTAATACTCAATCTTACTTCCTAAACAAGACCCTAACCACTTTTCTCTACATCCTTGTCCAATCGAGGACTCTGTCTCTAATGACCTCAGTATCATCGGAATGTTTAAAGTTTAACCTTCGCCCTTTTCTTCTTTTTTTTAGGTTTCTCGCCCCCATATTGGACTGTCGTGTCGCGTTATTTGGTTAGAAACCATGTTATTAGTACTGCTTGAGGTTCCTTTAGTTTAAGCCATTCTCCAGTTTCCTGAATTGTATCTAAAACCAATTAGTGGTCATCACTAACTACCAGGATTTTTATGAGAGCACAGAATAAGGTTAAAGTAGCAGCTTACTATACGTATTTAGCAAAATTATTGAACATAATAATGAAGCATAAATATTGCAGTTTGACATCCATCGGTTTACCAGTCCGTCCAGCGTATCACATCCATTACTAGTTCTGATGAACCAGGAGCTATTGCGACGTAATTGTTTAGTGGCTTGTGGCAGAGCGCTTCTATTGCGCTAGCCGCATATGCGGAGATGGAAGTCCCTTGACCGCTATCTTGCTTCTTGCCGATCGTTCGTATTTACGACTGCGCAGTAACAAATCCCGAACGTAATCTCGATATCTGATGGGGGCATTATGCTACAGTTTCGTAAAAGTTCTGCGTGAAGGCGCTCCCCTGAGATAGGCTATTTAGATTGGTCGACTCTTGCGACTGGAATGTGCGCTGTATGGGAGATTTGAGTCATACAGTTCTTTGAAGAAACATTGTTGTAGCGACAGGACAAGTAGCATTTGTGTGTCTGTTGGCATATAAAAGTCAGGGACGGAGACGGTTGCCATGTAAGCATCTAGCGATAACGTAAGCCTTAATGTCTGTATTGTACCACTCAGCTGTTGTTTGGCCTTGTGAGGAATGACAACTTATGGCTTATCCAGATTGTCAGTACTTTCCAAGAACTAAATTGGTATAGATTCTTAATTGTGTCATAAATGAAAAACATTTAATAATTGTTGTACAGATGCTCCATATAAAAAAACAATTATTTATGGGAGAAATACCAGCCTTCCTTTCCATCACTATCTTAGTGTTGATTATGTTCCTTTCTACAGTACGAAGGCTGCATCCTGAAGCTCGGGTAGCGTTTTTCTTACGTTTGTGTGCTTTGTCTCTGTTGTCATTCCACCTTTTAGGTGAGGTACGGCCATCACCTTGTAATTTTTCCTCCTATCTACGTAATTCTGTAGCTCTCAATTCGTTGGAGTAATCAATCATTCATGATAGGAAACACAGTCATAGCTCAGTCACTAAAAATGATTCAGAAATTTTACTTGTTAGAATGAAATCAGGCGATGATTCTTCTTCTCTGCAGGCTCGTGCTTTGCGGCAGTCTGCTAATCTGTACAAATAAAATGCCTCGTAATTTTGGGAGCGTTGTATAATCAGTCGGGAAACCACAGATCAAGCGGATATTTGGCTTTGATGAAGTTTAACCTTCCGAAGAAGTAATGGAGCTCTTGGATTATTAAATGCAGGTTCGTATCCAGTCTTTCGGAAGTCCCTTCTGATTAACAACTACGCAATATATCGATAAATATCATTAATTCTCAAATTTAAAATACACACCTTTTATTTGAAGGAGCCATCTATATATATTTCCTTTCAATCGTACAGTTCGTATCAGTTATCTTCTGTGATAAATCTCAATAATCAGATTACAGTTCTTCCAAACCAAGCTCAGGCTAATCGGCACGAAGACCATCTCGGAAGCCCCCTTCTTCTCTTTTTTTTAACAACCACCAGAGAGAGTACTACAAAGAATACTTATGCGCTCATGGCATAGCTATTGTATGAACTACTTGTCGCATGGATTCTGCGAGTATGAAGATAGAAAATTAGTAAACGTCATTCAAGGGTAGAATTGTATCAAAATAATTCATCGCATATAAACAGATATTACAATTGCCCCTCGCAGCGAGCAAAGTTAATGATAATACACTTTGCGAGCTAACAGGAAAAATTTGTTGGGTTGTTTATTCAAAAGAGGAATATTTTGAATTAGTAGAATTTTACTATAGAGAGTATGGGTAACATGTTAAGACAATAAGTTACGAGAATACCTAATCTGTAGCTTTTATATGTACCGGGGTATACCCGCATCCTGAGTACATAACCATGGAAGATGTAGATTGGTGTAATTACGAAAAAGGTCTACCCATTTGGGAACTGGCCTTCACAGGGAAACCCTGGAAAACCCGGAAGAATAGACCCCAGCTCAGGTATTAAAGAAGATAGGAAAGCCTAAATCCAGTAATTTTGAAATATATAGAAGCTCCATAGATTAGATCGAAGGAAAAGTGCCTCATAACCAAAAAAAATTTTACAGTATTGCTCAAAAAAAAATTTCAAAATTCTTCTTTCGACGATGTAGCCGGCGATCTCGTTGTGAAGTCGATGGAACAGGAACACTGGGTACGGACACCGTTTAGGCGACGTACAGCGTCTGGTGGAGGCGGCACGGAGGACAGGCGATGGCTTATGGTACAGGATAGAAGCTGGTAATGTGCCGTAGAAACAGGAAGATGATCTCAGGAACATGAAACAGGTTTAAAGTGGAATAAGAAAAGGTTATGACTGAATAAACCCCTGGAAGAGAGTGGATTAAGGCAACGAAGTCCATATTTCATCGTTGAACTCAAAATCGGAGTGGATTTTTATATTCTTCCATCTGTACTAGAGTGGAACATCCATCAGTCCTGACAATTGCGAATTTTTTTGTAGTCCTCAATACCAATTACAACTGCTGATTGTCCAAAATATTGCCAAATAGACTGTGGGCATTTAAATTTTGTTGTAGCTCATATCGAATGTATTCCTCTCAAATTTTTTTTAATCTTCGTTTTGTTATAGTGCAGGTGGAAGTAGAGCATTGAATCTGTCCGAGGTTTGCTTTTAATTACGAAATCATGGATAAAATTTAAGTTTACACCTGATGAAAAATTTTAAACATAGGCATATGACACTAACTCCACAAAAGGAATAATTTGAAAAATTTTCATTGTTCTTATAATTAATTGATTTATAGATCCACTTGCAAATAAATATCATTAATGATGACGTATGTTCATTTAACAAATCATCCACTCGCAGATTCTTCTTCATTCTCTCATGAACATTTATGGAAATACACTCCTGGAAATGGAAAAAAGAACACATTGACACCGGTGTGTCAGACCCACCATACTTGCTCCGGACACTGCGAGAGGGCTGTACAAGCAATGATCACACGCACGGCACAGCGGACACACCAGGAACCGCGGTGTTGGCCGTCGAATGGCGCTAGCTGCGCAGCATTTGTGCACCGCCGCCGTCAGTGTCAGCCAGTTTGCCGTGGCATACGGAGCTCCATCGCAGTCTTTAACACTGGTAGCATGCCGCGACAGCGTGGACGTGAACAGTATGTGCAGTTGACGGACTTTGAGCGAGGGCGTATAGTGGGCATGCTGGAGGCCGGGTGGACGTACCGCCGAATTGCTCAACACGTGGGGCGTGAGGTCTCCACAGTACATCGATGTTGTCGCCAGTGGTCGGCGGAAGGTGCACGTTCCCGTCGACCTGGGACCGGACCGCAGCGACGCACGGATGCACGCCAAGACCGTAGGATCCTACGCAGTGCCGTAGGGGACCGCACCGCCACTTCCCAGCAAATTAGGGACACTGTTGCTCCTGGGGTATCGGCGAGGACCATTCGCAACCGTCTCCATGAAGCTGGGCTACGGTCCCGCACACCGTTAGGCCGTCTTCCGCTCACGCCCCAACATCGTGCAGCCCGCCTCCAGTGGTGTCGCGACAGGCGTGAATGGAGGGACGAATGGAGACGTGTCGTCTTCAGCGATGAGAGTCGCTTCTGCCTTGGTGCCAATGATGGTCGTATGCGTGTTTGGCGCCGTGCAGGTGAGCGCCACAATCAGGACTGCATACGACCGAGGCACACAGGGCCAACACCCGGTATCATGGTGTGGGGAGCGATCTCCTACACTGGCCGTACACCACTGGTGATCGTCGAGGGGACACTGAATAGTGCACGGTACATCCAAACCGTCATCGAACCCATCGTTCTACCATTCCTAGACCGGCAAGGGAACTTGCTGTTCCAACAGGACAATGCACGTCCGCATGTATCCCGTGCCACCCAACGTGCTCTAGAAGGTGTAAGTCAACTACCCTGGCCAGCAAGATCTCCGGATCTGTCCCCCATTGAGCATGTTTGGGACTGGATGAAGCGTCGTCTCACGCGGTCTGCACGTCCAGCACGAACGCTGGTCCAACTGAGGCGCCAGGTGGAAATGGCATGGCAAGCCGTTCCACAGGACTACATCCAGCATCTCTACGATTGTCTCCATGGGAGAATAGCAGCCTGCATTGCTGCGAAAGGTGGATATACACTGTACTAGTGCCGACATTGTGCATGCTCTGTTGCCTGTGTCTATGTGCCTGTGGTTCTTTCAGTGTGATCATGTGATGTATCTGACCCCAGGAATGTGTCAATAAAGTTTCCCCTTCCTGGGACAATGAATTCACGGTGTTCTTATTTCAATTTCCAGGAGTGTATATTTCAACAATTATGTCCATAATATGAAACACACAAACTACTATTCTTAAAATGTTAATAAAAACTCTTAAATTAATTCTTCTGGTAAAGAAGGCATAATGAAAAATCTAAAAATTATAATAATTTTCTCTCGCGCAACCAGAGAGTTTCTTCAATTCTTTGCAACAGTGACATTATCGACTGTTGCTTCATTTCACAGTTCATTTGGTATCTTGCGCGAACAGCGCACATCATACACACAGCGTATTTACCTACATATCCCACACTGTTCAAGTTTCACACGCAATTCTCACATCAGTGCCGTGTCTTGAGGAAATGTAGATGCACTTTCATTGTATATCACTGTGGTTTCTGCTCATAGTCCACACTTACAAACACTAGTAATTAACAAATTCTTCTACCTATCTTAAAATTTTTGTGCTAAACTATCACAGGAGTAATCTCACTGTCTCTTAACCTATCACAGGAGTAATCTCACTGTCTCTTAACCTATCACAGGAGTAATCTCACTGTCTCTTAACCTATCACAGGAGCAATCTCACTGTCTCTTAACCTATCACAGGAGTAATCTCACTGTCTCTCAACCTATCACAGGAGTAATCTCACTGTCTCTCAACCCATCACAGGAGTAATCTCACTGTCTCTTAACCTCTAGACAACATAAACTTCTTGATATTTATATACACATTCGACTCATAGTCAAATTCCACTCTAAATTCTTCTCCATATTTGGTATCACAGATCTACGATCCTTCAAAAATTTTCTTAATATCATTATGCGGGAATAATCCCTTTATTCTTTTCGATTCGGGATATGCCAACAAGTATGATCCAGGATTTGGTATATTTACAATAACATATGGTCCGGTATAAATAAGATTCCATTTCTTTATGTTCTTCATCAGTTTCGATGAATGGATGTGTCGCCTCAATAAAACCTTTTCTCCAAGATGAAACGTCTGAATCCGGTGAATCCGTTTATCATATGTCAATTTCCGTTGTATTGCCCTTTTAGTTAAATTGACAAGTGCGAGTTGAATCTTTTCCTCCCATTTTAAATTCTGGTCTTCATACTTTTCTTCCGTTGCCTCCAGGTTTTGGAACGACTAAGAGCGGAGAATAATATGGACTAGTTGATGGCTCAATCAAGTTCCATTCTAACATTCTATTTATCTCCCTTTGAACAGATTGTTGCCCACATCTCGTGGTCGTGCGGTAGCGTTCTCGCTTCCCACGCCCGGGTTCCCGGGTTCGATTCCCGGCGGGGTCAGAGATTTTCTCTGCCTCGTGATGGCTGGGTGTTGTGTGCTGTTCTTAGGTTAGTTAGGTTTAAGTAGTTCTAAGTTCTAGGGGACTGATGACCATAGATGTTAAGTCCCATAGTGCTCGGAGCCATTTTTGAACAGATTGTTTTAAACGCCAGGGGATCGGACAGTGCGTGTAACAGTAAGTCTGATGTGGCTTCACTTGTAGGTGACAAATATACCCTTTAATAATTCCTGGTTTCTCATCAAAAATCTCTTCATATGCTTCTAACAAATAATGAAGCTGCTGCCTTTATTCTCCGGTAAGCTGATTTGATTCACTAGATTTTATCATTGTTGTTTGGTTAAAGTCCTCCTGTTGTATCAAATCCTTTGAAAGCTCCTTCCAACAACCGTTTGTAGTGTCAATTAATTGAATTATGGCACCGCGACAATATTTCTCATGCACCGTTTCCTTTCTATTTAAATTCAGTGCTATCTCTTCTCCATTTAATCTAAATTTAACTATTCCTTCCAAAAAATCAATCTGACAATCGTACTCCTGCATACTCCCAATACCAAGAATACAGTCCACTGATAACTTCTCCACTACAAGGAACGTGCATTTTATTGCGACATTTCCCCTTTTCATCTCTAATTGTGTTTGTATTTTGACATTGGGAGAGCGTGCTCCAACAGCTCCGATGATTTTGCAGTTCTGTACCGGCAAAATTGGTACCTTCTTCTTCCTAATAATTCTCCTAAAAAGAGCGCCTGAGATGACATTGGCGGAAGCGGCGGTGTCTAATATCACATTCGTTGGAACTTCCTCTATTTCAACAAATACTTCCGATACCGGAACACTCGATCTGTCATTATGACACGTTATTAAATCCTTTGTTAACTCTTCAGTCAACAGCTCACCATCATTATATCTTAACAATTGTAATTTTACTGTTTCGCCCCTAACAGATCCCCTGACCGCTCCTCCGGGGCATGATGCGGTCATGTTTAGTTTGACTGACTGTTGGTCCGATTGGTATTTGTCTCTTCAGCTACTTCAGTGATTATCGGTTGTTGTGGTGAATTCTGTCTATGTTGTCTTGATTGATTCGTGTAATTATTGTTGTTGTTCTGCTGGTGTTGGTAGAACTGTCCTGTGTTGCCATACATTGGAATGGCTCTGAGCACTATGGGACTTAACATCTATGGTCATCAGTCCCCTAGAACTTAGAACTACTTAAACCTAACTAACCTAAGGACATCACACAACACCCAGTCATCACGAGGCAGAGAAAATCCCTGACCCCGCCGGGAATCGAACCCGGGAACCCGGGCGTGGGAAGCGAGAACGCTACCGCACGACCACGAGTTGCGGACCATACATTGGATTATATCGATTAAAATTCATACTGTTCCTAAAATAGCCCCTCGCTGCACCATTACTAAAGTTTCCATTATGGTAATAATTATTGTTTGCATTTTGTCCACTTCTAAGTCTCCTCGGAGAGTGTAGTTGGTTATGATTATTGTTACTGCTACCATTGCTGCCATTCCCATTCGAGTTGCAGCTCGGATTCGCTTCTATTACTCTTCTTTGATATGACATTTCTCTTGCCCTTTTATTGTCCTCCTCAATTATATCAATATGATCAAGCGTAGTCATAAATGAGTCTATATCCTTATCATTTATATATAACAGCTGATTCCTTATACTGGTGGGTAGTCTGGACTTGACTATTCCAAGTATATCCGGCAAAGGAAACGGTACATCCCAATACAAAGATTTATTAATGTATTTCTCAAAATATCTCTTTAGAGATCCTCTAGAAAATGAGAAAGGCTCAGGATATAATACTTCCTGCCTAAGTCTTTTTTGTATTCCAGCAGACCAATATTTTGCTAGAAAACCCTGCTCAAATTCTTTGTAACATTTACAAGAAGATGTTTGTTCGGATGCCCATATCCAGATACAAAACTAATCTTTTGCCATTCTGTCCAAGATCGTGGAAATAGACCTCTGAAACTTCGAATAAAGACTACAGGATGAACATTCTTTTTGTCAGGGTTAAAGATTTGAAATTGTCTCTGTTTAATCATCTTTTCCTCAACGGTACTACGATTCCAAAAATCATCCTGTTCGCACTCTTCCCTGTGGCTATCCGTTATATCGAATCTAACTTGTGACGTTCCAGTTCTGTCTACATCGGATCTTGACGTGGACGGAATGTCACGCGCAGATTGAGAGTTTTGTTTCCTACTTCTCGCTGTTTCTAAATCCTGCTGCGAGAGATTTAGTGATCTTTCGATATTTTCTTTCCAACGCGAGAATTCTTCGCCAAGTTGTTCACGAACTTCCTTTAACCCTTTGTTGAAAAAATTCTCCTCGGAACTCTCCGAAATTGACTGTAAAGCTACTTGCACAGTTTCTTCTATGGTTTCCGAAGGAAAATTTTGCCGCTCTAATGTCATTTCTGAAAACTTTTCCGCAAGTACATTCATTCTATGTTCCACTGTCTCCTGTCTTTCCTTCACTTCGTCAAATTGCTTCTTTAGATTATCTTGGGATTCTATAATTTCTGGTATCATAGCTACGGAACACTGTATGTCCTCTTGAGCTCGTATTACTTGAGGAGACAGTTCTACTTTTTTTGTATCGTGTCAATTTTGACGGATAAATATTCGGTTAGTTCCGCTTTTAATTTACTATTGTTTTCTTGACATTGTTGGCGGACCTGCTCAATTTGAGCAATAAGATTCTGTTCGGTCCTTACTGCCTGTTCTTTTATTTCTTGTGTCTGGGTATTTAATCTCTGATCGAATTCGGTAAAGGTTGCTCTTAACTGATTTTGTAATTGTGTTTGATTTTCGGCTAATTGATTTTGGAGGTCATTTTGTATAACGGATAAGTCTCGTTTTACCTCCGCTTGGCCTTCGGCTAATAGGGACAACTGTTGCATAATAACAGCTAATGTGTCAACGACAGTCTGATCAGCTGTTGTATGAATGTTTTCTGAACCAGCGGGATTATTTATATTGCTACCGCTAGCCACAACAGTCTCAGAGTTGCTAGCCGTGGCCTCTGCTTCTGTGCAAATAGCTGAATGCTGTTGCACTTCTCGTTACTGATTCAATGACATTTTAAATGCCGCTCTAGTCAGTACCATTAAATAACTGTCAATATCAGGTTCTAATCACTAAATACAGTTTCAAATTTACTGTCGTAGACACACTTAACTTTCAAATTACTTCACAGATGGTATAAAGTTCAATGTCAAGATACGGAAATCACACAATATACAGTTCTACAAGTCCTTTCTAAATTGATTTCAAACTATTTTAACTACAGGATAAAAAAATTAGATTTCTCTGGCCTTGTTCTGTAGTCTCGGTGTTGTCCAATAGTTGAAATCGTTTCTTGGTATCAGCAATCTTTTACTATGGGCACCGAATCTCTCTTCAGATTAGTTACCTCTCGTTCTCGTTGGTTTTCATGAAACAAAAAAATACATATATTATATAACAATCCAAGAGAGTCCTGTCATACTGTCGCCACTGTAATTTTTCCTCCTATCTACGTAATTCTGTAGCTCTCAATTCGTTGGAGTAATCAATCATTCATGATAGGAAACACAGTCATAGCTCAGTCACTAAAAATGATTCAGAAATTTTACTTGTTAGAATGAAATCAGGCGATGATTCTTCTTCTCTGCAGGCTCGTGCTTTGCGGCAGTCTGCTAATCTGTACAAATAAAATGCCTCGTAATTTTGGGAGCGTTGTATAATCAGTCGGGAAACCTCAGATCAAGCGGATATTTGGCTTTGATGAAGTTTAACCTTCCGAAGAAGTAATGGAGCTCTTGGATTATTAAATGCAGGTTCGTATCCAGTCTTTCGGAAGTCCCTTCTGATTAACAACTACGCAATATATCGATAAATATCATTAATTCTCAAATTTAAAATACACACCTTTTATTTGAAGGAGCCATCTATATATATTTCCTTTCAATCGTACAGTTCGTATCAGTTATCTTCTGTGATAAATCTCAATAATCAGATTACAGTTCTTCCAAACCAAGCTCAGGCTAATCGGCACGAAGACCATCTCGGAAGCCCCCTTCTTCTCTTTTTTTAACAACCACCAGAGAGAGTACTACAAAGAATACTTATGCGCGCATGGCATAGCTATTGTATGAACTGCTTTTCGCATGGATTCTGCGAGTATGAAGATAGAAAATTAGTAAACGTCATTCAAGGGTAGAATTGTATCAAAATAATTCATCGAATATAGAGATATTACAACCTGTGTTCTTTCTCTTCATCTCTTCCCCCCCCCCCCCCCCCCCCGTAAATTATTTTGGTCTTATACTAGTCTAGTACAACCATTTTATACAGCCTGTCTTTCGTCTTAGACGAGTTCTGCTCTCGCAAGTTACATTACATCTCTTCACTTTCGAATATCATTGCAGGCACCAATAACGCCAGTAGATGGCGTCCACCACTCGTTTTCCAAATCAGCAGTTTCTGCTGAACCACACTCGCCGAGACGAACAGCAATACATTTTGGTACAGTGCTGTTTCCTTCGATGAGGCTAACAATAGAAGATCCCCATTTCGAGCTAGTTTTAGGAATGGCAGTCCATTCTTCCCCAGGAGCCGAAACTAGAGGAGATATTAATGTTAGACGCTGGGGTCTGGAGCGATGTCGACGTCCTAACTCATTCCACGTATGTTTCATTCGGTTCCGGTCGGGACTCTAGGCAGCCAAGTCCATTTCCGGAATGTTATTGTCCATTACTATTATCTCACAGATGCCGTTTCATGAAATGGAGCATTGTCATGCTGATACAAACGATCGTCGTCTGCGAACTGTTCCTCAACTGTATGCAATATGCAATATTTTAAGATGTTTTCATATCCTTCCGCGTTTAACGTTTTCGTAAGAGCAGTAAGGAGAGCGCACTCTAACGGCGAAAAGCACCCCAATACTGTCATGTCGCCTCCTCCATACCTCACAGTTGACACGAAACATTATGGCAAGTAACGTTCTCCGGCATTCGCCAGACACAAATCCTTCCACCGGATTGCTAAAGGGTACAGCGTGATTCGTCACTCATTTCCAGTCATCCACAGTCCGATGGCATCGCTCTTTACACCATCTCAAGCGTAGCTTAGCATTGACTGCAGAAATGTGTGGCTTACGAGCAGCTGCCCATTCTTTTTAAGTCCCTGCGCAGAATTATTGTGCTTGCTGGACTGCTGTTAGTACTTCAGAACTCTCGCGTGATTTCTTCCGCTGATTTATGCGTTCTCTTACAACCAATCACCGCAATGATCGATGGCCTCTGTCCGTCAGTAACATGAGATCTGCCATGTATTTGCTTAGTTTTTCATAGATGATGGTATTATTTCTTAATAAACGCTGATTTTTGCTAACTGGTGCTTTACAGTGCACTGATTTTTCCTCTAAGCATCCCCTGATGTGACAGAAATTTGATATTTATGTAGACAAAACGTTAAACTCAGATAATCCGCGCTATACTTAGAAAGGTATGTAATATCCAGGCCAGCATTTCTTTGGTAAATGATTTTAGGCGATCCCTCACACAAACTGTGTTTTACATTATACATAAGGCATGTAACATTTCCATTGGATTTCTAATTGGTGATAGTTGAATCTGAAGAGGTGAGCTATATGTGAAACATGTTTGTAATCGATTTGTGGGGGTAGTGGGACTTCAAATAGAAAGCTAACACGCTTCCATAGGATTCATAAATCATTTTCCAACAAATGTCTGTACGGTTGCTCCAATTCGGGCGCTTGTGGAGGAGATATTTCTGCTGGTCATGATAGCGGGTGTCAAGAGATGCGATGTGACACAACCGTGACTGTGGTTTGGAGAAAATTGTAGGGCATTGAAATATGTTCAGTTGTGGTGAAATATTGTAGTTCCAACAATTGTCAGACTTAGACTTATTCAAGGTCGTGAAGAGTTTGATTTTATGAAGGCTAGTTTGAACAACTTCAAAGTTGGAACTGTGAGTAGGCCTTAAGAAGTGGGAATATAGTGAGAAATTGAACAATTTGTGGACTGCACAGTGGGGACTACATAACACTCGATTATACATCTACATGTTTCAGAAAAAATTGTCACAAAATGTCCCACACAATGTAATAAATTACTGATGATGTCAGTATATGAGATGGCAGTCCAAGATGGTCAACTTGGGGGGATATGGTTACAGCCTGCATTGTTGTCCGTCCAAGTTAGTTCTTCCAGTTTCCTTAGAACTGCAGTTCATCTGTTCTCCTCCACTCATTCCCGGTGTGCAGGTTTACTAGTCATTAAGTGGACCTGCCACCTGTGCTCCATACACCATCGTGAAAGATTGATTATTGTGAAGTGTCTTCAGAGATTTGGTAAACCCAGACAGAAGAAACTCACTCGCACGATCAGTTGTCTTAACCTGTTCCTGTCTCTCACTGTTTTAAGATCATTGTCATCATCATCATGTTATAGAGCATCAGTTATCAAGTATCAGTGATTATATGAATGTATGTGTTTTTTCATTGTTTTCATTTGTCTTCCCTTCAGGACGACAGCATGCAGACTTACTCCATGATGCAGTCCCCTGATACTGTACATTAGAACAGGACACAGAATTGTTTCCAGACTTCGAACATTTACACCAAATGTCACTAGGTACAAGACGAATGCGAGTGACAGTAAATGTATTATTAGAGGCGTGTCATCAGATCGGGTGTTTAAAATATTGGTAAGTACTGAAAATCGACGATTTGGTGAAATGAAAGTAGTGTTATCAGACTGAATTGTACCAATTATGCCAGAATTCAACACAAATAACTTCCATAATGAGATTTTCACTCTGCAGCGGAGTGTGCGCTGATATGAAACTTCCTGGTAGATTAAAACTGTGTGACCGACCGACACTCGAACTCGGGACCTTTGCCTTTCGCGGGCAAGTGCTCTACCATCTGAGCTACCGAAGCACGACTCACGCCCGGTACTCACAGCTTTACTTCTGCCAGTATCTCGTCTCCTGTCTTCCAAGTACCGGGCGTGAGTCGTGCTTCGGTAGCTCAGATGGTAGAGCACTTGCCCGCGAAAGGCAAAGGTCCCGAGTTCGAGTCTCGGTCGGTCACACAGTTTTAATCTACCAGGAAGTTTCATACCAGCGCACACTCCGCTGCAGAGTGAAAATCTCATTCTGGAAACATCCCCCAGGCTGTGGCTAAGCCATGTCTCCGCAGTCTCCTTTCTTTCAGGAGTGCTAGTTCTGCAAGGTTCGCAGGAGAGCTTCTGTAAAGTTTGGAAGGCAGGAGACGAGATACTGGCAGAAGTAAAGCTGTGAGTACCGGGCGTGAGTCGTGCTTCGGTAGCTCAGATGGTAGAGCACTTGCCCGCGAAAGGCAAAGGTCCCGAGTTCGAGTCTCGGTCGGTCACACAGTTTTAATCTACGAGGAAGTTTCACAAATAACTTCACTGTTCAGCGCTCAAATGGCAGCAGTGTTACTGTATTGCCATACAGTGTGTGTCAGAGACTAACCAAGAACAGTGAAAATACAGAACACGCAGAGTTCCACGTAGGGCATTCACTTTCAGAAATCTACGTTCAGAAACTTGATGTATGCCAGCCTAGCCAACCAAAGTGTGGTGGACGAGTGTGTTGAGTGGTGCCCTCATGTACATAGATTTTATGGATTTGTATGGTGAAGTCTTATAAAACTTACCTAGAGCACTTAAGAAGAAGAAGAAGAAGAAGAAGAAGAAGAAGAAGAAGAGGGAGAAACATTCGTTGCTGCAAATGTCGATGATTGTTGTGCATCAGCAAGCAGTATTATGACCAATGCAATGACATCACTGTCCGAAATTGGTGCAGAATTACATGCATATATGAGTTCACACATATGTAACCAATTGTCTCCCTCAACAAATGGCTCTGAGCACTATGGGACTCAACTGCTGAGGTCATTAGTCCCCTAGAACTTAGAACTAGTTAAACCTAACTAACCTAAGGACATCACAAACATCCATGCCCGAGGCAGGATTCGAACCTGCGACCGTAGCGGTCTTGCGGTTCCAGACTGCAGTGCCTTTAACCGCACGGCCACTTCGGCCGGCCTCCCTCAACACAATAGCCCCCTGATACACAGGAGCTGAAATCAAGACTGCATACACCGGTGCTTCGTGATGTTGCATCTGAAATCAAGTCAGCACACATAACTGTTTCCAGACTGATTTTCTATTATCACCAACATCTGTACCACTCATCGAACCACTAGCATTGCATAGTGCACCTATATATGGTGTTAGTCTCTGCAGTGAACAGCCTGAATGCGCATGGCAGTAAATGTGTCCTTACAGGCTTGGCATCACATTGAGAGTTGAGCGTAGTGGTGATTTTTCAAAATCGGCGATTTGTTATCGTGAAAGTAGTGCTATCAGACTGTAGCTAGTATCAATTATGTTAGAATTCAGAACAAGTAAGTGAGCTGTTCAACTTGAGATGTGCTAGCCCAGCCATCCAGTGTGCTGTGGAAGATTGTGTCACGTAGCACCTTTATGTGCACTGATTTTGTGGGAACGTCTGGCATGCATTTACAAAGCCTACCTGTCAGAACAACACTCTGCTACGTATTTAGCCATTATCAATGCACTATTTTGTGGTATCCATCCATTTCCTAGTACGTCAGTACCCTGTTGTTCGGGTTTCTGTTACAGTTCGCTCAACAGTAGTATGAGTAGTATGACATCCGTAATCATCTAGATATTTTATATTTGTGCTTGTAAACTGTACTTGCAACGAAAGTAATTGCATTGATTACATAAAAACGCAGAATTTACGCGGTCGACAAATTTCTTACTTATGAAATGCAATTTATGTTTTTTGTAAGACTGAAATATACAAAACCATGCGCGGTTCTAATTAAGTGCAAAACAAACAAACAAACAAACAAACAAAAAGAGAAGTCATCCGCTCCCCGTTTATGTTCCACATTTTTATGTTTATTTCACTACCAATGCTACAAAAAATAGCGGTAATTCTACCATTCACTACGTCGTATATGTACTGTGCCAAAACAACCGAGGCATAGTTTTGGCAAAAGGGGGCGTGGGGAAGGGGGACGTACTATATGTACAGGTGGTCAGAAACAGCCTGAAAAGCTTGCAAGTTTGTTCCAGGGCAGGATGTGCTTAGAAATAAATGATAAATAAAAATTCGGTATGTTGCACCGTTTCCGAGTTGTTTAGCATTGAAATTAGCCAAACAGGCTGTTGCACGCGCAAATTCGAGCGGTCTTCTAGAGACGTTGTCGCTTACCGTGTTCTGTGTTTGGTTTCCTAAAACCGAACTATATGGCGATGCAAAATTTGGACAGGGGACGGTAGTATAAAGATCGAACCCGAGCCAAAGGCTGAGCAGTCTCGTGCGCTATCATCTACCCTATGAGAACAACTGACACCAATTGTATCTCGCTGGTCGCTTGAATTTGCTCACGCAACGGCCGACTAACTTCAATTGCTAATTAACTCAGGAACAGCGCAATGTATCGGCTTTTTTTAACAATTATTTCGCAGCACAACCTAGCCTGCAACACTCTTACAGTCTTTTCAGATTGTTTTTGACAACACTATATTTTTACAAAGTGCAAGGATTTGCTGTCGCAGGTTTGCTGCTTCACGTGTGTAGCTTCAAAGTAAGAGAATTGGCTTCATAGGTATCTTATTGTGGATCTTATTATTTAATTGTGTAAAACGGCTGCTGCTCCTTTAGGAGCGCCACGATTTACTAGTGTTTTGTCTGTTCTTTGGATAATGTCATGGAAGATCATTTGGAGACTGTTTGCACTGGTTTCGAAGGGCCCTAGTTGTTACAGAATCGGTAATTACATTGTGAAACCATTGGTATTGACGAAGCCAGTGGTTACATCTTCCTTGGGCTTTCACCCACGGTTGTTTATTGATCCTCGTTCCGTGGGTTTCCTTTTAAAGCCATGCGCTGCCTGTGACGTGTATTGGTTATGGCTTCGTGTGTGTTTGGATTTTCTAGAGATATGGCTGCGATATGGGCTTCATTTTGTAATGGAGTACCTGGTTTTTGGCCGGGTTTTGTTGTTTCGTTTGCTTCTTTGGGTTTTTGGGTGATGTTAATGTTTCTTTTTCGATTGATTTCTTTGTTGGTCGAATGTGTAGATATAGTTTTCTGGCAACAGGCACTGGTCTATCTTTTTCACAAAGAAAGTTTTGGTAACTTCGATTACTTCTCTTTGCCTATCGGGTAGTATGTGGCTGGCCAGCGTCATCGCCCTCGTAACCAGATGAAGATTTTGAAAGGGCAAGGTCAGCCCGAAGACGGCCTTGTTCGTGGTCGCGTGTAGTGGCATCAGCATCTCGTGCTTATTTTGTCTGTCCGGTAATAAATGATGTGTGCAAAGCCTCTGGTCTACGCTTTAGCCTAATCTCGTGTACTTTGTTTGCCATGTGTGTGTGCAATTTATTCCGACGAACCTATAGCCTTTTTCTGTTCTGCTTAGACAACTGCAGAACAGTTGCCTTGCCTCCAAAAGTTGCCTTGAGCCACGGAACGTTCTTTTTTGTAGTATTTATGTGTTTAATTAAACTGTTTTAAGACAAAAAAATGGTTCAAATGGCTCTGAGCACTATGGGACTTATCATCTATGGTCATCAGTCCCCTAGAACTTATAACTACTTAAACGTAACTAACCTAAGGACATCACACACATCCATAGCCGAGGCAGGATTCGAACCTGCGACCGTAGCGGTCTCGCGGTTCCAGACTGAAGCGCCTAGAACCGCTCGGCCACAACGGCTGGCCCAGTTATGGAGGCTAGGCATATCTTACATGAGCAAGTTCCTGTAGAACAAAACACACGAGTATTTCAACTCTCTTCTTTTTGCCTGTTAAGGGTCGACGCCATAGCCGTCGCTAGAAAGCAAAGCAATGAGAGTGTTTTACACTTAATGGTGAACGCTGAGATTCGTGTAATGCATGACAAGGAGTGCGTAAAGTTAAAGAAACATAGAACGAGATTATCACACAACGCAATACGACGAAACCACGAGCCTGCATGAATTTTAAAGCCTCTTGCAGTGTTCCAGGTAAGTGGGCCCATAAGACACGCGTCAGGGACGCCGAAACAGCGCCCACGGCTTCTGATTGAGATGCGAGCGGACGGAAAGATGAGACGTTCTAGATAGGAAGCGACTCGTGCGTCTAGATAGTGATTTCGGAAGCTTACGGGAACGGCCGAAGCCGCTGCACGAAGCAGCAATAACGCCAAGAATCCGGAGGGAGCTCCCTGGCGCCACACTCTGATAGCAGTCGCGTACCCAATCTGAAATGCCTGTGAATAATTGGTTGATTTGTTAGAGGAACTAATCCGTGTACACTAACAGTAAAGAATGCAAGTTTCCGTTTTTTCAAATGGAAAGCTCTCCAATTAGTTTGTGGTGGGAGCCCTGTCCATAATGCTGCACTAGGAAGAGAACGAATTTTAGTGGCTGTATTTCTCTGGATCGTATTAATACAAATGAAACCAGTGTATCATCTGTTTCGACAAGTATTCGTTTTCTGTGCAAGAGCTTTTCCATAGAACAGTGAAGTGATTCTGTGGGAAACAGTTCCAAGAATCTACAGAACACAGCCCTGAGAAAGCCTAATTGAATAAAATTTCATATTTTACGTAGGGGAAAAATTTCTCACTGTAATTACCTTAATGGGGTTTCCGTCTGTAATGGCCCCACTGTCGGCGGGACGTTAAGCACTAACTTTCCCTCATTCATTAATGCGATCGCTAAGTGAAAGGTTAAAACAACTGGGAGGAACGAGGTCCCTACAGACCTCTTGAAAGAACAGCAATATCTGCATAATTTTCCAACATAAGCATTGAATGAAGTGCATTTACATCGATCATCCCTAGAAATTGATATTATACCTAAAATGATACACATCTGTTCTGCTTATGCATTTCTGTTACCTCAGATACTGATTTCGTCTTTTGAATTACTTTACTTTACACCACAAAAGTCTGTAGAAAGAGTATCGTCCCGTGTCATAAGACAAGTTGCGCTTTGACATTATAGTCGACAACAGCTCGACGCGTATTTTGTTCGCAGCTATCCAACAGTCTTCATAATATCATTCTTGGTGCTCTGCAAAATTTGTACTGACGCTAAAGTTACAGCTGAGGAATGAACATACGTTATGGGTGACTCGTTTCTATCAACACCGGTCGTTCTGATGCAGATATTTGGTGGTTTCTCTGCATCAGTTCGGTGTACGCTTACACTGTACCATGGGCAGATCCTGTGTGGAAAGACCACACAAATTTATTCGTGGGAAAGGCAGATGTCACAAATTTATTCGTGGGATAGGCAGATGTAAGGGTGGAGTTTATTAAAAAAGAGTATTTCAGTCATGGAGGTGGTCTTTTGTAAAACATTCGTTCTAAAAATTATTGAGTAGTATTCGTTTGTCTGTGAACCTTACCAAGTATTATAGACAAAAGGAACAACTGATACAAGGCCTGCGCACTTCGTCGCAGGTAATTCTAGTCAGCGTAGGAAACTCATAGGAACTTTCAACGATCTAAATTGGGAGACGATACAAGAAAATTACTGTACAAAGGTTAACCGTGCTCTCAAAATGCTGGGAGCTCTCATGGCAATACTAGTCTAGAAATATATTACTTACAACAAATTACATCTCGCATAATGAACACAACGACAAAATGAAAGAAATTCTGGCGTATACAGAGTGATAGCGATAGTCTTTTCTTCTGAGTTTCTTCCGCGAAAATAATAAAATAAGGTTGGAGGAGTGGCGGGAAGAGTGGAAGCGGTGGTGTGAAGACGGTTGTGGGGTGGGGGGGGGGGGGGGGGAAGGGCCGGGGGAAGAGAATAGTTCCGTTACAGAATGCATCCGCCGCCATACGCTTGACGGCGGTCTGCGTGGTACAATATGCAGAAAGGTGGTTACCAGCCCTTGTTCATCATGTTGCCTAATATGACAGTAGTTGATGTCGCCCACAATACCCATTGGCGCCCCTATCAATCGCTGTCCGTTTGTTATGACGCTGAGTAACTCGGAGATTGCTCTACATCTTGGGTTTGGTGTCTAGCGTGTGGTGCACAAAGTAATTTATGCACTCAGCACGTAGGTCAGTGGATACAAGGAAAACGTGATAGCAAAAATTACACAGACTATGGGGATATTGTGGCAGTATCATAAAGCTCTGCCGGCCTCTGTGGCCGAGCGGTTCTAGGCGCTTCAGTCCGGAACCGCGCTGCTGCTACGGTCGCAGGTTCGAATTCTGCCCCGGCCATGAATTTGTGTGATGTCCTTAGGTTAGTTAGGTTTAAGTAGTTCTAAGTCTAGGGGGCTCATGACCTCAGATGTTATGTCCCATAGTGCTTAGAGCCATTTGAACCAGAAAGCTCTATGGTCCATTGTTGCGTGATGGATGTGGTGTCCATCGTTGCGGGATGTTGTCAGACTTCGTGGTAGACTGCCAGGCATATGAACTGCCAAGTTCTCTTCGATTAAAGTCTTATATTGTAGAATCATTGTGTTAACATTACGTTTCTTATTCTTTGCAGTCTATTTTGCCGTTATACAAACCGATTCATAAATTCCAGTTATCCGTTGTTATTCTGACTCTAAAGTCCTTATACGGTGCTCTTTGATGTCGATGATGTATGGGTAGATCGCTTTCAACGTTTAGAGTCAGTAAACACAAATTTTCATTTAACGCGATCGTCTAAAATATACTCAAAATAGTCGCGTAATACTGTCAACCTTTGTCTATACGCCTTGCACTTTTTGTTTATTTGCATTTCATTCGCGGTATTGCAATTTTCACATAGTTACACATCATATGGCTTTTCAATGTTGTTCTGTATACAGTGTGATGAGAAACAGTCTGAAAACTCGTAATGGTGTTACGTTGCACCGTTTCCGAGTTAATTAGCATTAAAGTTAGCCAGTCAGGCCGTCGCGCATGAATTAAAGAAGGCCCCCAGATACAAATAGTGTCATGTGTTCTCATAGCATAAATGATAGCGCACGATACTGATCAGCTTTTGGCGCGGGTTCGATCCTTACTACTGTCCCATGTCAGATTTTTATATTGCTCTGTTGTTCCGTTTTAGGAAACCAAACAAAGAACACGTTTGTCTACACTGTCTCTGGCGGGCCGCTTGAATTTGCATGCGCAACGGCCAGATTGGCTAACTTCTGTGCTAATTAACTCGGGAACGGCGCAACGCATGGAATTTTTTTCTTAACAGTCATTCCTGAGCGGAACCTACCTTTCAACACCCTTTCAAGCTTTTCACACTATTTGTGACCACTCTGTATACTGCCTGACAAAAAAGTTATTCCAGTATTACAGAATCGAATTAAATTTACAAAGAACGAGTATGAGCCCACTTACCAGTATGACGTTACACACCTATACAGATTCGGTTGGGGAAGGTGCTATTAAGGCATTTCATCCTGTCCTGACGCAACCTTGCCCACAACTTTTGTAACTGGTCCTTGAGATCCTGGTTACTGCCACTGGGACGGAGTTGACGTCCGAGCTGGTCCGACCCATGTTCTTGCTAGCCACGGGACTATCCTAAATCACGCAGGCAGTTCATAGCGACGCTTCCTAGGTGTGGACGAGTATTGTTCTGTTGAAAAATGGCATCGCGATATTCTCTTGTGACAGGTAACACATGAGGCCGTAGGATGTCCGTAACGTACCGTTGTGCCGTCAGATCTTCTTCAGTCACCACCAGCCGTGACGAAGTCATTCCCGTGGGTCCCCACACCATGGCGCGAGGAGTAACACTGCTGTCTCTCCAAAACGTTCGAAGAATGGTACTTCTCTGCAGGTTGCTGCATACCCGCCGATTGTGATGATCCTGTGTAGTGCAGAACCGCGATTCATCACTGAATACAAGTCGAAGCCATTCATCAGCAGTCCATTCTTCCCGGTCACAGGGCCACTCCAAACGCAGTCATTTGTGTTATGGTGTTAACGGCGGCCTGGCCCGGAATGACACAGACTGTTGCAGGGAGTCAATTACCTGTTGCCGGATTACGTTCTCAAATGCGAAAGGAGGTACAATGTGCTTGATGCGGAATACGACGATCTTTCCTTGATGAGGCCAAACCTCGTCTATCGGAACTTTGACGACGAGTATGCCTTCCCTCCGCGTACCCGTGCAGTCCAACATCGGGCCACTGTTCCATCCTAATGCCCCACAAATCTAAATATTGTACGATTCGACCAGTCAGCCAAATGGAGACCCATAGTGAGACCCCTACCAATCTCTGTCAGGTTCTGATAACGCTGTCTCTTTCGAGTACGCGACATCTCGGTGCCCTTTACAGTGTTCACTCAACATCTGACGCTGTTTGAGCCCTCCTATATACCCTATCAGGCCTGGTGACAACACTACACACGAGCAACACTAATGCATTCTGGTAACCGTTCTCCCTGTCACAGAGAGTTTCAGCTCTAATAATTTACATACCCAATGATGTGTATGTGATCGAAATTTCATTGGCATCCAACCATATCTTCTTAGTGCTTCACTTTTTATGTCAGGCTGTGTTTGAAGTCCACGCTTCCGGGACGTCGTTGATGTCACTAGATCTATTTCTTAATTCACGTTCACAAATTATTTTTCTTGAAGGAGCGACTAGGTGAACCGCAAAATAATATGTAATTTGCGTAAGTTCAGTACAAAGAATAAGGAGTGTCAGACATACACAGAACTGTACTAGTATACAGGAAATGTTTTCGCAGTTGCGAGTATGAACCACCTTCGGCTTTATATTAGAATGACGATATAACTTGAGCCGGACCGGGCCTCGAATCCGGATTTCCCGCTTTACGCGAGCGGTCGCCTCGGCTATCCGTGCACGACTCATGGTCAGACCTAAACTTCCACTGTTATGCCATCGTTCTTGTGTCACAACCTGCACTCGTACATTACTTATGGTTCAAATGGCTCTGAGCACTATGGGACTTAACATCTGAGGTCATCAGTCCCCTAGAACTTAGAATTACTTAAACCTAACTAACCTAAGGACATCACACAACACCCAGTCATCAGGAGGCAGAGAAAATCCCTGACCCTGCCGGAATCGAAACCGGCATACATTATGTATATTGCCGTCTAGGATGGACATATTTATTGAGAATCGAGGGCCTGGTATTTCCGAATAAATACAAAAAGCTATGCCCGTGTTATTAAGAAGTACGATGCAACGTTCCTGCGGACATGCGTGCACGTCAAAAGGAGCATTGCGTCGTATTTACTATACGTTTTTTCTTGTTAGCTGCATGGGAATTCTTTTTTTAAAAAAAGCTATGTTTACAAACCTAATATCAAGGATATTGACGTTATTTCTAACGAATTTGCCCAAGAAATTCACAGTGCCGTAGACACTGGCGAGCAGATTGATGCCGTATTCCTGGACTTCAGGAAGGCATTTGATACGGTTCCGCACTTACGTTTAGTGAAAAAAATACGAGCTTACGGAATATCGGACCAGGTTTGTGATTGGATTCAGGATTTCCTAGAAGAAAGAACACAACATGTCATTCTTAACGGTTCAAAATCTGCAGATGTAGAGGTAATTTCGGGAGTACCGCAAGGAAGCGTGATAGGACCTTTATTGTTTACAATATACATAAATGACTTAGTTGACAACATCGGTAGCTCCGTGAGGCTATTTGCAGATGACACGGTTGTCTACAAGAAAGTAGCAACATCAGAAGACTCGTACGTACTCCAGGAAGACCTGCAGAGGATTAATGCATGGTGCGACAGCTGGCAGCTTTCCCTAAACGTAGATAAATGTAATATAATGCGCATACATAGGGGCAGAAATCCATTCCAGTACGATTATGCCATAGGTGGTAAATCATTGGAAGCGGTAACGACCGTAAAATACTTAGGAGTTACTATCCGGAGCGATCTGAAGTGGAATGATCACATAAAACAAATAGTGGGAAAAGCAGGCGCCAGGTTGAGATTCATAGGAAGAATTCTAAGAAAATGTGACTCATCGACGAAAGAAGTAGCTTACAAAACGCTTGTTCGTCCGATTCTTGAGTATTGCTCATCAGTATGGGACCCTTACCAGGTTGGATTAATAGAAGAGATAGACATGATCCAGCGAAAAGCAGCGCGATTCGTCATGGGGACATTTAGTCAGCGCGAGAGCGTTACGGAGATGCTGAACAAGCTCCAGTGGCGGACACTTCAAGAAAGGCGTTACGCAATACGGAGAGGTTTATTATCGAAATTACGAGAGAGCACATTCCGGTAAGAGATGGGCAACATATTACTACCGCCCACATATATCTCGCGTAATGATCACAACGAAAAGATCCGAGAAATTAGAGCAAATACGGAGACTTACAAGCAGTCGTTCTTCCCACGCACAATTCGTGAATGGAACAGGGAAGGGGGGATCAGATAGTGGTACAATAAGTACCCTCCGCCACACACCGTAAGGTGGCTCGCGGAGTATAGATGTAGATGTAGAATTTCTTTAAATGAGTTAGCGTTCTCTCTCTCTCTCTCTCTCTCTCTCTCTCTCTCTCTTTGTGATCAATTTGTGAATCCCAGGTAGTTTTGGTAGTCATTCAGTAGATAATCTTTTAACACAGGGCGCTACCAACACCTGTGAGATTTTCATATCTAGTGCACTTCTACACAGAGTGGGCAAGTAGAGGGCCCCGAGCCATCGCAGTACTCCTTCCCTTTTCAAATTTCCAACACCCTCCTGCCCTACCCATCTGCATGCTACGAGGTGCATTCAAGTTCTAAGGCCTCCGATTTTTTTTCTCCGGACTGGAAAGAGATAGAAACATGCGCATTGTTTTAAAATGAGGCCGCGTTCATTGTCAATACGTCCCAGAGATGGCAGCACTGTACGGCAGATGGAATTTTACCGCCAGCGGCGAGAATGAGAACTGTTTTAAATACTTAAAATGGCGACGTTTTCCTTACTTGAACAGCGTGCATTCATTCGTTTTCTGAATTTGCGTGGTGTGAAACCAATTGAAATTCATCAACAATTGAAGGAGACATGTGGTGATGGAGTTATGGATGTGTCGAAAGTGCGTTCGTGGGTGCGACAGTTTAATGAAGGCAGAACATCGTGTGACAACAAACCGAAACAACCTCGGGCTCGCACAAGCCGGTCTGACGACATGATTGAGAAAGTGGAGAGAATTGTTTTGGGGGATCGCCGAATGACTGTTGAACAGTTCGCCTCCAGAGTTGGCATTTCTGTGGGTTCTGTGCACACAATCCTGTATGACGACCTGAAAATGCGAAAAGTGTCATCCAGGTGGGTGCCACGAATGCTGACGGACGACCACATGGCTGCCCGTGTGGCATGTTGCCAAGCAATGTTGACGTGCAACGACAGCATGAATGGGACTTTCTTTTCGTCGGTTGTGACAATGGATGAGACGTGGATGACATTTTTCAATCCAGAAACAAAGCGCCAGTCAGCTCAATGGGAGCACACAGATTCACCGCCACCAAAAAAATTTCGGGTAACCGCCAGTGCTGAAAAAATGGTGTCCATGTCCTGGGACAGCGAGGGCGTAATCCTTACCCATTGCCTCAGCGATTTTCCAGTGGTTAAAACAGACTCCTAAAGAAGCCTTCGCCACTGCCATGGAATCATGGCGTCAGCGTTGTGAAAAATGTGTACGTCTGCAGGGCGATTACGTCGAGGAGTATGTCCAGTTTCATCGATTTCGGCTGAGTAGTTAATTAGAAAAAAAATCGGAGGCCTTAGAACTTGAATGCACCTCGTATAACCCCAGCTAGACACCTTGCTAGCAACACAGCTTGCCCTAGGCCGCGCTTTGACTGTTTCATGATTTCTCTTCACACTTTGTAATTCTCACTAACAGCCCATTCACCTTCATAAACAGTGCAGAAGTGCAAAAGGACAAGTGAAAAAGGACACTAGGTAGGGATTAATAACTGTCCTTAGGGCGGCCAGGTTACTAATGTCTAAAATTATAAAGTCCTAACATAAGTTAGCAACTGATGTTTGTTCAGTACGTTTGGTTGACAATAAACACAAGAAAAATTCTTCTCCTGTAATGTCACTGAACTTCATTTAAATAACTGTTAATGGTGTAACAGTATTAGACTTTTTCAGGGGCCATACAATCGCTTAATACGCCATACGCCGTCAGGAGTACATTTGTGTGGCTGAGAATCGCTCGAGAGGTATGCTCAGCCTTCTGTTCGCAACTGAACGCCACTTTAACGACTGACGCGCCCTTAATCTATCAGAGCAGTTCTCTCAGGGAGGGAGGAGATAACAGTTTAACGTGGAATCCGAACCACGTGTCGTTGCTGGCACATCTTCTCATCATTGAGAGCTGAAGGCTGGCTCAAAAGTAGACTGAAAAATTCTGTTATCTGACTAGGATTCAGACTTGCACTTTACTGCTGGGCCACCAAGCCCTATGCGTCTTCAGCACCAACGCTTAACGCGAGAGAGCCTAGCGGGGCTACGACTTAAAACGCCAACTCGCCATCGCATATCATTCATTCAAAAAATTATTGAAAACTGTGCATTAAAAAAAGACTATTACGGCAGTGGGAGTTACGGAAAACTTACACGCGGTGGTTACGCTAGAGGACGCTGAAGTTAAGTTTCTAACAGCAGAAATAAAAAATTAGTTCAAATTCAGGTTATTTATTTTATTCAAAACAAAATTATTCCTACTGTGAGGCAATGCATTCTCCAAAAATACCAGAACACAGGTTGTCCGCTACTCTCAAGTTCTGAATTGTCATCGGTTAAAATATGAAGAGCCCGTAGATACTATGAAACAACTGTTTTTATCTTGCTGTCTGCTCCGTCGCGGTTGCATTGTTATCGAAAATAAATAGAGGCAAGCTGAATGTTTCTGTACCAAATAGTCGTTCCTTTTGTTTCGCTGAAATAAATTGGGTGCGATCGGGTAGAAACATTTTTTGGAGGATAATCGATAAGAACATTTTGTGTCCAGTAGAGGCTAGCAACACATAGACAGCGTAACATAGTAGAGTTCTATGAACAAATTTTCCTTAATTAACTGAGAGTAATAAAGTTTTTGGGATTTTTTCTAAACCATTTCTCTCGTATTAATGGGTCAATAATAAATCTACATGCCATCAGTTTCTCATTACCTATACGTAACATACAATTCTTCTGTACGGTGCACAAAGTGTAATGCTTCATTAGTAAGTTGCGTCGCAAAGCCTAGGCTTACTTTCTCAGGACTGAGCGTTGGTTTTTATGGTTACGAGAACTGATCCGCCCTCGTGCTGTTCTCTGAAATATGCCGCGCGATTATGCGCCCTCTTGCGGCCAGTAGGTCGTTCTCGTCTGCGCCACTGACCTTGACTTTGCACTGGCGAATCTTATCAGAGGACCTGTTTTTCCGCCGTTGCCGCCGTGCTATCTACAGTGGGCCTACAAAGTTTTTTTCACAGCGAATCTCCGTTAACGAAGTCGGTTCGCGCGCGTGCCCTCGCTCGCAGAAAGAAAAAGAACCATCGGATGGACCACCCAGAAGGTAAAAATTCGAGTTGGTCTGCGTCAGACCATTCTCAGTGCGAAGTCGCATTTTTATAGGAAAGCTGTCGTCCTGGAAAAATATTGCCCACTCAATGTAAAATAGGAGGATGCTGTCTAACGTGCCCTTGCCCGAGTAGCAGTAAGCATGCTTATCTGCGGTCCCATATGGTTCTCTGAACAGATTGCGGGAAACAGCTTGAGCAGGATCGTTAAATCTTCTTTTAATTGCCTCGGAAGCACTGAACTGAATGAGAAATTATTTATGAAAGATACCTGACGTAGTGCTCTGTAAAAAGTTTGTGGGATTTAGTAAATTGTTTGATTCTGAACTGTGTTACTTCATCCAGTCACTCAAAAGGCGTTGTGAAAATTAAATTACAACAGCTCATCCGATCAACAGAAAAAATTTGAACCGTATAGATTCGCTGTTGGTGACCATGACAATGTTACACTTTTACTCGTGGGAAGCAGGTTTGAAATCCCCTAAGGCTATCCTACGTTAACGTCCCTGCTTTTCCTAAATCACGCCAGACTAATGCTGGAATCGTTATTTTGTCGCTGTCGATTTTCTGCCTCATCCTTCTGCTACAGTATTCGGGAATCGTCTTTAATATTCCGGTTATAGTCTAATCTTCCTTCTTCCGATTGTTAAATCCTCTTCCATATATGGTTTATTTTAATAGAAACGAGGAATTGATGTCTTAGCGTCGTTGTTGATATTCGTTAGGACAACGACACTTAGTTTCTGAAAATGCGTTACTTACTAGGACTGACCTTTTTAAGAAATTTTAGCATTACAAGAAAGGTACTCTTGTACTAGTTACTACTTTGTGTCTATGCCTGTCTAGAATTTATTCGGTGAAACTGCACTGCACGTATACAGTTTAATTCTCTACATAGCAATTATTAAGCAGACAGAAGTAGCCAGTAAATGGATCTGACTGAGTTTATGCAGTGCTTACAACTTCTAAATTCAAGGAAATCCCTTTTTAAGAAACTCTAAAATGTTACTGTTACGAAATTTTTTTTCTTCATATTAATGTTAGGTTCGGAACTAATTCATGCAGTAATGATACGTGGGAACGTTTGCCATTTAAGTACGAGGCAGTTTTCAACTGGTTTGTGTGGTAAGTATCGGGTGTTAACTAATGACGTTCTAATAAATCGAAAGCCAACTAGCAATGGAATAAAAACTTATTTCATTAATGCATAATTGGTGTTTGAAAAACATTGAAACATTAAAGTTAGATGCTTGTTACCTATAGTTTGAGAGTCTATGTTAATGGAAGCCCGTATTACGATAAATGTAATGCATAGTTCGCTTAATAATGACGGACAAGTGAATAGTATTTTTTTCTTACATGAAACAGCTGATTAGTGATGATGGTTCATGTGAAATAGGTATTTAAGATACATAAATATGAAAAGTTAATAGTACTGACATACATTTGTCATTAAAAGTCCTGAACCTGGGTACTGCATAGAACACTTACTTGCGATACGAGGATGCGAGCACAGACCCAAAAGAAACTCCGTTCGTTGATCAGGTTCTTGGCCGGATTCTCAGCCCTTTAAGGTAGCACTGGGTTGTTTCTTCTATCTGCGCATCACAAACACAGCGAATAGGTGAAAATCGGAAATCCACAGACGAGAGGTTAGATGATTTGCTAAAAAAAAGGTTCAAATGGCTCTAAGCACTATGGGACTTAACATCTTAGGTCATCAGTCCCCTAGAACTTAGGTTAGTTAGGTTTAAGTAGTTCTAAGGACGTCACACACATCCATGCCCGAGGCAGGATTCGAACCTGCGACCGTAGCAGTCACGCGGTTCCGGACGGAGCGCCTAGAACCGCTAGACCACCGCGGTCGGCGATGATTTTCTGGCGGATGTTGCAGTCAGTATTCTCCCATCAGGTTGAAACACTGTCGTGTCCAGTTTACTGATCGAAATCTAATCAGTGACGAATCGCATGAATTGGGAGATCGACAGAGGAAAAAAGTGTTTAATGCTAGGCATAGAAAGTTCAAAAAGAAGCACAGAGTTCAATGTAAACATAGCGTCTATCCCAAGAGGTCTGTAAAATATAAACTCGCCCCCATCAATGCGGAGATACTTGATTCCAAAACAGTGATGGTAATGGAATAAAAGAAGTTGTTAAAAATACTGGCTTTGGTGCAGGGTTTGATATGATTTCCATACACACATTACGAAGTAGACAATGGTGATCTGCGCTCAAAAATCACCCTCCATGCAGCATCCATTACCCGTGGTTAAATTATTGTTCGTAGCATATGTTTAGGAATTTAGTGTATTCTGAGTCAAGATTGGGGACTGCCTTCCCCATAATAAAGGAATCCAGCCTCTTAACGCAGGATTTTTTTTTATTTGGACTCCAGAGTTCGTACTCTATTTAGCTATTTAAAACACATGGTTACGGTCTATACTTAATTGTAGTAAGTGAATACATTAATGCCTACATACAGATATAAAAGCTCAAGCCATCACAGTTTGGTAGACAATACTCTCTTTAACAACTAAAAATGCAAGTAAAATAGACCTTTTTGATTTATCTATTGACACCAAGTCTGAAAGTTAATCGGAAGCGTAACGTAAAAATTGAAATATGCAAATAATTAAACAATCAAATTTTTCTCTATACTCCTAAGGAATTAACGCTGGATCATTTCGCTCATTAAGATTGTTCATATACGGATATTTCCGTTTACACAAAGACACGCACATCCAATTGTAACCTTTCCAGATTGTTTATATGGTTTGTGTGCGAACTAATTTGAACTAAGTGACTCCGTAGGTGGAAAGTGGCAGATTCCTTAATTCTGAGTAGTCTTTGGTTAACAAATGAGCGTGGTGTTCAGATACGACAGTGTTGCGTTTTCTTGTCTCCGTCCGAGACTGCTATTTGTGTTTGAGACAGAAACGCTGTATTTTTTGTGGCGCCGCCTAGAACGCCGCCGAGGGAATTCCACTCAGCTGTCGCTTGTGTGGTGGGCCTGCGGATTTTGTCCGCCCTTGAACTTCATATGGTTCTTTCTCAGTATTTCTGGAGGATTCCTCCGGCCGCCTGTGCTCTTTCCCCAAACGACGCATTTATAGCAGCCTGCTAGCGGCGAGACGTGTGCGTCATGACCCATAAAACTGTAACCAGTGATGAACTAGTCTGCGGGTCGTCCCTGCCTCTTTCCGGGAAACTAATGGCTCTCTTGATGCTTTGTGACTTTCGCCTCTCGGCAGCTGTTGTCGAACGGATCCTGCTGTAAAGCGGAAACAGCGTGAAATCTCCGTTTTAAAAGTAGCTCCGTCATTAATGTCTGTTTAGCTTTTCTATATCCACTGTAGAGAACGTTAAATGGTCTAGTGTCTCGGATGTACGGTGGTAACTCTCAAGCGCTGCAGGTAACGCAAACGTGGAGAAGCGAATATTACACACATTATTATTAGAAATAATTTCAGAAACGACACTTTTAATTTCCTCTGACAAGAACAATTTACGAGTGTGGGTGTGTGTGTGTGTGGGGGGGGGGGGGGCGGGGGGAAGAAGGGAAGTGTCCGAAATTATGATAAGTTGTTAAAATATTCGTAAAGTCTTTTCACTCGTCATATGGAAAATATTTTTCATGGTACCAGGGCACTATATACCAACCCCTACACAAAGCATCAAGTAACAGCACTTCCCTAATTTTATTGAACAACCTTTGGCTGCCACGGAGCTTAACGCTTTATCGCACCGTGTTGTAAATATAAATACCACGTAGCGAATAGTCATTAATCTTGCATTACTCAAAGAAAAGGTAGTGTCCTGAAAAACTTTAGTGCGAATGAAACGATCATTCATTGCTTCAGACTGATATTTAGTGGCTAAGTAATTGAATGCATGCTTACAATTATTTTCACATTAAATTCCGTTTTACACCTTATTCTCTTACAAATAACTACTGATTTGTTTTAGTAACTATCAGACAAACTGAAACAAATGTTCCGTTGAAAATTAGATCTTCCGATATATTTATGTTTGTACTATAACGAATTTAGATGTTTCCTGTGCTGCAGTACTTCTCGGATAGTTGTGATGAGATATTAATCCAACATTAATGTTTGTACTTCATGACTTCAAACGAGGGAACATTGTTGACGCTCTGTTTTTCGGTGCATCCGTGACATACCAGGAGCTGATTTGTCTAGCACCATGACAACAAAAATAATCCGTGAGAAATATTCCTGTGATGAACATAAAAGAAAAACTAATAATTACACTCGTCTCCTACAGCTTCCTGAAAACCAGATGATTGCATAGAAGACGTTTCAGTTCCATAAGCGGCAAAAAATTTATTCACAAACCATTCAAAAAATGTAAGCTGGTCCGACACATCTGTTTTTAATCGGTTCTCTAATATGGGACGTGTTTATGTACGGAAAACACCAGGAGAAACGTAGTCTAGACTGACTTCTACTGTCTAAAATTGTTTCCAAAGAAGCACGACTGTTCATCGTAGCGATAAGCGTATGTAAGGTTAGGAAAAAAGAAAACGAGATTCGAACGCGACACGGGCAGATTTTGTGCAGCCTCAGCCGTTTGCGATAACGCTGCTGCTTGACGCCTTACACTCGTACAGTTTTCGACGGACTCGTTTAACTTTGAATCCAGATTCCTCGAGAACGCTCCAAAAGCGCATCATACTTGAGTAGCATTTTCTACATATAAGCAGGCATTAAAATCGTGCGAAAGCTTAACGAAATCGGTGAGCCGGTCGCTATGTGCTTTACTTCTTTCGCCACGATTTCTAGGGAACCGATAGGTCTTCGTCGGCCTCTACAGTAGTCAGATTTGGATATTGAGGCACTGTGGTCTGTATTGGAAAGAGAAAAGCAAGTAAAGGCCTGTTATCCTCTTCAAACATCTCTCGAGGGAGTGGATCAGTTTCTTTGTGAGGGGTGATTTTAAATCCAGTTGCCTCAGATTCAGAGTTAAGATACATCCATTCCCAAAACATTTCGGGATACTGTGGCGTTTTCTATCAGTGGATGTGAAAAACCAATTAAACTCTGAGCCCCCATAAATTAAATTAAGTCACAAATCCACATATGGTAATGGATTTCACCAATTAGAACGACGACTGATATTGGCTGCAGACCATTTCAGGAGGTTGGTCCCTGGATTAATTTGTGTTCCAAGTATTAATAAGTAAGTAGAAACATTAATTCACAGTTGGTAGTTAATTTGTAAACACCGTTCACAGAAATAACAGTTCAAACAATAACGAAGTATCGGTCATGTTGTTCCAGAGTTGCCTCTAGGGGGCTCACGGCTGTTTCATGAGTTAATGTGTGGCGCGCACGGGGCCCCGAGCTATTGCGGCCCTTTCCCGGGCTACATTTCCTTCCCCGTCTCTCTCCTCCCCTGTCCACACTCCTTCCCCTGTGCCCCTCTTCTCTCCCTCCCCCCCCCCTCGATATTCTTACTTATGTCGACCTGGCTATCCACCCGGTTTCTTATATTCCTTTCGGTTTTTGTTCTCCTTGCCTTTTCTTTTTCATCTTTCCTTTTTCGCGTTTTTGGTCCCCTTTTGTGATTAGACCTCCACTTCTAAATTTTCTCTCCATAGTGTGAGCCATTAAGGGTAGAACTTCCTCCCTAGAATCTACGGCGTCGATTCCTCACCCCCCCCCCCTTCATTCCTTCCTCTCTTCCTTACCCGCTGTAGCCACACCTCTGCCCTAGGTCACCACAATGTGTAGCCAGTCCATTTGGTATGGCTGTTCTGTACCCATCTGGCAGAGCCCCTTGACAACACACAAATCACTCTTCTTATACCTAAGCTGTGGCCTATCTGTGTATGCCTAGGGGTGGTTGCTTGTCATTCTGGAGCATCGGAATTCTCAACAATGGCCACCATGCCAGATGGCCCATGCTGTACCTGAGGGCACCCACAAGGAGAGCCCCTGATCGGAGTGGGTGGTACCAGGGTGGATACTTTGCATATAAAAAGTATTCAAAAAAACTGGCAGTTCTTCAATGGCCGACTCTTTGGCTGGCAGTGGATCGTTTAATGCTGCTTGTTATGACTCTGTAGGCTTGCTTTCCCTGGCTACGCTCTGGGAGGAGGGCCATTGCTAGCCGACTGGGGTTGAAACAATTTAACCGCTACCTGGAACACTTTCAGCGGCACCGAGCTATTATTTTTAGTGGAAAATATCGAAGAGAAGTTTCGCCAATTCGAGCCTCTCAGTAAAATGTGATTGTATTCGCTGTTGATCGAAACTTCTTCTGTCACCCACTCTGCAGCCCTTCGTGTTTGTGTTCATCTTGGCGACATGCCCGTGTCCACTACTCCTCAACAGTCTTTGAATGTGGTCCAGGGAGTCATTTTTCATAGAGATCTCATCCTTCAAACTGATTAGGAATTCCGAGCCAATCAGGAACAACAAGGCATACCTTTTGATCAGCGTGTTCAGAAAGGTCGTAAGGACAGTTACACCGATACTAGCGCTGCTATTCTGGCATTTGAGGGAGATACACTCCTGGAAAGGTCAAGGTTATGGCTTATCAGTGTGACATGAATCCGAACGTAACGTTGTCAGTGTCTACATTTTGAGCACATGTCCTCCTGCTGTACAGAGGGCCCTCCATGTGATGAATGTGGATGCCAACTCTGTGAGTGGAACCCCTCTGTTCTGCTGCCCAGGTGTGTCTTAATTGTCATGACTATGACTATTGACTCTCGCCAGATTGCAGGGTTTATAAGGAGGAAAAGAAGATACAGCAGTATAAGTCCCTTGATCGTTTTTCCCACACTGAGGCTCGCCCTTCCCTGTGGTTCCCACTCTCTCCCTACTGACTGCTGCTCCCTCTCCCAAGCTGGAAAAGTGTCCCCCTTCTTTGGTATCCACTGGTTGGAGGCTGTCTCCCAGTGGGGGCTGCCTCCCGAGAGCCCTCCCCTGGTGTCTCCCAGGCCAGAGGCCTGCTGCCACAACTTGGCTGTGGGACCCACAGTCCGTGTGCCACAAGATCGTCTGCTCTCTCTCAGTTCTGGATCTTGCAGAAACCTGCTCTCTCTGTGCCCTGACCACCTCGACCTATGAAAAAATAAGAAGAAGAATAAGAATAATAATAAGAAGAAATGCAAGTCCCAAGACAAGAATACTCTGGTGCCCTCAGAGGTGCCGCCTCCCTCCTGACAACCTGAGACGAACCTCTTATTGATAGATGTCATCCCATCCTTGTCTTGTTGGTGGAGGATGAGAACTCAGTGACACGAGTGGCTGCAGCCCGCTCACCTCCCATTTGGATCCACGTTCCATGCTCATTCAATGGTACTGTAATGGATACTACTGTCACTTCCCGGCGTTGCAATCCCTTATTTCCTTTTACTCGGCAGCTGTGTCATGCTCCAGGAATATTATTTTACTGATTCTCACTCAATGACCCTTCGCGAGTTACGTGCAGTTTGTCGGAACCACGTCATACAGATGGATCTACCTCCTCACAGGCCACTTACACCTGCTGTCCTTACTGCCCTCATTCATCAACTCCTCCATCCCTCCCCCTTCCTGGGAGATTTTAATACCCATCACCCTTTGTGATGCAGTGCTTTCTCATTTAGTTGGCGATGCCTCTTTGACCAATTTCTTGTAGACCATGGCCTGTGTCTTCTTAATGATGCTTCCACTACTCATTTTAGAGCCACTTAAGGCACTTTCTCTGCCCTTGATCTTTCGCTCACTTCCACTCCCCTTCTTCCTTCCTTACACTGGTCACCACACGATTACCTCTGTGATAGTGACCACTTCCCATTGATTCTTTTTTTCCCTTTTCACCTCCAATCTACAAGGTTACCCCACTAGGCTTTCCATCATACTCATTGGCCTCTATATACCTCCCAGGTCGTGTTTCCAACTTTGTCATGTTTTATTGACGAAATCATTTGTGATCTGTCTGGTGAGGTAATTTGCGCTGCAAGTACTGCCATTCAGTGCTCAATGGGGCCCATGGTGGATTACAGCATTGCCTCCGTGATCACCGTCCCACGTTGCAAACACTTAAGTGGCACTCATGCCCTACCGGTCTTGTTGCCTTTAAAAGTCTTCTCGCCAAAGCGTCTTACTTAATCATACGGAGCAAATGGGTGTGTTAGGAATGCTCTGTCTCCACCCTAGGTTCTTCTGTCGCTATGTCATGGGTGTGGGCTACACTTCACACCCTCCAAGGTTGTCAGCGCCAGTCTTCCATTCCAGGCCTTGCTCTTCCAGGTAGGCTTTGTACTGATATATCAGTTCTTGCGCAACACCTTGTAGCCCATTTTGTGATGGCATCAGCGTCAGCCTCCTATCCAGCTGCCTTCCTCCTCTGGAAACAGCGAGCTGAAGCTTCCCACTTACGTTTTAACCCTTGCCAGGCAGATCCTACAATTAACCTTTTACTGAATGCAAACTCCTCCTGGCCCTTTCTTCTGCTCACAAAACACCCCGTGGCCCTAATTCTATCCATATCTGGTTGCTTGAACAACTCAATCTTCCACAACAACAGTATCTCCTGCAGGTATTTAACCATATTTCGCTCCAAGGCATTCTCCCCTGTGAATGGGGACGCAGTATTGTGGTTCCTGCCCTTAAGCTTGCCAAGGATCCATCATCCCTTTGTAGCTACTGGTCAGTTAGTCTCACCATTGTCATCGTCAAGTTATTTGAACAGCTGGTGGTTTGTCGGCTCAGTTGGGTCCTCGAATCTCAGAATCGTTTATCTCCTTACCATTGTGGCTTTCAGGAGGGACAGTCTCCTATCCATCAAACATGCTTCGATTGAAAAATATAGTTTGGCAAGTCTTTTCTCAGCACCGCCATCTTGTTGTAGATTTCTTCTATCTTCGTAAGACCTACGACACAGCTTGGCGCCATCATACTCTACTTACACTCCATGAGTAGGGTGTTTGGGGCCACCCTCCCGACTTTTATTCGCCAGTTGCTGTCCTACTGGCCGTTCAGAGTTTTGGTTGGCACTTTTCTCAGCTCTCTGTAGACCCAGGAGAATGGCATTCCACAGGGTTCCCTAGTTAGTGTCGTTCTTTTCTCATCAATATTAATGGACATGTGGCTTCTGCCAGACCATTAGTCACTTCTGCTCTGTATGTTGTTGATTTTTGCATGTGAGCTAGCTTCCACTCGGTTGTCTTTGTGGAGCGACAGCTCCAGGGTACAATACAGTGTGCTTCTGCATGGACACTCTCACATGATTTTCAGTTCTCTCCCCTTAAGTCGACGGTGGTGCATTCCTGTCGCTGCACTACAGGCCATCGTGATCTGGAACTACCGCAACACGTAATACCTGACCATGGTCCCCCATTTCTGTTTCTTGAGTATTTTTGACAACGAGCTTACATGGTAGCACCATATCCACTTTCTGAAGGTTGGCTGTTATAAACTCAATGTCCGTCAGTTTATACACTCCTGGAAATAGAAAAAAGAACACATTGACACCGGTGTGTCAGACCCACCATACTTGCTCCGGACACTGCGAGAGGGCTGTACAAGCAATGATCACACGCACGGCACAGCGGACACACCAGGAACCGCGGTGTTGGCCGTCGAATGGCGCTAGCTGCGCAGCATTTGTGCACCGCCGCCGTCAGTGTCAGCCAGTTTGCCGTGGCATACGGAGCTCCATCGCAGTCTTTAACACTGGTAGCATGCCGCGACAGCGTGGACGTGAACCGTATGTGCAGTTGACGGACTTTGAGCAAGGGCGTATAGTGGGCATGCGGGAGGCCGGGTGGACGTACCGCCGAATTGCTCAACACGTGGGGCGTGAGGTCTCCACAGTACATCGATGTTGTCGCCAGTGGTCGGCGGAAGGTGCACGTGCCCGTCGACCTGGGACCGGACCGCAGCGACGCACGGATGCACGCCAAGACCGTAGGATCCTACGCAGTGCCGTAGGGGACCGCACCGCCACTTCCCAGCAAATTAGGGACACTGTTGCTCCTGGGGTATCGGCGAGGACCATTCGCAACCGTCTCCATGAAGCTGGGCTACGGTCCCGCACACCGTTAGGCCGTCTTCCGCTCACGCCCCAACATCGTGCAGCCCGCCTCCAGTGGTGTCGCGACAGGCGTGAATGGAGGGACGAATGGAGACGTGTCGTCTTCAGCGATGAGAGTCGCTTCTGCCTTGGTGCCAATGATGGTCGTATGCGTGTTTGGCGCCGTGCAGATGAGCGCCACAATCAGGACTGCATACGACCGAGGCACACAGGGCCAACACCCGGCATCATGGTGTGGGGAGCGATCTCCTACACTGGCCGTACACCACTGGTGATCGTCGAGGGGACACTGAATAGTGCACGGTACATCCAAACCGTCATCGAACCCATCGTTCTACCATTCCTAGACCGGCAAGGGAACTTGCTGTTCCAACAGGACAATGCACGTCCGCATGTATCCCGTGCCACCCAACGTGCTCTATAAGGTGTAAGTCAACTACCCTGGCCAGCAAGATCTCCGGATCTGTCCCCCATTGAGCATGTTTGGGACTGGATGAAGCGTCGTCTCACGCGGTCTGCACGTCCAGCACGAACGCTGGTGCAACTGAGGCGCCAGGTGGAAATGGCATGGCAAGCCGTTCCACAGGACTACATCCAGCATCTCTACGATCGTCTCCATGGGAGAATAGCAGCCTGCATTGCTGCGAAAGGTGGATATACACTGTACTAGTGCCGACATTGTGCATGCTCTGTTGCCTGTGTCTATGTGCCTGTGGTTCTGTCAGTGTGATCATGTGATGTATCTGACCCCAGGAATGTGTCAATAAAGTTTCCCCTTCCTGGGACAATGAATTCACGGTGTTCGTATTTCAATTTCCAGGAGTGTAGATTAGCTGCCCTTCCATGCTGTTCCTCTCGAACCCAGTTCACATTTATTGTATCTATTTAGCCACCAGTGCCTTTCGCACTAGCCCTCTCCATAGTCTTCTGGTTGATGCTGGGATCCCTCCCATTTTGGTTTGGTAGTCTCAGCTCCTGGTTTCATATTCCATCACAATCCGCTCTTCTCCTGCTCACCCATTCTATTCCATTATTTTTGCAGCTTTGGCATGTCGCCCCCCCCCCCCCCCTCAGGTGGGTTTACTGGTTGGGCTCTGTGTCGCTTCTTTCCATCACTATTTCAATCTCTCCTCCTTGTTCTCTTCCTCACGTTCTCTCCTGACCACCCCCACTTGGTTAGTTCCTTGGTCTCAGATTTTGATGGATCTCTTCTGCTGTCTAAAAGCCACCATTGTTCCATTGTTCGACTGTCTATTCCGCCTCCTCTTACAGGAGTTTCAGGATACTATTGTTTTTACATCAGTGGCTCTAAATACTCCAATCATTTGGGAAATGTTTTCGTTTTGTGTTGGCATGGAACACCATCTCATGCCTGCCACGTGTGGGGTGTTTACCATGGAACTGATGGCCATCTATGAGGCCTTCTGCTTTGTTAAGTGGTACTCCATCACTTGAGTTTTGTTATGTATGGAGTCAATGAGTGGCCTTCAGGCTATCACTCAGTGCTACTCCCACGAATCCTTGGTATCTGTCATCCACGACCACCTCTCTGTTCTTGGCGATGCTGCTTGTTTAGTTGATTTCGTTTTGGTTCCCAGCCACATGGTTATCAAGGGTAATGAACTTGCCAACCACCTTCGCCCGTTCTCCACGACCCCTCTGGGGGCGGATTCGCGGCCTTACGTCAAATCCCTTTTTGCTCAATCATGGGTTGACTTTTGGGGGGCTGTCCCATTGTCGAATAAACTTCATGCAATCAAGGAGACTCCCACCTCGTGGCATTCTTCCCTCTACATATCCTACCTCTACCTCTACCGCCTTTGTATCGGTCATACTAGTTGGACCCATGGTTTTTTACTTGGCAGTGATCCACCTCTCCCTTTGTAGTTGCAGGGCCCTCTTCACAGTGACCCATATTTTGCTGGACTGCCCCCGCCTTTTGACCCTTCACGTTAAATACGCCTTCCCATCTTTCTTGTCCCAGGTGTTAACAGACGACTCTCGTATGGTTACATCTGTCCTCAGTTTTCTTTCTGAAAGTGGTTTGTTCTCCCAGGTTTAAGTACCTGAATTTCCCTCTGGAATTGGAGTCCCTCAGTTGACGTTGGCATTAGTTATGGAGGCCTTAGCCTTACCTCCACACCAGCCAGGTTCTGCCCCCCTTTTCCCTACGTTTTGTCTGGTCTTTTGTGCCCTTTTGTTTCCTCTTTTTTCTTGTATCTTTTTTCCCCTGGTGTTGTCCCTGTTGCGTAGTGATCATGGTATGGTGTGGGGACTGGGAATGATCAGTGAGGGTGCTGGTGCCCCAATGTGCGAAGTGTTTCTGGGGTGCACCTGCTCTCGCCATTCTCCTCACCCACTCCCACCCCCAACTCCTCCTGTTCCTTACTCTTCGTGCTGCTGTGACGTTCCTTTTGCCTTTTTGTTTTCCCTTCCCCTTGACTGGATTGTGCTGTTCGTGTTGTTCTTACCTTAGTTTCTGCCAGCTTAGATGATCGGGCTGATGACCTCGCTGTTCGGTCTCATCCCCCCAATCAACGAACCAACCAACCATTTCAGAGATGAAAGCTTAATTTTGGCAGACAGTCACAAAAGCTAAACGAATGCTAAGTCCCACAACCTCCTCTAGTGACATCTTACAATGAACTGCTGCTGATGTGCCTGGAAAATGTGTATATAGATATGCCTTTCCCACCAGATTAGGGGATGTGAGGTAACGGAAATGAAGTACAAATATTTAATTCACAGTAGAAGAAAGCTGGCCAGTGACAAGCATTATTTCAATTTTTAGTACAGGGTGATTAATTATAAAGTTAAACTTTCAAACCGCTGTAGAAATAACACCACTGATAAAATGATATCAAATTGCAACGGAATATTATCGGAGAAAGGGGAAAACGTGTGGCAGAAGAAAAATGAATAGTTACAAAATGTAGCAATAGATAGCGCTGTAAGCATCATAACTTAATAGTGGTCGACTACAAGTGGCAAATGAATCATACAACAATGCCTAAGGTGCACGTTTGACGTTAAACAAACTGTACTATTCAGTGTGAATGGGTGTACAGGTGTGATACTGTTAGTTATGTAAGCCCATCCACCACGGGAAGGTCATATCACATCAGATGGGAAAAGTCGGTTTTTAATTGTAGTAAGTCCAAAAACCGCATAAAAAGCATCAATAAAAATCAAATGGTTCAAATGGCTCTGAGCACTATGGGACTTAACATCTATGGTCATCAGTCCCCTAGAACTTAGAACTACTTAAACCTAACTAACCTAAGAACAGCACACAACACCCAGTCATCACGAGGCAGAGAAAATCCCTGACCCCGCCGAATCAAAATCAAATCGGATTATTAATTTTCGTGTGACTGGCGCAAAACATGTGCAATATGCTGTCCACCGTTTTCTGTCACAAGTTGAAATCGAGAAGCAGCATGTTCCACAGCTGATGGAAGTGTTTCCGGGGTCACCTTCAGAAAGTGTTGCGCAATGCGTGCCTTCAATGCAGATAAGTTCGCAATCGGAACACTGAACACAACATCTTTCAGCTAGCTCCACAGCCAGAAGTCGCACGGATTAAGATCGAGTGATCGGGGCGGCCAGGCTGTAGGGAAATGGCGGCTGATAATTCTAGCATTTCCGAAACGGCACTTCAGCAGCTGTTTAACTGGATTTGCAATGTGCGGAGGTGCGCCATCTTGCGTAAAAGTGATTCCATCGACAGATCCACGCTGTTGAAGAGCTGGAATTATGTGGTTGCGCAAAACACACTAATAGCACACGGTGTAGGTAGCACCTGTCTCTTCGAAAAACTATGGCCCTATGATAAATGATGCAGAGCCCGCACCACACAGTGACCTTTTCGGGATGATGTGGTACTGGTCGATTTGCGTGTGGATTTACCGTTCTCCAATTTCGACAATTCTGTGTATTGACATATCCTGTCAGTGGGCTTCGTCTATCTACGAAATCTTCCACGGCCAATCATTGTCCACTTACATGCGAGGACTAAACTCTAAATCAAAGGTCTCTCTTGCTGGCAGGTCAACAGGAAGCAACTCGTGCACATAGGTAATTTTGAATGGATAGCAAAGAAGGATGTTTCGTAGGATTTTACGCACCGTGCTCATGAGTATGTCCAATTTTGGGACAATTCTCCGTGCACTACACGTTTGCACACCGCCACTCGTCTCCTCCTGCATTGCTTTGGCCACTGCTTCCACTGACGTCGAATCAATTTGTTTCCTCACTCTACCAGGTTGCACGCCAAAAGAACCCGTCTCTTTGAATTTCCGAATCATTTTCTCCAGATCCATGGCAGTCATCGGACCAACGCCTTTTTCCAAACCCTTCAGTGTCCGGATCTTCTGCAGAGTGTCGTGTTCACGGTTATCATTCTTGTAATACAGCTTTCCAAGCAGAGCGCGATCCTCCATTGAGACATTCATGGCGAACGTAGCAGACACTAAAGTAGGAAAAGCTGCGTACCCGGCATGTTTATACCAACTTCAATGGATCCTGCGCATGACAGGTGTTTTCATTTACGTAGTCTGACACATACAGCGCCATCTATTGATCAATTTTCACACTATTTTTTTTTTCTTCTGCCACATGTTTTCCCCTTTCTCCGATAATATTCCGTTGCAATTTGACGTCATTCTGACCAATGGTGTTATTTCTACAGCGTTTTGAAAGTTTAACTTTAATTGTAATCACCCTGTACTTCTAACACGAGAGAGATTGTCACTTGCAAATTAAAGCAGTTGGAATGTGTATAAATGTCATAGCAACAATACATGAGTCATCTATACTGTTCACAAATCCTTCTGCCGTCTTCGCAAAATGAAATAAATGTAACTTTTACGAAATTTAAAACAACTGTAAAATGTTGTGTAAAGTGTCCCATTTTAAAACATTTGTTGTACTGTTTCCATAACTGGTCTTACGTTTCGCGTTACAGCCTTATTTAGTTATGGATAATAAAATATTGAGATTAATATGGCTAGTTATTTCATTAATATTAATTTACCTAACGTGTTTGTGAGCTAGCTGTCCGAGTGGTTATAATTAAAGTGCACCTATTCACAGAGGTGGGCTGTAATTATCGTATGGTGTAGCGATACTTAGTAGATATTCTAATCCATTAATGCGGAACCTATTTTCGCTGGAAAAACATTAGTTCCAATTTTGGCCACTTGGTGCAAATCTGGCGCTGTGGATGCAAGAAAGACACACAGAAATGTTTGCATATGTAATGTATTAGGAACAGAACGTGAGTAGAAAAGGGCAAACATATGATAAAGGCATAATATTGATTTCATTATTAACACAATTTGTTCCATGTGAGCCCCGGAGACGTCGACGATATCCTCGATCCGTAAAACTACGTGATGAGTAGTTGCCTGTAGCAGTTCCAGGGGGAGCTGAGCACCATGTTTCTGTATACTGGCCTTCATATCAGGTAGAGGCCGAACGTGTTCTCCAGGTATCCCCAGAGCGAAAAGTCACATGGATTCAGATCAGGTGATCTTACAGGCCATGCATGTGGGAAACCTTTGGAGATAAAGCGTTCGTGGAAGGTTGGATTAAGCAGACCTTTGACTGGGCGAGCGACATGAGCTGGTGCCCCATCTTGCATGAAAACAGTGATTCCACACAGCGCGCTCTTTCAAAGCAGGAATCGCATACGGTATAAAGAGGTTCCGATAACATGCACAGTACACCTGACATGTCCTCTGCGTGTATTCTTTTCAAGGAAGAATGGACCGAGAATATAGATCCTTGTGAATCCACACCACACCGGTCACATACGGCAATTGCAATGGCTCTTTGTGCACAACATGCGGTTTAACAGCACCCAAAATTCGGTAGTTCTGTGTATTCACTACACACTACAGTGTAAAATGTGTCTCGTCACTCCCTAGACTATTGCCCAGCTACATGTCATCAGCTTCGATCCGTACCAGAAACCGAAGAGCAAATTCAGAACGTTGGTGTGCATCATGAAGTTTCAGTTGCTGCGCCATCTGGGTCTTGTACAGGTACCTGTGTAAAACAGACCGTAAAACGTCCCGTACTGTTGACCATGGGATGGACGGTTCTAGTGACTCTGCACTAGCACTACCCAGGGCAAGTGCTGCGTGGTCATTTACAGCAACAGCAACCTCGTCAGCAGATTCCACTTGGACAGGACTGCATTCTGTTTCAGGTGCTGACCCGTGCTTTTGAATTTCATTATCATCTTTAAACCATTAAATGACATAGAGCCTTTCCTGAGACCTTTCAAACGGGGATACTCTCTCAATGCAATGCTGTAATTGCTGCCGTTCACGTAAAGCAGTTTCAGAAACAGCACACCGTCTCTATTCCCGATAGCTGTACTGTTCACTCACGTTACGGCTTGTCAGATGATAGCCTGAATCTCATACCATCATACAGTGTACAGCATCAGATTTGCACCAGGTGGCCAGAATTGGAGGTAATTTGTTTTCCAGCGTAATCGGTGCCCCATTAACGCACGAGCATATCGACCAAGTTTCATTGCCATACTATAATTACAACCCACACTGTACCTCCGTGAGTAGCTACACTTTCATGATAATCATCCGGTAGATGTAAAACTTTATCTTTTGTCCTATAACATTAGTTGAATGACCTATATATTTGTAAACATCTTTTAACTGGATTTTGATATTGCACTCTGGATTACTTTGTCCATAAGTGATACAGTTTTGCAATTCGCCAGAAGAGTATGTCCCCCTGAATCTTGTTATCCTATCACGATCCTCAGTTCATGGTAACAACATATGGAGTAATGGGTTTATCTGCTTACAACATTTCGAAATACAGAGGTCTTACGGAGATCTGAAAATACAATTTCATAAGGTTTGTCTGATATGTACGAAATCGACAGATATCTGAAAATACATTCTCAGAGGATTTATTAGGTATCTACGGAATCAGCAGTCAGCAATGCTGTGTGGATTTGAGAAACATGTCTTGTGTATAACAGATTTAGAATGTGCGCAGTATCAAATCAGGTTAAGGTAGTCTGCTGCAAAATGTTGCGATCGAGTTTTGTCCCATAATAGATAATCGATAACTTAAATTATAACTCAATACCGAAAGTAAACCTACGTACTATTTATTGGGTACCCATGTTATTGTGGCTAACCCTTGTAAAAAGACGTAAACGTCACACATGTTTGGTCGGTAACACCAATTACTCATTAATTTTCAATATTTGTTGTCTTTTACGAGTTAATGAACAACGAAGAGTGAACATTTCTGTTCGCTCCTCTACGCTGTTTAGCTTTTCTGCCTTCCTGATGAATGTGATTTGGGACTGTATTTTCATAGGAGGAAAGTTTCTCCTCTCGCAAGACTCTTTGAAGTGTGCACAACAGTATATAAAGGCATAGTTAATTACGACACGTTCGAGACACAGTGACAAACTTCAAGGCGATGGTTGGTTCTTTTCTCATTATCAAGTCCTAAAGACACAATCTGAAATATCTAGATTCTTCCAGGTCGACTCCTATGGCCCACGAAAAAATTGCATTCCACACATGTATGGAATACGGTTTTGCTAAACTGTCTCATTTCCGGTGGTTTTTCATGCACGTGTAAAACTCGACGTAGCAGCACATTAACGGAATAACAGGGCACGTAGTAGTCGGAGTGTCATTAGGCGAATGTTGGAGATAAGACAGGGAAGTTCATTATTTGAAGTGATGGTGCAGGATTTATTCTGGAGCTTTCAAATCCCTTACATTGGGTACAACTGTGTTTGATTACGGTCGTAGAACGTTCTTTGCTGATTTGAGTCGCTCCTGTAGCATTGGAGTGGGAGTAGGTTTTATGGGAGTGGGAGAAGTTTTAAATTTTATTATTTATAACTTACGTCCTACATATTGGTGTCCAAAATTAAAGCAACAAACCACGGTCCTGTGATTAATTCATTATATAATCATACAGACTGTCGAGAGATGTCCGTACGATCGTGTCCTGCACGGAAGATGGCATGATGGTCAACGGACAACCACGCCAACGATTACCTCAGGGCACCTATCGAACGGGATATTGTTTGCCGGGTAGTCCCTTATTCACAATCGCTGTGTACACAGTCACAGACTGTGCAGAATGGCACAGAGAAGACGCCTATCAGGATCTCTGCAATGGAGGGCCATGCGAAGAATGGAAGCAGGACAGTCGCAAAGTGATGTGGCCCGATGGCTTAGCGTGAATCGTTCTGTTTTTCGGATGTGGCGACAATTCAGAGAGATCTTAACTGTATCCCGAAGACCAGGGCGGGGTCGACCACACGTAACATCAGAAAGAGAGATCTGTTACTTGGCTGTAAGGGCACGACGGTACCGTCTTAGTACTGCACGGCAACTGACATCTGACCTCGCAGCATCCACTGGGCGTGTTGTAGCGAGGCAAACGTTGTACAGAAGGCGTAGATAGAGTGGCCTTTATTGTCAGAGATCTGCTGTAAATGTACCTCTGACGCATCTCCACAAAAGGGAACGTCTAGAGAGGAGCTGTCAACATGTCACCTGGACGGTCGAAAAGTGGGCCAATGTTCTTCTCACAGATGAGTTCCGATTTGGTCTTGGTCTGGACAGTGATTCTCGACCCATGGAACACGATTTCGGGACCCAACCATTGTGGAAAAAGACTGATATCGAGGATGGACCCCTGATGGTGTGGGCAGGGATTATGTTGACCACTCTGACACCTCTTCACGAAATTGTACGGTTAAATCGGCAAGGCTTAACTTCTGTCTGGTATTGTGATGAGAGATTTGGAGCTCATGTGCAGTTCTTACGAGTGCTGCGGACCCAGACTTCGCATTGCTGGATGATAGTGCTCGACCTCGTAGAGCACGCGTGGTTGATGTTTTCCTGGAAACGGAAGATATTGCACACACGACGTAACCTGCTCGCTCTCTCTATTTGAATCATATAGAGCACGTCAAAAAATCAAATGGCTCTAAGCACTATGACACTTAACATCTGAGGTCATCAGTCCCCTAGACTTAGAACTACTTAAACCTAACTAACCTAAGGACATCACACACGTCCATGCCCGAGGCAGGATTCGAACATGCAACCGTAGCAGCAGCGCGGTTCCGGATTGAAGCCCCTAGAACCGCTCGGCCACAGTGGCTGGCAGAGCACGTCAGAGATGCACTAAGAACACGGGTTGCATCACGTCAGCATCTACCAACAGCTCTCCAAGACTTGCGAGCAGCGTAGCAGAAAGAATGGGCGCTATTGCCTCAGCATGGCATTGATGACATCATTTACAGATGCCCTGTCGTCGTCAGACCTGTATTGCTGCCAGAGGTGGTCACACCCCATACTGAGCGCATTAACCAGTTGTCGTAATGTGTGTGTGTAAATCCGTTAAGTTGGAAAAAAGAACATTTTTGTCTACCGTTATGCATGTTCCAGTTGTTTACGTTCTGTATTCTTTATGTTGTTTCTACTTTACTATCACCTGATTATACTGTTTTGTCGCAAAATAAACGCAACATTGCAAAATTTCGGTTTGTTGCTTTAATGTTGGACACCAATGTAGATACAGGGTTCGAGTTTAGAAGAGGGAACTCAATGATAATAAACAAGCAGATATAATGTACGATGAGCGTATTTATAAATGACAAAATTGTGGTACTGATGTGGTGCATGCAAGGCTTAGTGATCGAAAAGTTAAGTAAAGAAAATGCAAAAAAAACTTAAATGCCGCTTTACTGCAAGGTGTATATGAAGGACGTGGTTTTCTTATGACACCGTACGTAGCACTAATAAACAAACATACCACAAATAGTTTCCTTTGTTTGACTCTTTGCATGAAGACTATTTGTCTGTAAAAGTACCATTGTAACAAGTGGAGGTCTTCTTCTGTACGTTATCAGATTCACACAATGCACTACTTGAGAGCCGGCCGCTGTGGCCGTGGGGTTCTAGGCGCTTCAGCTCGGAACCGCGTGACTGCTACGGTCGCAGGTTCGAATCCTGCCTCGGGCATGGATGTGTGTGATGTGCTTAGGTTAGTTAGGTTTAAGTAGTTCTAAGTTCTAGGGGACTGATGACCTAAGATGTTAAATCCCATAGTGCTCAGAGCCATTTGAACCATTTTGAACCACTACTTGAGAAACCAGAAACTGGGCGTGATGATCATCACATTACGCGGGCAACCGTGTGATTGTGTAGTGAAAGATCTTCTGATCGTTCCTCGTCATCCTGCTGCTTCTTCTTTGAACACGCAATACAAACATTTCTAGCTACAGGATATGTGAACAGTACAAAATGTAAACGCCACAAAGCTGTAAACATACAACAGATTTTTTTTTCTTTATTTTTCCGTCTGTAGCACAAAATCTGTATGCTAGAACAAGTCTTCAGTGGAAGTGGCGTCGATCAACAAAGCGCTTTGCGAATTCCACAATATTTCGTACTTATCACATTTGACGTACCAGGAGCTATACGGTGAAGAGTTTCAAAAAAGGAACAGATCGCTGAGAGGGATGCGGGCTAATACGTACAGGTGAAATTTTTCTCAACAAGATCTTGTCGAAGAATGAAGCGTTGTTTATTTACGATGTGCAGAATGTCTACACCCTGTCCTGTCTATTCTTATTTCAGTCTTTTTATAATACATTTTGTTGCATTCTAGATGATTTTGAGCAAATGTGGGTACAGTTTTCTGTGGTTTTTACTTAAGGGGGTTTCCTCAGTCTAGCTGAGCCTAATCTTCATTTCTTGCCCACGTAATATGAACGACATTATTTACAGATGATCGTGGTTAGAGTGCCTTAAAGCATTAGAGTCAAATTACAGAGCTGAAGGATCCTAAACTAATGATTTGACTCGAGGAAAATGAATATTCCTGGCGGTACGAGGGCTTAAAAGTGCATTTCGTGTGTGGCACAAATTCATAAACTGCTAAGTTCGTGGTACTATCTTCAAAAGAAAGAAAAAATGGTGTGCGATGTGTACATGATGTTTACCACTGTTTGCAATTCATGGATAGATGTCGCCGGTGGAACATTGCTTGTTACAGGAACATGCAGAATTGTACACTGCGAAGAATGTTGTGAGGGGAGTAATCGTAGAGCAGCAATTACACTCCTATCAGCAAATTGTGCAAGAAATTGGACCAAATATTGTTGAGTCTAAAGTCTAGCTATGCCAGTGGACTATCCAGTGCAGTTGTAGATTGCTGGACGTCCTACGTTTTTACTGTTATCTGATAAGGCCTCTCAAGGGTGAAGTTTCCAGCTTAGGCTCAAAAATGGCTCTGAGCACTATGGGACTCAACATCTTAGGTCATAAGTCCCCTAGAACTACTTAAACCTAACTAACCTAAGGACATCACACACACCCATGCCCGAGGCAGGATTCGAACCTGCGACCGTAGCAGCCCCGCGGTTCCGGACTGCAGCGCCAGAACCGCACGGCCACCGCGGCCGGCTCCAGCTTAGGCAATAGCAATATGTGAGCTGATGAAAATCCAAAACCCACACTCGTCTCAGATCAGCAGCAACAATCCCTTATCAGTTTTTGGGGTGGATCTGCTATGTGTTTGCTGACATCCAGTTTTGGATGCTCGTTACCTAGCGTTTATTCGAGACGTGCCTTCTCTTGTAGTCTGCGAGAAGTCGTGGCTCTAGTACGACGGAGCGCCACCCGATTGCGATATTAACGCCCACTAGAACATGAATCGGATGGGACGTTCGTGTCACACCGCCAGCGCGTTGTCCTAGTCTCACTCCTAGGGATTTTTTTTCTTGTTCTTTTGCTGCAGAGTTGCACGAAGTAAGTGTATCAAATCCCAATAACAACTTAACAGTAAGTCCTCAGAAAATCCTAGTTGCGTGTCACATTATTCAATAAGGACGTTTCTATCCGAGAGAAGATGGGTAAAGTTTTATGAATTTAATGTTTTTTACTTTGAAAAATTGCTTTAAGTCTAGCTTACATTTATCTATATTATATTGATCTCCTTAAATTCTCACACTGTCTTGCTAATTTAGCCGCGCGGGGAAGCTGTGCGGTCTAAGGCGTCTTGCCACGGCTCGTGCGGCTACCCCCGTCGGAGGTTCGAGTCCTCCTTCGGGCATGGGTGTGTGTGGTGTCGTTAGCGTAAGTCAGTTTAAGTTAGATGATGTAGTGTGTAAGCCTATGGACCGATGACCTTAGCAGTTTGGTCCCATAGGAACTTACCACAAATTTCCAAATTGCGAATTTAATAAACAAGACACTTTGCTGTCAGTCAGTAACGTTGTAGTTGCAGCATTTAATTTGAAACTACGCTGTTCAGCAACTGTCACCACAGTTCATCTTGGTACACATTAACACACAGACAAGCTGCTTATAACTCACTCAATTATAGAACCAATAGTGACGCACTTGTTGACATTAACATGCATAAAAGTAAAAACAGTAAAAAGCCAACGGAGAGAACTGCAAAAAGAAACCCACTGCATGCACATTGTTCATTGGTAAATTTTAGAGAAAAGAGCCCGTACCTTCAGACCACACGATATCACTATTTCTTCCAGAGCGCGTAATAAACACCACACCTTCAGACATAACATACAGACACCGAGTGATCAATTCATAAATACACGCAGTGATGCATATAAAGTTCAAATGGCTCTGAGCACTATGGGACTTAACATCTATGGTCATCAGTCCCCTAGAACTTAGAACTACTTAAACCTAACGAACCTAAGGACAACACACAACACCCAGCCATCACGAGGCAGAGAAAATCCCTGACCCCGCCGGGAATCGAACCCGGGAACCCGGGCGCGGGAAGCGAGAACGCTACCTCACGACCACGAGATGCGGGCAGTGATGCATATACAAAATCGTCAGTGGTCCATATGAAAATAGGTATATAGGCCAAATTGGCAGATATTTTCATAAACACTATCTTAAACACATCAGTGCATGCCAAAAGCTATTACTCCAAATAAACAATGACAATCCACTGTAATCACACTAAACAACCGCTCAGAGATATATAAAATGATCAAAATTACATTGAATGGACCGTTGTTATCAAATGTATTTATAGGAGGAACTTCTAATCTTCGTGACTGGCGCAAAATGTGGAAATAATTTGCTGAAAACAAGGAATAATGATTAATGTAGTTCGCAAAACAACAAAATCTCGACATTAGAATGCTTGTTTCAGCAATAACATAAACACCTGTGCATTTCTTGAGATTTTTCTTAAAAAATTAAATTTCTTTTAACACTTGTAATACTTTCTCGTGATTTCCGTAAGAAAACGTCCATTCCGTACTAAAAGTTGTCTCAACGTTTTTAAGTATGTCTGTAAAACTTCAATATGTATAAGTACAATAATCTTAGACTTCAGTCGATGTTACCACTTTTGTTTAGCGCTATGTGCTAGAAATTGTAATGCATATTCACTCCACACGTAATCAATATGTTACTTTTATGACTATATGCTACGTAAGATAATAAAAGCTGTATCCCACAGTAAATATCTTGCCACAACTTTGCCACTTAAGTTTACTGACATCCATAACAAGTAAAACAAAAAGCCGGCCGGAGTGGCCGAGTGGTCCTAGGCGCTACAATCTGGAACCGTGCGCCCGCTACGGTCGCAGGGTCGAATCCTGCCTCGGGCATGGATGTGTGTGATGTCCTTAGGTTAGTTAGGTTTAAGTAGTTCTAGGTTCTAGGGGACTGATGACCTCAGACGTCAAGTCCCATAGTGCTCAGAGCCATTTGAACCATTTTAAAACAAAAACATAACAATTTTGCCGCATATAATGAAGAAAAATAATGTATAGCTAATAAATTTATGAAACCTTATAAAATTTTAAGTTGTCGCTTAATATACAACTTTCTAAAGTCAATGAAAACCTAAAATTCGTTTCCGATCACCTACTGCAAATTACATACTTTCATTACGGTGTACCTAGACAGGTAAACTAATTAATGGACTCGCATTCGGGAGGACGACGGTTCAATCCCGCGTCCGGCCATCCTGATTGAGGTTTTCCGTGATTTCCCTAAATCGCTCCAGGCAAATGCCGGGATGGTTCCTCTGAAAGGGCACGGCCGACTTCCTTCCCCATCCTTCCCTAATCCGATGAGACCGATGACCTCGCTGTGTGGTCTCCTTCCCCAACAACAACAACAACAACAACAGTAATTAATGGATGAGTATAAGTTTCCCAATAGTGACGCGTATAAACGTATCCAGAATTATTGTTTAAACAGTTACTGACAGTTCAAAAAAAATGGCTCTGAGCACTATGGGACTGAACATCTATGGTCATCAGTCCCCTAGAACTTAGAACTACTTAAACCTAACTAACCTAAGGACATCACACAACACCCAGTCATCACGAGGCAGAGAAAATCCCTAACCCCGCCGGGAATCGAACCCGGGAACCCGGGCGTGGGAAGCGAGAACGCTACCGCACGACCACGAGCTGCGGACTACTGACAGTTCAGTCGATTGAATCATGAAAGTCTTTCGTCTCGGTTATGTTCCTTTCAGTGACGTGTATGTAGCTGTCGTAACTTTTAGCATCGGTCGGCGGGCGGCGGGCGCTCACGTATAGCAAACAGGCTGCGACTAAAGGAACAAAGGAAGCAGCAGACACTTCCCGCAGTGCGGGCGCCACGCCCGGGGATGCGACGGGCCCGGCGCGCCGTTTCCCGGCCGCTGCCTCGGGGGCGAAGACCGATGAAGAGGCGGCGCGCGGCTTGCGGCTTTTCATCTGCCGTATTGTTCTGCGCCTCGCCGCACAAGCACGCCTCATTAAGCCGGGTTCGACGCCCGCCACCGCCACCGACTGCGACTCCTGTGCCTTGCCGGCGGATTTGTGCTCGTCATACTATCATTTCCATTCCCCTTATCTATCTTGTACAACTGCTCCCGACTGCCGCTGACACTTGTGTAACAGAACGTTGTTGCGAGGCTTCGCCTCTCGTTCCTGTCCCAAAAGAGATCGTAACTGCGTAAAGGCATTCATGTCGACGATGTGGATAACCTACTCACCGTCACTCTGTCATTTAGTTTTTTCTCCTTCACTTTTCTTCTCCCACCTCCCTTCTCTTTCCTTTTCCTGGTCTTTCCCCTCCCCTCTTGTCCGCTCTTCGCTGCTTTCCCCTCTCCTCTTGCCCGCTCTTCGCTGCTTTCCCCTCTCCTCTCTCTTTGCTGGTTTTCCTTTCCCCTCTTCCATGGTTTTCCCTCTCTCCACTTCCCCACTCTCTTCTGGTCTTTCCGCTACTCTTTTCCCCAGTCTTCTCTGGTCTTCCCCTCCACTCTCGTCTCTCTCCCCCCCCCCTCCTCCTCCTCCTCCTCTGCTCTGCAATATTCTACCAGTTGCTAGTTCACTACAATTACCAGACTAAAAATACTACCAATGTTTCAGTTTCGCATTTCATTTGGATGTGCAAATGTACATTGGCTAATATCTTCCATTTCATTCTCCAGTCTACTGCGCACTGATTCATTATACGCTACAAAGAGGTGTTTGCATTTCTGAAATGACAGATCGGTCCTTCAGGTTACTGTGGTACGGAAGATACTTCACTCAAAAATAGGAGGCCGTCCTGAAAAATGCCTCCCGAATTTTTTATGCGAACACTCTTCAATTTTTTTAAATGAAACGAAAATGATCAACATTATACATCATTATTCTTTATGTCTACATATTTATTTCTTGAAATTTTCACCCTGGCGATTCACACATTTCTCCTAATGAAAGACCAGTCGGTTGATACCATCACTGTAGACTGTTTTGATTTTGTTGGCGGAGCCACAATGTCACCTCAGGTTGCACCGTTTCATCACTTTCAAAGTGAAGTTCTCGAAGGTGTTGGAAACATATGAAAATCGGATGCGTCTAAGTCGAGACTGGATGGAGCACGATCGATGGCATTGAACCCAAGGCGTCGGATTGATGGAGATCCTGTGCGCGTTTGCTTTCTGGCATTGTCTTGCTGAAGGAGAGGATGCTCCGTGTCTGGTCGAAGTCTTCGAATTCTAAACTCAATTCAGCACGCTGTTTCTCACCCGCCGACATAGTTACGTTACACACTGACATGTTACACGCTTCAATCCGGAGCCGTCTAGCGGCAGAGGATAGCAACTTGCATCAGTGAAGTTGACCGAGTAGATATGCGTGATATGTAATATTAACTATAGAATAAAAAATTCAGAGACATTGCTTTTCAGCACGCCTTCATATAAACAACACGACCATTGACACTGCCTTTGATTTTTCATCATAATAGAGAAGGTAGCACTCGATTACCTGAAGGTTTAGTATTTCCTCTCATGTTTTTTAGGCATATACTTTAGGTAAATAGAAAATTTGCAGAGAATCAACGCTTAGTGCACATACTGGCAGTTGACCATCGACATAATTAAATTTAATGTATTGCACGTAAATAGGCGGAAAGACTTATTACTGTATGATTACACGATTTCCGAGCAGTCATTGGAGGCAGCCATATTCATAAAATATCCAGGAGTGTGCGTACGGAGCGATATAAAGTGGAATGATAACATAAAACTAATTGTAGGTAAAGTAGATGCCAGACACTGATATTCATTGGAAGAATTCTTAGGAAAGGTCGTCCATCAATGGAGGAAGTAGCTTACGAACACTCGTTCCACAAATACTTGATATTGGTCTTAAGTCTGGAATCAGTGCCAGACATAGAGGAAATTGAGAATATTTAAAGAAGAGCAGCACGTTTCGTTACAGGTTCACTTAGTAAGAGCGGAAGCGTCACGGAAATAGTGAGCTAACTCCAGTGGAGCACGCCACAAGAGAGGCGTCCTGCATCACAGTGTGATTAATGTCAAAATTCCGAGAACATGCGTTCCTAGAAGAGTCAAACAACATATTACTTCCTCCTGCGTACGAAGTGCGTTCAGTAAGTAATGCTACTCTTTTTTTTTCAGGTAGTTTCTATTGAAGAAATGCGGAATTCGTTGTGCGACATTGCAGAATATTACCGCTTCAGCTACTAGCGTTGCATGAAGTTTCGGTAGGTAGCGGCGCTATATGTAGCCTTCAGAATGACGTCTGTAGCGGAGGAGCGTTTCAAACAGAGAGCTGTCACGTAATTTCTTTTCGGTGGAAAATCAAATCATGGCAGATATTCATGGGCGGTTGGAGAACGTCTACGGAAACATGGCATTGAAGAAAAGTACGATGAGTCGTTGAGCGAGGCGTCTGTCATTATCGTAACGAGGTCGCTCGAACCTGTCCGATTTCCCACGTGCCTGTCGGCAGCGCGCATCTGTGACTCCTGCAATGTTGGAACGTGCGGACACTCTCAGTGAAGGTGATCTACGGCTCTCTCTCTCTCTCTCTCTCTCTCTCTCTCTCTCTCTCTCTCTCTCTCTCTCTCACACACACACACACACACACACACACACACACACATCTCACACACTCGTCCACCAGTTCGGGTACTCAAAGATGTGTGCTCATCGGGTTCCTCGCAGCCTTACAGAAGACCATAAAAGAGCAACGATCTGTGAGGAACTGCTTGTGCGTTACTAGGCTGAGAGTGAAAATTTTTCTCGAACATCGTCACAGGCAATGAAACATGAGTTCATCACTTCGAACCGGAAACAGAACGGCAATCCATGGAGTGGCACCATACCAGCGCTCCTCTGAAGAAAAAGTTCAAAGCCTCACCATCGGACGGTAAAGTCAGGGTGACGGTCTTCTAGACTCTGGAGGGTTTTTTTCTGTTCGAAGTCCTCCATCATGGTGCAATGATCAACTCTGAAGAAACGACATCAGTGTGTTCGTCGCTACAAGAATGCAAACGAACTTCCTCTCCATTACAACGCAAGGCCTCATACAAGTCTGCGCGCCCGAGAAGAGCTCACGAAACTTCGCTGGACTGGTCTTCCTCATCCAGCCTACAGCTCGGATCTCGCACCTTCCTACTTCCATCTGTTTGGCCCATTGAAGGATACACTCCGCGGAAAGCAGTACGTTGATGATGGGGAAGTTATTATGCAGCAAGACATTGGCCCCGACGTCGGCCAGTACAGTGGTACCTGCCGTGCGGGAATACGGACCCTCCCAGAAATGTGGGGTAAGATTGTCACATTGAACGGAAATTATGTTGAAAAATAGAGTTTTGTAGCCAGAAGAGTGGGGAATAATGTGGTGTTTTACAATCTTGGAAAAAAACCAGTCTGCCCCAGAAGAAAAAAAGTGTTGCGCTACTTACTGAACGCCTCTTGTATATCTCGACAGGAGACAGAGAGTTACCAACAATCTTCCCTCCCGTGAACCATTCGAGACGAACGAGAAAGAGGGAGAGGGGGAGGGGGGGGGGAATGACGATGAGCTACAGAGGATCGCAAAGTATCCTCCCTAGAAACGGTGACGTGGCTTGTGGAGCACAGATATCTAGCCGGCCGCGGTGGTCGAGCGGTTCTAGGCGCTACAGTCTGGATCCGCGCGGCCGCTACGGTCGCAGGTTCGAATCCTGCCTCGGGCATGGATGTGTGTGATGTCCTTAGGTTAGTTAGGTTTAAGTAGTTCTAAGTTCTAGGGGACTGATGACCTCAGCAGTTAAGTCCCATAGTGCTCAGAGCCATTTGAACCCAACGCTACATCAGTGAACATATCCATTCAGATGTGTGTCACTCTGAACGTACAACCAACACTACCGCAAAAACAAACCCGAGAGAAAACCTTGACGTATTGAACGAAAGTTTAATAGCGAAAAGTAAAGATCAGGTTCTGCGAGTGAATCGAATAAGTTTGTTTCCAAACAGGATACACAACGTATTCTGTCGACATCTGCGCAGTTGTACTGATGTGTTCAGTGCAATGCAGACAGATGGGGGTAATAAGCGAAATACAATTAATGTGTAACGAGCAACAGGAGACCACGAGTCTTATCCACTTCGGAAAGGTACTGTTGTTTACTAGGAAGCAGTAGGGAAAAAACACGCCAAAAGCCGTTTTTTTTTAATCGAAAGTATCATGTTGTGTGTGAGAAGCGCGTGTAAGGCATTTTTTATTATAGTTACGTTGTTCTTTACTTTTAAATTTTATCGATTGCGTGTATGAGTGCGACGGTCCCTTGACGTCTGTTTCAGTGTAGATGCGTTAGCATCGTTCGAATTCCTAGGAGAAGCAACAATTTGCGGGTAGTGGGTTAGTGGACGGGAGACGCTTCATGGCAGCGTGCGATAAGTCAACAATTTAGGTCGGACGGAAAGCGCGTCCGGATGGCCGAGGTGTTTACGGCAACTGTTATAGAGAAGCGGAGCATCTGGGTTCGAGTCCCGGTCCGGCACAAATTTTCAGCTTTCGGCATTGCATTATCACAATGCCCTGTGCGACTGGAAGTCACAAGTTCCCCACACTCCCTTTCCCTTTCCTTCCTCATCGTCTATTTCACATATAAGAAATAATCTTCAAACTTAACTCTTTCGTCATCTTTTCGCCCACTCCTGTTTTCTGCGGTGTTGGCGTTGTTATATGGAAATGAGCGTTTGGCGTCATTGGCCGGGAGGCCCCTCGCGGGGCAGGTCCGGCCGCCTTGGCGCAGGTCTTATTACATTCGGCGCCACATTGGGCGACCTGCACGCCGGATGGGGATGAAATGATGATGAACACAACACAACACCCAGTCCCTGAGCGGAGAAAATCTCCGACCCAGCCGGGAATCGAACCCGGGCCCGGAGGACGGCAATCCGTCACGCTGACCACTCAGCTACTGGGGCGGACGGCGTTGTTATATGGGTTGTGGCAATGCTAGTCACAGATGGTCATTTGATGTCTTTTCCAGACGCCACCATTCCCCAGGGGACGGAATCTGTGTACACCATCTTCCTGCGTCTAGAATAAATCTCATGTACAAGTATGAGAACGTCTTCCAAATGTTTTGCGTAGAGTGTATCTGAGGCGGAACCTATCTAACTGGATATGGAAAATCGCCCATCTCTCTTCGTTAATCCGCGAGGCGGATTTGACCTGGGGCAGTCTCGCTTCCCCGAATCCCGGAGATGTGCGTTAACCCCTCGGATATCCGGGCGGGATTAATCTCGTCTGCAGTGAAACTTCATTATTATTGAAGCTATGGATGTTTAACCATATTGCTACCAGTCTGTCGAAGCTTTCGGAAAACATCAGATCTTTCTCCAAATGAATTTATTTGAATCCAGATCCAGCTATCCCGACCGTGATTCCTATATTACTGAAGTGAAATCTGAGTAGGTTTCAACTCTCTCTTTACCATTTTTCTTCGTATAGCAATTACATTGCAGAGCTTTTTATCAGAACAAAGGAATGAGCCATCAAAGTGCTCATCGTTCATCAAATATTTATGTCAAATATTTTTGTTCGTGAAAGTGCCAGAAATGAACTAATTCGAATGGCAAGCGAAGTATTTAAGGGCGGCTTCCAATGTCTCTCCAGCCGCGCCCTTCTGTTTACCTTGTACTCAAAATTAACGAGACGTAATTCACGTTTGCTGCTGAGGAGGTCAGGCATCATTTGCCAATATACGAAATAATGACGTAGCTGTATTAAAAAGAGGCAAGAAATAAAAAATCCGCAAAAGACCCTGTTAGAAAAATGTAGGTATCTTTGAAGAAGCTCTAGTCTTCGATAGTGATCATTTTATACTAACATGTTAAAAGCTGTAGAATATTTTTAATTTTTTGTTTCCATTACTCAGTTCAAATGTTCAAATGTGTGTGAAATCGTATGGGACTCAACTGCTAAGGTCGTCAGTCCCTAAGCTTACACACTACTTAATCTAAATTATCTTAAGGACAAACACACACACCCATGCCCGAGGGAGGATTCGAACCTCCGCCGGGACCAGCCGCACAGTCTATGACTGCAGCGATTACTCAGTCGAAAGTAAATTTCCTTAAGGGACAGTTTGCTGTTTATTAATATCTACCAATTAAATTATCAAGGTTCCTTACTATTGCTTTCTACTAATGTTTCACATTTGCGCAGTAATATCCAAGGCCTCTTGTATCATTTTACTTGCGTTAAGTGTGTTCAACACTTCCTGTGTTTTCGTTTATATCACTGTTTACTTTTGTAACTTGCTTACTTTACTTCCGAAATATCATAATCGTCACCTTTCTTTCTTCACTGCTTTTGTTAAAATTATGTCAGTATTGTAGTTGTATTGTTTTACAGCTATTTAATTAATGGTTCTGTTAATTTTAACGTACAAATAGTGCAAAACTATACATCCTGTAGAAATGGAATGTATACTACATAGGCCATACGTCATTTATTTATGTGAGAAACCTGCTATATGCTGTCTTGCGGAGGTACTAAAACTTCACTAATGTTCACATGCAACTAATATTGAACTAAACTTGGCATTTCCGTTAGAACTATTTAGTATTGAATTCTTGTTAGCTATGTTAGCACTCGCAATACACTTAGAAGGGGAGGGACTAAAAGGCGTTTTGTATTGAAAATAGGCAAGTGTTTCGGTTTTTTGCTAAAAACTATACGTAGGTTCTCAAAAAACCGTGATCAAAGCTGATGACAGAAGATCTTCTGAAAACAAACATTTTTTATAAATATATTATTTTGTCGAAAGTTCATAATGTTAGGGTTTTTAAAGTTTTGTGTTTTCATGTTGTAGTTTGGGTACCCTACATTCAAGGTATCTAGTAGGACGAGATCGACGGTCTTGTGGTCAAGATATTTGACTACCAGTCTACTGGTCCAAATTCGATTCTTGGTCGTAACCTTTTTTTTCATTGGGTAATTTTTTTTCGTTTATCTGATAGTATTCTGGTATTGGGAATACCCTTCTTTCCTTTTATTGAAGTAAATCTCTGGAGGTTTCACTAATACTCAAATAAGCTTATGTAATGTATTGATAGTTATTTTCTTCGTGATACATGACGCACTGCGATAGAACTTACGAAGATGATGACGATGATGATCACGAGACCTGCACCGTGAAAGTGCTACAAACGAAACGTACCTCTCTTTGTCAACAGTGTGACGTTTATATTTTCTGACACTTAATTTTATCGCTCGACTTAAAAATCGGGCAACAGCGCAGCAGAGGGGAGAATTACAAGATAGAATGGATTCTATAAAAATTTATGCGTAGATCCATAACCATTTGTCCACGCGTGTCTTCCAAGGTATGTTTTTATACGCTTGGTACGGATCCAGATTGATATTTGTTAGATCTCATTTTAGCAAAGAAAATCAGATACGTTTTCCGCGAACAGTGTACCAGAAAACATGTCAATGTGGCAAGATTTTGTTTCTGTGTTGCGCACGGCGCGAGAAACATTTTTGTTTTGGCTATTTCTATGATAAGTTTCAGCCCCACTGATTGTGAGAACGCTCACGGATAGGCGATCAGTTAGGATTATGCAGTGGTTTGCTTTAGGAGTTATTTTTGTTGTGTATCAAGATGAGAATATCTGTCTGTAGATTATATATATTTATTTCATTAATAAATCACTCCTCCCGATGTTTTTCTTCAAGAAAGCAAAAAAACTCAACCAAGAATCGAACACGGATCATCAGTTTCGTAGGCTAATGCCTTACCACTCGTCCGCCGACCCCGTTCTGCTAAACATGTACAATGCTGGGTATACAAGCTACAACATAAAAAACATAAAAACGTTAATAACTCAAACATTATTATTTTGGACCCCATATTTTTTTAAATGTTGTTTTAGACGATCATGCGATGCGTAGCATCTAAAATATGAATTTCCGTCATCAAGTAGGGAGTGTTTAGCAAAAATCTGAAACATGTAACTTTTGTGTTAGTAGAAGAGCCAACACCGTGTTACGAGTGGAGGCCGAAATGCAAGCGTTTTAGCTCACGCAGGCTGGCGTGAGGAGGAAAGAACTATACTGACGTAAGGTCTGGAACATGACAAGGAATGAGAATTCAGAAAGCGGACGTAATTAGTTTGATACTTAACTTTAATCCATTAATGATGAACGTCGCTCTTGACGGTACATGATTCACAATATTATCTGTTCAGAATATATTCTTGAAGATAGTAATTATAGTAACTGAATATGGCGCCTTGCTATGTCGTAGCAAATGCCGTAGCTGAAGGCTGTGCTAAACTGTCGTCTCTGCAAATGAGAGCGTATGTAGACAGTGATCGTCGCTAACAAAGTCGGCTGTACAACTGGGGCGAGTGCTAGGGAGCCTCTCTAGACTAGACCTGCCGTGTGGCGGCGCTCGGTCTGCAATCACTGATAGTGGCGACACGCGGGTCCGACGTATACTAACGGACCGCGGCGGATTTAGAGGCTACCACCTAGCAAGTGTGGTGTCTGGCGGTGCCACTACAGTAACTCTTTATTTTCAGTATAGAACGCCCTAGCAAAACTTGAATAAAATCGGTAACCCAGATGTAAGACCCTCCCCTTGTTAGGTAAGAACGCAAATTAGTGTGTTTAAGTTAAGACAGGAGGTGGATTACGCCGCCTTCGATATTAGTTCTTTTGTATATCTTTCCATGTTTTACTACTGTGATGGAAAACATGTTGGAAATGTGATAAACTGGTTTCAATGATTGTTCCGTTCGTTCCGTGTTACAGGATCAGTTGTGGAAACATTTACTTCCAGTGTACAGTCAGGGAGGACTGAAATAACATGAAAACACGCCAAATTTTAAACAACGGCTTCTTAATAATAGACTCGTTGGTACGCAACTGAAGGCATTTAGGATCGTATTATCTATTCTCAATAATGACGATATGCTATATGAAGAAAGTATGTCCTCCTGAACGTAATGTTCCACATTTGTGTTTCCCGCGTGTGAACGTCCCTTCTACGTGGAAAATCCTTTTCTGTCTTTGTAGTCGACAGTGAGAATAATGTTTATTTTAATCATCAGGTGTCTGTTTATAGCCGATGAAACGGATTTTCAGATGCATTTTACATTCTTCTATAAACATTGATTCCCGTCACATCTTTGTCCTTCGACGTTTTATCGCTTTACAGTGACTAGACCACTGCGCTTACCTTCGCTATCGTGGTAGCTAATCGACATTGCCGCACGCAAACTCGGCCAATGGTTAGTCAACGCGGCAACCGACGATGGAGGAGGAGACTAGTCATCGCTGTATGAGTGGATTGCGGATGGTATGCGGTCGTAGAACACACATACTTCTCACGAATTTTGTACACGTATGCCTATACAGTGGTTTGCGCAATTAATAGGCCGTACATGAGGCTCTAGTGATATCATCGGAAAGATGATATCAATCCTGATATTCACATCGATGTTTCCATGCGGTAAGGTGCAAATAACGTTACATACTCGTTCTCACATCTCCATGGCCAACGAGTTGGAATAACAAGTTCTGGGCACAACTTAATCGTCCAGTGTCAGACATAACGTTACCCATCACGAGAAGGTAATGTGCCAATATGCAAGGATTAGAAGAAGCGTCGGAAGGGATATGAAAACCTGTTTGAAGCGCTATACCCTCTAGTTGCCACATGCGTCTGCCATTTTCTTGTGGTTCAAATGGCTCTGAGCACTATGGGACTTAACTTCTAAGGTCATCAGTCCCCTAGAACTTACAACTACTTAAACCTAACTAACCTAAGGACATCACACACATCCATGCCCGAGGCAGGATTCGAACCTGCGACCGTAGCGGTCGCGCGGTTCCAGACTGTAGCGCCTAGAACCGCTCGGCCACTCCCATTTTCCTGTGTTTGCTTATAATACCGCGTTTTGATCCAGTCCTTCTACCAACCGCTCTCAAGCTGTCACCCTCCCCCACCCTTTTCCTCTCATGTGTGTATTCCCCCCCTCCCCGCACCCCCCCCCCCCCCCCCCACATACGTTTCCACAAATGTAGCACATATGTTAGAATGACCAGATGATGAATTAATTCGAAATTATGATCACCACTTTCTAAATTTATTTCATTAACAATGACGCGTTCGCGTGGTTAGCGCATCTTCAGGTTATCTGTAATTCGTACTAACAATCTTTTAGATAACAGTTCATTCGCGAACCTATCTAGTACCGATCAATGAGACAGCTAAACTGTAGGCGAGAACTAAAGTGATTCACTTACCTTGAACAGCAAAGGCCGCAACTCGTAATCGTGCGGTAGCGTTCTCGCTTCCCACGCCCGGGTTCCCGGGTTCGATTCCCGGCGGGGTCAGGGATTTTCTGTGCCTCGTGATGACTGGGTGTTGTGTGATGTCCTTAGGTTAGTTAGGTTTAAGCAGTTCTAAGTTCTAGGGGACTGAAGACCATAGATGTTGAGTCCTATAGTGCTCAGAGCCATTTGAACCATTTGAACAGCGAAGACAGCATTAGTCGTGTTTACAAGCAATTGATATAGTGCCTTTAAAGCGAAGGCCGCAATGTAAACATTGGAAAGCCTGAAATCAAGTGGCCAGTGAAAACCTGTAAGTTAAAAGCAATATTTGTTTACAGCTGTGTTTCATGGCTGTGATCCTTAACCTATCTTCGCAACGCATACTGCGATGGTGTGGTGAGTTTCTTTTTTTGGTTTTAGTCCTGCGCTCGTGCAGATTTAATGTCTTATTAATGTTTTAATTTTACGCTTTTAACTTAGAGTTATCCATCTTCCATTTTGGCTTTCCATTATTTATATTTGACGACTGCGGCCTTCGCTTTAATGGCATCATATCATTGGCTTTTAAATATGACTAATGCGGCCTCCGCTGCTCAAGGCAAGCGAATCACTTCATTTCTCACCTTTAGCTTAGGTTTCCATTGGTCACTGCTTAGATAGGTTCGCGAATAAACTGTTACACAACAATATTGTGGTTACTAATTACAGATAATTTGAAAACGCACTAACCGTGCGAAACGCCTCATTATTAATAAACACTTGCAACAGAGACTTCTAAACTGACGTAATCGTTGATTCCTTCCTTCACTCCCACCGACCGTAAGTTACAGCGCATTCAGGAATGACCTCATTACTACGACACATTAGTCAGTACCATTAAATTATGCAATAAAGATGTTTATTGTAGTTTAATGTTGCTTCAGTTGCTGAATCGATAGTGAGGCTTAGTGGAAGCAACGTGCCACTGTAGGGCTGGAGGGCGTCCCGCCTCCCCCACGAGGAAGGCGGCGGCGGCGGCGCTCGCTAGCAGAACGAGAAACGTTGCCTGCCAGAGATACTGCAGCAGCCCACCGTAAACTCCCAATTTTATCAAGATGACGCGTGCCCGCGTATGAGTGATGCGGCAGATCCGCCGCGCGATAGCCCCGGCCTGCACACCTTTCAATGAACACCGCAGTCTGCGAGCCATTCCTCGCCTCGCCCTCTGGCGACACCAGTCAGCGCTGCTTACACCGCAACATTACTTTCGTCTCTTCATTCCGGCTGCGTGGCTACACATAGTGGACTAGTCTGAAAGACAGTCCTGAATGAAATGCGACTATTACTCGTCTGTATCCCAGAAATGACGGCATTGGTGAAATAACCAGGTACTTTTGGCCGAAAATGAGATTTTGCTAGCACTGTATACTTTGAAAATTTTCTGAAAGATGTAACGGTCATTTGACTGCACAACAGGTTTTGTTTCACAATCTAGATTTCGGCCTTAGGCCAGTATCAATTGTTACAAGCATTATAAATAATTATACTTTCGTAGAACCGAAATCATCGTCAGAACATTTATCTTTGGTTATATAAAACAATTTTGTCGAAATAAATTCGAGAACATTTGTGTAGTATGCTAATTTACTGGCAGTTAACATAACTCAGTTGATGTGGTTGTGGAAAAATAGATGGCCAAATCATAGGTTTTAAACTTAGCTACACTGTGTCGAAGCAGCCACCATTGGCTTTTTTTTATTTTTTATTTTATTGAATTGATGTAAGCAGTGTAGAATCTTCCAAAGTTTTCTGGCACGATAACAGTTACTTCTATACGTACAATGAGACTTAGAGAAAAAGGCAAAGTAAAGTTCAAATGGCTCTGAGCACTATAGGATTTAACATCTATGGCCATCAGTTCCCTAGAACTTAGAACTACTTAAACCTAACTAACCTAAGGACAGCACACAACACCCAGTGATCACGAGGCAGAGAAAATCCCTGACCCCGCCGGGAATCGAACCCGGGAACCCGGGCGTGGGAAGCGAGAACGCTACTGCACGACCACGAGCTGCGGACACAAAGTAAAGTATTAAATGATATACACGATTTCGTTACTAACGTACTTGACAAAAATGTTGAGCATGTTAAGCATGTAATTCTCTGTAATTTATTTATTTTGCGTTCGATATACCAGATGCCTTACAGTACTATACAGATTCAGCATGGGAAACTTAATTAACATGCAAATGTAACAAAACATTATTCATCATAAATTTAGTTATACATATTACAGTACTTATAAACCTACAGTGCATACATGTTGTGATCTGTCAAAAAAATTAACAATAAAACAGAAACACTTAAAATACAAATCCAAAAAATGGCACAGTTCGTGAGTCTATGCAGATCCTCTAGTGAACCATGAATATCACACTCGATTATGTGCTGCATCGTCTGTATTTCACCGCAGTGACATTCAGGATCGTCCACGTAGCCCCACTTGGTCATCAACTCGTTGCACCGTTCAACACCAGTTCTATTATGATTTCGTCATTTAGAAAGCCTCAACTACATTTACTTTTCCTGAGGAAAAATTTTATAAAGTGCTTCCGCCCGTTCAAGCTGAGAAATGTACAGATGTCTTGGAGATTTTCAAGAAGAGTGTGCCAGCTTCAGACATTGAAATTTATAAGACGGTGATGTGTGACAGAACTCTTAGGGATGCTACATCCAGTACGTCAGAATCTCCTGCGGCAGTGACTTTTATTAGGGTATCCGTGTATTTGTAATTACCAGACTACCCACATTATTCAGTAACCTGTAAAGTGCTAATAATGTTGTTTCTTTAGTTACTCGTTTATTTATTTGACATCATATTCATTAAAATATTTTCCCTGGTGCAAGAGAGAATTCAGTTTCTTTGAAATTCAATAAATATCGTAACAAATCTTAGTATAGTTATGTAATTACGTTTTGTCGATGGCCGAAACATACGGAAAAGACAAGGCCGATACAAAAATTCTTACAATTGATGGATAGTTTTTGTGTTTTACTCTAAGCTACGTAAATGTGACTTATCTGATTATTACAACAGTGCCTTCAAATGCGTCCGTCTTCCCACTACTTAATTAGTCAATGACACACTTTTAGGCAACATGTCTAACAGCTTTTGTCTTTATTCTGTGTTTCAGGTACGTATCTGTCGGCCATAAATACGCGTGATTAACATTCACGAAGCATGTCGCAGTAAGTATTTCACCTACACATAATCACAACCATTGGTATCTTTATAAACATGACTTCGAAAAACTGATTATTTTATTTAACACGTCTAGTTCCGAAGAACAAAATTGAGGAGCAAATCTCCAAGGTCATGGAACGTGTCACTACATTAAATTACAAGATAAAAGTAATAACCGATAAAATAAAATGTTTATGAACCCAAGAAAGACAAGCCATAAGTTACGCAAACGCAATCAACAATTTAACACAGGAATCAGCTTAATTTTTCAAGGACATCCTCGACAGAATAGGAGGAGTGACCCTTGAGGAAACTCTTCAGTTTCGATTTGAAAGCGCTTGGATTATTGCTAAGATCTTTGAATTCTTGTAGTAGCTTATTGAAAATTAATGAAGCAGTAATACTGCACAACTTTCTGCACAAGAGTCAAGGAAGTGCGATCCAAATGCATATTGGATTTCTGCCTAGTATTAACTGAGTGAAAACTGTCAAATCTTGGGAATAAGCTGATACTGCTAACACGAAACAAGAGTAAAGAATATATATATATTGAGAGGCCAATGTCAGAATACCCAGACTAATAAACAGGGGTCGACAAGAGGTTCGCGAATTTACACCGCTTATTGCCCGAACCGCTCGGTTCTGACTCAAAAATATCCTTTGAGAATGGGAAGAGTTACCCCAAAATATAATACCATACGTCATAAGCGAATGAAAATAAGCAAAGTAGACTACTTTTCATGCCTATCTCTCTCTTACTTCAGACACCGTTCGAATAGTAAAAATGACAGAATAAACTCTTTGAACAAGATCTTGAACGTGGGATTTCCACGACAGTTTACTATTTACCTGGACACCTAGAATTTTGAACTGTTCATTTTCACTAATCATATGCCCTTTCTGCGAAGTTAAAACATAGGGTTTTGTCGAATTGTGTGTTATAAAGTGTAAAAACTGTGTCTTATTGTGATTTAGTGTTTATTTTCTACAAGCTATGAACTTTTTTTTTGTCATGAACTGCACTATTTCAAACAGTGCATCCTTTACTACCAAGCTAGTGTCATCACGAAACAGAAATATTTTGGAATCACCTGTAATACTAGAGGGCATATCATTTATATAAATAAGGAAAAGCAGTGGCCCCAGCACTGATCTCTGCGGTACACCCCCCTCTCCCCCCTCCCTCTTTGGCCGTGCCCCACTCAGATCCCACATCATAGCCATTCTCAATACTGTAGAGAATGACCTTTTTCTGTCTGTTATTAAAGGAAGAGGTGAACCAGTTGTCAGCTACTCCCTGTATTCCATAATGGTACAACTTCTGGAGCAATAATTTGTGATCAACACAATCGAACACCTTAGTTAAATACAAAAAATATGCCTAGCGTTCGAAAGCTTTCGTTTAATCCATCCAGGACCTCATACAAAAAAGAGAATATAGCATTTTCAGTTGTTAAACCACTTCTAAAACCGAACTGTACATTTGATACCAAATTATGTAAAATAAAATGATCGGTTACCCTTACATGCCTAGCCTTTTCAATAACTGTAGCAAACACTGATGGCATAGAAATAGGTCTAGAATTGTCTACATTAACCCTTCCTCCCTTTTTATGAAGTGGCTTTACTACTGAGTACTTCAATCATTCAGGAAAGGCCGGCCGGTGTGGCCGTGCGGTTCTAAGCGCTACAGTCTGTATTTCCCTCTCTTCCGCTCTTCAGTCTGGAGCCGCGCGGCTGCTACGGTCGCAGGTTCGAATCCTGCCTCGGGCATGGATGTGTGTGATGTCCTTAGGTAGGTTTAAGTAGTTCTAAGTTCTAGGGGACTGATGACCTCAGATTTTAAGTCCCGTAGTGCTCAGAGCCATTTGAACCATTCAGGAAACTGACCATTTTGAAAGGAAAAATTACAAATATGGCTAACTACAGAGCTCACATGTCCAGCACAGTACTTTAATATTCTGCTAGGCACTCCATCATATCCAAGAAAGCCCTTAGTCTTCAGTGATTTAATGGTTGATTATTCGTTGTAAATTCAATTAATTTTTATCGTACAATAAGGAATTCCACGTTTCATATAAGTGATACGATACTTTAGTGTAGATCAGACAGAAATAGTCGGTGGAAGTGAAGAAGTCCTGGACTGGTAAACTCCTAACGGCAGCCTCTTACTGTTCGGCCGTCATTGTTTACGTTTTCCTTACCCCAAGCTTTTCAGATGAATCCAGACTTACGATCATATAAGGTGGAGAATGCACTAAATTTTCATGTTTAATAATCTTTTTCTATCGAAATTTGATCTAGTTATTCCAGATATTTAACATGTACCCTATCTGATCAGAAGTATTCGGACACCCAATGTAATACGGAATTGACCACTAAAAGTCATGGGCCGTGGAACCGCCAGTAGAAAAGGAGGCGGCGAGTATTGTGTCGCCAGCAGAGAACCAATAACAGCAGACTGGGTCGGTCAGGAAAGATCAAATGTTCAAATGTGTGTGAAATCTTATGGGACTTAACTGCTAAGGTCATCAGTTTCTAAGCTTACACAATGCGTCACCTAAATTATCCTAAGCACACACACACACACACACACACACACACACACACACATGCCCGAGGGAGGACTCGAACCTCCGCCGGGACCAGCCGCACAGTCCATGACGGGGCCAGAAAAGCTCAGTAACTTCGAACATAGACTACTGATCGGATATTACCTGAGTGACGAATTTACCAGGCATGTTTCGTTCCTTCTAAAGCTGCACAAGTCGATAGTTGATGTACTTGTGGAGAGGAAAGTAACAATAACAGATAAACCTAGAGCAGGTGGGCCGCATGTGCTGACGGACAGAGGATGGTTGTGAAAAATGTCATGAAATCAACTGGAGAAATGACTAGATTCGTGGGTTCTGAAGTGCTACCATCAATCCAGCTAGCCCCCGTCAGCCACACATCTGTATAGTCGATGCTGAGCGACGCCTGAGGTGTTGTAAAGAGCAACGCCACAGAACAGTAAATGACTGGAAACGAGTGATTCGGAGTCCTGCTATACCCTGTGGTAATCCAATGGAAAGGATTATATTTCGCGAATGCCTGGAGAACATTCCCTGCCGTCATTTGTAGTGCCAAAAGCGGAGTACAGACGAGGTGTAATTCGGTATGATGGCGTTTTTCGCTGTCAGATTGTGGTCCCCTTATTGCGCTTAAGAAATCGCTAAATGCGGAAGGTTATGAACACAATTTACAGCATTGTGTACTGTGTACAGCAGGTCAGTTTGGAGACGTGACTTTATCAGCATGACAGTGCTCCATGTCGTAAAGCAGCATCTGTGAGGCAATGGTTGTGGACAATAACGTTCCTGAAATGCACTATCCTCCCCAGAGTCCCGACGTGAACACAGTGGGACACCTTTAGGATGAGCTAGAATGTCGACTTTGCTCCAGACCCCAGCGACCCATACCACTATCTTCTCTCGTTGCGCTGTCATTCCTCCACAGACATTCAGACACCACATTGTAATTGTTTCCAGCAGAGTTAAAGACGGTGAGTGGATAAATTCCATGTTGATGACCAGTAGTAGACCTCTGGAAACTTGTTACTATGCAGCTAATATCAAAGTTAGTACATTTACCGTAACTGTTTTTAGTGTACTGTTGGTGTCGTGTATATACCTTAACTGTAGAATAGAAGAACGTCAGAGAAATTCATAGAAACGAGTTTTGTTGTGTGTTAGAAAGAGATTCGGTTGTTAATCGTGTAATGATTTTTCTCTCTGGTCCTTAGTCTTCCGTAATGGTGATCCATTGTTATTTCTATAACCTTTAAAATATCGCACAGTTTAAAGTTCATTATTACTACAAAATTCGTTAAAGCTCTCTCCTTGTCTGTTATTAGCGATCTTCACAGTAACGACCTAGGATTTATCATTTTCCGTACCGCTTGGGATACTGAAAACAACTACTAAACGTGAACCAAACTACTGACGACTGCTGTTGAAGTATTGTCTAAAGATCTCGAATCCCCGAGAAATGATGATTTCAGTATTATATTTTCTTCTCCATTTTGGTAAACGTTATATAAATTACACACATCAAAATGTTTTGCATCACCTCTGTTCTACAGAAAATTGGAATAGATATCAACATAAACATAATTTCCACCCTTTTTATTGCTCATGAAAACCACAAATTGCATGTTGCACCACCATACAGCGAGACCTCAGAGACAGTGATCAAGTTTGCTGTTACATACCGGTACCTCTAATACCCAGTAGCACATCCTCTTGCATTGATGCATGCCTGTATTCATCGTGACATACTATCAACATGTTCATCAAGGCACTGTTGGTCCAGATTGTCCCACTCCTCAACGGCGATTCGGCGTAGAACCTTCAGAGTGGTTGATGGGTCACGTCGTCCACAAACAGCCCTTTTCAGTCTATCCCAGGCATGTTTGATAGGGTTCATATCTGAAGAACTTGCTGGCCACTCTAGTCGACGATGTATTATCCTGAAAGAAGTCATTCACAAGATGTGCACAATGGGGGCGAGAATTGTCGTCCATGTAGACGAATACCTCGCCAATATGCTGCAGATATGTTTGCACTATCGGTCGGAGGATGGCATTCACGTATCGTACAGCCGTTACGGCGCCTTCCATGACCTCCAGCGGCGTACGTCGGCCCAACATTGTACCACCCCTAAACAGCAGGGAACCTCCACCTTGTTGCACTCGATGGACAGTGTGTCTAAGGCGTTCAGCCTGACCGTGTTGCATCCAAACACGTCTCCGCCGATTGTCTGGTGAAGGCATATGCGACACTCATCAGCGAAGAGAACATGATGCCAATCCTGAGCGGTCCATTCGCCGTGTTTTTGGGCCCACCTGTTCCGCGACGAATGGTGTCTTGGTTGCAAAGATGGACCTCGCCATGGACGTCGGGAGTGAAGTTGCGCGTCATGCAGCCTATGTCATCGACAGTTTCTGTCTCTCTGTATCTCCCCCATGTCCGAACAATATCGCTGTGGTTCACTACGAGACACCTGGACACTTCCCTTGTTGAGAGACCTTCCTGGCACGAAGTAACAATGCGGACGCGATCGAACCGCGGTATTGACCGTCTAGGCATGGTTGAACTATAGATAACATGAGCCGCGTACCTCCTTCCTGGTGAAATGACTGGAACTTATCAGCTGTCGGACCCCCTCCATCTAATAGGCACTGCTCATGCATGGTTTTTTACATCTTTGGACGGGTTTAGTGACATCTCTGAACAGTCAAAGGGACTGTGTCTCTGATACAATATCCACAGTCAACGTCTATCTTCAGGAGTTCTTGGGACCGGGCTGATGTAAAACTTTTTTGGTGTGTGTATTTTCGTATTTTAAACTGACTTGAAACTCGAGATCGAAGACTGAGTAGTTTGTATATTTCCTTTGAAGTTATAGGAAGTTGCCGGTTTAAAAATGGACATTTATGAAAAGTTCGTCCTACGAGCTGACTGAAATGTACAGGGTCGCTAACTTGAGGCCTCCCTTCTAGCTGTTCCCTCCTGTCCTCTAGATATTTTTTCCACCTAGAACGTGACTTCCAGTGACTTCCTTTGCCGAGAAGTGTCTGCGTGCTTGCGTGTATTCTCTATATTCCGTCTGTACTTTACTATTGGGAAGGAAATCCTAATATCCTGCTACGTCCTGTGATAATATCTTCAGTGTAGACTTGAGTAAAACATTAGAGAATTAGTATAATTAGTTACTTTATACTCTTGAAGTAGACTCATCGGGCTTGTCGCACAGGTGGTCGTTCACGGCAACCATTCATCGCAACAGGGAACAGGACTTAGTTTCATCTGCTCTTCTTTAAGCGAATGGTTTGAGTCTGTCATATACACTCTAAGAAGGAAAAAAAAGAGACACACAACGAAGGAATTATCCGAGTGGGATGGAAATCGGTAGGTGCTATGTACATGAACAGACAAACAAGTGATAACAATTTCAGAAAAATTGAATGTTTTATTCAAGAAAAAGATCTTCACGAACTGAGCAAGTCAATAACGCATTGCCCGCATCTCGTGGTCGTGCGGTAGCGTTGTCGCTTCCCACGCCCGGGTTCCCGGGTTCGATTCCCGGCGGGGTCAGGGATTTTCTCTGCCTCGTGATGGCTGGGTGTTGTGTGCTGTCCTTAGGTTAGTTAGGTTTAAGTAGTTCTAAGTTCTAGGGGACTGATGACCATAGATGTTAAGTCCCATAGTGCTCAGAGCCATTTGAATAACACATTGGTTCACCTCTGCCTCTTCCGCAAATAGTTATTTGGCTTGGCACCGATCGATAGAGTCGTTTGATGTCATCCTGAGGGATATCGTGCCAAATTATGTCCAGTCAAATTCGAAAAGAATCTGTAAAAACTCTAGGCGTATGCGGGCGGGCATTATCTTGCTGAAATGTAAACCTAGAATGGCATGCCGTGAAGGACAACAAAACGGTGGGTAGAATATCGTCGAAGTACCGCTGTGCTATAAGAGTGCCGCGGATGACAATCAAGGGAGCCCTGCTATGAAAAGAAATGGCAGTCCAGACCATCACTCCTGGCTGTCAGGCCGTATGGCGGCCGACAGTCAGGTTGGTATCCCACCGCTCTCCGGGACGCCTCAAGACGTCTTCGTTGGTCATCGAGGCTCAGGTCGAAGCGGGACGCATCAGTAACGACAATTATACTCAGTTCAATGAAATTCCAGGCCGAATGTGCTCGACACCAGTGCAAACGGTCTTGTTCTTGTACGGAGGTCAATGTTAGTCGGCGCAAGGGACGCCGCGAGCTCAGCCCCGTTTCTGTGAGCCGCCTATTCTCCTTGTGGTCACCGAAGCACCAGCTGCACGTCGGTTCGATGATGGTGGATGAATACGGGGCTCTGAGTGCCTCTCTGACGATTGCTCGGCTCTGACGATTGCTCGGCTCTGACGATTGCTCGGTCCTCAGGTTCTGTCGTCTCTCCAGGTCAGTCTCTTCCTCCTTGACACTTTGTTCGGCCATGGTTCACCCATTCCTGCCAACATAGTCGAATAGAACTATCGCCCCTATTCAGAGGTCGAGAGCGATTCGCCGATTACTCCAACTGGCTTCTTTGAACCGAAGTACATTTCCTCTCTCAAATGGTGACATCTGCGTATATTGTTCACGCGCCCGTCTGCAAGGCATAGGTACTGCCCAAATGAGTAGACGGAATTAAATTCGCAGAAACTTTTTGTGCTCTAGTATTGACATGACCCCTTTTACTGTCCTTGCCATTAGCGCGTTGAAACTGCGCCGCAGCGTCACACAGTCTTCCATGGGCGGCCAAAATTTACAATTTTGCGTTTTCCGTCGATACTTGTTGACCATCAGTTTGTGACTAATGTGCATAACTCCTTCGTGGTGCGTGATCGTGTCCGTCTTAGATGTATGACATGACGCTCTTCACGTTACTGAATCTTCTGGTAGTCTGTCATTATACCAAGTCAATGAAGATGACGATTTTTGTCCATTGTAGTAAGAAAAGTGGGCCGCCTCTAGTGGCTACTGCTTACATTGTGTGTATTGTGTGTGTATTGAACCGGGGACCTAGAAACGACGGAGAGGCTTCGTCCCGCCATAGCCCGCAGTGGTTCACAACAGGACACAGCAGTCCACCCACCCCACCGCCGCCCCACTCCGAACCCAGGGTTATTGTGCGGTTCGGCCAAATATTTGCGTGGTAGAGTAAGAATGGCGTACACGTATGTGGAGACAGTGTTTACGCAGTAATCGCCAACATAGTGTAACTGAGGCAGAATAACGGGAAACCAGCCCACATTCACCGAGGCAGCTTTAAAAACCATCCACAGTCTGGCCGGCACACCGGACCTCGACACTAATCCGTCGGGCTGATTCGTGCCGGGGTCCGGCACGCCTACCCGCTCGGGAAGCAGCGCGTTAGACCGCGCGGCTAACCGGTCGGGCACTGCTTGCATAATACAGAATGATTTACGATTAATTGTCCACAATTGTTATCTATTAGGGACAGGACAATACATTCGAAATCAGCGCACAACGTTCGTGCTAAGTCTCATAGGTAAAGGCAATTGCGTATGTATATATCTTCTTTACCTATTGGTAGACTAAGACTTTACACTACGTGTTGCAACCTCAGGCAGCTGTGGTACCCTAGGATATCAGCAACATGAGGTCTGTAGGCAGGACTTTCCCAGTGACTTTTAAATCAGCCTTAGTAAATGCTGGGATGGTTGATTCGAAGGGACGGAAATGTTTTAGATGTTTAGGGGTAAGTTCCTATGGGGCCAAACTGCTGAGGTTATCGATCCCTAGGCTTATACACTACTTAATCTAACTTAAACTAACTTATGCTAAGGACAACACACACACCCATGTCCGAAGGAGGACTCGAACCTCTGACGGGGGGAAGCCACCCGAACCGTGGCAAGACGCCCCAGACCACGCGGCTACGGAAATTTGAAATGTATTTAATCATTTGTGAAAGTGAAATAGAAGAACTACATTCTGATTATTCCACGTCATAAACACTGTGAGAAACGTGCAAAAACTGTTGTTTTGGCTGACTTGATAATGTCTGTGCACGCCTTCTCAAAATGTGTTTATTTTCACACTTAAATCTTGCGCTAACTCGTTAACAGCCAATCATAGGTTTTCACATTTATGTCTGGCATAGCTTATATTCATACTTTCCAAGAAATTGGTTTTGCGAAACCTGTTTAGAGTATGTCACGTTTCCTCCGATTTCACTAATAATTCTTTATGGATCCAGAGTTAGATCCTTACACTAACAAAAACACCACTGCCGAGACCACCAGAGATTGTTTTAAAAAGTTTCGCATTTCTTATGAGATCTTGCCATGTCGTCGATAGAAAATTTCTTTAGAGCAGGAGTACCTATTATGAATTGAATTGGTCTTATGCGTAACTTTTAGGGGCAAGTCTTTATATACACACATCAAAAAAAGTTTAGCATCACCTCGGTTCCGAGAGGTCCGGACCCTGTACAGAAAATTGGAATAGAGATCAACTTAAACATCATTTCCACACTTTTTATTGCTCATGAAAACCACACATTGCGTGTTGTACCACCATACAGCGAGATCTTCAGAGGTGGTGGTCCAGATTACTGCACACACCGGTACCTCCAGTAGCACGTCCTCTTGCATTGATGCATGCCTGTATTCATCGTGGCATACTATCCACAATTTCATCAAGGCACTGTTGGTCCATATTGTCCCACTCCTCAACGGCGATTCGTCGTAGATACCTCAGAGTGGTTGGTGGGTCACGTTGTCCATAAGCAACCCTTTTCAATCCACCCCAGGCATGTTCGATGGGGTTCGTACCTGGAGAACGTGCTGGCCACTCTAGTCGAGCGATGTCGTTATCCTGAAGGAAGTCATTCACAAGATGTGCGCAAGGGGGACGCGAATTGTCGTCCATGAAGACGAATGCCTCGCCAATATGCTGCCGATATGGTTACAGTATCGGTCGGAGGATGGCATTTATGTATCGTAGAGCCGTTACAGCGCCTTCCATGACCACCAGTGGCGTACGTCGGCCCCACATAGTACCACCCCTAAACAGCAGGGAACTTCCGCCTTGCTGCACTCGATGGACAGTGTGTTTAAGGCGTTCAGCCTGACCGGGTTGCCTCCAAACACGTCTCTGACGATTGTCTGGTTGAAGGCATATGCGACACTCATTGGTGAAGAGAACGTGATGCCAATCCTGAGCGGTCCATTCGGCATGTTGTAGGGCCCATCTGTGCCGCACTGCATGGTGTCGTGGTTGCGGCCGGCCGCGGTGGTCTAGCGGTTCTAGGCGCTCAGTCCGGAACCGCGCGACCGCTACGGTCGCAGGTTCGAATCCTGCCGTGGGCATGGATGTGTGTGATGTCCTTAGGTTAGTTAGGTTTAAGTAGTTCTAAGTTCTAGGGGACTGATGACCACAGATGTTAAGTCCCATAGTGCTCAGAGCCATTTGAACCTTTTTTTTTTTTTGTCGTGGTTGCAAAGATTGACCTCGCCATGGACGTCAGGAATGAAGTTGCGCATTATGCAGCCTATTGCGCACAGTTTGAGTCGTAACACGATGTCCTGTGGCTGCACGAAAAGCATTATTCAACATGGTGGCGTTGCTTTCAGGGTTCCTCCGAGCCATAATCCGTAGGTAGCGATCATCCACTGCAGTAGTAGCCCTTGGGCGGCCTGAGCGAGGCATGTCATCGACAGTTCCTGTCTCCTTGTATCTCTTCCATGTCCGAACAACATCGCTTTGGTTCACTCTGTGACGCCTGGACACTTCCCTTGTTGAGAGACCTTCCTGGCACAAAGTAACAGTGCGGACGCGATCGAACCGCGGTATTGACCGTCTAGGCATGATTGATCTACAGACAACACGAGCCGTGTGCCTCCCTCCTGGTGAAATGACTGGAACTGATCGGCTGTCGGACCCCCTACGTCTAATAGGCGCTGCTCATGCATAATTGCTTACATCTTTGGGCGGGTTTAGTGACTTCTCTGAACAGCAAAAGTGACTGTGTCTGTGATAAAATATCCGCATTCAGCGTCTATTTTCAGGAGTTCTGGGAACCGGGGTGATGCAAAACTTTTTTGGCTGTGTGTATATCTGAATAATATTCAGGAAAAATCGCATAACATTCGAATAGTAGACAACCCATTGTAACGTTTTTTGACAATAGCAATTTTTTGTGCGGTAGCTTTTTATCAACGTGTTTTGTTGAACAGTGTGTCTAATATTTGAATATAAATTATGATGCTAATATTCCCACCACTGCGACAGAGAAGTGTTGCCTTCTTCGTCTTCTAAGCACGTTAATAACCTCTTTAACTTCCTCGTCGATGACTGTGCGGTGGGTGCATGGCGTGGGTCTGCTTTCGCTTAAATGAAGCCTCAGGCCGAAACGCTCTGTGATGAAAGATGCCGACGGCGGCTATAAAACATCTCACGTGTGACCAAAGTTTTCGTCGGCTGAGTGGCGCTAGATTTGTGGGTGATAAGGACGTCGAGATAGTGCGCTGGCTGAGCGCATCTTCACTGTCAACATGAAACATTCACGCGACACTCACACGCGGCCTCTCCACCTAGGACCCTCGTTTCATCTCTTTCTCTGTCGTGTAACACTTGAACTTTTATGTCTGCTGTCACAACGTCGCGGTGTCCCCCAGCCGGCTGAGTGTTAATAAAATCCTGCCGCCAAGATAAAAAGGATGCGAGAGGAAACCGCCTCATTGGTTTGTGTATGGTTCAAGTGTTGTCGGAGGTCAAGATTTGGAAACACGAGATGTGGTGTGTGGTGCGTGGTGCCAGCTGACGTCATTCGTAGCACGATCTTTTATTAGCACACAACCCTTTATGTTGAACTAGCGACCCGGTCCAGCTTCGCACGGATAGCATAAAGTATCTGCGGCCAGACGACTTGTTTATGGACCGCTGCGTAGAGTTATGAATAGAATTCAAAGAAAAAGTTAAGTCAACGAATATTATGACTTTCATATAAGCGATGTAAGCGGTGCTAGCCAGGAAAAGTTGTCCGCAGGCATGGCTGTTGCGTTCCGTGATAAATTAGGGTTTGGAGTGACATCTCATGGCGATGATGGGAGCACATAGTGATGTAAGTTATCTGTTTCAAACCAATTTCAATACTGTGTGTGTGTGTGTGTGTGTGTGTGTGTGTGTGTGAGAGAGAGAGAGAGAGAGAGAGAGAGAGAGAGAGAGAGGGAGGGAGAGAGAGAGAAACTGATTGATTGATTGATTTATGCCGGCCGTGCGCTTCTAGGCGCTCAGTCCGGAACCACGTGACTGCTACTGTCGCAGGTTCGAATCCTGCCTCGGGCATGGATGTGTTTGATGTCCGTAGGTTAGTTAGGTTTAAGTAGTTCTAAGTTCTAGGTGACTGATGACCACAGCTATTAAGTCCCATAGTGCTCAGAGCCATTTGAACCATTTGATTGATTGGTTCAATAGTTTATATATTAGAGGCTGGCTGAGGAGGCGCAAATAAAAGAAAAAAAATCAGAATAGAAACGCACATGATATACATGGTTAGCTCGTGTTACAGCACTCCTCTAGTGAAGCTTAGTACGCACTGTGCTGCAATATTAAGGCTTTTTGGTGCTATTCTTTGTCGTGGTCTCTTTACGGCAAACTTCTTCGTTGTGCCACGCACAAAACCGTATCCAGTTCTAGGTTTGATTGAAGGAAAGCAGATAGTTGAAAACTGAGCCATGTGCTACAAGGCCGAATAATTACTGTATGTAAACCAAGAAAAGTTGCTGAAGTAGCTTTTCGGGGAACATATTACTTGTAGCGTAAAAAATAAAACACCACATATTTTGAGTTCGCATGTCTTTCCGCTGTGCAGTTGTTCTCGAACAGTTGCAGGGCAACAGTTGGTTAAAAAGATTGATTATTTCAAATTGTCTAACATCCAGCCTAATGGTGAGGTGGTTATCTTTTCGTTGTTGGTTATATTTATAACGATACTTGGAAGTTGAATATTTCACTGCCTGTTGTTTGGTTAAGCGTGCGAATTATCATTGTTAACCTGAGGGAAGCAGAAATTGGCAGTCTGAAACTGTCGTCATATTTCGAAATACGTCCCTCAATCATTTGTAGAAGTATTTCGGAATCTTGTGAATTCATCCGCAAGAAATTTCTGGATACAATTCAAGAAGATTGAGCCCGTGACTTTATGATGTTTAAAAGGTCTAAATCTCTTTTTTGCCATTGAAAATTCGTTTACTGGTTCTCCATAAAATTTGAAAGTGTCCAAAAATATATCTTTTGCCCCACCACGCAAAGAATCGTGTTCACATCTATGTTTGGCCCTGGGAAAGCATAAAGCTGAAAGTGGTGTCATCTGCTGCGCTGCTGAAAGACTTTTTTTATATAAACGAAGGAAAGCTGTATCCCGTGCTGAAGTAAATTTTCGGAAAACATTTTACTTCATTCATAAAGAATTGAAAAAAACAGGTTTTGAATACCCATGTTCGCTTTGCAGTTGTTCTGAAACATTTTCAATCTAACGGATGTCAGTTACGCGACTTGCATGCCCCTATCCAGTTACCCAACCAGAGAAAGAGGAGCTACAGATTAACGTGGAATCTGAGCCATATTTCGTTTCTCGCGAATCTCCACATCATGGGGAGGTGAACGCTAGTTTTGAAGACAGAGTGAAATAAAGTGACCCAGCTGGGATTCGATCCGACACGCTCTAGGTGTCTAGCCATACGCTCTATCGCCGCATCACCAAACCAGATGCAGAGCTTGTTATGCTTGCTGTACTCCAGTCACTGCTGCTCTCTCGAGTTATGGAGACAATTCGTATGAAATATTTATAAATCATATACAAAAACCACCTCGTGAAAATATATATCCACAGCGACCGTTTTATGCACAAATGATGAGAAATTTTATGCAACGTTACGAGGTAAAAAGGGAGGTGGACTAGAGATAAGCATTCCATAGACGTCGATGTTATAGTGCACTACCGCAGCTGGTGGATATAGCATGGAATGGCCGTAAACCCTTGGTAAACAATCCCTAAAATCCTATAAAATAACTTACGGAGACCACGTAAAATCGTTTTCATGATTTATGGACTGTAATTTTAAATCTGTTGCTTAAAATCTACGCCATATCTCTGTGTTTCAGCATCAGAGTCTTAATGGCATTTTTTCTCTTCATTCAGAATAGTAAATAGCTGATTTATAGCTCAGGGATAATTATTTTTGCTATCCGTCAAGCTTGGACAGTATGAATTTTCCGACTCCGTCGTCGTAGTCGTAGCATGCCTGCAGGTGCACATATGACGTGAAGTTCAGTTTTCTCTTAGGTGTGTGTCTGGATGAATTTTGGAAGTCAGTCAGCTCTACTCGAATCACTACACCGTTATATACATGCGGGAATAATCGAACTGACGCCACCGATTCATCGACAGGTAGACATCCCAAGGACAATTGAAAGATTATCACGCTTGTCAGATCGACGTGTAGTTAACATAAACAAAAGCCGCCATGCGCCTGCTAGAGGTGAACTTTCGAAAGCGTCTTACACAGCACCATCCCATTACGCTGCGTTGGTCACGATGCGTTCGTACGGTCTCAAGGTTTCACTCGACGGCGCCGAGCAAGGAGTGTCAGCCGGCTTCCATGCGGACGCCCGTAACGGCCGAGACAGGGCAGTGCGCGTGCGTGTTACCTCCAGGAAACTTGAGAACCTACTTTCAGCCGTTGCTGCAAACGCTTCATCACACAAAATACTAAGAGCACTGCTACAATTTACCTGTAGTTACTTAAGATGGCTTGTTTCTGCCCTATATTGGAAACGGCCGTCAGCGACTCAATAATTCTAAATTAAGAAAATAATAGAATTGCATTTAGAGCTGCTTAATACAAAGGAAAGTGGCACTCACTCAAAACCTTTTATCGCTTCGCTCAACTTCTACAGTACGGAAACGCATTTTTCACAATTAACACCTGCATGGACTCATTCCTTAGCTGTGGAACTATTTGTAGGGATACTATACACAGAAAATGGATATCGTTTCAAAACTACAGAAAATGCCCTTAAGAATAACCAAAACTGGGCTCGCTGTAAATACGAGGGCTTGCTTGAAAAGTAATGCCTCCAAATTTTTTATTCTGTGGTCAATATTGGTTGTGGTTTTATATGCCGTGCATATCACTCGGCCAACTTTCGGTTTCGCTGACGCAAGTTGCCTACCTCTACCGCTAGAGGGCTCTGAATTGTAGCGCGGAATACAGCGGTGTGTGACGTAACTATGTCTGTGCGCGAGAAACAGCGTGCTGTAATAGAGTTCAGAACTCGAAGAGTTCGTCCACATGTGGAGCACCGTCTCCTTCGGCATGGCAGTGTCAGACCACACACGAGCGGTGCAACATTTGCAACAAACCGTCGCCTTGGGTTCACTGACATCAGTCATCCTCCATACAGTTCCGACTTGGCCCCACCTTCGAGGACTTCACTTCGATAGTGCTGAAGCGGTGCAGGCAGAGGTGAGGTTGTGGGACCGTCAAGAAAGTCAAACATTCTGCAATGACTGTATCAACTGCTCTCTCCTTGGGAGAAATGTGTTGGTGGCCTGGGTGACTATGTCGGGAAATAAGTATGTAACATAAAGAATTCGGAGACATTACTTTTCAGCACCCCCTCGTACATGTTGCAACAGCTGGGGATCCTAACTGCCCCATGTCAGTGCTACCACCAATGTGGTATCCACATGAAGCAGAACATTAGTAACAATTATACTAATACAGAATTCGTAGTCATGAAATGAGAGGCGGATACTACTTGCATCTACCGAGAGAAAGAATGATCAAAAAATAAAACACACTTTTTTCTACCAGGAAATAAAACTGTAGATTAAATATCCCAAGAAGCAACTAAAACGTTGATCCCAGAATGAGATTTTCACTCTGCAGCGGAGTGTGCGCTGATATGAAACTTCCTGGCAGATTAAAACTGTGTGCCGGACCGAGACTCGAACTCGGGACCTTTGCCTTTCGCGGGCAAGTGCTCTACCAACTGAGCTACCCAAGCACGACTCACGCCCCGTCCTCACAGCCTTAATTCTGCCAGTATCTCGTCTCCTACCTTCCAAACTTTACAGAAGCTCTCCTGCGAAACTTGCAGAACTAGCATTCCTGAAAGAAAGGATATTGCGGAGACATGGCTTAGCCACAGCCTGGGGGATGTTTCCAGAATCACATTTTCACTCTGCAGCGGAGTGTGCGCTGATATGAAACTTCCTGGCAGATTAAAACTGTGTGCCGAGCACTTGCCCGCGAAAGGCAAAGGTCCCGAGTTCGAGTTTCGGTCCGGCACACAGTTTTAAAATGTTGATACTTAAAAAGTACCTTTATGAGAACCTCTCAAACAAATAATACTTACTGGATAGTCAAAGATTATTTAAAGGACACACAGTAGGGGTTGGTAAATAATTAACACAAATTAATAATAAACATCTTTGTCATTCTACACTGTATAGTCAAAATTGAGTGTGTCTTGCTGTAACATCTTATCCCCAAGCTCTGTGACGGGTAATATACTAATCTATTCCCATATTCCTGAACTCAACATGCACATGCGGTTTATTCTGACCGCTCGTGATATCCTGAGTAGGGACACCGATGTTCCTAAAATTTTCGTGAAATCATACCGCTTATCGTTCTGGCCAAGTTGTCTCTGACAACATAAGACATTCACAGTGGGTTATTATTGTCTTCATCTACATGCACACGCATACCATGCAAACCATCTTACGGTGTGTGGCGGAGAATACTTGTGGTACCACTGTCTTCTCCCTATTTGCTGTTGCGGTAAGCAAGAACGATTGTCGGTAAAGCTCCGTTTGACTTTTAATTTACTCTGATTTTCTCGTTGTGGCCATTTCGCGACATGGGTGTAGAAGGAAGTAATATGTTTCCCGACTCTTTCTGGAAAGTACGCTGTCGGAGATTCAACAGTAAACCTATCTGTGACGCCCAATTCCTCTCTCGTAGCGTCTGCCCTGGAGTTGGTTGAGCATCTCTGCAATGCTCTTGCACCGACTAAACGATAAGATGACGAAACGCACCGCTCTTCGTTGGAATTTTCAGCATTCGTAATGTGGTGAAGATGTTGCTCTATGGATTATGACGCTGAGACCTCTTTATCTAGGTACTTCCATTCGGACACTCATGTACCGCGCTCTACTGTCGTGAGCGTTCTTCTGCCACTTCACGCAGAAGATACCGGTAAACTTCATATTTCTATATAAAGTTAAGAGTCTCGCTGCATCGCATTGTTCTGTAAAATTGTTCGAAACACTGCATAATATTTCTCATTGTACGAGCGTAATTAGTGCAGTTATCTTCTTTGAATTGAATGTCATGTTTGATCTTTAATTACTCGTTTGGCAGTTGCCTGTGATAGCAGCAGATGTCTTTGCACTATGGGCACAGATATCCCAAATAACACCTCTATCCTTGTGGTTATGTTCTGCACTGAAAGTCCACCATGTCGGAAACAACCGAGTTTACACACATTTCCCCGTGAACTCTCTTCGCGGTAGTTTTGCAGAAAGAATTGTCTGTATTTAAATACAGAATTTCTGTTCCGCCACTTTCTGTTCCGAACATTGTACAGATGATTACAAAGTGGCGTCATGCCTGTAACCGTCACAAAATGGAATGGAAGTTTTCCTATCGGCCGAGTACTGAAGACGGGAGCCGGTACGATACAGAACAAGTTGCCACGAACACTAACCTTTTGTGTGTTAGTTTTTGCGTTAGTTCATGGAATACCGTTAACATTTGAATCAATTTTATTCTAAAAAAAAGGGGAAAAATTCGCTTGACGTCTTCCTAAGAGTCTCTCCATTCCTTGCATATTAGGCCGGCCGGAGTGGCTGAGTTGTTCTAGGCGCAACAGTCGAATCCTCCCTCGGGCATGTATGTTTGTGATGTCCTTAGGTTAGTTAGGTTTAAGTAGTTCTAAGTTCTAGGGGACTGATTACCTCAGCAGTTAAGTCCCATAGTACTCAGAGCCATTTGAATCATGCATATTAGGCTCCTAATTACGTAAGCGTCGACTAGATGATGATTAATTACAAACGAATAATGTTGACGGCAGTTGACGGTTTCGTACAAAGTCAATTAATAATAGATGGAACGCGTTGCCCATGGTACCCAAAGCTGGTCAGGCCACTGTCGCAGAAACGACGAAAAAGACATTTCATATTTAAAAGGACGCACAGTTCTCGAAATTTAGTGTAGAATTCTATGTGAGATGGTTTCGACAGCTTCCACAACGAAACTCTTGTCTCGAAATCTAGCAGAAAACTCAGAGGCTCTGATCTATGTACAGTATACCAGGGGTAAGGCGAAATCAGTGCCTACCCTGCGTAATAGTAGTAGTAATAATACCGACGATAGCGCCGCTGAAGCAGAGTTACTAGACACGGTTTTCCAAAAATCTTTCACCGAAGATGATGTAGTAAATATTCCTGAATTCGAATCAAGAACAGCTGCCAACGTGAGTAATTCGGAAGTAGCGAAGCAGCGAAGTCACATACCAAAGGCAAATCTTACGGTCCAGATTGTATTCTGAAGAAATAGCTTCATTTTTAGCAATCGCATACAACCGCTCGCTCGATTAAAGATCCTTACCTAAAGACTGGGAAGTTTCACAGGTGACACCGATACACAAAAAAATGTAAGTAATCCGTTGAATTGCAGATACACACAGATTCAGTAGGATTTTGAACATAGACTATGTTCGAACATTATGAAATACCTCCAATTAAAGGATGTATGCACCCAAAGACAGCACAGAGCAATATTGTTCTTGTGAAATACAACTGGCTCTCTATTCACAATAAGTAATGAGTGCTGTCGACAGGAGATCTCCATCTACATACGCACTCCGCAAGATACCGTATGATGCACGGGGGACTGTACCTCGTATCAGTAATAGTCGTTTCCTTTCGTGTTGTTGTCGCAAATGGAGCGAAGGAAGAAACGACTGTCTGTACGGCACTGTACGAGCCCTAATTTCTCGTACGTTACTGGTCCTTACGCTTAATGTATGTCGGAAGTAAGTGAATAGTTCTGCAGTGGGCTTCAGATGATGATGATTCTCTAAATTTTCTCAATAGTGTTCCACAAAAATAACGTCGGCTTCCCTCCAGAGACTCCCATTTTAGTTCACGAAGCATTTGCGTAATACTTGAATGTTGATCGATCTTACCTGTAACAAATCTAGCTGTATGCCTGTGAATAGCTACGTCTTCCTTTAATCCGACCTGGTGGAGATCTCAAACACTCGAGCACTACTCGAGAAAGGGTCGCACCAACGTCCTATACTCGTTTTCCTTTACAGATGAGTCAACCATTCTCCTTCCTTACTATTGTCCTTGGGTGCCGGTTCCGTTTCTTATCGCTTTGCAACGTTACGTCTAGATATATAATCGACGTGACCATGCCAAGCAGCACATCATTAATACTATACTCGAACATAGAGGATTTTATTCCTACTCATCTGCATTAACTTAAATTTTTATGCATTCAGACCAAGCTGCCATTCATGACAGCAAGTCCTGCCTGAGTCATTCCGTATCCTGCTACAGCCCCCAAAGACTATACCTTCCCGTACACCACAACGTCACCAGCAAACAGTCGTAGACTCCTTCGCATCATGTACGTCAGATCATATGTGTATACCGAGAATCAGAGCGGCCGTATCGAGCTACCTGGGGCACTCCTGACGATTCCCGTGTCGCCGTACACCAGCCGTCAAGGAAACGTACTGGGTTCTCTTATTTAAGAAGCCTTAGAGCAACTCACATTTCTAAGAATCTAATCCGTATGCCCGGACCTTCGTTAAGTCTGCGAGCGAACGAGCCGGCGCAATGATCACCACAGTGGACTCGCATTCAGTAGAAAGTGGTTCAAATGGCTCTGAGCGCTATGGGACTTGACATCTGAGGTTATAAGTCCCCTAGAACTTAGAACTACTTAAATCTAACTAACCTAAGGACATCACACACATCCATGCCCGAGGCAGGACTCGAGCCTGCGACCGTAGCAGCCGCACGGACTGAAGCGCCTAGAGCCGCTCGGCCACCGCGGCCGGCTCTCGCATTCAGTAAGACGAGGGTCCAAACCCGCGTCCGGCCATCCTGATTTAGGTTTTTCGTTAGTTCTCCAAATCGCCAAAGGAAAATGCCGGGATGGTTCCTCTGAAAGGGCACCGCCGATTGCCTTCTCCATCCTTTCCAAAGCAGAGCTTGTGGTTCGCCTTATCGTTGTCGACGGGACGTTAAACACTAATATCCTCCGTCTGCCAACAGTCTGCGGTGGGGCAGCGTATCAAACGCTTTCCGGAAATCTAGGAATATGGAATCTGCCTGTCGCCCTTCATCCATGGTTCGCAGGATATCGTGCGACAAAATGCCAAGCTGGGTTTCGAACGAGCAGTGATTTATAAATCCTTGCTATATATGAAGCTATTCCGTCTCAAGGAAATATATTCTATTCTAACTCAGAATACGTTCAAGAATTCTGCAGCAGACTGATGTTCAGGACGTGGGTCTCTAATTTTGCGGGTCCGTTCCTTTAACCTTCTTACACACAGGAGCCACCTGCGCTTGAATCCAGTCGCTTGGCACTTCGCGCTGTGTAATAGATTAGCTATAGCCTAAAGGCAAGCTAAGTAAGGGGCAGTGCCGAAGAGTACTCTCTGGAAAACCGAAGTGGAATTGCATCCGGACGTGGTGACTTACTTATTTTCAACTCTTTCAATGCTTCTCTACGCCAGTCATGCCTACTACTATATCCGCCATACGAGAGTCCGTGGAACGGTCAAATGACGGTATGTTTTTACGATCCTCCAGCGTGAATGATTTCGTAAACGCTGAAATTTAAAACGTCAGCTTTCATGTTGCCAACTTCTATTGTCACACCGGACTGGTCAACGAGTCACTGGATAGAAGCCTTCGACCCGCATTGCAATGTTGAGTAAGACGAATATTTCCTAGGGTTCTCGGCAAAATCTTCTGCTACGGTATGGCGATAGAAATTTTTGTATGCTTTTCCATCCCTAATCTACTTATTCGGCAAATACTCCTCAATAGCACGATTTACAATAAGTTTAAACTTTTCCTTTAATTCCCCTACGGCCGTCATATTGGAACTGAATGGTGTCCATTCACTGTCTACGTGGGATGCTAAAAACTACTTATCTGCTCTTTCTAGCAAGAATACTGTCCTAGACTCCTTGATGGATTTATTATCTTCGTTAAACATCGTCGCTATGATGAAATCATGATCACTAATTCCTGTCTCTATTCTGCCACTGTCAATAATGTCAGGGTTGCTTGTAGCTATAAAATCTACAATATTTCCACTGCGTGTGGGCTGCGAATTAACAGATCAAGACAGTTTTCGGTAAAAATGTTCAAAATTACTTCACAAGAATGTCTGTCCGTACCACTTGTAACGTATCCATAGACGTCACCGTTTATACCCGGTAGGTTAAAGTCGTCCCCAACTACGCTGCTCTGCAAAACTTAAGGACGTGGTAGATAAAGTAACATAACATATTAACTAGTCCGTAGAAATGAATGAAAGTGCGCGAGCATGTTGCCGGAGGTCCCCCGGTCGTGGACAGAAAGTTGGACGTCACATGGCGTGAGATCAGCGTGACTATATCTCCAAATGGGGCTGGCCCCGGATCACGAGGCAGTTCAACAAACGGGAAAAAGACAGTATGTGTCATTTAGCGAGCAGTTACGATGCACTGTCGTTGGATTCCTCATTACAACATGGGCCGGAGACATTAGGTTGAGTTCACACGAGGAAAAGTGATCGGGAAACGGGAAGGCGGACGAAGTGTGGCGAGTATAGCTCAGGAGTTCAGCACTGCTCACAGCATTGTTTCACGCGCATGGGGCAGTCCCGAACCACAGGCACTGCTGGCTGATGGAGATGTGGTCTACCACGGCCAACTACAGCAGCGGATGACAGCTACATTGTACAACACGCAAGAAGGGACCCGCGATAAACAGCTGGTGAAATTGCGATCGGCCGGCCGAAGTGGCCGAGCGGTTCTAGGCGCTACAGTCTGGAACCGCGCGACCGCTACGGTCGCAGGTTAGAATCCTGCCTCGGGCATGGATGTGTGTGATGTCCTTAGGTTAGTTAGGTTTAAGTAGTTGTAAGTTCTAGGGGACTGATGACCTCAGAAGTTAAGTCTCATAGTGCTCAGAGCCATTTGAACCAAGCCATTTTTGAAATTGCGATCATATTCAACAGGACTGCAAGGCACGCGACCTACATCTGCTTCTACATGGATACTCCGCAAATCGCACTTATATGCCTGGCAGAGGGTTCATCGAACGACCTTCAGAATAATTCTCTATGATACCAAACTTGAACAGCGCACGGAAAAAAACCAACACCTATATCTTTCCGTGAGGGCTCTGATTTGCCTTGTTTTATTATGATGATCGTTTCTTCCTATGTATGGCGGCGCCAACAAAATATTTTCGCATTCAGAGGAGAATATTGGTGATTGAAATTTCGTGAGAAGGTTCCGCCGCAACGAAAAACTCCTTTGTTTTTATGATGTCCACGTCAAATCCTGTATCATGTCAGTGACACTCTGTCCCCTATTTCGCGATAATACAGAACGTGCTGCCATCCTTTGAACTTTCTCGATGTACTCCGTTAATCCTATCTGGTAAGGATCCCAGATCGCGCAGCAGTTCTCCCAAACAGAATGAACAACCGTAGTGTAGGCAGTCTCGTTAATCCTATCTGGTAAGGATCCCAGATCGCGCAGCAGTTCTCCCAAACAGAATGAACAACCGTAGTGTAGGCAGTCTCGTTAATCCTATCTGGTAAGGATCCCAGATCGCGCAGCAGTTCTCCCAAAGAGAATGAACAACCGTAGTGTAGGCAGTCTCTTTAGTAGGTCTGTTACATTTTCTGTGTGTTCTGCAAGTAAACGAAGTTCATATGGGAGAAGACAATGAAGGGAAGCTAAAGAAATAACGTACAAAATATATTCAGATCCAGAACACCAAATCGAAAGCAAGTATTTCCAAGGACAAATATATGAAAGTCGAACATAAAAAAATCAAATTAATGTGACAAATATGTTAAGCAAAATGGTGACTTAAAAAGGGACAAACTGGGCTGCAACGAGTGAGGGAAAAAAGACATAATTAGCAATGAAACCTTACGCAGTGTGGGTGCATGAAAAGCAAGGATACTATTTGCAATTTCTGTATTTTACAGTGTACTTTGCAATGTCCTTCTGAGACGCATCAGCAAAATACGCACACTGCAAAATGGCATTAGATGTCTACGTAGGCCGCGATAATAATAATAATAATAATAAAGTTTCTTGTGCAAGATTCAGGCAAAGTGTGCTAGTGCGGGACGTAGGCACTCGTTGCGACATGGAGGACTGGGTCGGTCTGGGAGGTGTGCACGTACAGCCGAAGTGGTTAAAGCGGCAGCTGGTGCTAAGCGGGAAATTTTGCATGTGTTCTTTCCAATTTACGTTGTTCATAATTGTAATTCTTAGGTATTTAGTTGAATTTACGGCCTTTAGATTTATCGTGTAATCTTTTAGCACTCATGTGGAAGACAAACTTTTCATTATTTAGGGCCAATTGCCAATTTTTGCACCATACGAATATCATATCTAAATTGTTTTGCTATCGGTTTTGACCTTCTGATGACTTTACTAGACAATAGACCACAGCATCATCTGCAGACAACCTAAGACGGCTGCTCAGATTCTCCTAAATCATTTATATAGACAATGAACAGCAGGGAGTCCGTAACACTACCTTGGGGAACGCCAGAAGTCACTTCTGTTTTACTCGATGACTTTCCGTCAATTACTATTAAATCACTAATCCAATCACATAACTGAGACGATATTCCATAAGTACGCAGTTTCACTACAAGCTAATTGTGTAGTACAGTGTCAAAGAGCTTCTGGAAATCTAGAATACGGAATTAATTTGTACGGAATCAGTTTGAAATCCCTTGTCAGTAGCACTAAAAACTTCGTGTGTGTAAAGAGCTAGTTGTGTTTCGCAAGAACGATATTTTCTAAACCCGTGTTGACTGTGTGTCAATAGACCGTTTTCTTCGAGGTAATTTATAATGTTCGAACACAATATATGTTCGAAAGTCCTACTGCATATTGACTTCAATCTCACGCTCCACGACGGAACGTCGACTACGTGGCGGTGGTCTCTTTGCCCGACGACCAGTACATTGCGTCCAGCTGACACTCGCAGTTTGGCGGCACCGTTTGCGATGGCGCCTAGAGAATAGGGAGTGGAACAATGAGGAGTGGGGTCGCATTACCTCGGATGAGAGCAGATCCAGTATGAGTTGTGATTTTGGACGTACCCTCATATGGCGTGAGTGGGCAACACGCAATGCCGTCGGCCACTGCGTTATCTGTGATGAGGGGTATAGTCTGAAATTTCGTATTCTCTTCACATTGTAGATCTCTAAATATTGAATTACCCAATGATTTCCGAAATTAAATGTCCCAGGCGTCTAGCTCCAACTACCATTTCGCGTTTAAAGTCTTAATTCCCGTCGTGCGGCCATAATCACGTTGGAAGCTTTTTCAGACGAATCATCTGAGTACAAAAGGAAGCTCTGCCAATGCCCTGCCCTTTTCTACTTTGTTTACGCGATACTACGGCCATTTGTGAATGTGGATCTTACTATCCCATGACTTTTGTCACCGCAGTGTATTCCGACGCCAGCGCGGTCGAAACCTGCTGGATGGTCGTCGGTGCATGTTCCAAGAGCTCCTCCACCTGCGCTGTTCGACGCAGTCGAGCATTGTTCAAAATGGTTCAAATGGCTCTGAGCACTATGGGACTTAACATCTGTGGTCATCAGTCCCCTAGAACTTAGAACTACTTAAACCTAACTAACCTAAGGACATCACACACATCCATGCCCGAGGTAGGATTCGAACCTGCGACCGTAGCGGTCACGCGGTTCCAGACTGAAGCGCCTAGAACCGCACGGCCACACCGGCCGGCAGTCGAGCATTGTCAGCCATAAGAATGACGTCAGGGCCGAATACATCCCTCAAAAGACGCAAATGGGGAAGAAGTACAGTGCGACAATAATGTTGACCGGTGAGTGTACAGTGTTCAAATATCTGCAGGTCACAACGCCTGGCCGGCCGCTGTGGCCGAGCGGTTTCAGGCGCTTCAGTCCGGAACCGCGCTGCTGCTACGGTCGCAGGTTCGAATCCTGCCTCGGGCATGGATGTGTGTGATGTCCTTAGGTTAGTTAGGTTTAAGTAGTTCTAATTTCTAAGGGACTGATTACCTCAAATGTTAAGTCCCATAGTGCTTAGAGCCATTTGAACCATTTTGTCAGAACGCCCATGCAACATTATACGTCCCCACACCTTTATCCGTTAGGACAGTGTGGCTAAGTTTGGCGTTAATGGGCTATGGCAGCAGACGACCGACACGAGTGCCTTTGCTAACTGGATAACGATGTCGCCTTCAGCGCCTCTCCTGGGCTCGTGGCCATATCGGTTGGACCCTAGACGACTGGGAGACCGTGGCCTGATCAGACGAGTCCCGATCTGAGTTGGTAACAGCTGGTGGTACAGTTCGAGTGTGGCGCAGACCCCACGAAGGCATTGGCCGCGGTGGTGGCTCCATAATGTTGTGGACTGTGTTTACATAGAATGGCTTGGGTCCTGTGGCTAAACTGAACCGACCATTGACTGGAAATGGTTATGTTCGACTACATGTCGACCATTTGCAACCATTCATCGACTTATGTTCCGAAACAACGATGTCATGTCACCGGGCCACAACGGTTCGGGATCGGTTAGGAGAACATTCTGGACAGTTCGAGCGAGTGATTTGGCCACCCAGATCGCCCGACATGAATCCCATCGAACATTTATGGGACATATTGGAGTGGTCAGCTCGCACACAAGCTCCTGTACCGGCAACTCTTGCAATTATGGACCGCTATAGGGGCAAGGGACTTCCAACGACCCCTTGAGTCCATAACACGTCGAGTTACTGCACTACGCTAGTAAAAAGGAAGTATGACACGATATTAGTTGATATCCCATGACTTTTGTCACCTAAGTGTGGAACGATCTACCACAGGAAGTGCTTACCAGCCTTGTGACTGCCATGGGAGCACGTTGCATAGCATTTACGGCTGTTCGTGGTGATCACACACCGTATTAAGAACCATGCCTTGCCTTCTATAATATCCAGGGGACCATCGTAAATTGCTGTGACTTCAATGTCATTATTATCTTCGAAAAAAGTTGTCATTTATGTTCATCTTATTGCGTTTTTCTTTCATTTGCCTTCTGTACTCTACTGTAGCAGTTCTTACTATGTGTGGACAAACTTACATAGAAATTCGTTACTTTGTAAGGACACGTCATGTGAAAGTTACTTTCGTTCGTAAGTTTTCCGCACCAGCGTAATATTGTATGATGTGGGTATTTCCACCCATTTCTTTGAATGATTCTAAACGGTCACGGTGGTAGCGGGTTGCCGGTAAAAAGCCGATAGTTGAGTTCATTTGGCCTGTTACTCGCATCCATCCTGGTACTACTAACTTAAGAAGTAAGCTATAACAGCAGACAAAGAAAACTAAGTAGGTAACTTGCCACTATCTTGGCGTGACACCAAGCCTGACTGAGCTGTGGCCGACAGCTGGTGGCCGTTCAAAACAAATAAATGACTACTGCGATCCAAAGTTGATTCGATATTGATAGGTTTCCAGAAGGCTTTTGACCCCGTTCCTCACAAGCAGCTTCTAATGAAATTGCGCGCTTGTGGCGTGTTGTCACAGATGTGCGTCTAGAGTCGTGATTTCTTGTGAGAAAGGTCGCAGTTCGTGATAATTGATAGGAAATCATCTATTGAAACCCAGGTGATACCGGGGGTTCCTCAAGTATGTGTCACAGGCAGTCAGCTGTTCTCAATCTATATAAAAGATTTAGGAAACACTCCGAGCAACATTCTTAGACCGTTTGCGGAGATACTTTCGTCCACCGTCTAGCAAAGTCACCATAAAATCAAAACTAATTACAAAATGCTTGAAAAGATAGCTGCATGGCTTGCAAACTGGGAATTGACCCTGAACTATAAAAACTGTGTGTGTTTCCCACACGAGTACTAAAAACTGATTTCGGTTACACGAGAAATCATACAAACTGAAAGGCTGTCTATTCTACTAAATACCTATCGATTATAATTACGGAATACTTAAACTGGAACCGTCACATGGAAATTTATTTCGGGATTGTGAACTCTCCTTTATTGGCAGAATACGACTATATGCAACAAATTTGGTAGAGAGACTGTCTACGCTTTGCATTTCCGTCCTCTTCTGGAGTATCGCTGCAGGATATGGGATCTTTATCATAGAGAATTGACTGATGACATCAGAAAAAGTCAAAGAAGGGCAGAAAGTTTTGTATTATCAAGAAAGAGGGGTGAGACGGATACGATACGCGAATAGGGGTGGCAATCATTAAAACATAAGTGTTTTTCTTTTGGGGGCGAGATCTTTTCGCACATTTACAATCACCACCTTTCTCTTCCAAATACCAAAATATTTTGTTGACTCCCAGATACACTCCTGGAAATGGAAAAAAGAACACATTGACACCGGTGTGTCAGACCCACCATACTTGCTCCGGACACTGCGAGAGGGCTGTACAAGCAATAATCACACGCACGGCACAACGGACACACCAGGAACCGCGGTGTTGGCCGTCGAATGGCGCTAGCTGCGCAGCATTTGTGCACCGCCGCCGTCAGTGTCAGCCAGTTTGCCATGGCATACGGGGCTCCATCGCAGTCTTTAACACTGGTAGCATGCCGCGACAGCGTGGACGTGAACCGTATGTGCAGTTGACGGACTTTGAGCGAGGGCGTATAGTGGGCATGCGGGAGGCCGGGTGGACGTACCGCCGAATTGCTCAACACGTGGGGCGTGAGGTCTCCACAGTACATCGATGTTGTCGCCAGTGGTCGGCGGAAGGTGCACGTGCCCGTCGACCTGGGACCGGACCGCAGCGACGCACGGATGCACGCCAAGACCGTAGGATCCTACGCAGTGCCGTAGGGGACCGCACCGCCACTTCCCAGCAAATTAGGGACACTGTTGCTCCTGGAGTATCGGCGAGGAACATTCGCAACCGTCTCCATGAAGCTGGGCTACGGTCCCGCACACCGTTAGGCCGTCTTCCGCTCACGCCCCAACGTCGTGCAGCCCGCCTCCAGTGGTGTCGCGACAGGCGTGAATGGAGGGACGAATGGAGACGTGTCGTCTTCAGCGATGAGAGTCGCTTCTGCCTTGGTGCCAATGATGGTCGTATGCGTGTTTGGCGCCGTGCAGGTGAGCGCCACAATCAGGACTGCATATGACCGAGGCACACAGGGCCAACACCCGGCATCATGGTGTGGGGAGCGATCTCCTACACTGGCCGTACACCACTGGTGATCGTCGAGGGGACACTGAATAGTGCACGGTACATCCAAACCGTCATCGAACCCATCGTTCTACCATTCCTAGACCGGCAAGGGAACTTGCTGTTCCAACAGGACAATGCACGTCCGCATGTATCCCGTGCCACCCAACGTGCTCTAGAAGGTGTAAGTCAACTACCCTGGCCAGCAAGATCTCCGGATCTGTCCCCCATTGAGCATGTTTGGGACTGGATGAAGCGTCGTCTCACGCGGTCTGCACGTCCAGCACGAACGCTGGTCCAACTGAGGCGCCAGGTGGAAATGGCATGGCAAGCCGTTCCACAGGACTACATCCAGCATCTCTACGATCGTTTCCATGGGAGAATAGCAGCCTGCATTGCTGCGAAAGGTGGATATACACTGTACTAGTGCCGACATTGTGCATGCTCTGTTGCCTGTGTCTATGTGCCTGTGGTTCTGTCAGTGTGATCATGTGATGTATCTGACCCCAGGAATGTGTCAATAAAGTTTCCCCTTCCTGGGACAATGAATTCACGGTGTTCTTATTTCAATTTCCAGGAGTGTAATTAGCAAGTAATGACCATCGTGATAAAATAACAGAAATGAGAGCTCGCATGGAAAGATTTATGTGTTTAATTTTCCCGCATGCTAATCTAAAGTGTAATAGTCTGAAAGTGATTCTATGAACACTCTGGCAAACACCTAAGTGTGAACTGCAGATTAAACGTGCAGTTGTAGATGTAAATTGTTATGGAAAAGTGTTACGTGCTTAGATGTACAACACCTTATATTGTACAGAAGGTTCGTTTTACAATAAATATCAGTGTGAAACCTTCGAGACATGCCATCACGAGTTATACTGTTACCTGACATAACTAGATTACTCGAACCATTTCTTGGACTGGCCATACAGTGGCACTGATACTAGCTATTGTTCCCTAAAAATTTCAAAAGCCTAATTCTTCTACGCTTTAAAAAATCCTGTAATTTTGCAAGGGTGCACGATCCTTGCGAGTATGACAACTTTTTCGAAGAAAACTGTTAGAAATTGCTGTAACTTTAGAATTTTTTTAATGTCATTTTTGGCTAAGAGGGGAAATGAGTTGCTCTCTACTCATAGTAGCATTCAAGTCAGCAGGAAGTCTTACTACCAGCATTGTGGTTATCAAAACAACCAAACTACCAGAAGTAACCTTAGACAATGAAAATCATAACATCTGTAATTAAATTTTCTAGTAATCTGTAATTCATGCGTAGATCAACCTACCCACCACTTCATTTGCGTCATTACGTTCCTGCCAGTGCTTCATTGACTTAGGTTTGTACAGACAGGCATCCCCCGACAAATATGCTAGTCATCAAAATTTATGGTTCTCGTCTGTAACTCCTTTGCAACATCTTAAAAGCTAGTGCCATTCTTCCTTCTAGAAGATAGATTCTCAGACCGCGAATATGATTAGAAATCGACTGCACAATTTATTAGTGTCGTATGAAAATTTGTGCAGATCAAGGACTCGAATCCAGATTTCCCGCTTAGCACCAGCTGCCGCTTTAACCACTTCGGCTGTACGTGCACACCTCCCAGACCGACCCAGTCCTCCATGTCGCAACGAGTGCCTACGTCCCGCACTAGCACACTTTGCCTGAATCTTGCACAAGAAACTTTATTATTATTATTATTATCGCGGCCTACGTAGACATCTAATGCCATTTTGCAGTGTGCGTATTTTGCTGATGCGTCTCAGAAGGACATTGCAAAGTACACTGTAAAATACAGAAATTGCAAATAGTATCCTTGCTTTTCATGCACCCACACTGCGTAAGGTTTCATTGCTAATTATGTCTTTTTTCCCTCACTCGTTGCAGCCCAGTTTGTCCCTTTTTAAGTCACCATTTTGCTTAACATATTTGTCACATTAATTTGATTTTTTTATGTTCGACTTTCATATATTTGTCCTTGGAAATACTTGCTTTCGATTTGGTGTTCTGGATCTGAATATATTTTGTACGTTATTTCTTTAGCTTCCCTTCATTGTCTTCTCCCATATGAACTTCGTTTACTTAAACAACAGCTGGTGGTTGGAAGTGCCCTACCTATTTCATCATAGAGCTTAGCTTTCTGCTTCGACAAGTAGCCAAAAATGTTCTGCACTTTTAGATGATTGCCTCATTCGCTCTTCATATCACCAGATATAATTTTCTCCCTTTCACATTAATTCTGGTTCTACATAGCACTTTCTCGTTTGTTATTTAGGCGTTCTTTTCTGTTTCTCGAAAGGTCACTTGCAATAATCTGTTAATCTTTGTTTTTCCATTGACAGTTTCTCCTGTTCCTGGGTTGAGGTTCTTGGTATAAAGCTAACGAAACACTTCGCCGCGTCAGTCCATTCTCCATCTTAAACTATTATATTCTACATTCTTATATTTTGACACAGCTGTGGTTTTGACTGCACTTTGTCTACACATGTTACGTATACTGTTGTAGAGTTCACCTCTGTGATCGTATTCGCCAAAAATTTTGACTGAATAATGTATGTGAATGTGAAGTCATTATAGTTCTCATCATGGAACTCTACTTCCGAAATGGAATTAGGTTACCCACTCAGTTCTAAATAGTTGCTGCCATTATAGTAAATTTTTCCTCTGTTCACAGGGTGGAAGATAGTTAAGTGACATCTGGAGAAGCTTTTTAAGCCTAACTCACGTCTTTTTGTATAATGGTCCGATATTCACCAGTAGTAGTCATCAGAAATTGGTGTCCTTTAAGTGAAATTTCGTAAAATATTGATGGGAGTAGTTTAGTTACTCTGAGTTACCTTTACTCATTTAGCCTCCTACAACCAATGTCCATTCTGAAAAGCACATAAGTTCTAAATCTGATACTATTTATAGGTAATTGGAACTTTGTGGTAAGGTCTTATGGGACCCGCTCGTCACCCTGGGGCATCAGGACTCCCGGCAATGACCATCCTGCCAGATGGCCTTTGCTGCGACTGGGTGGCGCCCGTAGGGAGGGCCCCTGGTCGGAATGGGTGGCATCAGCGCGGACGACACGCGATTTAAGCGTAGTACATCATCTCTTGCTGGTGGTCAAACACCAGCAATCTCTAAGCGTTCACGGGCTCAATTCAACGCACAGAAGTATGACCCCAAATCGTTCCCCTCCCTAGCCACACCATGGGAGGAACGTCAGGCTAAGGATGGTATCGGCTCTTCATCGCCCCGGTACCTTGTATGTTCGAGAGCTGATGGGGAATCTTCCATGACAATGATGTCTCAGTTTCTTGTTGAGCATTTAGAGGACAGGTTTGGGGAGGTGTCCTAAATGAGATCTGGGTCAGTCTTGATCAAAACAGCATCCTCTGCCCAGTCACAGGCGTTACTCGCTTGTGACAAGCTGGGGGATATTTCTGTAACTATCGCGCCCCATAAGAGCTTAAATATGGTCCAAGGTATCATATTTGCCAGGGACCTTCATTGGCAGTCTGACGATGAACTGCGCGCCAATTTAGAGCGGCGAGGTGTACATTTCGTTCGGCGTGTCCACTGGGAACCGAGGGATAATCAGGTTCCCACCGGTTCCTTCATCTTGGCCTTCCAGGGTGATACATTACCCAAAAAGGTCAAGGTGATGGTCTACCGCCGTGATGTAAAGTCCAATATCCCTCCCCTCAATGCGGTGCTTTAAATGCTGGAAGTTTGGCCTTATGTCTTCCCACTGTACTTCAGTGTCACATCTCGAGATTGCGGTCGCCCATCACATCCCAATACTCCATGTGCCCCGCCTCCCGTCTGTATCAACTGCAGAGACCACCATTCGCTTTGCTCGCCTGATTGCAGGATTCTCCAGAAAGAAAGAAAAATCATGGAGTACAAGACCCTAGACCAACTCATCTACACTGAGGCTAACAGGAAATTTGAATACCTGCATCCTGTACATATGACATCGTCTTATGGCGCCGCTACAACAGCTCTAGCCCCATCAGCTCCGCCACCCCAGTCACCTCTCAGACCAGGAAGACTACACCTGCCCTCTTGATGTTGGGGGACACTTCCCTCCCCTCTTGCTCCTGCACAACCTACTTCGGGAGCAACACTCCCCCAACAACAGTCCCCACTCCTCAGCTGGAGAAGCGTAAGTCTTCTTCGGCTCCTCTCGCTAGGAAGTGGTCCCTTGGGTCACTCCCTTCTCAGGTTCGTGCTAACGGGAAAGATGACACCCACCAGTAGCTGAAGAGCCCAAAAGCAGATGGTCATAGGGCTTCACGCTCAACCTCAGTCCCGGAGACTGAATCAGTGAAGTCCTCCCAGCCAGGAAAACCCAAGGAGCAGCGTTGAGAAATCCAAAAAGATGATCCCCAAGGCCAAGGGAATTTCGGTGGCACCCACACCACCGCTACCTACAAGCGCCGAGGAAAGCAGCGGGCACACACCTTTGAATACCGAAACTGGTGACGAGTGTGTCAGCACTATCAACAGAGATGTCCAGTTTTGCAGCGAGGTGTTTGATTATGATCCCTCTATCTCCTCGAATAAGTGGGTCCCCACGTTCCAATATTGCAGGAGTCACAACTGTGTGCGGCCAGCCAGCGTGCGGGATATCGGACAGGTATGCGCGACCTTATTGTGATTATGACAGACGTCTCTCTCATGAATATCTGCGATGCTTTGGTTTTCTGGAAAAAGAAATTCAATGATAGCTCCCTGATTGGAACGCACCTCCGTTACAGACGCTGTTCTGAAGTCTACCACGTGTCGGAACTTCAGAAACTATAGGGACTGAAGCGGGAATATTCCACGAAGTCACACAACAAACTAACGCATTTTTTCACCGAAACTGTCCGGAAGAAAAAGTGTTGCATTACTTAGTAACGCTCCTCGTAGGTATTACAAACTCCTCAGGAGGTGTGTCTATGTTTAATCACAGTTCTTCGAACATATCGAATACTGCCACTTCGTATCGTTATTTGCTGATATTTAATACATGTGACTGAACCCAAAAGATAATTACAGATTTTATATTCTGATAAAATGAGATGATTTTCTCTTTCAGGAGTCAGGTGTTCGGATAACATATCTCCATCTACATGTAAACTCAGCAAACCAACGTGAAGTGCATGACGGAAGGTGCATCCCATTATACCAGTTATTAGAGCTTCTTCACATTCTATTCACGTGCGGAGTGCGAGAGGAATTATTGTTTTAATGCCTCTGTGCATGCTGTAATTATTGTAACCTTATCCTCACGATCCCTATATGAACGATGAGTAGGGGGTTGTATATTCCTAGTCACGGTGTAAATATCTACGCAGCTCCTTCATTTCGGGAAGGCTGCCGATTCCCTTTATAACAGTGGAAACATACATGAAAACAGGCAAGCAAAGACCACTTATTGACGATGTTTTTTGGTTGTTTGGCTTCGTTTGTTATATTTTACTTCTAAAGAGAATTTACATTTCGACGGGCAGTACGGAAATAAATTTTCTGACTCGCGGTCACACAGTACGAAAAAGTGGGAGCGTTAGAAACTCTTTTCAAGAATTCACACAGATTGTTTTTTCGAGACGGATTCACGCGAGGCCGGGAGAGAGCGGCGGTTATCAGCTGAAGCCCTGCGGGGGTTAAGGGCGATGTTAAATTGAGTCTGACTGTGCGGTATGTGCCCGCAGCCCGCGGCGCGCCTCTACCTGCGGCTATAATGCGCGTTATATATTAAAGTGCGTGCCTTTGTCACATGCAGATTTGTCCTCATCAGAGCGAGCATTAGCTTAACAAAGGCGGCGCTGCAATAATTAGGATAGCAGGGGAGGAAGGCCGTGTCGGCCAGCGGGGGAGGCGAGATGGCGGCAGATAGGGTAGCGAGCGATATATCACGGCGCCGGCCAGCGGCCGCTCTCTAATAAAGTCATAAACAGCGCCGCTCATTAGCACGCGCGCCACGCCCCTCCCTGCCCTAATACCAATCCCCGTGACCTAGAACCGCCAAACTCCTGCTCCGAGGGAAGTATCCGGACCCTTGTGCCCGCAGGTGCCTCAAAGTTACACGAAAACAACCTACTCTTTGCCTATTATATCCTGAATTACACACATCAACAAACGTAACTAGTTTTCATGACAGCCAACTGGCTATTCTTGACAAAACGGGGAAAGTGAAATAAATGGGGAAGAAAGTCACAGCATGATTATCAGTGTTTCAGTTATTACCTAAAGATCTTCATTGCGATCTCAACACAACGCGTATCGGTCGCGCGCGAACGCATCTCAAATTACCGTATGTACTGGTGTAGAAGCGGAAAAAGGTGGGGGTGGGTTACATAGTGTGCAACTCCACTCCCCTTTCCCTTCCCTTTTTTCCCGAATCCCACCCTTACCGTTCCCGTTTCATCCGTGAATTGTGTGCCGAAAGAACAGCTGGCAATACAATTCAAAATTTGTCGTTCTGTCCAATAATACAAAGAAACAAGGTAACTAAAATGTGAAGAAACTGTGATAGTCAAGCACTTATCCTTGGTACCCCATGTGGAGACGAAATTTCTTTCTCCACTCCCTTTCGTCCATTCTGATTTGTGGCTATGGTGCGCGACCATCCTGCAGTAACGGGTAGCACGGGGTCAGAAATTCCTGGCTTCGATTTCAGGCATCATGTGAAAATACACAGACAATCGTTTTGGGGGTTCATTGGCTATGTTCACACAGATGCTTGGTTTACTGGCGTTATGAGCACAGTCGCGGAGTGATTGACGCTTCCTTTTTAAAATTTAAAGTAAAAACTGGCTTAGTACTTACACTTTTGTGTGCTACTTGGAAGGATCCGGTGTCGCTGTTGTTAGTATGGTTTCTGTAATTTTTTTGGCTGCTCGACTAATTTTCAAGTTCATTGAGTAACTCTTACACCGGGTGAAAAAAAAAGACGATTTTTCAGTTAGTTGTGAACAAGGTATAGTCAGGCGTTCATATTACTCCAGATTATAATCACGTTAAAACATCAGTTTTGATGGACGAGTCTTTCTTACCGAACATTAAGAACCATAAGAAATCCTGTGTTACTATCTATTTCCGGTAAAATATTTTTATTCGTTAGCAAGAATTCATTTCTCAGTCAATCAGATTACAACATCCATACTGAATCAATTAGATCTTCAAACTCACTTATTATTGAGGAATTTTCTGGGCCATAAAGAGGTACTTCTTCGACCGTCGTGTTGTTGTGAAAGCTAATACCCTGAGCTGACGAAAGTCGTGGGATACTTATTAATATCGTGTTGGGCCTCCTTTAGCCCAGCTAATCTAGCAACTCGCCGTGATTTGAACTCACCAAGTCGTTGGAAGTCTCTTGCAGAAATCTTGAGCAACACTGCCTCTGTAACCGTCCATAATTGCGAAACTGTTACCGGTGCTGGATTTTGTGCACGAACTGCCCTCTCGATTACATCCCATAAATGTTCCATGGCATTCATGTCGGGCGATCTGGGTGGCCGGATCATTCGCTTGAATTATCCAGAATGTTCTTCAGACGAGTCTCGAACAAGTGTGCCTCGATGACATGGTGCATTGACATACATAACAATTCCATCGTTGTTTGGGAACATGAAGTCAACGAATGGATACAAATGGTCTCCAAGTAACCGAACATAACCATTCCCTATCAATTACCGGTTCATTGGACCAGAGTACATTCCATATAAACATAGGTCACACCATTTTGGAGCCACCATCAGCTTGCACAGTTCGTTGTTGACAACTTGAGTCCATGGCTTCGTGGGGTATGCGACACATTCGAACCCTACCATCAGCTCTCACGCACTGAAAACGGGTTTTATCTGACCGGGCCACAGTTTTCTAGTCGTCGAGGGTCCAACCGATATGGTCACGAGCACAGGAGAGGCGCTGCCTGCAATGTCGTTCTGTTACCAAAGGCACTCGCGTCGGTTGCCAGCTGCCATTGCCCATTAACGCCAAACTTCGCCGCATTGTCCTAACGTATATATTCGTCGTACGTCCCACATTGATTTCTGCTGTTATTACGCGCAGTCTTGCTCGCCTGTTAGCAGTGACAGCCCTACGCAAATGCCTCGGCTCTCAGTCGTTATGTGAATGCCGACGGCCACTGCGCTGTCCGTGGTGAGAGGTAATGCCTAAAATTTAGTGTTCTTCGCACACACTTCACGCTGTGGATCTCAAATATTGCATTCTCTAACGCTTTCGTAAACGGAACGTTCGATGCATCTATCTCCAACTGCCATCCGACGTTCAAAGTCTATTAATTCCCGTGATGCGGCCATAATCACGCCGGAAACCTTTTCACATAAATCATCTGAGTACAAATGACAGCTCCTCCAATGGAGTGCCGTTTTGTACCTTGTGTACGCAATATTGCTGCCATTTGTATGTGCACATATCGCTGTCCTATGACTTTTCTCATTGCGTTTAACCATACACCATAACCACATTTACCACAATTGTAAAATTATAGTGTGTGTTTTAATATTTAAATTTTGATCAAATTGCAGATCACTACAAGCTTCGTGGGGCTCAAATCTCCATCGAGACGCTCAGATAAAGGTTTTTAGTCGTGTCCTTAAATCACTTCAGCCTAATGGTGGGATGGTACCTTTTAAACAGGTCACGGCCGATTACTTTTCCGATCTTTGCACAACTGAGCTACTGCTCAGTCTCTAGTCCTAAAAATATCAGCTTGACGTTAATGTCGAACCTCCCTCCCTCCCTAGGAACTTCAGCGACAGACAACATCGATATGCAGCAGGATTTTGGAATATATATTGTGTTCGAACATTGCGAATTACCTCGAAGAGAACGGTCTATTAACACAGAGTCAGCTCGGATTTAGAAAACAACGTTCTTGTGAAACAGAACTTGCTCTTTTCCGATACAAAATGTTGCTTGCTATCGAGAAACGATTTAAAACTCTTTCCGTATTTCTAGATTTCCAGAAGGCTTCAACACTGTATCTCACAAGTGACTTTTAATCAAATTGCGTGCTTGCGGAATATCGTCTCATATATGCGACTGGATTTGTAATTTCCTATCAGAGGGGTCGTAGTTCTTAGTAATTGACGAAAAGTCATCGAGTGAAATGGAAGAGATTACTGATTTCCCCCAAGGTATTGTTATAATCCCTCTGTTGTTCCTTCTCTCTACACAGATAATCTGAGCAGCCGTCTTAGGTTGTTTGCTGATGATGCTGTCGTTTATCGTCGAATAAAGTCATCAGAAGATCAAAACTTATTGCCAAACCATTTAGATAACTGTATGGTGTGAAAATTGACATTTTGCGCTAAATAATTAAAAGTGTGACGTAATCCACAGGAGTGCTAAAAGGAATCCGTAAAACTTCGGTTACATGATAAATCAATCAAATCGTAAATTCCAGTAAATACCTATAATTACAATTACGAACAACTTAAATTGGAAAGAATACATAGAAAATGTTTTGGGGAAGCTGAACCAAAGACTGCGCTTTATATGCAGAACGCTTAGCAGATGCAACAGGTCGATTAAACAGACTGCCTACACTAAGCTTCTCCGTCGTGTTTTGGAGTACTGTTGCGCGGCGTGGGATCCTGACCAGATAGGATTAACGAAGCACTTTGAGAAAGTTTAAAGAAGAGCAGCGCGTTTTGTATTACCGAAAAATAGGGGAGAGAGTGTCATGCACATGATACAGGATTTTGGATGCACACAATTAAAAGAAAGGCGTTTCTCTCTTTACGGCGGTATCTTCTTACGAAATTTCCATCACCAACTTCCTCCTCCTAATGCAAAAATATTTTGTTGACACTGACCTACATGGGTAAAAGCTATCATAGTAATAAAATAAGGGCAATCAGAGGTGGTACGGAAAGATAGAGGCACTTGTTTTCTCCGCGAGCTGCTCGAGAGTGGAATAATAGAGAATTATTGTGAAGAGATTTCGGCGAACCATCTGCCAGTCACTTAAGTGTGATTTGCAGAGCAGCCATGTAGATGTAGAGGTAAAAGTTCATATGAGCAAACGTGAGCCTTAAAAAAGTTTGTTATCTCAGCTGTAAGAAGAATGGAGATCGGAAAGACTATTTCCATGCGATGAAAACAGTCACAGGAGCAATACTGTTTTGATTACCCTGAGAAATTTGTCAGTTCCGAAATAAAGTCTCTAACCTGGTGAATTGTCTTTGTCACATCACACAGTGTTAAGTATTTGTGTAGGCGCCACCACTTATTTCCTATCAGTATTTTAGAAACTCATGGGTTATGACTATGGAATGTCTTTTTCACATAGGGGACTCTTTTGTTGAATCTCCATGAAAAGAAATTTAGAATTTAATCAGTGAATTCTGCAAACTTGTAATTTTGTGACTACGCGTGTTCCAAGAGTTTCTCCTAGTCACAGGGCTATGCTTATAAGCATGTGGTGTGTGACACACGAACTTATCTACTCTACGTCATTATAGGAGCATTCATGTTACGGTCATATCTACTGGCTGAGTATCCTGGATGTGTACCGAAAATATTCTTTTTTCCTGTTTGTCCGCTTCGTAATAAGAAGGCGCCGGTTCTGTCGATGTTTTATTCCTCACCAGTTAAAACCATTTCTGTAGGTCTATTTACTAGGTGATCCAATAGTGGCAGTAAAAGTAAAAAATAAAAATTGCAAGAATTGGAAAAGGTGATACATTTTTACCTATATTTCACAAGTTTTGTTGCACATCACTTAAGTTCCATGTTCTTAACCCATTTTCTTGTGTTGCACTGATGTTACTACAGCATGCCTGTTTACTGCCAAGCAAAGACTCTCCAAACACTAAATGTTTTTGTGGTTACTATGATGTTGAACCTTAGTAATATTTCCATGAGAAAACCTGTGACCAGAGCGTGGTGACAATGGGCTTCGAGTGAAACCTAAATTGGTTCAAATGGCTCTGAGCACTATGGGACTTAACATCTGAGGTCATCAGTCCCCTATAACTTAGAACTACTTAAACCTAACTAACCTAAGGACATCACACACATCCATGCCCGAGGCAGGATTCGAACCTGCGACCGTAGCGGTCGCGCGGTAGTGAAACCTAAATTAAGACCATAGGCTGCCTACAACCTGCTGCGAACAACAGATCAGTCGGTTGTAGACGTCTTCATATTGGTCACACACACTATTTACAGACAGATCCCTACTCCGGTGGGAGTACTGTCAGTGTGTTGTGCTCGTAATGAACTGCTTAGAGTAAAACGCATTTTATGCGCCGATAGAAAACTTGGCCCTTGGTTAACAAAGAGGAGTGTTCTGGGAGGTGATAGAACGAATGTAGTGTGTATTTCAAACTTACGTCTATTCTTACAATGGAAGGCCTGGTTCATCCGTGTGTGTGTGTGTGTGTGTGTGTGTGTTTCCTCTAGGATGCGCTTCAGGAGTTGATTTTACTGTTTGCAAAATACATATTGTAAGTAGCTTAATAAGCCTTGTACAGAAACTAAGTAGAGGAACAGTCAGTCTCGACGCTAGGAGGCCCAAACAGCAACAACAAAATCGACGACACCTAAATAGCCCACTGCTGCCTTAAAAAGCTGTGGGGGTGTAAACGGCTTGAAACGTCATCCTCCCCTAGTCTGGCTAATGACTCAGGCTATCCGTTGTTAACCTTACGTAAATGATTCGATCTGTGTTTGAGTCCCTTCCCGTTCTCGAAGACTAGCGTTTTACGCGCTATAGTTCTCATAGAAAATTGGAATTTTCTCGACCACTCGCAGCAGTAAAGCCTGTGGGTTGACATTTATCTACTTGACCGTTCACAGACCAACAGGAGATCTGCTTGTTTTACAATGGGCTGACGACCGGCCCCGTCTTCGCACGAGTAGCAATAAGTATCTACGGCCGGACGACTTGCCTGGAGTAGCACACAGTAATACATTACATACATAAACCTTCCTCGTGAATTAGTCTATTAGTGAAATATATCTGCAGTAGATACTAAGATTGCCCTTCACACACAGACAGAAGAACGTGTTTGGGGACTTTTATTTAGTTATACATATAGATTTCAGCTGCCATTCGATCTCTACACTTTAGCTTACAATGATGGAAATGAGCGTTTGGCGTCATTGGCCGGGAGGCCCCTCGCGGGGCAGGTCCGGCCGCCTTGGCGCAGGTCTTATTACATTCGGCGCCACATTGGGCGACCTGCACGCCGGATGGGGATGAAATGATGATGAACACAACACAACACCCAGGCCCTGAGCGGAGAAAATCTCCGACCCAGCCGGGAATCGAACCCGGGCCCGGAGGACGGCAATCCGTCACGCTGACCACTCAGCTACTGGGGCGGACAGCTTACAATGATAAAAAGGATATTAAACTTGCCAGAATAAGATGAGACAAAACCTCGTAAAGCGTGGGAGAAGTTGTGACTGCTGAAGGCTTGCCATTTCCAGTCGTCACCCGCCAGAGTACACTTTGAAGTGGATGCGCCAAGTCCACATCGCACCATTTATGCACAGCAACTCACTAACAGTTGCAGTAAACTCCAGGTGCTTATGGATTTTGAAGATACCGAGGTGTGAAAAGATGCAAATTTCCCCCGCGGGAAAGTAGCTCGCTATTTACATCGTGAATGAAACACATACTACACTGGTGTAATATTTCACAATACTTATTATTTGTTACACGAACCGGTTTTCGGCTATTACGCCATCATCATGCACAAAGATACGTGTGGTGCAGTAAAGTTTTGTTGGATCAAAGATTTTTTAACTAGGGCATCTACGGAGTATCTCAGTTTCCACAGATGAAAATTGTTAATGTTAGAATTACGAATAAAACATGAGGGACTATTTCAGGGTAAATACGGTGTAAGATTATTTGACTAAAGTAAAATATGTGACACATTAACTTATCAGCTACAGACAGATAACAACAGTTGTTCACAGAAGAAAATAATTGAACAATAAACTTTGGTGACATACTCCCAATTTGTGACTGAACAAAATACTCTTGTCTATAACAAATCCTAAATTACAAACAGATAAGACATGGCAGTGATATTCGCAGGTGAGCGAAGCAGCTGTGATTATACAAAGTAAAATTCTTTAACACAACGAGAGAAATTATAGTAACTGAAATAAAGAAAAATGGGGCATCTGAGCAAGAGGGGCAATTTACAACATGGCCTGAATGGCATTATGAGCAGTGGCGAGTAAGGGAACTGTGTCTGGTCAGTCAGTACTAAGCTTGCGCTGATGGACATACGTTTATTAATTTCCATTACTGCAAGATAGTTCATCTTGGTTTAAGGATGTGATGTAGTACTTCATGTTTCACCTTGTAACTATGGCCTTCTGTAAGCAAGTGGTCGACAAAAGTAGTCTCCTTTTCTTTTCCTGCTTCTGTGTTGTTCCGCCGGCTAGTGTGGCCGAGCGTTCTAGGCGTTTCAGTCCGGAGCCGCGCGACTGCTACGGTCGCAGGTTCGAATCCTGCCTCGGGCATGGATGTGTGTGCTGTCCTTAGGTTGGTTAGGTTTAAGTAGTTCTAAGTTCTAGGGGACTGATGACCTCAGATGTTAAGTCCCATAGTGCTCAGAGCCATTTGATCCATTTTTTTGTGTGTTGTTCCTTCAAGGGGTACATATTGCCCTGTCAGGCTGTCCTATATAGAATTTTCCACTATTAAAAATAATTTTACACATTCCACTATTTTCCGAATCTGGGGTGCTGTCTTTACCATTGGGCAAGAAGTGTCCAATAGTGTTGTGCACATAAAATGATGTTTTTACATTCCTGGATTTAAGCTTTCTGGCTACATCCTGTGAGATTTTTCCTAAATATGGAGTTGTGCACCATTTATTGCGTTCTTGGGGTGGTGGGTCAAGAAAAAGAATAAAGAACAGAGTATGTCTGTTGTGTTTCTACTTTATGTGCATTATGGAGTCCACTAAGGTAGGAGGATAGCCATTGGTTGATGCTGTTCGTTTGAATGCATTTAATTCAATTTGGATGTTGTCTTCAGTCATAGGAATGGATATTAGGTGATGTATCATTGAGTGAAAGGCAGCATGTTTATGGGTCACTGGGTGTTGAGAATTGGCCGGTATTACCGGTATTATCTGTGGTGGTAGATTTCCTATAAATCTTGGAAGTATGTATATGGTCACTGATGTCTATGCGTTAGATTTAGATAATTTATGCAGTTACCCCCCAAACTCTATTGTGTTTACAATTTAGTTGCTTGATAAATTTTTGAAGTTGTCTTGTAATACCTATCCATAACCACAACACATCATCAACATACCTAAACCAGTATCCAACCTTGGAAGAGAGTGGATTATGTTCCAAAAACTGTGTTTCAAAATTGTTCATAAGACTTCAACAAGGGCTAGGCTGAGGGGGTGGGGTGTCCCCATAGGTAGACCATCCAACTGGTTGTGTATCTTGGCACTGAAACGATGTTGTGTTACACAAGTTTGTGTAGCTAACCCTATGTCATATGTGACAACCAGGTTAACTCTTGGCTTATCTAGTAAGTCTGTGAGAATTTTTAGGCACTCCTGAACGGGTATACTAGTGAATAAGTTGCTAACACCAAAAAGAGCTAACTTGGCACTAGGGAGATTTGCATATCTTTTAGCTTGTTCACTAAGTCAACTGAATTAAGGATACCACGACTAGGTTTCAACTTGGTTTTGATCATGATTAGGCAATTTAACACCCTGGCTAATTTGTAACATGGAGCCGAGAATGAAGACACCACAGGACGGATTGGGATATTATCTTCATGGAGTTAAGGAAGGTCATAAAGTGTGGGAGCTATAGGATTCATATTGGTGAGGACGTAGGTATCAGAGTCTAATATTGTACTTTTAAACAGTTTAATAAAACTTTTAATTTTATCATTATAGGATTGTGTGGAGTCTTCCTGTATCTGTTGTAAGCTGATGGCATTTAGGAAATCTTTCACTTTCTTAACATAGTCACATTTGTTCATTAATACAAAAGCATTTCCTTTGTATGATCGGACTGCTACAACATTATTGTCATTAATTTTATTCTCGAAATTGTTGAATACTGGTTGTTCTTTAGCTGATGGGTCACTAGACCCGACGTTGGTTTTATCAGTTCATGGGCTACAAGATGTTTAGTGCAGATGTCCTCACCTAATACATATTCTAGGTCCATTTTTATTATTTCAAGTCGTTTTACGGAGACTTTTTTGTGGTGGAGCGCATCTAAAGCCTTTCCCCAGTACACAGAGTTCTTCGTTGGTCGTTTTTAAGTCCGAAAGTTCACTTTTTACACGATCTGCAAACTTTTGGTTCTGAATTGGTTTTGAAAGTTGTTTACCACTGAATAGTTTATTTATTTTAACCTTCTATTTTTCTTGCATGGTATGCACGAGTCATTAACTTCCTGTCTCACTTCACTGTACAATATATCGAACTCCACTGGGTGTAAAAGGGCCGAAATTCATATGAGCGTTAATTCTGTGTGTACTCACTTGATCACGAATGCAGTATCATTTTGTTTCTCCTGTAACCCATGTTTTTATGCAACGTCTACTGCCTTTGCAGAAGGTGCAGTCGTCGACTTTAGGGTCATTCCATGTCCCAGTTTAGAAGATGATCCCAGCTCGACCATCTTCAGTTTTGATGAAATGTGTACAGGATGTACCTGAGGGCCCTACATGAACTTATGCAAAGTTTCAGGCTCACCTGTAACTTGGTTGAGGTGCTAGAGCCATTTTCGTGAAGACCACTTTTACAGAGACCGAAAAGTCGTGAAGAAATCGTCAGGTTTGGCATTTCACTGTTCCTAATGTAAAGAGCTAGACTCTTGCTTCTGGGTATAATGATAGAACTTTGTGTGCTCTACACACAAATGTTGCAAGAAGAGTTCATAGAGCAATGCATTTGGCATAATCTCAGTTCAAAGTGGACAACAAATCATGTCTCGAGAAATTTGCCCCATAGATTAACGAGGCATAAGTAGTGGAGAAAGTTCGCTATAAACCTGGTCTTTTGCCAAACTACTGTCCGTCTGGGTGTTTAGTATATCACAAATTTTGGCCTCGCTTGTGTGTTTAATTACTGTGCTACCATCCTGTAAATTTGCTAGAAAACATGAATTATCAAAATATACCCGTATTCAAAGTCATGTATCTCAAAATGGATACCTACTGCATTACATTCATTTACACCATTCAATAGTGCACATTTCATTCTATTAGAAAAACTTATTTTCATTTTGGTGTCTCTTTGGGTAAGGTGCAAAAAATTCGCCTAAACTATTGACTTTTTTGGTAATTCGCAAAGTCCTTGCATTGGTCCATGGTGGCTATGCCACTACCAATCTCAATACTAGTAACCCCATCGCCAAGGGGCCACGCCCAATAGCCATGCAAGATCACCCACGGGTGGGTTTCTTTACTGCAGGTTCCCAAGCCTGAAAGTGGGTGTCTAGCAGGTTCCCAAGCCGGAATGCGAATGAGTTTCGCTGTGGTTCTCAAGCCATAATACAGAATTCTTCAATTGTTAAATGTTTTAAATTTTTTGCTGATGTCGAAAACTTTTGCTTCCGGCAAACTGTATGCTGCCCCATCATTGAAGCAGCTGGGACTGGTGTGACTGCAATTATCTGTTGTTCTGGAATCCAGCATATGTCTCTTCTAGTAGGCCAATGAAATGACTGAACAGCTCCATGAGCATGCATGAAATTAATCAAGGCATCTTTTTCTTCAGATGAAACTTCACAGATATTTCCTATCCACCATTTTCCATCATAAACGCAAGCAACATATCGACCAGGCTGTACTTCATTAATGGCAACATGTTTAGTAGCAACTTTAGCATGTCGTTTAACAATTGCTATAAACGCCGATGTATCATTTGATACTCTGTGAATCTTAAGTCGCTTTTCATCAAGTGGTACAAAATGGTGTTGGTCTCTTGTACTAGACACTGTACATCCATCCTCAAAACGTTTCTCTTGATCAGTTTTTGCATCTTCATTAATTTTTTTAATATAAATAAGTTCAATGCCATGAATTTATTTATTTATTTATTTATTTATTTATTTTTGCAATATTCAAACAGATCAGATGGTGTTAAGATTTGGTTGTCAATTGAGAGTTAAAGGCAACCTCTTGCTGCTAAACGCTTAACTGTGGCCCCAATTCCGTCAAATGGTGATTTCCCATGACTTGTTCAGAAAAAATTCCATTCTGCAGTAATGCCAAAATCTTTTTGATGATGGCAAATATGTAGGAAGCTCTTAAAATTTTTGTACTGTGCTGCAGAACCGTCGCTAAAATTATGAATATGCTTAATTTCTTTAAAAATGCAATTAAGGGATTTGATCAAGTACGTTAAAAACACATGCGCTGCAACTGTGTCATGTCGGAGGCAATCACTGATTATGCAGTACCTGACACTCTTTAGGTCTTCATTACCTTCGTAGTAAATGACAAATTGATGTATTGTACCTTGACTATTGTCCCAATGGAATCCCTGCACTGCGTCTTGGACAAGAAAGGAGTAATTTTCTGCGAAATCCATTAATATAATCAATTCTCTTGGTTTGAGACCTTCTTTAGTGAACTGCAAATGCTTGCTCTGATGCTTTGCAATGTAGTGGTGAGTATAAAGGGCCAACAGTTTTGTAACTAATAGTTCAATGAATTCTTCAACTGTCATTTCTCTGGGTTCAGGTGTATCTCTATCAGTGCAAGTCCATTGTTTGAACTGAATTGTATCCTCAGGATCAATATCTGCAAAAGCGCTTTCCAAATATTCATTTAGAGCTTCTGTTCCTGGACATATTTCACAGCGATGAAGCATGCAATCCTTTGTTTCCGAGTTACAGACAATTTTGCTCAGTAAAATTTTGTAATCTTCTTTTATCGGGCTATGTGCCAATAGTAGTTTCACATTTTGATGAATTGCGCAGACACAATCTGAATGTGAACCAGCTGTGCCTACAGCCACACACCACTTTAGCCTTAATTCACAAAACTTGGAAAATCCAATTTCCGGTCCATTTTTATTGCGGTACGCAACAAACATTTCTTTTAAGTTGCTCAATAATAAGTATTTCTGTCTTTTAACCGTTTCTCGATCTATCGGAACAGTAATACAGTCCTTTTTTCCTGGACAAATTCGACTAAACGCTTCATCATAAAAATGTTCTATGACTCCTGCCTTCACATCCTCAGAAAGCTTTTTCCCACATTTACCTTTGGGCTGTGCCAATATTCATTGTTCAGCTTTTAACTTTCTAGCCTTCCTTACCATTCTTTCTGAAACACAAAATTCTTCCATAGTCTTTTTGATAGACCAGCTTTGGGGAACCAAGGTCAAAATTTGAATTTTCTCGTTATTATTTGATATATGTAATTTTTCTTTCAGTTCTTGGATCAGCTCAATGTAATCTGAACAAGTCAAGCATTGCTTGCTTGTGGATGGTTGCTCCAGTTCACTGGGATCAAGTCCTCCCACTTCTGCAACTTTCTTAATAATTGCACCTTCAACTTAATGTATTTTGCGCTTTGCATATCCTTTTGTATCCCTTGCACCAATTCGTTGAAATTTTAATCCTGATATTCCAAGAGATATTAAACTTGTATTCAAATTGTGACCAACTTTAGTCTCATCATTTTCATGGGACTGATATGTAATGTCCATTTGTGAATATTTCAGTGTGTCAAATTCTTTTCTACAGGAAGGGCACATTTTTTGGCCTGGTTTAAAATCAAACATGGTTATCCTTTTTAGTAGGTCAGCTGTTTCTATGTTGATTGAGCGCAAGCTTTTTCGTGTAGTGTGGTTTTCCTTGCCAAATGGGTTGCAGCATGATCTTTGCAAAAATTCAAATCTTTTTAGGAGTAAAGCTTCATGATGGAAGCATAGTTGAGTATTTTCAGTAGAGTGTAAATCACTCCGTCTGGTATATAATTCTTTTTCTTCTAAGGAAAGTTGTTTTTCAGCTTTCAGTCCTTTTAAGCCACTGTATGTCGTTAAATGGCATGGGGAATCAGTATTTCCAAAACTGCATACATTAACTTGATCTTGTTCTTCCATTTTAGCAACAACTTGATATGCTTCAGACCGTAAAATCAAATTGTCGAGTCCTAAATAAAGAAAATAAATAAAATTAATAAGCATTCAGCTTCCCAAAAATTATGTAGCAGTCTCTAGTACAGTTAAAAGGTTAAATTTAGCAATAAACTTGTCACAAACAGGTTTAAAATCACCGAAAAAACAGCAAAATTTATATTTAAACAATGAAGACACAATCAACAAAATTCCAAATTTTAGGCGACATTTTTGCACCTTACCCAAAGAGACACCAAAATGAAAATGAGTTTTTCTAATAGAATGAAATGTGCAGTGTTGAATAGTGTAAATGAATGTAATGCAGTAGGTGTCCATTTTGAGATACATGACTTTGAATACGGGTATATTTTGATAATTCATGTTTTTTAGCAAATTTACAGGATGGTAGCACAGTAATTAAACACACAAGCGAGGCCAAAATTTGTGATATACTAAACACCCAGGCAGTAGCTTGGCAAAAGACCAGGTTCATAGCGCACTTTCTCCACTACTTATGCCTCGTTAAACTATGGGGCAAATTTCTCGAGACATGATTTGTTGCCCACTTTGAACTGAGATTATGCCAAATGCATTGCTCTATGAACTCTTCTTGCAACATTTGTGTGTAGAGCACACAAAGTTCTACCATTATACCCAGAAGCAAGAGTCTAGCTCTTTTACATTAGGAACAGTGGAATGCCAAACCTGACGATTTCTTCACGACTTTTCGGTCTCTGTAAAAGTGGTCTTCACGAAAATGGCTCTAGCACCTCAACCAAGTTACAGGTGAGCCTGAACTTTGCATAAGTTCATGTAGGGCCCTCAGGTACATCCTGTACAAATTTCATCAAAATTGAAGATGGTCGAGCTGGGAGCCCTGGGACACTTCACGTGGAATGACTATTTAGTCTTACACGCGTATATTTCGGAACAATATTCTTCTGAATACACTGACTGTTGAACCAAATTTGTTGACCAGCGTTTGCTTTTTGTTTTACTAACATCTCGTAAATGACAGATATTTTTGCTGTGTTGTCACATTTGATTGCATTGATTAACTGTTCTGTCGGTTCTTGTTAGAATATTTTATACATTGTGGATGAAACACGCACAATTCGCAGCCTACTCTGATACCTTCATTCAAGGCATCAGCCTGAACTCACTAATATTAATGATTTAGTGTGTAATAATATTTAAAAAGAAACCATATGTTTAAATTGACATCACTACCACTCAATATTTCAATTTTCGTTTTTGGTAAGGTACGCAGATTATGTGAATTATTGAGAGAACTGATTATCTTGCTGCCCACAATTCAGAGGACGTAACTACTGAAAAATGCCATACTATATGTTACTTTTATTATTTGCCCCTAAAAAGGTTTACTTTGATTAATTCTTCATAATGGTGGTTTCATGGCTTCTGTTAATACTGATTTACTTTTATGATGTATATCGTTTCAGATATCGGGTTAAGCTGGAGATCTCTTAATGATAGTGTTTCTTCTTGGTTGTGTTTGACGCAGATAGCTGGTCGCAGAAATTCAGTAGCATACGAGGAAGCTTATGTAGTTTACACATTCTGTAATATATCATTTCCGCCCGCATCTCGTGGTCGTGCGGTAGCGTTCTCGCTTCCCACGCCCGGGTTTCCGGGTTCGATTCCCGGCGGGGTCAGGGATTTTCTCTGCCTCGTGATGGCTGGGTGTTGTGTGATGTCCTTAGGTTAGTTAGGTTTAACTAGTTCTAAGTTCTAGGGGACTGATGACCATAGATGTTAAGTCCCATAGTGCTCAGAGCCATATCATTTCCTGCGAGGCGGTGGATTCGTCCTCTTGGCTGTTAGCGACGTGAGAGCCGATATCCGGTTGATTTGCGCTTTGTCTAGCCTCCAGCCGACGGGTTAGTCTTTCCCAGATCCATCCGAAGTGATTTGTGGTCGTAACACATTAGGCAGGCTTAAGGGCCGGTGACATTCCCATGACAGTATGTGTTTTCCAGCACTTGTTTGAAATGTACTGAAGAAACCTGCTAGGAACCAGCACTTTCCAGCATAGTGCTGTTAGCGGGAGAAGGAAATGGCCAATGGGAGTGCTTGGATCGTGTTTGGCTAGGAGAGACGACTGTTCAGTTTTCGGGAGTTGTTGGCAGCTCGCGGGATCGAGGAGTCGTGTGGCTGCCCTCCCGGGTGCCGGAGGCAAACCTTTACTTTCTGGGTCACAAGTGGTGTTCAAACGAGTTTTCCATCTCTGAAGTTCGTACTTAGTGATCCTTATTGTCCAACGAAGCTATTTTTAAAATACGGTAAGCATACAAGAATGAGAAAGTGCATTCTCTTGCGCTTGTTTGGAATTTTGATGAATCATTGCCGGCCGGTGTGGCCAAGCGGTTCTAGGCGCTTCAGTCTGGAACCGCGCGACCGCTACGGTCGCAGGTTCGAATCCTGCCTCGGGCATGGATGTGTGTGATGTCCTTAGGTTAGTTAGGTTTAAGTAGTTCTAGGTTCTAGGGGACTGATGGCCTCAGATGTTAAGTCCCATAGTGCTCAGAGCCATTTGAACCATTTGATGAATCATTTACACTTGTCTGTGCAAGTGTTACGGTTTATTTGAGTGTACACATGTTCCGTAGGCAGAATCCTCATTTCGGGTTGTGGATCCATTTGCAAACTGGAGGCGGTGTTTATTGAAAGAGGTGGGTTCGTAGGATCTCCTTTAAACTAATACAAGGGCGTGCTGAAAATTAATGCCTCCAAATTTTTCATGTGAGACCTCTTAAAGTTTTTAAATAAAATAAACTTTATTAACATTCTACATCTTTATTCTTCATGTCTACATAGGGTGCAATGGGGCTATTTCACTGGGCTAATCCGCCTGAAATAAGAAATGTTGCAACAACGCGGTAGTTCCTCACAGAGTCAAGGTCGTAGTGGCTTCAGTGTGTGCCAGTTGACACGAGAGAAGAAGAAACTCTAGAGGTAAGCGAATTGTGATAGATTATTGCCATAGTTAAAGAATACAGCCTAACAAATTAAAGTGTACCATGCATAATCGTATAAGAACACAAGTTATCCAGTGTGAATCAAAAATTGTTGCTGGTTTTTCTTCACAAAGGTCTGATTTTGCCACGTCTTTCCGCTCAGATAAATTATTAGTTTAACTGATGTTTTGCTGCGAAATTCTAGAGAACATGTTTTCTTGGTTTCTTTTCAGTTGGTTGCCACATACAAAACGAAAAAGCCAAGTGCTTCACAGTCTGAGGAGGATATGAAACAAGCAGTAATAAGTTTTCTAGGCAGCTCCTCTGAAATGCGATCGTAAATAGACCAATAAGTTTTACTTATGGTAAATGCCTGTGATTCTAACACTGAAATGCACAGGAAGGCGTAGCGTCTTGACTGGGTGGAATAGCCCCACCATTTTTATATATTGTGATATCTGCCTTCTTCAGGTGTTTATTTAATAATTTCTTCTTTTAAAGAAGTTTCGACCTTGTGTATTGGAATGTATTCACAATTAACACACCATAATTGTATCACAAGGTCAGATTTTTCTTAAAAAGTTTCATTTCATATTACATAGGTCTTACAGTTAAAATAAGCGAAATGCCTCCGATGTATCCTATTTATTTCTTAACATAGCCACCCTGGCGACTAATGCATGTCTCCTAACGAGAGACCAGTTTGTTGATGTCGGTATGCAGAATGTTCGATTTTACTGTAGAGCCACAACCTCACCTCAGCTTGCACTGCTTCACTACTCTCAAAGTGAAGTCCTCAGAGGTGTTCCTTAAAGTTTGGAAACATGTGAAAATCGGGGGGACCAAGTACGGACAGTATGGAAGATGGCAGTGAACCCAAGGCGTCGGATTGTTGCACATCTCTGGACGAACTCTTATGCGGTTAGGACTCGATTACAGCACACTGTTTCTCACGCACCGACATGTTGCCTTCTAGCGGCAGAAGGCTCCAAATATGTAGACATGAAGAATAAAGGTATAGAATGCTAGTAAAGTTTGTTTTATTTAAAAAGCTTTAGCATTTGTCACACAAAAATTCGGTGGCATTACTTTTCAACACGCCCTCGTGTACAATTTTTGTTTCCGTGCAAATGCTGATGTTTCTGCGTAAGTTTTAACCTATTGAATTTCGGCTATTATCATGTTTTTTCTTTATGGGTATTGTCGGTGGAAGGAGCTCGGGACCAGATAGCGGCGCTGTGTTAATTGTTAGCTGTTACATTTTCCAGTCCGTATCTCGAAATATTGCCGAATATAGTTCGACAGCTGCAGGGTACTAATTATTGGTTTTGTAGCACCAACGAGTTTTAAACTTGTCTCGCTGGTCAAACCGATGCTGCCGACCCTTCTTAAGACTAGTTTGTTAAGTGTTGTGTAGAGAATTGATCCGGGTTCTCCAATAAAAGTTTGCTAGCTAATCCTCAGAGTACGACGCAAAATTTATCTCGCGTGTTACGAGCGTGTGTATTCCATCCGCAGCAGCGACTGCGACTTTGTGCGATGCCACGAAATCTCTACGAACGAGATGAAGGAATATTTCATCTACAGTTCTTTTTCACTGTCAAGTATTCCGGCCGTCGGTATAATCTAGTAGTGTATTCCTAATCATTCCCATATATTTCCACGGTTTAGGTCGTCTTATGGTTCCAAATACTAATGTAAAAATTACTAATTACTTTTACATTTGTTTTTATCATTGTTTAATTTACGTAATTAGAATTGTGTTAAAAAGTTCACTCTGCGCGCGCGCCCACACACACACACACACACACACACACACACACACACACACACACACAGAGAGAGAGAGAGAGAGAGAGAGAGAGAGAGAGAGATTGGCTATTGGCTGTGCTCCGCGATCAGCGCCACAAGTTAGGCCTGTAGCAAGCAGCCAACACTGACGTGTTGCCAACTTGCAGGCGCTTGGAGAACAATTCGGCTTGTAAGCAGTATACGTCAAATTCATTTAGCTTTATAGTTCTATTGTCCGGAATGTATTATTTGTAGGTATTGTGTTAGACTGTCAAATAAATTCTTGAACCCTTAGTGGAGTATAGAGATGCATTACTTTCAGAAACGTTATAATTGAGAAAGGTTTTCTTTCCTTGTCTGTATAACATAACTTCTTGAAGTATTGCTATTAACATATCTAACTCCATATAAATAACTAAACAAATAATATTTTTCTCGACAGTGCTTTCCAATCCGCTATCAGTCTAAAGTCTGCCACTTCAAACAGGATCTGGATGTCAATGATTGGCAGGTGAATGTAATCAGATGATATTATGAAAATTCATGCAGAAGTTAATTATTTATGGTATACATTATCTGTTGGGCTATGTTACACGAAATTAACTGATCAGTCATATGGCAACGAAGCGTTCTCGTGGCGTGCCATCGACAGCACTGTCTCCACCACAGTCTACCAAGTAACACTATTGTTTCGCGTTGTTGATATCTCGTTTACTTTTTTGGCTAATTTTATTCGAATGAAATGTTATACAGGCTCAAGGCAGATGCCTGCAATGTCTGATTTAAGGGAGCAGTTATGCCACGTGAAATACCACGTTACGTAAATATTTGAACTCTTCGAAGCACATTTGCGGAGAGGATGTTCTAGGTCACAGTGTTTCAAACCATTCTCCCAATTCAGAAGTGGTTTTCAATCAACTGAATATGACCCTCCACCGGGACAGCCTGTGACCTCCTCTGATAGAACCCACATTCAGGAAATCAACGATTTGGTGCAAGTTAACCGTCGTCTGCCGTAGGACTTGAGAAAGAGATTGGAATGTCAGTTTCTTCAGGTCAGTATATTCTAACCGAAAATTTTAACGTACATCGAGCTGCAGCATAGTTTTTTCGTTTGATTACCGAAGATTATAGATAACACTGTGTGAACACTGTTGGTTCTTGTATAAGCTGGTGGCGATGAAACATTCATGCACAAGGCGGTAACAGCACAGAGTCTCGATTTACGGCTACGACATGGAAACAAAAGTGAAACGAGACCTGAGTTCCTCCCGGTGGATACAACGTTCAAATAACTTACGAGAATGCAGCCGGGTGACGACGACAATCGCCGACATTTCGATAGGTGACCATTCTTTCATTTTCAAGGCAAAACTGCAGCAGGTAAGCGCTGTGGAAGTGAATTTTAAACCTTGGTTTGTACAGTAATTCCGGAAAGGTCACACACACACACACACACACACACACACACACACACACACACACACACACACACACACTAAACACTAGCGGAACTACACAACCGAAGATGACAGATGCCAGAAGTTAGCGATAGTGAAAATTACTAAACAACGTTTGAAGTAGCATTAACTCTGTCCCCTTTTCTTACATGGGAGAGCACCCCGGGGTGGCCGAGCGGTTCTAGGCGCTACAGTCTGGAACCGCGCGACCGCTACGGTCACAGGTTAGAATCCTGCCTCGGGCATGGATGTGTGTGATGTCATTAGGTTAGTTAGGTTTAAGTAATTCTAAGTTCTAGGGGACTGATGACCTCAGAAGTTAAGTCCCATAGTGCTCAGAGCCATTTGAACCATTACATGGGAGAGGAAAGGGTTCCCTTCAGAACTTAGCAAAAATTTCCGTTTCTATTTACAAGGTTACTTGCTAATTTAATCTCAACCTCTTCCTTAATAACACCATCCCAGTAGCTGGAAGTGCATGCTAGAATTTCCGTGTTGTATCTCATAGGGCGCCCGATGCCAAGACCATGTTCTGCAGTAGCCGATTTGCTCGACTGTTGTAAGCGTGCGTGACTTTCGAGGTTAGGTTTAGTGATGAATGAACGAATATATTTCGACATGTGTTGAGTTCCAGTTACTTTCTATTCATTGACCAGAACTATGAGCAGACAGATGTAGCTGCGATGCAAAGCCCGTTGTCACCTGTTATTGCAAATTTGTCTATGGAAAACTTCGAGGAACGTGCTTTGGGGTCGGCAACTTTGAAACTTGCGTGAGTTTTCTTTCTTTTTTTTTTTCACGCACGCTGACGATACTTTTTTCATCCCACGGCAGTGAGAATTTGAACAACTGTTTGGAACACCTGAATTCAGTCCACACGAATATTTGTTTCACGGTGGAGGTGAAAAAGAATGGCTGCCTTCCTTGCGCTGGTCAGGAGCAAGTTTGATGGTATATTGGGACATGCTGTTTATAGGAAGCCTACTCACATGACTTTTATCTACAGGCTGGTAGCTGTCACCATCCGGCTCAGTGAAAAAGGGGATACTTCGTAACTTGGTTCACAGGGCACACGTCATTCCAGACCCTGAGATTTAGTTAGCTGGTTAACCCATCTTCAGGTCACCTTCCGTCGGAATGGATATAGTGACTGACAGATCAGACGTGCGTTACGCGATCGACCAAACTTGCACCGTGTGAGTGATGATAACACCGAGTTGGCACTAATATCTACGACCTTTCTGCCTTAGGCAGGGAGCAACAAGATTGACCTTATTTTGCGGCAATATGATGAGAAACGTTTCCATCCGCCAGGGTAGCCGAGAGCGCTAACGCGCTGCTTCCTGGACTCGGATAGGTGCGCCGGCCCCGGATCGAATCCGCCCGGCGGATTAACGACGAGGGCCGATGTGCCGGCCAGCCGGGATCTACATCTACATCTACATCTACATTTATACTCCGCAAGCCACCCAACGGTGTGTGGCGGAGGGCACTTTACGTGCCACTGTCATTATCTCCCTTTCCTGTTCCAGTCGCGTATGGTTCGCGGGAAGAACGACTGTCTGAAAGCCTCTGTGCGCGCTCTAATCTCTCTAATTTTACATTCGTGATCTCCTCGGGAGGTATAAGTAGGGGGAAGCAATATATTCGATACCTCATCCAGAAACGCACCCTCTCGAAACCTGGCGAGCAAGCTACACCGCGATGCAGAGCGCCTCTCTTGCAGGGTCTGCCACTTGAGTTTGTTAAACATCTCCGTAACGCTATCACGGTTACCAAATAACCCTGTGACGAAACGCGCCGCTCTTCTTTGGATCTTCTCTATCTCCTCCGTCAACCCGATCTGGTACGGATCCCACACTGATGAGCAATACTCAAGTATAGGTCGAACGAGTGTTTTGTAAGCCACCTCCTTTGTTGATGGACTACATTTTCTAAGGACTCTCCCAATGAATCTCAACCTGGTACCCGCCTTACCAACAATTAATTTTATATGATCATTCCACTTCAAATCGTTCCGCACGCATACTCCCAGATATTTTACAGAAGTAACTGCTACCAGTGTTTGTTCCGCTATCATATAATCATACAATAAAGGATCCTTCTTTCTATGTATTCGCAATACATTACATTTGTCTATGTTAAGGGTCAGTTGCCACTCCCTGCACCAAGTGCCTATCCGCTGCAGATCTTCCTGCATTTCGCTACAATTTTCTAATGCTGCAACTTCTCTGTATACTACAGCATCATCCGCGAAAAGCCGCATGGAACTTCCGACACTATCTACTAGGTCATTTTTATATATTGTGAAAAGCAATGGTCCCATAACACTCCCCTGTGGCACGCCAGAGGTTACTTTAACGTCTGTAGATGTCTCTCCATTGAGAACAACATGCTGTGTTCTGTTTGCTAAAAACTCTTCAATCCAGCCACACAGCTGGTCTGATATTCCGTAGGCTCTTACTTTGTTTATCAGGCGACAGTGCGGAACTGTATCGAACGCCTTCCGGAAGTCAAGGAAAATGGCATCTACCTGGGAGCCTGTATCTAATATTTTCTGGGTCTCATGAACAAATAAAGCGAGTTGGGTTTCACACGATCGCTGTTTCCGGAATTCATGTTGATTCCTACATAGTAGATTCTGAGTTTCCAAAAACGACATGATACTCGAGCAAAAGACATGTTCTAAAATTCTACAACAGATCGACGTCAGAGAGATAGGTCTATAGTTTTGCGCATCTGCTCGACGACCCTTCTTGAAGACTGGGACTACCTGTGCTCTTTTCCAATCATTTGGAACCTTCTGTTCCTCTAGAGACTTGCGGCACACGGCTGTTAGAAGGGGGGCAAGTTCTTTCGCGTACTCTGTGTAGAATCGAATTGGTATCCCGTCAGGTCCAGTGGACTTTCCTCTGTTGAGTGATTCCAGTTGCTTTTCTATTCCTTGGACACTTATTTCAATGTCAGCCATTTTTTCGTTGGTGCGAGGATTTAGAGAAGGAACTGCAGTGCGGTCTTCCTCTGTGAAACAGCTTTGGAAAAAGGTGTTTAGTATTTCAGTTTTACGCTTGTCATCCTCTGTTTCAATACCATCATCATCCCGGAGTGTCTGGACATGATGTTTCGAGCCACTTACTGATTTAACGTAAGACCAGAACTTCCTAGGATTTTCTGTCAAGTCGGTACCTAGTATTTTACTTTCGAAAAGTAAAACAGTAAAAGTAAAGGAATAGACAGTTTTAGGCGGTTTTCCACATCCCGCTAGGTGAATACCGAGCTGGTCCCCATGTACCGCCTCAGTTCCACGGCTCGTAGACATCTAAACACATTCGAAGTATTCCATGGATTACACTCGACGCAGACAGTTGGTGGGGGGGGGGGGGGTATGGAGTGGCAGCAGGAAGGGCATCCAGCCACCCCTTAACCATTAACATGCCAAATCCGATTAACGATGGCTGACCCTGCGTAACTGTAGGACAAGGCTCAAGCGATAGAATGATGACAAATGTTTCCAGACAGCCATCTAAAACAAGGGTCCTTTAACGTTTGCGTAAGGCGAGTGTCTTATCGTATTCCTTGTGGTTGTGTCATGCACTCTATCGGAAAAAAAGCACACCAAGAACGAATTATAGATACGGGACGGAAATCTGTATATGTGATGCGCACATACAGACAAACAAATGATTAAAATTTCAGAAAACTTGCATTTGAGCAAGATAATGCCTGCCACACACGGTGAGAGTTTTTACTGCTTATCTTCGTGTTTTCCAAACCCTAACTTGGCCAGCAAGATCGCCGGATTTCTCCACTATTGAGAACGTTTCGAGCATTATGGGCAGGGCCCTCCAACCAGCTCGTGATTTTGACGATATAACGCACCAGTCGGATGGATCGTTCCACAAAATCCCTCAAGAGGACATCAAGCAATTCTGTCAGTCAATGCCAAGCCAAATAACTGCTTGCATAAGGGCCAGAGATGGACCAAAGCAGCCGGCCAGAGTGGCCGAGCGGTTCTAGGCGCTACAGTCTGGAACCGCGCGACCGTTTCGGTCGCAGGTTCGAATCCTGCCTCGGGCATGGATGTGTGTGATGCCCTTAGGTTAGTTAGGTTTAAGTAGTTCTAGGGGACTGATGACCTCAGAAGTTAAGTCCCATAGTGCTCAGAGCCATTTGAACATTTTTTGGAGCAAAACGTTATTGGCTTGAGCCATTTGTGAAGCTCTTCCTGTTGAATAAATCAGTTTTTCTCTAAGATTGTAATTATTTGTTTGTCTGTAGATGTACATCACATCCATCGATTTCTGTTTTTTCTCTTAGAGTGTGTGTTGGTCAGACTATGAGGATGTCTTGGCAACTGTCATCCTATGGAATATAGCAGCACGGAGATTCTAGTATGCACTTCCATCTGTTGGGATACTATTATCAAGAAGCGGTTGAGATTAAATTAGTAGGTAACCTTGTAAAGAGGAATAGAAGTTTGTTTAAATTCTACATGGAATCCTCCTGTCTCCCTTGTCAAAGAAACAGAGAGACAGAGTTGCCGACACTTCACCTGTTGTTTAGTAATTTTCATTATCGGTAACTTCGGGTGCCTTGAAAGTGATAGGGTGGTCACCTGTCGAAATATCGGCGGTTGTCGACGTCGTCATCCGGCTACATTATCGTAATTTACATGAACAAAAGTGAAAAGATCGCAGTGCGTTACAAACTCTCGATCGAGAGTTAAAGTGATGCACACTACTCGTTTTTTCGGACGGCAATGAAATTGAGAATTTCAAGATTTTGCCTTAAGGTCGAACACCCCTTCATAATTACTATGAAAGCAATTTGAAAAGGTGGCAAAAGAAAAATGATCAAAAGACATCGCAGTTGTGGCAAAGCAGCTCATGGTTTCGTAAAGATAACAAACTGCGTGATCATTCAGCATAGTGAGCAGAAAATTCTGTTCATAAATTTTGACGAATGTCCTCCCCAAGACACACTATTCCCTGTAACCCGCACTATGCTACTTTTATTGTTTTCGAAATTACAATCAGCGCTGAAATGAACACGTTTCGATACAACTGATGAGATTAACGAGAATTCACCACAGACGCCAAAGGAGAGTTAAAAGAATGCTTTCCACAACACCACATAGAAATGGAAATATTGCTGTGTGTACTTTGAAGGAGCCAAGGTCAAAACATCTATAAGTTGAACATATATGTTATTAAAATGTTAGCTTTTTTTCCTGCAGACATTGCACTTGGAAACGTAAAGATTTAAAATGGAGAGAATTCGTAATTACGTGACCGTCAGTCTTACTGCAGTGGCTCCCTTCGTGTATTGGAATATTACTTCGGGAATCCCTAAGCGTTAGGACACGAAAGGCTTCCTAACCATTCTCACGTAAACTGCAAACGTATACCGATGATTACCTGCAGAACAATATTTTAGAGATTTCCGAGTTCAAAAGTGATGGCCTGAAAGAACTGACTGGTGTTGTTCCGGAATCCTGTTGTTGCAGCTATCTAACCGGAAACCAAAGTGAAAAGCCGTATATGAAGTTAAAAAAATTACTTGACACAAAGAGACTACTATCGCACATATGAAAAGATGTGACGAACGCCCATAGAGAACAGTTAATTCCATACAGAAATGCAACGAAAATATTGTTTATAAATCTGGACGTTTGGCTGTTCGTACTTGATTTGCTCAAGGAAAGACAGATCGGCACTCGGCCTACTGTGTCAGCATTGATGGCCGTAGAAGCACCCTGCTACGGCAATAAAGCTAACGCTGAAAGTAAAGTTAACTGTTTTAGAGAAAGTGAGAAAGATGTAAGTTAAAAGGTTAATAAAGTGATGCATACTGATGAGCGGAGACATTATGAGTATTGCCCAACGCGAGACTTAATGCCGCCTGGTGGCGATATGGGCACATGACTCGATTGGGAGAGTATATAAGCAGAATGAGGAATCATTCTAGCGACGATAAGGACGACAAATGGGGAAATCCACTGACATGAGTGACTTTGACAAAAGGCAGATTAGTCCAGCGCCTCGGAACGAGCATCTGAGAATCCGCCAGGTTGGTCGGCTGTTCGCGGGCTGTTGTGAGCATCTTTGGAACGTATTAAAGACGGTGAAACTACGAGTGGACAAGACGTTGGACGTCCAGGCCGTATCACAGAACGAAGAGGTCGGAGGCTTGCCCACAGGATAGGCAGGGATCTGAGGAAGATCTGATGACAAAATACTGATGCAGGAACAGTCTTCCTGGGTACACCGTTAACGGCCATTGCTGAATATGGGGTTCAGCAACGCACGACCTCTTCATGTTCCCATGCTGACTCAATTACAACGTCAGTTACAATGGACACAGGTTCATCTACATTATACTGTGTCTCAGTGGGAATGTCTCAACTGGTTGCATAAATCACGTTTCTTGTTATACTAAATCGAAGATGGTGTTCGTATAGGCCGTAATCCAGGAGAACGGCTGGTCGAAACAACGCACCGCGCCGCGTGCGCAGCGCTGTGGGGTAAGGGAGGGGGGGGGGGGGGCAGTATTGTGCTATGAGTGACGTTCACCAGGGCTTGTGTGGAACGTGTGGTAGTAATCGAAGGTACCATGACAGCTGTGGACTACGCGAATGTAATTGCCGACCACCTGGACCCTTTCATGATTGCCTTCCCCGACAGCGAGGGCATCTCCAAGCAGGGTAACTACCCGTGTCACAAGCCCAGAATCGTGCTACATACGTTTAAGGACTTCCCCATGAACCATCGACCTTGCCGTTGGTGGGGAGGCTTGCGTGCCTCAGGGATACAGATGGCCGTACCGTAGGTGCAACCACAACGAAGGGGTATCTGTTGAGAGGCCAGACAAACGTGTGGTTCCTGAAGAGGGGCAGCAGCCTTTTCAGTAGTTGCAGGGGCAACAGTCTGAATGATTGACTGATCTGGCCTTGCAACATTAACCAAAACGGCCTTGCTGTGCTGGTACTGCGAACGGCTGAAAGCAAGGGGAAACTACGGCCGTAATTTTTCCCGAGGGCATGCAGCTTTACTGTATGGATAAATGATGATGACGTCCTCTTGGGTAAAATATTCCGGAGGTAAAATAGTCCCCCATTCGGATCTCCGGGCGGGGACTACTCAAGAGGACGTCGTTATCAGGAAAACGAAAACTGGCGTTCTACGGATCGGAGCGTGGAATGTCAGACCCCTTAACCGAGCAGGTAGATTAGAAAATTTAAAAAGGGAAATGGATAGGTTAAAGTTTGATATAGTGGGAATTAGTGAAGTTCGGTGGCAGGAGGAACAAGACTTTTGGTCCGGTGAATACAGGGCTATAAACACAAAATCAAATAGGGGTAATGCAGGAGTAGGTTTAATAATGAATAAAAAATAGGAGTGCGGGTAAGCTACTACAAACAGCATAGTGAACGCATTATTGTGGCCAAGATAGACACGAAGCCCACGCCTACTACAGTAGTACAAGTTTATATGCCAACTAGCTCTGCAGATGACGAAGAAATTGATGAAATGTATGATGAGATAAAAGAAATTATTCAGGTAGTGAAGGGAGACGAAAATTTAATAGTCATGGGTGACTGGAATTCGAGAGTAGGAAAAGGGAGAGAAGGAAACGTAGTAGATGAATATGGATTGAGGCTAAGAAATGAAAGAAGAAGCCGTCTGGTAGAGTTTTGCACAGAGCATAACTTAATCATAGCTAACACTTGGTTCAAGAATCATGAAAGAAGGTTGTATACATGGAAGAATCCTGGAGATACTAGAAGGTATCAGATAGATTATATAATGGTAAGACAGAGATTCAGGAACCAGGTTTTAAATTGTAAGACATTTCCAGGGGCAGATGTGGACTCTGACCACAATCTATTGGTTATGAACTGCAGATTAAAACTGAAGAAACTGCAAAAAGGTGGGAATTTAAGGAGATGGGACCTGGATAAACTGAAAGACCCACAGGTTGTACAGAATTCCAAGGAGAGCATAAGGGAACAATTGACAGGAATGGGGGAAAGAAGTACAGTAGAAGAAGAATGGGTAGCTCTGAGGGATGAAGTAGTGAAGGCAGCAGAGGATCAAGTAGGTAAAAAGACGAGGGCTAGTAGAACTCCTTGGGTAACAGAAGAAATGTTGAACTTAATTGACGAAAGGGGAAAATATAAAAATGCAGTAAATGAAGCAGGCAAAAAGGAATACAGACGTCTCAAAAATAAGATAGACAGGAAGTGTAAAATGGCTAAGCAGGGATGGCTAGAGGACAAATGTAAGGATGTAGAGGCTTATCTCACTAGGGGGTAAGATAGATACTGCCTACAGGAAAATTAAAGAGACCTTTGGAGATACGAGAACCACTTGTATGAACATCAAGAGCTCAGATGGAAACCCAGTTCTAAGCAAAGAAGGGAAAGCAGAAAGGTGGAAGGAGTATATAGAGGGTCTATACAAGGGCGATGTACTTGAGGACAATATTATGGAAATGGAAGAGGATGTAGATGAAGATGAAATGGGAGATACGATACTGCGTGAAGAGTTTGACAGAGCACTGAAAGACCTGAGTCGAAACAAGGCCCCGGGAGTAGACAACATTCCATTAGAACTACTGACGGCCTTGGGAGAGCCAGTCCTGACAAAACTCTACCATCTGGTGAGGAAGATGTATGAGACAGGCGAAATACTCTCAGACTTCAAGAAGAGTATAATAATCCCAATCCCAAAGAAAGCAGGTGTTGACAGATGTGAAAATTACCGAACTATCAGTTTAATAAGTCACAGCTGCAAAATACTAACGCGAATTCTTTACAGACGAATGGAAAAACTAGTAGAAGCCGACGTCGGGGAAGATGAGTTTGGATTCCGTAGAAATACTGGAACACGTGAGGCAATACTGACCTTACGACTTACCTTAGAAGAAAGATTAAGGAGAGGCAAACCTACATTTCTAGCATTTGTAGACTTAGAGAAAGCTTTAGACAATGTTGACTGGAATACTCTCAAATTCTGAAGGTGGCAGGGGTAAAATACAGGGAGCGAAAGGCTATTTACAATTTGTACAGAAACCAGATGGCAGTTATAAGAGTCGAGGGGCATGAAAGGGAAGCAGTGGTTGGGAAGGGAGTGAGACGGGGTTGTAGCCTCTCACCGATGTTATTCAATCTGTATATTGAGCAAGCAGTAAAGGAAACAAAAGAAAAATTCGGAGTAGGTATTAAAATCCATGGAGAAGAAATAAAAACTTTGAGGTTCGCCGATGACATTGTAATTCTGTCAGAGATAGCAAAGGACTTGGAAGAGCAGTTGAACGGAATGGACAGTGTCTTGAAAGGAGGATATAAGACGAACATCAACAAAAGCAAAACGAGGATAATGGAATGGAGTCGAATTAAGTCGGGTGATGCTGAGGGAATTAGATTAGGAAATGAAGCACTTAAAGTAGTGAACGAGTTTTGCTATTTGGGGAGCAAAATAACTGATGATGGTCGAAGTAGAGAAGATATAAAATGTAGACTGGCAATGGCAAGGAAAGCGTTTCTGAAGAAGAGAAATTTGTTAACATCGAGTATAGATTTAAGTGTCAGGAAGTCGTTTCTGAAAGTATTTGTATGGAGTGTAGGCATGTATGGAAGTGAAACATGGACGATAAATAGTTTGGACAAGAAGAGAATAGAAGCTTTCGAAATGTGGTGTTACAGAAGAATGCTGAAGATTAGATGGGTAGATCACATAACTAATGATGAAGTATTGAACAGAATTGGGGAGAAGAGGAGTATGTGGCACAACTTGACAAAAAGAAGGGACCGGTTAGTAGGACATGTTCGGAGGCATCAAGGGATCACAAATTTAGCATTGGAGGGCAGCGTGGAGGGTAAAAATCATAGAGGGAGACCAAGAGATGAATACACTAAGCAGATTCAGAAGGATGTGGGTTGCAGTAAGTACTGGGAGATGAAGAAGCTTGCACAGGATAAGGTAGCATGGAGAGCTGCGCCAAAACAGTCTCAGGACTGAAGACCACAACAACAACAACAACAACGTTTAAGGAACATAATAGTGAACTCAGGTTGATATCTTGACCACCAAATTCGCCTGATTTTAACCCAGTGTAACACTCCTGGGACGCTCGGACGCCAGCACCGCACCCACAAGCAACTGCCCAGTAATTTACCGGAATTGCGTTACCTGTGCGTAGACTCTGTTGCTGCGCACATCGCAAATCCTGCTTTGTCAGATCTGTGTCATGCAAAATAGCTGCTGCTGTTTTGCGTTGTAAAGGTGGATCAACAGGCTATTAAGCAGTTTGTCGTAATGGCTTTTGCTCTTCCTATACTGTATTTACAATTATCGAAGCAACACAAGTACTGATTCATTAGATGCCAGAGAAAATTATGAATAACCTTCAGAATGAGAGGCGAGGTACTGGCAGAAGGAAAGCTGTGAGGACGGAGCGTGAGTCGTGCTTGGGTAGCTCAGTTGGTAGAGCACTTGCCCGCGAAAGGCAAAGGTCCCGAGTTCGAGCCTCAGTCAGGCACACAGTTTTAATTTGCCAGGAAGTAATCACCCTGAATGCCTTAGGGAAATCACGAAAAAACACGAGATTACTGGGCGTGATTCAGCGTCCCATTTATCTTAAAAACGAGTGCAGTGACCCATTCACTGCATCACCTAGCTCAGTAAAATGAAGTGATTATAATTGGTGTTTTTGTGAATGGCCGTTGGCCACGCGATTTCAGAAGTTCACAACCAATCTACGTTATATGGTTAGATGCTGCTTCTTTTGAGTGGCGGATTGTATCTCATGTACCGAAAAAATGAAAAGGCAGAGTTCGTTAATGTAGAAGCTTCCTAATGCCAGAAACCGTATTTCCCTATTTCAGTGGCTTCAGAATAGAACTTCTTCAGCACCGGCAGGATGTGTGTTCCGCGTATTGACTTACGTAATTCTCGTATCACAAATTTGTGTCAAAAATGAACGTTACGTCAAAAATGAGTTATTTCATTGAGACACAATTAACCAGTGTTGCTAGTTACTCAGAAGTACTTCTTGGTGGTGTTATTGAAATGAAATATTAAATTACAAAAAGAAAAGAAAGAAAGAGAGAAAGAAAGAAAAAGGAGGAGGAGAGAGAGAGAGAGAGAGAGAGAGAGAGAGAGAGAGAGAGAGAGAGAGAAGGGGGGGGGGGAAGTGATTAGTGCCGTCTTGGCAGTGTTTCATATAGTATTAGTACTATTAGAAGCGACTTCGTGCTGGAGTTAACGCAATGTGTAGGTCGTTTCGTCGTCCAACTGCGAGTGTGACTTGTACACTCTTGGAAATTGAAATAAGAACACCGTGAATTCATTGTCCCAGGAAGGGGAAACTTTATTGACACATTCCTGGGGTCAGATACATCACATGATCACACTGACAGAACCACAGGCACATAGACACAGGCAACAGAGCATGGACAATGTCGGCACTAGTACAGTGTATATCCACCTTTCGCAGCAATGCAGGCTGCTATCCTCCCATGGAGACGATCGTAGAGATGCTGGATGTAGTCCTGTGGAACGGCTTGCCATGCCATTTCCACCTGGCGCCTCAGTTGGACCAGCGTTCGTGCTGGACGTGCAGACCGCGTGAGACGACGCTTCATCCAGTCCCAAACATGCTCAATGGGGGACAGATCCTGAGATCTTGCTGGCCAGGGTAGTTGACTTACACCTTCTAGAGCACGTTGGGTGGCACGGGATACATGCGGACGTGCATTGTCCTGTTGGAACGGCAAGTTCCCTTGCCGGTCTAGGAATGGTAGAACGATGGGTTCGATGACGGTTTGGATGTACCGTGCACTATTCAGTGTCCCCTCGACGATCACCAGTGGTGTACGGCCAGTGTGGGAGATCGCTCCCCACACCATGATGCCGGGTGTTGGCCCTGTGTGCCTCGGTCATATGCAGTCCTGATTGTGGCGCTCACCTGCACGGCGCCAAACACGCATACGACCATCATTGGCACCAAGGCAGAAGCGACTCTCATCGCTGAAGACGACACGTCTCCATTCGTCCCTCCATTCACGCCTGTCGCGACACCACTGGAGGCGGGCTGCACGATGTTGGGGCGTGAGCGGAAGACGGCCTAACGGTGTGCGGGACCGTAGCCCAGCTTCATGGAGACGGTTGCGAATGGTCCTCGCCGATACCCCAGGAGCAACAGTGTCCCTAATTTGCTGGGAAGTGGCGGTGCGGTCCCCTACGGCACTGCGTAGGATCCTACGGTCTTGGCGTGCATCCGTGCGTCGCTGCGGTCCGGTCCCAGGTCGACGGGCACGTGCACCTTCCGCCGACCACTGGCGACAACATCGATGTACTGTGGAGACCTCACGCCCCACGTGTTGAGCAATTCGGCGGTACGTCCACCCGGCCTCCCGCGTGCCCACTATACGCCCTCGCTCAAAGTCCGTCAACTGCACATACGGTTCACGTCCACGCTGTCGCGGCATGCTACCAGTGTTAAAGACTGCGATGGAGCTCCGTATGCCACGGCAAACTGGCTGACACTGACGGCGGCGGTGCACAAATGCTGCGCAGCTAGCGCTATTCGACGGCCAACACCGCGGTTCCTGGTGTGTCCGCTGTGCCGTGCGTGTGATCATTGCTTGTACAGCCCTCTCGCAGTGTCCGGAGCAAGTATGGTGGGTCTGACACACCGGTGTCAATGTGTTCTTTTTTCCATTTCCAGGAGAGTATTTTCGCGTTAATAACGCCCAGATTTTACGCGCTTGGCTGCACAGCGTACATCCTTTGCATCCAGATTTTGGCGTCCTGCCATTTAGTATGCGATTTTAGGAGTTCACAACCAATCTACGTGATATTTGGGTTGTTATCTTCTCTGCTGCACTGGGATATTCCATAAATTCTAAATGAAGCCGCAGACAGTATCATAAATCTTTTCTTGCGTTTAAGGGCTCATCTAACATACAATGTCACTTTAATTTCCAAGTATGCACCAGTTCTAACAGATGCTTATGGAAAGTTTGTAAAAACAGCAATAATACAACATATGAGCAGCTTTTGATTCAGTTACCACGTTGTTGCAATTCTTACCTCCTGAACACTTGATTTTCGTCTTAGTAACCAATGTTTCACATAATGGTACATACAAGTATCGTTGATAAAATTGCACCTTGTTTTTTCCTGTGATACAAATTCTCCCTTGCGCATTATCGTGTTACGCAACATGAATTCTTTATCTACGCCTGTATTTGTGCGGTGCGAATAATTATAAAATGTGTAGCAGTGCGTATCTTTTATTACACCATACGTTGGGATTCCTTCAAAATCAGGTATGTTGGTGTGTTGTTGTTGTTGTGGTCTTCAGTCCTGAGACTGATTTGATGCAGCTCTCCATGCCATTTAATCATACAGTAAAGCTGCATGCCCTCGGGAAAAATTACGGCCGTAGTTTCCCCTTGCTTTCAGCCGTTCCCAGTACCAGCACAGCAAGGCCGTTTTGGTTATTGTTACAAGGCCAGATCAGTCAATCATCCAGACTGTTGCCCTTGCAACTACTGAAAAGGCTGCTGCCCCTCTTCAGGAACCACACGTTTGTCTGGCCTCTCAACAGATACCCCTCCGTTGTGGTTGTACCTACGGTACGGCTATCTGTATCGCTGAGACACGCAAGCCTCCCCACCAACGACAAGGTCCATGGTTCATGGGGGGGCAATGTTGGTGTGTGAGAGGAAAACTGCTTGTATGCCGGTGTGTATCACAATAATTTTATCGTAATATGTTCTGTGGCATCAATGCGTAGAGGGCTAAACAATTATCTGCTTCGCCCTGAAATTATTGCTGTTTATACAGTGTCGTTGTACCGCAGTTGGCTCCAATAACAATTCGCTCTGTCAAATTGTTCAATTGGCTCTGAGCACTATGGGACTTAACTTCTGAGGTCATCAGTCCCATAGAACTTAGAACTACTTAAACTTAACTACCCTAAGGACATCACACACATCCATGCCCGAGGCAGGATTCGAACCTACGACCGTAGCGGTCGCGCGGTTCCAGAGTGTAGCGCCTAGAACCGCTCGACCACTCCGGCCGGCACGCACTGTCCTTCCTTGTATATGATCCGATGTCTCCTGTTCGTCCTGCTCCTCTGATCAACATTCCAGTAAGAGTTCCCAGTTGTTGAGTAAAGAATATATTTCCCGTTAGCATACAAAGGAACCGTAACCAGCAATTTGCTTTACCTAGAACTAAGAAAATGCGATCTCTGCAACTAATATTTCCACAATTTACTTCCAAATATTTATTTGACGTAGCTACCTTCTAGTTTACTCATTAATCCTTTAATCTTTGTAGAAGACAGTGGGTGGGCGTCGGCTGGTCGGTTTGAATAAAACAACAGTATACTTTCAGCCTTAAATTTTGAAGTTTGTATTAAGCTGCCGGTTTCGATGTTACGTCATCAGGCCGTCAGTTTGTAATGTAATATCAAAAGTGATAGCTTAATAAAGAGTTCAAAATATACGGCTGAAGGTGTACTGCTGTTTGCTTCACATTAATCCTGTTATCAAAGGTTACCTGCCTCCGTAACCGAAGTCGCTAACACACGCCTGTGCGTTGGCGTTCGACTCGGAAAAAGCAATTTCGATTCTTGAAGGTTAATGAAATTTTCGCCGCCAGTATTTGGCCGGTAAGCGGAAGACAAGTTTTGGCCTAAAGATCCTGATCACCAGACTTCGCACTAATGTCCTGGGTTAAATTCCAAAGCTCTCCGCAGCATCTCATGGAGTGAGGGCGTGTCACGCTGTTGATGGACTGTCAGATGAGGACGTTAAGCTCGGCGGCTCTCTTTGGTGCTGTTGTATAGAAATAGGCTGTGTCCCGCCAACAGGTTTCACCCTCTCCTTTCTGTCATCACACACACACACATACACACACACAAACACACACACACACACACACACACACACACACACACACACAACCCTCACAATTCTCGAGGAAAGATGCCATTGAGGGCAGAAGAAAAATTACATTGCCAAGACCGTCTATAAAGGGAGGTGAGTGATGTAGAACGTTGGTTCTATCGATCAGTTCTGCTGCCATTTTAAAATAGGGTGTGTGACCTCTGATGTTTTCCAATCATAAGGCACAGTACTGTGTTGGAGATGTCTTCGATAAATTAGTTCATGTATGTTGATTAATGAAAAGAAAGAATGATTAACATCATTGTTATTGCACTGAAGTGCCAAAGAAAAATGATTAACATCATTGTTATTGCACTGAAGTGCCAAAGAAACTGGTTTAGGCATGCGTATTCAAAAACAGAGATATGTAAACAGGCAGAATACCACGCTGCGGTCGGCAACGACTATATAAGATAACAAGTGTCTGGCGCAGCTGTTAGATCGGTTAGTGCAGCTACAATGGCAGGTATCTAGATCTAAGTGGGCTTGAACGTGGTGTTGCAGTCGGCGCGCGAGCGTTGGGACACAGAATCTCCGAGGTAGCGATGAAGTGGGGGTTTTCCTGTACGACCATTTTACGAGTGTACCGTGAATATCAGAACCCCGGCAAAACATCAAATCTCCGACAACGCTGCTGCCGGAAAAAGATCCTGCAAGAACGGGAACAACGACGACTGAAGAGAATCGATTCAACATGATAGTAGTGTAACCCTTCCGCAAATTACTGCAGATTTCAATGCTAGGCAGCGTGCGAAGCCATTCAACGAAACATCATCGATATGGGCTTTCGGAGCCGAAAGCCCCCTCGTTTACACTTGATGACTCTCACGACACAAAGCTTTACGCCTCGCCTGAGCCCGTCATAACCGACATTGGACCGTTGATGACTGGAAACATGTTGCCTGGTGGGACGAGTCTCGTTTCAAATTGTATCGATTGGATGGACGTGTACGGGTATGGGGACAACCTCATGAATCCATGGACCCTGCATGTCAGCAGTTGACTGTTCAAACTTGTGGAGGCTCTGTAATGGTGTGGGGTGTGTGCAGTTGGAATGATATGGGACCCCTGATAGGTCTAGACACGACTCTGATAGGTGACATGTACGAAAGCATCCTGTCTGATCACCTACACCCGTGCATGTCCATTGTCCATTCCGATGGACTTTGGCATTTCCAGCAGGACAATGCATCATCCCACACGTCCAGAATTGGTACAGAGTGGCTCCAGGGAACACTCTTCTGATTTTAAACACTTCCGCTGGCCACGAAACGCCCCAGACATGAACACATTGAGCATATCTGGGATGCCTTGCAACGTACTGTTCTGAAGATATCTTCACCCTCTCGTACTCTTACCGGATTTATGGTCAGCCCTGCAGGATTCATGATGTCGTTTCCCTCTAGCACTACTTCTGACATTAGTCGCGTCCGTGTCACGTCGTGTTGCGGCACTTCAGCGTGCTCGCGGGGGTCCTATGCGGTATTAGGCGGGTGTATCAGTTTCTTTGGCTCTTCAGTTTACTACTACTACTATTACTTGGCGCCCAGGGCAATAGGTCACGAAACTGTTGCTGCTAGTGGTAATCTTCCTTCTTTGATTGCCTCACGGAGGTACACACTGAAAGAAGGAGAAATAAATAAACTGTACAAACAAAAGGGATCAAATTCTCCATCGACTCCAAAAGTCTGCAGCTTAAATAGCTTTTACTTGAGTTTCGGAATGATGAGCCATATTACAGGTTTCCTTCATCTTCCTACATATTTACTACGCGTCTTGCAGCTCCCACATTCTCACTTCTGTCTCTTGTGATTTGTCGCAACGCTTCAGGCTCTTCTTGCATCGTCTCACGAAGAGTCCTCAACCTATTTAGTGTCAACCATGTTGTGACCAGCAGCATATTCGATTATAGCTGTGTTCGGCGAAACCTAGATAATGATAGAATAGGCTCCGTCGTCTGCAGAAAACCTTTATTAATCTCAGATATGGAAGCTTGCAATACACTGCAAATCAAGGCGGTATCTGGTGCCTTCTTCTTCTTCCTCTTCTTTTTCTTCTTCTTTGGTTCTGCCCCTGTACTTCGCCTTACTGAATTATGATCGCTTACACAAATAAACTATCCAGGTCCCCTTTTTCGTCTTTCGTGGAGCACTGATACGACGTGTGTTGTAATGAGGTTTCAGAACTAATCATCTTCTCTGGCCAACCACGCTGAGTGTAATCGACGTGAAAAGGGCTGGTGGAGGTGGAGGACCTAATGAGTGATGTGTGTGACCAGATGCGTTGCAAGATGCCAGCGCCATAAGCACGAAAACATTAGAGGATGCATACGTCCGCCCCCGGTAGCTGAATGGTCAGCGTCACGGATTGTCAATCCTCTTGGCCCGGGCTCGATTCCCGGATGGGTCGGGTAATTTTCTCCGTCCAGGGACTGGGTGTTGTGCTGTCCTCCTCATCATCATCATCCTTTCATCCCCATCGACTTCAGGTCGCCGAAGTGGCGTCAAATTGAAAGACCGGCAGCTGGCGAACGGTCAGCCCGACAGGGGCCCCTAGCCATACGATTAAATAAATAAAGAGGATGCATAGACGACGTCTATACATAACCTAGTCTTTTTTAAGGCTCGTGTTACTACCGCGTAAACGTGTCGGACACCATATAACCACCACATTACTACTGACACCATGTACGATGGATTCATTCGTGTGACGCCGGACGCTCGCTGTTGTTCGACTAGGCTGAATAGTTCATCATCTGTTGGCACGATTCCGAATCAGGCTATCAACCTGTCTCTGTTCGTCATAATCGCACCATAGGTTCAGTTCCCCATGATGTCAGCTACTCAAGGCTCCTTGCCTTGTGGCCCCTATTCTTCATCCCCTACTAGACACCGATAAATCGCTCACTTTCTCATATCGCTGGAGCAGTCACCAATCACTAACACTGTCACTTTAAATTAAAGTACTGTCTGGAATTGTTGACTGGTGTATCCCCAAGAGACTTATTGGAAATATTTATTCGCATACACTGACACTGTCTCATTGCCAAGTCTTTGTGGTACTGCGTAGTGGTGCTTTGGTGCTTAACTGCAGCGTTTTGCCTAAGATGACTAAGATTGAGTACATGTAATGTAGCGTCGTTTTTGGGTGGTGGTTGTTGTGGTAGTGTTTTGGAACAGTTCCGAGGGGCACGTTGAGCTAAACGTTCTCTGCTGACGGAAAGATCGTTATTAGAAGAGACAGTGCCGAACCATATGATATTTAACCTAAGATGGTGGTGCACAATCCGGTATTCAGGAACTGTACGAGGCGCTACCTTTTTTTTTTTCAGTTAAATACTGGCGACTAAATTTCTACCAGCAAATATCGAAGTGAATGGATCAAGCGCCAGTACGGGCGATCTCCACGGTGGAACCAAGTGCCTTGTCTCTTTGCACCGCTGGATTGTAACTATGTCACGAAATTACGTGATCACATGATGGAGTACACACTCTGCACTCATTCAGTTCTCGGCTACCTATTCTTTATTTGGGTAAAATCTGAAAACTTGGAGCGTGTAGAACTTTTCCATGGTTTCTGCGAACCAATACAATCGTACTGTGGTGCAGTGTAAGCCGTCTGTAGATTCCTACCTTCGGTGAACATGTCAATTTATATGGCAATTCAGTTTACCGAATCAAATTTTCATTCTGCAGCGGAGTATGGGCTGAGATGAAACTACCCGGCGCATTAAAACTGTGTGCGGCACCGCGACTCGAACTCGGGATCTTTGCCTTTCATTGGCAAGTGCTCTACCAACTGAGCTACCCAAGTACGACTTCCTACCCTTCCTCACAGCTTTGTATGGTAGGAGACGAGGTACTGGCGGAACTCATTGTGTGAGGACGGATCGTGAGTCGTGCTTGGGTAGCTCAGTTGGCCGAGCACTTTCTCGCAAAAGGTCTTGAGTTCGAGTCTAACGTTTTGTGGGTGTACTCCATAATGGAGATGGAGCTTGCCCTTATCGTGAGGGACCTAGACTCTTATCGCTGCTCGCCAAGCGCGGGTATTTGTGGTTTACTGACAATAACTTTTGCCGTGTTTCAAGTGGGCTGTTCTTAATTGTTGCTCCCACGTGCCCCTCTTGCAAAAATTTAGTCTGATGACGAGATGTTCTGTACAGAAGACTGAGCCCTTGCACCATCTTACTCATTTTGAGAACCAACTTGAAATACAGCTGAGGAAACACAGCAAAACAGTTTCCCTGCCGTTACGGGTCATCCTAGTTTGGAACGAAATAATTTCGAGTATTCCTCGTCACACGGTGTACCTACTAAGCGTTTCATTGTCATTCTTAACCAATAAATATTTGGGCCGATAAGAATGAATATATATTTTGTCATGTCTGTCGTCATGTCTGCAGACTCACATCTCATCCAGTTTACGAGGTTTCTCTTTTCCCCTACGGACTCTGGGGCGCCGGTTACTTTAATCGAGCCGTTGACTGTCGATACCGGTTGCACTCGTGCAGACGACACAGGCGCCGCACCTGCGCGCCTCGGCCGGCGTGCGGCCGCACCAGACTGTACGGGCGGCGTTTATTTTTGAAACGGAAAAATGTCGGTCTTCGAACCAGTGACACCCGGCGGCCGCGGCTAGAAAAAGCCCCAGGCCTAGCGCGCTATTATTTGTGCGCGGTGAATGGACTCGCCGGTTCCGGCCGGCACGTATGTTTGTCTTGGCGGATGGACTCTCGCCTACTCAGCGACGCCGCTCTTCCGCTCCTTTTCCGGTCCTCAGTTTACTTCTCTGCCAGCGCACCGCCGTCGCTTATGGCGAGTCCCTGATAAACTCCTGCAGTAGCTTTTCAAGTAGAAACCTTGAGGCTCGTGCTGTCAAATCCGACCAGCTACTGACATACTTATGTTTTAGTTATATTTAATCCCGTTCAAGATGACGCGCTGGGCTCGAAGTCTTGATTGTAAAGAACTTACTTTCCTTGTAATAGATATTTAATTTTCAAGCGCATCTGTTAAGTCATCAGTACCCTTCGCAACTTCACGATGCGGTTTGACCATGTGTCCTTAATATATGGGTTGTTTCGTATTGCTGCTAGAATGTTACTCACTAAATCGTGTGCCGTAGCCCTTGCTTCGGCTGTTACGTAGGTAGGCAGGTACGTACGTGATCTATAGAGTATTCTTCGAAATTATGTGGAACGAGTCTGTTTACAGGATATATACATGATCTTTGTTAACATCAATGAACATATTATTGTTTTAGTCCTAATCATGCAACAACACCTAAAAATATTTTTGCCTTTCTTTTTAACTGGCTACCAGTCTTCTAAGTACAAATTCGCCAGCGGAACGGAACGAGTTATCAAACATTGGTTCAAATGGCTCTGAGCACTATGCGACTTAACTTCTGAGGTCATCAGTCGCCTAGAACTTAGAACTAATTAAACCTAACTAACCTAAGGACATCACACATATCCATGCCCAAGGCAGGATTCGAACCTGCGACCGTAGCGGTCGCTCGGCTCCAGACTGTAGCGCCTAGAAACGCACGGCCACTCCGGCCGGCTTATCAAACATTATTTGCAGCTCATATACAGGGTGGTCAGAGCAGTCTGATGAGTTTGTAAGTGTGTTTCAGGGTAGGTTGTGATGAGAAATAATTGTTAAGGAAAAAAATACGATAAGCTGCGCTGTTTTCGAGCTAATTAGCATTGATTTGCCAATCAGACCGTTGTGTGCACAAATTCAAGTGGCCTGCCAGATACAGTTAGTGTCAGTCGTTCTCTTAGCGAAGATGATAGCGCGCGGGACTGCTCAGTCTTTGGCTCGGTTTCAGTCCTTATTGCCGCCCCATGTCCAATTTTGGCATCGCCGTGTTACTGGGTTTTAGGAAAACTAACGAAAAACACGTTTGGCGATACTGCCTCTGGCAGGCCGCTTAAACTTGTGCGCGCAACAGCTGATTGGCTAACTTCAATGCTAAGTAACCTGGAAACAGCACAACATATCGATTTTTTTTGTTGTTAACAATTACGTCTCGGCCCAACCTACCCTGCAACACCCTTACAAGCTTTTCAGACTGTTCCTGACCGCCCTATATAAAGCATATATGACAGAGAGTTACGTAGCGAGATGATACTGCGGTGATGGCCCCCAGACCATCCAATGAAAACAATACATTGTTTCATCTTTCCCACAGAGGCACATAATTATTGCAGCCAGACGCGACATATTTTTCAGTTGGCCTCAGTATTACTTTTCTCAGGATCTCGAACTGACAGAGTGCCCTATGCGTGACGTCGCTGTCAACACGTGGACACTCAAGAAAGTAATTCTTTGTTTATATCGATTTCTTCCGTGATACAGAGAGACGAAGCAAGATGTCTGTTACCATTTTAACCGGCCGGAGTGGCCGAGTGGTTTAGGCGCTTCAGTCTGGAACCGCGCGACCTCTACGGTCGCAGGTTCGAATCCTGCCTCGGGCATGGATGTGTGATGTCCTTAGGTTAGTTAGGTTTAAGTAGTTCTAAGTTGTAGGGGACTGATGACCTCCGCTGTTAAGTCCCATAGTGCTCAGAGCCATTTGGACCATTTTTGTTACCATTTTGGCCATTGCTTTCCTTTCTCCGTTGCGAGGCGGACCCAGCAGACCGAACAATACATAACAATATAGTGCTATCTTGAAATAAAAATTAGAAAATTGATTTTGCATCCAATAGGCTCTAAAATTCCATATCAGGTAATAATGATTTACAGTATACTTAACTTTTTGGAAGTACTAAAAACGCTCTCTATCGAAGATAAAAAAGTGAAATTTCGCTCAAAGTTAAGCAATTAATAAAATAGTCAAAACATTTCCCATTGTATCATTGCAGATTATACAGTTTAAAAAAGTATCTGCATTCTTTGGAAGTACTTTCTATCCGTTCTGTATGTTACTGAAAACTGATGTGCCTGGACTTGCCGGCAGAATGAAGCTGTGTGTTAGACCAGGACTTTGATCCAGGCTTCCCACAACTTCAATTGAGCCATTACCTCTCTCCTACATTTCAAACTCGTACCTTGGTTGGTAAAAGCAGATTGCATGTTCTAGTCCCTGTCTGGCATAGTTTTAATCTGAAAGGTAATTTTAAAACCTAGGACATTCTGCTGAAGTTAAACATTCATTCTGGAACACATGTGCCTGCTCACAGTATTGTACACAAAGAAATGGGAGACCACATGTGTGAAATACCTTTGTCATTATTCGAATGGTAACTGACTGTGCGAGTGTCGCAAGTGGATTCTCTTATTAGCTGTTGAGCGTGGGAAGCGATCTGTGTTAGTTAATTTTAAAAGTCTGGCGCTCATTGTGTATTTATGCAGCCGCGGTAAGAACGAAATGTTAATTCTACAGAATTCGCTGCTTCTATAGAGTAAGATCGTTTTGAATTTAAAAATTTACGGGGCAGTAATAACAGAAAAGTTGTTCGCAAATCGAGTACTACATTGCTGGACCAAGAATTCTTCAACTGTCGCCCTATGTATGCTTGAAAACATTTGGTTTCGAGAGAGCCTCGTTGGCTCAATTTGTAAGAGCGTGTTGTTGGACTTACTTCATTTAGAAAATTTTTGTTGGTAGGAACTCCGAATATGCTCCTCCTGACGTTAATTGTTCGCCATTAAAAGTTAGTTCTTGGTTTTTAAAGGATAGAATGCTTTTTTGCAGACCATTAATCATGTCCAAACAAAACACAAAGATACTTCCATGTCTATCATACGAGGAGGACAAATTAAATGTAAGGTAGCCTGTGAAAAATGAGATGCAAAGATATTTAGGAAAAACAGTCGTTAGTGGGAAGGGGCATCTGCTATACCTCAGTTGTTTCGTTTGCTCAGATATACCAGTCTTTGTCTCCACATCCTTCCACACAATCCTCTTCCTCCTCCATCACCATCATTAACCCTCACACCTAACTCATCCCCCTTCCTTTCATCTCTTACTCCACTAACAAGCTTCTTGTCTTCGTCTCTCACAGCACATTTGTATGTCTCCCTTTCTTCTCTTTCATCCAAATTACAAGACACCTTTCTCTGCTCTCACCTCACTCATATGCACCGATACCTCATCTCACCCTTCACTCTCACATCGCCACCCCTTCCTCTCACACCACTCTTACACTCATTGTTCCACTACCATTCTAGTCACTGCTTTCTGCTTCCCCTCCCTCCCTCGACTCCCCACTCACCCTTACCCTCCCTCACTCGCCCTTACCCTCCCCCACTCGCCCTTACCCTCCCCCGCTCGCCCTTATCCTCCCCCGCTCGCCCTTATCCTCCCCCACTCGCCCTTATCCTCCCCCGCTCGCCCTTACCCTCCCCCGCTCGCCCTTACCCTCCCCCGCTCGCCCTTACCCTCCCCCGCTCGCCCTTACCCTCCCCCGCTCGCCCTTACCCTCCCCCGCTCGCCCTTACCCTCCCCCGCTCGCCCTTACCCTCCCCCGCTCGCCCTTACCCTCCCCCGCTCGCCCTTACCCTCCCCCGCTCGCCCTTACCCTCCCCCGCTCGCCCTTACCCTCCCCCGCTCGCCCTTACCCTCCCCCGCTCGCCCTTACCCTCCCCCGCTCGCCCTTACCCTCCCCCGCTCGCCCTTACCCTCCCCCGCTCGCCCTTACCCTCCCCCACTCGCCCTTACCCTCCCCCACTCGCCCTTCCACGCCACCACTCGCCCTTCCCTACTTTCACTCGCCTTTCCCCGCCCCCCACTCGCCCTTCCCCTCTCCTTAGCCCTTCACCCTGCTCACGCTTCCCCTCCCTAGCCCTTCACCCTGCTCACTCTTCCCCTCCCTTGCTCTCCCTTCCCCTCCCTAGTTCGCCTGCCTGTTCCCTCCCTCCCTCCCTCCTTCTCTAGCTATACCCTTGATTCTGCTATTCCTTTATGGTCTTGTCTCGCATTTCCACTCTCCATCTTTGTCGGATTTTTCTGTTCCCCCTTGGGGTTTGACTTCCATTTGTAAACTGTTTCCATTGTGTGAACCATTTGGGGAAAAACTGGGGAAGAACTCCCTTCCCAGCATCTCTGGCATGGGTTCCTCTGCCCCCAGCTACCACCGTTTCTTCTTCACCATAGCCTCTACCCCCTCCTCCTCACCAGGTCATCAGCATTGTTGGCAGTGTGTGTGGTGAGGCTGTTGGGTTGCCATCTGGCAGAGCCCCTGGCAACACAGGGATCATACTTCTGATACCTGATCTGTCTTTGCCTCAGGTATGGATAGGTGTGGTTGCTCATCTTCTTTGGGCATCAGAACTGCTGGCAACGACTGCTGTGACAGGCAACACTTGCAGCAGCTGGATAGTTCAAAAAAATGGTTCAAATGGCTCTGAGCACTTTGGGACTTAACATCTGAGGTCATCAGTCGACAATATTGTTGAGACTGGCACGTTCATTCTGGCTTTTGAGGGGGATACCCTTCCAGAAGTAGCCGAAGTTATGATTTACCATTGCGATATGATGCCCTGTATCTCACCTCCCATGCACTGTTTCCAGTGTCTCAGTTTTGGTCGCGTCTTTGCGATATGAGTTGGGTCCTATTTGCAGTGAATGTGGTTAGCTTCTACATGTGCGGAGTCCTTGCTCCCCGCTGCCCAAATGCGTGACTTGTTCTGGCCCACATTCTCCTTGCTCACTAGATTGCCCAATCTATAATAATGGAAGGGATATTCAGGAATTTAATACTCTCTACTTTCTATCCTACACTGAGGCCCAACAGAAATTCGAATGTATACACCCACTATCCTTAATATTTACCTTCGCTTCTGTTGCCTCCTTTCCTCCTCCTCCTCCTCCTCCTCCTCCTCATTCCTATCCTGTCCCCCTTCCCTTCCCTCTCCTCTCACTCTGAGAGCCTCAAGGTCAATCATTCTCTTTTGGATACTAATATTGCTGCAGCTTGCTCTCTTCCTGACTACACCTCCACTCACCATCTATTGGAGGAAAAGAAGAAGAAGATGTGTAAGATTCAGGGCAAGGCCTTCCCGATATCCCAGGGTGGGTCGCCCCTTCTCTCTGTCAGGGTTTTATCTTAAATTCATAAGCGTCACTCCATCTTATTGGTGACCGAGCTAGGTGGGGCAGTGATTATCACACTGGACTCGCATTTGGGAGGACGATGGTTCAAACCTGTGGCTGGCCATCATGATCTAGGTTTTCCGTGATTTCCCTAAATCTCTTCAGCCTAGTGCTGGAATGGTTCCTTTGAAACGGCACTGCCGACTGACTTCCCCCTCCTTCCCTAATCCGAGGAACCAGTGACTTCACTGTTTGGTCCCCTCCCTCAAACCAATCAATCAATCAACCAACCAGCCAACCAGCCTACCTACCTTACTGATGATGGACGCTGACTCGGCACAGTTATCGATAGTAGCCCATTCAACGTCCATCCGGGCTCTAGTACTAGCCCCCTCCAATGAAATTGTAATGGTTACTATCGTCACCTTCTAGAAGTGCAGTCTCTTCTTTCTCTCTACTCTGTAGCTTCTGTTGTATTGCAAGAATCTCATTTTGTGGATCCTCAGTTCCTCATTTTTCGGGGTTCCCAAGTCTTTTACTGGAGTCAGGTCGGCCCTTTGCGAGCCTCCGGTGGTGTCTGTACATTGATCCACACAGGCATTGTTAGTTCCTGGGCTCCTCTTCAAAACTCATTGGAAATGCTGGCCATTCGGGTCCATTTAGACATTTTCTGCTCTTCTTGCCCTCCTTAGACAGCTCCCTCCTCCCTTCCTTCTCCTTGATGCGCAGGACTTGATCTCTGCTTCCTCAACACTGGAGCTCCCACACACTGTAGTGTGGCACACAGCACTTTCTCGCTCATTGATCTTTTCATTTCCTCCCTTCCATTCAATGAGGAGTTCATGACGATTTGTGCGACAGTTATCATCTTACGATTGTCTTTTCTTCAGCATCACTCACATGGATGCCCTTCTGCGTGGGCCTTTATTAATGTGGATGGGGATGCCTTTACCTTGGCTGTGATCTCAGACACTCCTCCACACAACGACATTGATGAGGACAAACAGTTTGACAGAATCCATCCTTTCAGCATCTGCTTCAGCGATTCCCTCTTCCTTGGGATCTCCCAGATGGAAGACTGTCCCTTGGTGGACCCTGAAATTGCTGCTGATATTACATACTGCCTTCGTGCCCTCCAACACAACAAATGGCATCTATCTATTGACTACCTCCTGGCCTTTAAACAGCTTCATGTCTGGGCATGTTAACAGATTAAACGCCAGAATTGGATTTGTTGGGAATAATATGTCGCTGCCACAGGGCTGCATATCCCTTTTCACAGGTATGGGCAAAGATCAGAAGGATTTTTGCCATCATACTCCTACAGGTGCCCTGAGAGTATATCAGAATGTTGTTATCCTCACCAACCTGAACTCTGTTGCTGACCATTTTGCTCGGCACTTTGCCCAGGCCTCAACGTCAGTCCACTATCCACCTGTGTTCCATCGTCTCAATCACCGTCTGGAGCTACTCCCATTATCTTTCTTTTCACATACAGGTTGGCGCCTCATGTGGCACCTTCCACCTGCAGAAGAAGGGGTACCGCAGGGTTCTGTGTCCCTCTCTTTTTAGTGGCTGTCAATTACCTTGGGAGGTTGTGGGACCTATGCTGTCTCCCTCTTTGTATGCTGACTGTTGTATTTATTTCTGATCCTCTGCAATGAACATTGCTGAAGACAGACTGCAGGGAACGATATACCGAGTGCAGTCTTGGTCTCTTACTCACGGCTTCCAATTTTCGGCTGCCAAGACCTGCGTTATGCATTTCTGTCATTGTTGTACAGTGTATCCCCATTCCTGATCTGCACTGTGATGACCAGCCTCTCAATGTGTGGACTATCATCGTTTTTGTGGGACTCGTCTTTGATGGCTGTGTGACAGGACTTCCCCGTCTTCCATAACTAAAGCAGATATGTTGGTCGCACATTAACGCTCTTCAATGCCTCAGCAGTACCATTTAGGGTGCGGACCACTCTACTGCGCTACAGTTCTACAAAGAACTGGTCCAGTTCCATGTAGATTATGGAAGTCTCGCATATGGCTCAGTGTCTTCTTCGACGTTACAGATGCTAGACCAGATACACCATTGTCGCGTATGACTGGCAGCTGGCATCTTTCGGACTAGAACGGTCATTAGCCTTGTAGCAGAGCCAAAGGTTCCACCATTACGGGTTCTGCACCTACGACAAGTGATCACTTATGCCGTATGCATCCACTGCTCCTCAGAGCACCCAAACTATTGTCTCCTCTTTCCAGATACAGAGATTTGCCTCCTGCAGTGGCGGCCCAAGTCTGTGGCCATAATCGCTTTCTGGATCTGGCACCTTTTTTCAGAACTCCAGCTCTCCCCTTTACCACCTCTTCTCTGGGACTGCTCATGTACACCTGTGTGGTGCATCCTCCATCCACAGCTCTGTCTTGAGCTACAACAAGGTCCAAAAGACTCAGCTCTGCCTGAGGTCCTCTACCGCCAAATCGTCTCCATTCTTAGCGCATTTTGGGGTTCAGAAGTAGTCTACATTGATGGCTTGATGGTTGCCGGTCACACTGCCTTTGCTTACATTTGTATTGGATACAGTGAACTCCACTTCTTGCCGGATGGCTGCAGTATTTTCATTATGGAGTTAATAGCCATCACTCATGCTCTTGAGCATATCCATTACTTCATTGGTGAGTCCTTCCTCATCCATATCGACTCCTTGCTGTTTACAAACTTCTGATCAGTGTTACCTGCGCCATACGTTGGTCCTAACTATCTAAGATTCTCTTTGTGCCCTCAAACAGTGTTGATACTTGGTTGTCTTCGTCTAGACCCCATGTCACATTGGGATCCTGGGGAATGAACTCGCTGACAGGTTGGACAAGCTGGCTTCTGGCAGGCTGCTTCTTAAGACTAGTATTCCAGTGCAAACTTTCGATCGGTATTAAGCTGTTTAACTCTACAGGTTTAGAATATTGACTTACACAAACTAACTATGGGCAATAAAAGAGATCACGAATTTGCCGAGGTTCTCCATGTGGGCTTCTCGAAAGGACTCTATCATCTTTTGCTGATTCTACATTGTCCATACTTGGCTGACTCATGGCTATCATCTCAGTCGTGAGGACCCATTCCACTGTCGATACGGATCCCCCTGTTGTTAATAGACTACGCCTCAGCAGATGACGTGGTCTTAGGGTTTATTCATGAATGATGTTTTTTATCACTCTAAGGAAGGGCGTCTTAGCCTTGTTAGCCCATTTATTTGACAGGACACCGTTTTGCCTCCTCTGCCCTGACAGGGCAATGGCTGCCTGGGCTTTGGTGGTCTGTCCCAGCTCTCACCCTACCCGTTTGTTTGCTCTTCTTCCCATTCTCGCATGTTCTGTCTAATTTGGTGTTTTTCCTCTGTTTTCCTGCGCTTCTCTCGCCCTGTCCGTGTTGTTAGTCTTTGCTGTGTGTTGTTGGGTAGGATGACTCTGGTAAGTGGCAGGGGGTATACTCTCCATCGAATTTCAGGGCCTCCAGCTGCTTCCTGTATGGGAACCTAGGCCACATTGTTTCCTTTCCCTTCTTCTTCTTCTTTCTTCTTTCTTCTTCCTTGTTCTAGGCTTTGTTGAACTTATATAGACCTCGGTTTTTTTCCTTGGGTTGCGTGTACTAGGCCCTTCTTCAGTGTGTAGTTTTGTTGACTTGTCTGTTACAGGTAGGAGGGACTGATAACCTCGTAGTTTGATCTATTTAACCATCAGTCAAAATGCACCGACTGCCGTAGCCCCACTTGTTACACACACGCTCCATTACGTACTGCCCCATATACAGCCTGCACTTGCTTCTCTCCGCTCCGCTGTCCCCCACGTAACAACCGTCCTTCCTGCCGCCCAGTCCTCACAGCAATGCACGACACGCAGCCCATCGACCGCCACAAACGTATCTGTTGTGTCAGCTACTGTAGGAGTCAGCACCTGCACAAACAAGGAAGGAGAGAAGTTGCGATGGCCGGTAGCAGTAGTGCAAATCATCTGTGCAAAACACTTGAAGATTAATACCGTAACTCTTTATTTCTAAAAAGAAAATATATATATATAACTTACCTTGAGGTGCTACTTATGCCTCCTTCAAGCAATTACTGTAGCTACTGTTACTACTCCCAGAACGCAAGCCAAATATCGTCTTCCTAAAACTCAGTACTGATGCACTCAAACTCTGCGATCGAACTGGCCAGACCAGCGACAGGCGGCTGGGTAAATCAGCGTTGATGGGGAGCGCTGAACTCTGTCTTCCTGGAGGTGTGGCGCTGCCCGCTCTTTCCATTGGTCACGGGTCAGCGCCTTCTTGATTCCGTTTCGCGGCGCTACGCTGGTCGGTGTGCAGTCCATGCTTTAGGAGTTGGCACTATTAATAGGCAAAGAAGTGCCAACCCGCACACCTTTCAGAGCAGTGGGTTGACCACACGCTAACCACGAAAAACATCCTCATACCGTAACGCAATCTCCTCTGTACTTCACTGTTGGCACTAAATATGTTTTCCAGGCATTCGCCAAACCGAAACCCTTGCCACAGGGTATAGCGTTATTCATCACTCCAAATCACTGATCTCGCCATACCGACCCATTCTGCTGTTAGTGCTTCTTTACTGATAACATAATACTCTCCACTTTCTTTTGTATTGTCAAGTCCACTGCTCAGGACATTTAGAGGAGCTGACACCATGAACCCTGCAGGGCTTTTCATAAATCCGTAAGAGTACGACGGGGTGGAGATTTCTTCTGAACGGCACGTTGCGAGGCATCCATGAGGAGTTTTGTGGCCAGCAGAAGTGTTTAAACTCAGAAGAGTGTTCCTAGAGCCACAACACTGTTGAAGTTATTGACGTGTGGGGTGTCGCACTGTCCTGATGGAATTGCCCAAGTCCGTCAGAATGCACAATGGACGTGATGCAGGTGATCAGACAGGATGTCAGAGTCGTAATTAGACGTATTAGGGGTCCCATATCACTTCAATTGCACACGCCCCAGGCCATTACAGAGCCTCCATCAGCTTAAACACTCCCTGCTGACATGTAGGTTCCATGGATTTATGAAGTTTTCTCTGTACCCATAACACGACCATCCGCTCGATACAATTTGAAACGAGACTCGTCCAACCAGGCAACAGTCATCAACAGCCCACTGTCGGTGCTGACGCTACGGTCACAGGTTCGAATCCTGCCTCGGGCATGGATGTGTGTAATATCCTTAGGTTAGTTAGGTTTAAGTAGTTCTAAGTTCTAGGGGACTGATGGCCTTAGAAGTTAAGTCCCATAGTGCTCAGAGCCATTTGAACCTTTTTTTTTTTTACGTAGGTGTACGTTTCTACAAGGATGTCTTACCGGAATACGATAGACTTCAAGCGTTATGACAACGGGCTCACTTTTGGTCCCTTTACACTCAGCCTCCATGTTGAAACTACCACGGAGCGACGTAGCGTTGTAGTTATAAGGCTGGAATCTCAATGTGAGGGAGTGGGTTTCAGACTCCTATACGAGGAATTCAAGTTTCTCCCGGTCTCTCTAAATCAGCTCAGGTCAATACTAAGACATTTGATTTGAGAACGAAGGCCATATCTATCCATTCGAGCTTGTGTTCCGCATCACACAGATTATTTTTTTTTTTCCGACGTCACAAGCAGGCTATGACGAAATCACTATATTAACGATAGAAATGTTTCTTTCACGCAGTACAATGCTACGGAGAATAAAAACTGTTGACATAGTCAAGAAAGGACAATGATTTTTAAATGCTGTGTTAAATTGTCTCTCTTTCGGTTAAGAGTTAAACTACATGTTGCAGTTTTATCGAGGGTCTATTATATTTCAGGAGAGTTTTGAGATTTTTAGAATTTCAGACACGTTTTCACTGCAAACAATTTCTTCATTTCATATATCATTAGTTCAACCACTTCAGTGTTTATAGAAGTAGTTGATGGTGATTGTAAAGATCGAAAACTGTTCCGAATTCTACAAATTTAAAACATTGGATCGCTGTCTCGTTGATGGAACGTGACATAACCAGAGTGAAAAATTTTTGATAGTTAACCAGGAACGTCCTTAGCATTTCATCCGGCAGCAAAAATAGTCATGTTGGTGGATGCACAGATGTGCGTTACAAGTATCTTTGTGACGTTAGTGTTGGTGATCCTTGTAGGAACCAGTTTGCATCCTGGCCACTTCGGCTTTTTGTTGAGAACCAGAAGTAGTACTCGGATATATTATCATGCCTAAATATAGAAGAGAGGGATTCAGATTTCGTCGAGAGAAGCTAATAAAATTTTACACAGTTATAAAGAAAAGCTAATGTGGCAGGTTAGCAACAGTATAGTTTATTAATTTTACCAGTCATAAACGTGGAGGTATGTAATAATAAGCAAGCAGCTCTCGCTTCGATTGCTACTGTTGATACCACCAGCGCCACCATTTAAGGGACACAGTATCTGGTTGTTGCGTGTTGCTCCTTTTGGGACAACTTGCTGCACTGACTGCTGTCGTAAGTGGAAAATATAATTACGTGTACCTTTGTTCAGCGTCTTCTCTTTCTTATTTATGACGTCTAAATTAACACTTTTATTACGGCACTTCGCGCCCCGACCTTTGTCATAGTTTGGGAGTGAAACTGGGACAAGAAACCGCTAAGACTGAATTGCGTAACAACGGTGTACACATTCATTTCTGACCTTACTGCTGCTTTTCAGATACGATCGAAACTACAGATGCAAATCCGACGCTAATGACGCGTTCAAAAGGACACCGTGGCTCTGCAGATAGAGGCGAATAAGATCTGCATCGTCTCATAAATCAGAATTTATGGCCTCTTAGAAAAAGCGGCACCATCAGCGGCAGGGTCAGCGCCCAGAGGCAAAGGACACGGCTGCTGACGGAGCGCGGCTTTCGCGCAACTTTAAGAGTCACAATTTACGCCTTAACGAGCTCGCGGTGGCTGTGTAGTAGACGCCACCAAATAAGACACGGGAACACCGTCTCTTTGCTTTCCATTTGTTTGGGGGACGGCCGGTATTGCGGTAGGCTGCGGCCACATTAGGCAGCATGAAGCAGCTGTTCCGGGGGTCACGCGGCATTCCATTACACGCGCGCGCGATACGCATCTTATCATTACTCTCTGTCACGGCGGGCTCGATATTTAAGAAATTGTTCCCATCGGGCGCGCGGCCCTTGTCTCTCAGCTTCAATTATCGTCAGCGGGCAGGGCCTTTGTGTGTGGCCGGGTCACGCCGGCCACGCGCTATCGGGCGCCCATCTCCCGTTGGCCACTTTCATCAATCTGGTGACACCGGCCACGGCCGCGTCTGTCGCCGGCGACGCCTCCCCGCGCATTCCACTGCCGCCCGCGCTCGTCCACTTACACACTAGCTGCTGTCTTTCCTCCACTAACCTGCTATCTTTCTCCTTTTACAGACAAAATTCCAGGAGTGCTGCCCAGTTTTAATTCTCGCAGCATTGGAAAGATCGGTGTTACGCATACAGGGTGTTTATAAAGGCACTTCCCATTTTCCCCTCAAACTCTTTATTATGTAATATAAACAACATTGACATACATTGAGACATTTCTCGGTACAAATTTAGTTCATTTCAATGTGATGACCCTGCAAATATAAGCCTAAGTCCCATCGTTCCTGTGTAGCCCGAAACACTCTTGCTAACATAGCTGGCGTTACTTGTTCTGCAGCTGCAAAACTGCGGCATTTCTATTATTGAAAATTATTGATTTTCACTGGATACACCTCGGAATTGATAAATCACTAGATCAAAAGGTCCATTGGGATCGAACGGGGCGAGCGGGCAACCTAAAGTCTTGGCCATGCACTGCCAATCCATCTCCCAGTAAATGTTGCATTCAGGTAGTCCCGGACGCTGTCGATCAGCAGCTACAGCTGTACCTTATTCTGTTGTGAAGATTCTTTATATTGCGGCCAGGAAATTCTGAATTTTAACGTAATTGTAAGGGACTTGATAAACACAGTGTGCTACTATCTGAAATCGTTAAAATGAAACGAAGTTCCAGAGCCCTGTGGAATTCCTATCAGACTGTTTGCAGGCAGCCCAAGAAATGTTACGACAAACTTCGAGGGGTTTTACAGGGTGTCTTGAGAAACAAATCGAGGGTAGAAACCCGTGTCTGGAAACGTCATCCAACGACGCTACAGAGCGGCCAAGTTACAGTCGCCGGCGCCTACCACCTGGGCAGCAAACCTGACTTCGTACGCTGGAGGACGTAAGTGGAACGTCTCGCAGTGTTGTCTGTCATTCAGTGATCGCTACTCGTTGCCCTTCTAGTTGCTGGGTAGAAAAGCCTTGTCTCCTGTGAGTGCGACGATGCTCTGTTCCCTCGGTGGATGACGGTTTCGGACACGTATTTCTATCCACAGTTTATATTTCTCCTGGAACCCTCTAAATTCTCAACTATTTTTCGGTATATAGGAGAAAATTAAATTGCAGATGGAAAACTGTATCCGAAACTGCCATCCATCGAGCCAACAGAGCATCGCATTTAGAGGACACAGCTCCTGTCTACGCAGCATCTAGCCCCATCTTCTCCACTGGCGATCGTGGCAATCAGTCGCGATCACTGAATAACAAATAACATTGCGAGACCTTCCACATTCGGTCCGCCAGCGTACAGTCACGTTTGCTGCCGAAATGGTGGCCCAGTGGCAGGTGCCGGCGCCTACAACTTCGACGCTCTGTAGCATCGTTGGATGACGTTGCCGGACACGGATTCCGATCCTTGATGTGTTTCTCAAGACAGTCTCTACTACCCCTCGAAATTTGTCGTAACATCTCTGGGACACTTTGTATACAACTAGAGACCTTAACTGGCTTTGCATGGGTAGCATTAAGTATCGAATTTCTTTATTTCCGTCTGCGGTATCAAAATTGTTAGGTCCTGAGACAACCAGTTTCAGAGCTGCAGCAAAACATGGGAAAAAACGTAAATACAACTGATGAATTGTCTACATCTTAAAACGACGAAACAGCCCATAATGAAAAGTATTACTAACATACATGTCGAAGGCATGCGCTTTAAATATGAGGAGCCATACCTGTTTTAAAACGTGTCCTAACATAATGAAGCCGTCAAACTATAAACACAAACCAGGTTAGCATGGTCACACAAATTTAAAATATGGTATATACAAGGCAACAGTGTCGACGGAGTCATTTTGTTAACAAACTGTTGTACATTTGCAGCCGGCCGTTGTGGCCTAGCGGTTCTAGGCGCTTCAGTCTGGAACCGCGCTGCTGCTGCGGTCACAGGTTCAAAAATGGTTCAAATGGCTCTGAGCACTATGGGACTTAACTTCTGAGGTCATCAGTCCCCTAGAACTTAGAACTACTTAAACCTAACTAACCTAAGGACATCACTCACAACCATGCCCGAGGCAGGAATCGAACCTGCGACCAGAGCGGTCGCGCGGTTCCAGACTGTAGCACCTAGAACCGCTCGGTCACCGCGGCCGGCGTGAAGCGCCTAGAACCGCGTCGCAGGTTCGAATCCTGCCTCGGGCATGGAGGTGTGTGATGTCCTTAGGTTAGTTAGGTTTAAATAGTACGAAGTCTAGGGGACTGATGACTTCAGATGTTAAGTCCCATAATGCTTAGAGTCATTTGAACCATTTTTTGTACATTTGCCACAAAATGTTGGAATCCTAAGCTCGTCAGATGTTGCTACAGTAGTCGTATACATATTACTCAATAATATAAGCGTAGGATATAGAATAAAAGGAATACAACAGGGAAAATCTACAGTGGACTTACCAGGTGTCTAAGTTATTACAATAATAAAATGCAATAAATTAAAAACGCGACTAAAGTTACATCGCTATAAAGTACATAGTTGAGTGACAATAATTGTGATACGCTCTTGTGCCGAATTTCATATAAAAATATAACGAAGCGAATGGGTGAAACAACAGACTGTGGTAAGTAATTAGTCCCCTCTGTTGGCGTGTTCGCCAAAATGCCGCATAGGCGAGAAGTGGCCAGAGGACCCCTCGTACCCTGCTAAACTGCGTTCCAAGGTAAGAATGATGAAACACCGTACCAGTCAATTAATAAAATTATCTAGATAGTGAACTATGTTATACAGTATAAACACGAGAGTAATTCGCTCAACGTAAGAAAATAAAGCAAATATGTACGAATAAAAAACGCTGTACTAGGTAAAGCAGAGGCAGGATATGTGTGAGAGAGGCGTTCATTGATTATGCAGAACACTGCCAAACAAAGCAAATTAGGCATTGGGTACAAAATCATTCTGCCCAATGAGCTTTCTTGTTGCCTTTCGTTTTTTTCGATTTATAAATTTCAAGTTGAGAGCGCAGCCTTTCTGCACCCTGTGGAGTATTAGCATATTATTCTCATTGCTTCCTGTAGTGTGGCCAGTTTCTGATAAATGCAATCCCAAAGCAGATGTTTTTTATGCGGCTGTGAATGCTCCTTAAATCTTACGTTAGAAAAGAGCGGCCAGTTTGACCAATATAATATTTATCACAGTTATTACAACCGACCCTGTAGACTCCAGAGTCGTCATATTTGTCATACGCCCTTTTCAGTTTACGTTTTACTCCTAACTTTAATCTTATTAATTGTCTGGTACGGTGTTTCATCAATCTTTTCTTGGAACGGCGTGTAGCAGGGTACGAGGAGCCCTCGGGGTGGCGGTTAAGTTCCTCTGACCATTTCTCGCCTATGCGGCATTCTGGCGGACACGCCAACACAGGTCACTGACTACTTCAGTCTGTTGTTTCACCCATTTGGTTTTTTTACCTATTTATTTTATCATTTTTGTATCAGTCGGTCTACTCCGTAAGCTTGTTGTAATGCGTGTCGTTATATTTTTACTAGAAATTCGGCACAAGAGCGTATCAGAGTTATTGTCACTTACCTACATGCTTCATAGCGATCTAACTTTAGTCTTGTTTTTAATTTATTGCATTATATTATTCTAATAACTTACACACCTGGTAAGCCTTCTGTAGACTTCCCCTATTGTATTCCTTCAATTCCATATCGTACACTTGTATAATTGACTAATGTGTATACGCCTACAGTATAGACATCTAACGAGCTTACGACACTAGCATTTTGCGGCTGCTATACAGAAGTTTGTTATGAAGAGTAGCGCTGTTAACAAAATGACTCCGTCGCCACTGTGGCCTAATATAAACCGTATTTTAAATGTGTGTGACGATGTTAAGCTGGTTTGTGTTTATCGTTTGACGGTGCCGCTATGGTTTCGTTATGTTAGGAAATGCTTTAAAACAGGTATGCCTCGTCTTATTTAAAGTGCATGGTTTCCACATGTATATCAGTAATTCTTTTCATTATGGCCTATTTTATTGTTTTAAGATGTAGACAATCCATTAGTTGTGTTCACGTTTTTCCCCATGTTTTGCTGCAGGTGGGGAGATGGCCATTGCTGACCGAAACCGGTAGTCTAAGTACCTAACAATTTTGTGATCATAGACGGAAATAAAGAATTTATTCTACACTTTCTGGATGACTGATCGATTCGCAACTTGTCGAAATATTGAACTATTTGGCGTAGCGATAATTTTGTTTGTACACCACTGCAGACAGCTATGAACAACTTTCGGTAACTGAATATCACCACTTTCATATAACTCAAACGATTTAAGCAGCTCAGGCCAAGAAAGATCTCAGGAGCCACGTATGTTAACCGTAGCATATTGGGTTGACGTTTCATGGCAATGGTGGGTGCTGCGTGCTACCAGTCTGGCCGACCGCAACTGAGTTGGACGCGAGCTGCTGCCACTTAACGGCCAGCACCAGTCCAGAGCTAATACTAAAAAATCTGTTCTCCTCAGCATAATGCATCCTGCATCGTAGATCGTTTAGGAAGATGGCGGTAGCAGGAGCTGACCTCCCAGTAGCAGGAGGAGGAGGAGGAGATTAGTGTTCAATGTCCCGTCTACAATAGGGTCATTCGACTCGGAGCACAAGCTCGGATTAGGGAAGGATGGGGAAGTAAATTGGCTGTGCCCTTTCAAAGGAACCATCCTGGCATTTGCCCGGAGCGATCAGTGTGCTAACCATGTACCACCTCGCTTGGTCCCAGGAGCTGTAGATAGCGCCGGCCTGGCGCTGCAGTTCGGTGGCCTTGTGTCCATCTCTTGTCTCCGTAAACCGTCCTCCTGAATCAAGTCTATGTATTACCGAAACTCGTATCAAAATCCAAAATCCCGACTGTATTGCCTGAAATCAGCGCGAACATACATATAGGAACAGCGACGGAGGACTTCAAATTATATACAGGGTATCCTAGGAGGAATTGTTAATACTCAGGGATATGACAAGAACGATCATTCGAAACAAAAAAGTCTAGTAAACATATGCTCCAAAGGACACACCTTAAGATATATGAACACTTGTTCATCATCTCTACTGTCAAATACTTTTTCTACTGAACAAGTGCTGATAATTCTTAAGGCATGCATTTTAGAGCCCATGTTTACTAGACTTTTTGCTTCTAATGATCGTTCCTCTCATATCCCTAAATACGGACCATTCTCCCTGACACCCTGCACGTACAGGGTGACCCAAAAGTCCATTAACAGTTGAAAATACACTCATCATTCACTGAATAATGTAGGTAGAGAGGTAAAGCTTAACACACATGCCTGCAATCATATGAGGTTTTATCGAAACCAAAAAATAATGGAAAACTGCTCAACAGATGGCGCTGCACAGTGGCGCCGCACGAAAAACGTGTCAGTGTGACGGGTTTGAAGTACGGCGGTATTTTACGGAATCGCGTCATCCTTACTGGCTGATAAACACCTGCTGGAAGGTACGACTCCTGCGCAGAATGGCGCTCCATCCCGTATTGCTACATGTGCGAAAGTCTCTTGCGTACATCGCGTGCTGGGCCGCCACTTCCGTCGTGCTTGGTCTTCAAGGTCCCCAGACCTCAATCCGTGTGATCATTGATTGTGGGGTTACCTGAAGTCGTAAGTCTGCCGCGATCGTCCGACCTCATTACGGATGGTGAAACACAACATCCACCGGCATTTCCTCACCATACCTACTGATCAGCTGAACAGTGCTGTTCACAACAGCGTCCCTCGACTACAGGTATTGTTGATGAATGACAGCCGACATGATGAGCATTTGTTATAAAGAACATGGTCGATGTAAAAATCAATTATTATGGTACTTATTGCTTTTTTATCACATGAAGCAGCATCTGTTGATCATTTTGTGCTCCCTTTTCCCTTTCTGGTTTCAGTAAAAACCCATGTCATTTTAAGCATGTGCCATTTTTTAATTCTCTACCTATATTATTATGTGAAGTAGTGAATTTTCAAGTGTTAATGGTCTTTTCGGTCACTCTGTATATAGAAGAAGAAGAAGAAGAAGAAGAAGAAGAAGAAGAAGAAGGAGGAGGAGGAGGAAGAGGAGGAAATAAATTTGCGGTTGAGTTGTTATCAATTCTTTAACAACAGTATGCCGTAGACTCCTCTAACAAAAAACCTGTTCCCAGTGGTTGGAAGTAAGCACAGGCCACAGCCGTCTACAAGAAGGATAGCATAAGCAACACAAAAAACTACCGTCCAATATGTTTGACATCTGTCTGTTGCAGAATCTTAGAACATATTCCTATCCGAACGTAATGATGTATCTCGCACTATATGACCATCTCGATACTTATCGTCATAAATTTCGAAAACATCGGTCGTATGAAACCCATCTAGAGCTCTTCTCATATGTTTGGAAAGCCATGGATCAAGGCTATCAGTTAAATACAGCGTTTTTTTTTTTTACTCCAGAAATGCACTTTCTTGGTACCACGGAAATGATTATTAATAGAAATGTGATCGTATGGGGTATCACGAAAAAAATTCATCTGAATTTAGGAATGATTGGTAGAGAGGCTGCAGCATTTTACCTTGGATAGGATGTCATGGACAGGTGTAGAAGTAACTTCAGGTGTGACCGAGGGAACTGTGTTGGTACCCTTGTTGTTCATGTTGCGTGTTAATCACAGTATTAATGGCAGTCAGTACTAGTATTAATAGTAGCTTAGGGCGTTTACGTATTATTCAGTTATATACAGTGAAGTACTACCTGAAAAAAACTCCACAGATATTCAGTTAGATATTGATAATATTCGAAAGTGATGTAAAGAATGGCTACTTCATATAAACGTGCAGAAAAGTGAAATCCTGCTCTTCGCAAATCATCAGTGACACCATCATCAGTGAGTCAGAAGTTGAATCAGTCGCAGTCCATTCCGGTATACCTCTCAAGTGTATGGGAGCAATACAAAATATAACCATCGGGTGAAACTGAACGTAAACAAAGAAGAGGAACCGCATGATCACATGTCTGACTCGCGGAAGTGTGTCAGAAAAATGCTAAAAGTTCGTAACTGGGAGATGCTTGAAGATAAATGCCGACTATCACCTGAAATTCGTCTTAAATGTTTCGGGAAACAGCAGTAAGCGAAAAATCTAGGAATATACTGCAATCCCTAAGTATCGCTCCCATAGGGGCAAGGCAAGATTCTACTTACTACATGGTGCAGAGATTCCTGTAAGCAATCATTTTTCCCACGCTCTATACGCGAATGTAAGGGGGACAAGACCTAATTAAATGGTACAATGGGGAATACCGTGTGCCACGAACTTCATAATGGTCTGAAGGATATAGATGTAGCCGGCCGCTGTGGCCGAGCGGTTCTAGGCGCTTCAGTCCGGAACCGCGCTGCTGCTACGGTCGCAGGTTCGAATACTGCCTCGGGCACGGATGTGTGTGATGTCCTTAGGTTAGTTAGATTTAAGTAGTTCTAAGTCTAGGGGACTGATGACCTCAGATGTTAAGTCCCATAGTGCTTAGAGCCATTTGAACCATTTGATGTAGATATAAATACCTTTTACTTGATTGTATGAAAAATAGATTCGTGCTTTTGTTGTTCTCGTTTCATATAACAAATATTTTGCACAAGTTCTGGAAGTATGAGGTCTCTCCACGTAGTAAAGTGCTGCAATAGTTACAGCATATACAACACAAAAGTCGTAAAACTAAACCTTTGTATTACTGCTCTACATAATCACCATATGAATATCAACATTTATCATATCTTTTAACGAGTTAACAAATTCCCTGTGCATTAAAGTCTGTCGCCTGAGACAGCAACCGGCCCATGACAACATTTGAAGTCTTCGTCGGAGTCGAACCGTTCGAAGCCAATACACTTTTCTCTTGCATTAACAAGCGTAAATCACATGGAGACGGGTATGAACTGGAGAGTGGATGTTCAAGAACGTCCCATTTGAAGTGCCGTCAATTTTATGTGCCAGTTCTTTGCCGTCATCACCATGAACATTACTCTTGTCATTCTTCAACAAATGTCAAATGGTTCAAATGGCTCTTAGCACTATGGGACTTAACATCTGAGGTCATCAGTCCCCTAGAACTTAGAACTACTTAAACCTAACTAACATAAGGACATCACACACATCCATGCCCGAGGCAGGATTCAAACCTGAGACCGTATCGGTAGCGTGGTTACGGACCGAAGCGCCTAGAACCGCTCGGCCACAGTGGCCGGCTAACAAATGTCTCCATTGGTGCAAGACTACCTTCACTCGTCACTACAGATCTCACGATGAATGTCAACGGCTTAGGCCGTATGCCACTAGAAACCATATTTCAAAAGAGATTTCAAATTTGACAGGATCTTCAATCGCAAATCTCGTTTTGAATACCCATGATTCATTGTAGGCAACCACCACCACCACCACCACCACCACCACCACCAACAACAACAACACTTCTTCCCATGTTATATGAGAACAGAGGTTACTTTCTGGATAACCCATGTGTAATCGCACCGAACGAGCTAGCGGAGTGGTTAACACGTTGGACTCGTATTCGTGTGACCGACGGTCCAAACTCCCGTCCGGCAGTCCTATTGTTAGGTTTTCCGTGATTTGCTTAAATCGCTTCAGTAAATACCAGGACGGTTACTTTGAAAATGGCACCTACGATTTCCTTCCCTATCTTTCCGTAATCCTAGCTTGTGCTCCGTCTCTAACCCTTTCAGACTCTGAATGTGGAAAATTATATTTCTTAATTTTTTGTTGGTATTTTGCTTTTAATACATTAAGAGGGAAAAATGTGAAAAATAAGCGTTACATACGTTAACTGAACAAATACAGGACGATTTCAAATGGAGCCACTGCGCACGGAATGTCGTTAATGTTGGTGCTAAGTTTGAGAGCAGTCCCTTTCGGCAGATAGGCACTGGGATACTTAGCAGAGAGCACATGTTCATCTGCTTGTGTTAACTTCCTTCTTTGTACTCTAGTGTACACATAGCCTTCAGGTGTCATGTATTTGCAGTTAATTTGTTTCTGTTGTGCGTTTTTCAACTTGACAACAGTTCTATTTCTTTTGCTAATGGTTCTGATCATGTATTTGGATTTCCATGTATTAGGACTTTCAAGGAAACTACTGCTCCCTAACAGGCCCATTGCAGTAAGTCTTCGAAAATCTTTTGGCTCTTGTTTCGTGTGATTAGTTAGTCGAAAGGGAACAAATACATTTGTAACAGAAATATCAGAACAGTCTTCTCCACCACATTCTAGATTTCCTATCAATTTCATAAAAACTGTTCGTCATGTTACCTCATCTACACATGCCACATTTGAACTTATTATTTTTAGGCTAAATACAGTTGTAGCTGTGACACCCTTTTCTTCTCGGAAATCGAGGGCACTGTCTTCAGCCAACATCATCTTCGCTTTCACTATTACTGTCAGTCTGAGTTGGCATCAGAAGGAATCTTTTCCAAAGGCACGCCAGAATGTCTTTGTCCTTTTTGTGCTTGAGTGCGTCATGTGAAACTGGAATTAGAAGGTCGGTAACAGCTACTCATGTTGTCTTTATAGCCGCAGTGGTTTCAAACAGAACCAGCACAATAATTATTAAAATAAATACGTAGATTTAATTAGTACCTCAATAAAACAGTATACATTTTAACAGAGCAGTATTCTGTATCTAATCCATGCGAAAAACATACCTCACACTAATGAATTCAGTTCCAATTTGAAAAGAAAGACAATCCTACAACGCAAAGAAAAGTAGCTCCTTCGTCTGCCCTTTTAATGTAGCCACTGCAGACATGCCACGAAATGAAAAAAAAATCGTAGGTGCTTTCGAAAGCAGCCACGTCCTCTGAAATGGCTAACGACCACGCTGTCTGTGAGACGTTAAAGTCTAATCTTATTTTCTTCCTTTTTTCGCATGATCGCTAAATGTGTCTTGGTGGTGCTTAGTTAAAAGTGTCTGGGTTTCATTATGGCTGTGGAAAATACGAGGTGCGATCAAAAAGTTCCCGGAACGCGGTAGTAAAGTCTTAGCGTCTTAGCCGGATGCTATTAAGCTCCACTATCGCAAGTAGATGTCTCCTTGCGAGAGTACACACCCGTCGCTGTACTGCAGCCATTTTCAAAATCCCTGTCGCAGGTCCGTATCTGTTAGTTCGTTCCTGGTTGAATATGCCCTGCGCTTGACTTTCGATCCGGTAAGAGTTGCTATTGCATGAAGGCACAGACGTTTCCATTTTCAAGAAGGATCATCGAACAAATGCACGATTTCAAGTGGACGACGACACAAAAACACAAATTCCAGACTGACATTAATTGGAAAAATCCTAAGGCAATGTACTTCACCAGCGGAGGAGTTACCTTACAAAACCCACGAACAAGGTTTTTGAGTATTGCTCGATAGTCTGTGATCCTAAGCAGGTAGTATTAATAGACGATATTCAAAGAACAGCAATACTTTTCGTCACGGTTTTGCGTAGTAAACGCTAGGGCGTTACGGAGATGTTCGCTGAGTTCAAAAGACAGACGCCAGAACTGAGGGATTGTGCTTTATTGTATGGTTTACTGTTAAAATCCCAAGAGCGAACCTTCGAAGAAAAGTCGAGCAACAAATTACTTTCTCTACACTATCTGATCAAAAGTGGCCGGACGCCTATTAGTGGATATTAATATGGGGTGTGCCAATCCTTCGCCTTTTTGAAGGCTGAACTCTGCTGAGGAAACTTTCAATGAGGTGTCTGAGTAAAGGAACGGCAGCCCATTCTTCCTCAAGAGCCGAAACCATAGAAGGGAGTGGTGCTTGACGCGGGGGTCTAGAGCGAAGTCGACGTTCTAACTCATAGGTGAAATGTTCCACTGGGTTCGGGTCGGGAATCTGGACAAGGCAGTCCATTTCAGGGATGTTGTTGTCCACAAAGCATTGCCTCTCAGATGTTGCCGTATGGCAGGATGCATTCTCATACTGGTAGAATCATCGCCTCCGAAATGTTCCTCAAGTGAACACAATGCAACATGCTGTAAAATGTGTTAATATCCTTCCGCATTTACCGTTTCCTTAAGCGCTTAAGGGGACCACATACTAACCACGAAAAATATCCCCATACCTTGACACCACATCCTCTGTACTTCACGTTTGCCACTACACATGATGGCAGGTAAAGTCCTCCTGGCATTCACCAAACCCAAATCCTTCCATCGGGTTGCCGCAAGTTATTATGTGATTTACCGTTCCAGCTCACTCGTTTCCAGTCATCCATTGTCCAGTGGTGTCGTTCTTTACACCAGCTCAAGCGTCTCTTAGCGTTTTCTACGGAAATGTATTGCTTGTGAGGAGCTGCTCGACCATTGTGCCCCATCGTTTTTAACTCCCTCCGCACAGTCATTGTTCTAGCTGTACTGCTGGTAGCATTTCAGAACTTAGGCGTGATTCCTTCGGCTGATTTCATGCAATGCTTTGCAAACAGCCTCCGCAGTGCTCGACGGTCCCTGTCTGTCAATCCATGCGGTCTGCCTGGTCGTCGTTTAGCTGTGGTTGTTCCTTCACGTTCCCACTTCTCAGTCATACCTTCAGCCGTCGACTTGAGCAGTTTTACGAGGGATGAAATGTTCCTGATAGATTTATACTCACAAGAGGACCATCAGACCTGTTAATGACGGAGTTTGATGAGACTTAGGTATGTTGTAGAGGGACCTCTACTGACTACCTAGGTAGCGGCTTGTCGTTCGGCGGCCCCTTGTTTCCGAGAAAATTGATGTTGAAGTTTTATGCGCAACTTCTCTATCCGTAACGTCAGATATGTACTGCCTAGTTAGCGTAGCGGCTACGTTTTGTGGCTACCATGGTGATGGTCCGCGTTTAAGTCCTAACCATTTATTTTTTAAACTTCATCGTACGGAACATCATTTAATAGTATATGCCACGCAAAATTACTCAAAATCAGTCACTTTCGCGGTAATAATGTCCTTAATAAATCAATCATTACAGCAACCTTTTTCCAGATGTGTGTTCCGTTTGTAGTTCGTAGTTAAAATTCCAAATATTTGGACAGGGTTCACTCCCTCTGTTTACTAGACGTAATCTCGCCTCTTGTTGTCCCCTCTCCGTAATGGAACGTAACGAAATTCACAGGCCCTGTAAACCGTCAGTATCAGTTGTACGCAACGTGTCTTCAGTGCAGATTGTGTCAAAAGAGTACAAGAAATGGAAGAAGCAAGCGTTTCCACAGAAGAAGAGCCAAGATAAGATACATCAGAAGCAGAGGAGTGTGATGAGCTATCCGAGGGCGAACTCACTAACGTCCTCAGATTCACTGAAATATGCCTCCCGATATGAACCTTCTTAGAAATACATCTCCGACCACGATTTCCATTAATTCCATTGCAGTTGGAGACGCAATATCCAGCGGATGATAAGATCTGTTGGCCGGAACCGAAACATCATTGTAAATGATTTATTATACGTAATCTATTCTGTAACAATCGGAGTACACATTTGAAGAAAGTTGGCTGTAATGATTGATTTATTAACGAAAGTAATACGGTGAAAATGATTATTTTTGAATAATGTTGTATTACATATACTATTTGACGATATTTTGTACGATGAAATTGGGGAAAAATACGGGGGGGGGGGCAGGATTTGAACCCAGAACACCATCATATAGCCATGAACCTTAGTCGCTTCGCTAATCTCGCTGGGAAAACACGCCTTATATTACAATTGTGGGAAGTACGCATAAAATTTCAACATCGATTTCCTCGGAAACTAGCATCCGTCGCATGAAAAGCCGCTAACCAGGTACTCAGGACAGGTCCCTCTACAACATACCTAAGACTCATCAAAATCCGTGATTGATAGGTCTGGTGGTCCCTGTCTCAGGTGACTTTTAATTCCAATAACTAGTCCACGTTCGAAGTCACAGAGCACTCCTGACCGCCCATTCTGGTGCTGCTGCTACTTTGCTGACAACACACTACTCCCCGTTTCCTTTTATACTAACGAGTCCTCCTCTCGCGGCATTTAGTGGTCAATTCTGTATTACAGAGGGGTGTCCGGATACTGGTGATTAGATAGTGGATATAATTGTGGTGAAATTGTGCCTGTATATACCTTCTGTTTTCTTTCAAGGGTGAACGATTCAAGAAGATCCTATACTTCTCCGCACATACACTACCGTTTGTGGAAATTGCAACACCAAGAAGGAAACGCATGAATTCAATTTATTTAATACCACAGATTAGGTACATGACAAATAACAAATGCTTACCTTTTCAAATCTGTACATGTCCTTTAAGCCCTACTATTCAGTATGTCGTGTGGCCACCATGCGCTGCAATTAGAGCTGCTATACACCGTGGCATTGAATCAATAAGGTTCTGAATACGTTCCTGAGGGATTTCCCTCCATGCACTTTGTATCCGAGCCCACAAATCCGTGACACCAGTTACTGGAGGACCGTGACGCACCAGGTGCCGACCAACCATATCCCAGACAAGTTCGATGGGCGATATGTCTGGCGATTGTTCAGGCCAGGGAAGCAGTGGTAAATCCGTCGCTCTTCGAAGAAGGCCTTTACATTCTTCGCAATATGTTGCTGGGCACTGTCCTGTTGAAATGTGGCCTGTGGAGATGCCTGAAGCAGGGGCAGTACCTCAGGCTCCACAACCTTCGTTAGGTACCGGTTGCTGTTCAAAGTGCCCGCATTACGTACGAGGCTAGATCGGTTTTTGTAACCAATGGCGCCCCAAACCATCACACCTGGTGATTGACCGCTATGCCGCTCCACAATGCAGCCCTCCAGGTTGCGCTCTCCACGGTACCGCCCGACACGTTTGCCTCCATCACTGTAGGACACGTTGAAGCAGGACCCATCCGAAAAGATTACATGTTGCCACTGAGCAACCCAGTGACGGTGTTCACGTGCCCATTGCAGTCGGAGCAGCTTGTGGTTTCTGGACTATGGAAGCCGACGTAATGGCATGCGTGCAACCAGTCCAACCTGCAGCAGACGGCGACGAACCGTCGACGCAGACAAGTTCACGCCTGTTGCAGTGCTCCAAAGACGAGCCAACACTCTGGATGACGCTGTAAGGTCCGTAAGGGCCATGCGGACAAGATGACGGTCATCCCGCGCTGCGGTCACGTTCCGTGGTCCAGTTCCCGCTCGTCGCTACGTACGACCTTCCTCTATCCACTGCTTCCACACACGCATCACTGTCGTAGCAGCATGCCCTGTGCGAGCCGAAATGTCACAATATGACAACCCCGTTTCCCGGAGACCGATCATTCTGCCCCGTTCAAACTCGCTCACATGCCGATATGGCTCCCTTTGACGTCGACGAGGCATACTGGCATTCACTGTATTGTTTCCACCTTGTGTGACAGCTCTGCATCGACTACACTAGGCGCAACATCGACCCTGTCGGACCGACAAGAGAGGGCTCTGCTCGGCCCACGTGTACCTATCTCGCTGAAAAACGTATCACGCATTGCTTGCACACCCGTCGCCACTTCTATCAAGTGTGGCGCTATTCGGGTTATTCCTTCTCGGTGTAGCACTTTCCTCAAACTACAGTGTATTATTCAAGAAAGGACCAGGGATGGCAGGATCAGAGAGGAGAGGGAGGGGTGAGAATGATAGTGGTGTGCGAAATATCCTTCGCCACACAGCCTAGCGTGGTTTGTGGGAGCATAGATTTACAGGTAGGAAAAAGGAGGAGGTCCCATGAAATTGGGCATGATGAGTACGGATCTCTCTCTCTCTCTCTCTCTCTCTCTCTCTCTCTCTCTCTCTCTCTCTCACACACTTTCTCTCTCTCACTTTCTCTCTCTCTCTTTCTCCTCTCCTCCCCCCCCCCCCTCCCGTCTTTGCGAAGTGCTTTATCATATAACTCGGTGTTACTTACCGTGCGAGGTGGCGCAGTAGTTAGCACACTGGAATTGCATTCGGGAGGACGACGGTTCGAACCCGCGTCCGGCCATCCTGAGTTGTTTTCAGTGATTTCCCTAAATCGCTTCAGGCAAGTGCCGGGATAGTTCGTTTGAAAGGGCACTGCCGATTTCCTTCCCCATCCTTCCCTAATCAGAGCTTGTGCTCCGTCTGTAACGACCTTATTGTCTACGGGACGTTAAAACACTAATCTTCTCGTCCTCAAGTAAGTGTTATTAGTGTGACTGGCACGTATAAACTCACTCATTTCAGTTTGATCTTCTTTTTTGATATACTTGTTTCGTGATGTCTCACTGAGCTGCTTGTGCTTAATTTGGACATAGTAAGTCCAAAAATTGTCACTCTTTGCAATTTTCGAAAGATAATTTGAGGCCGGCCGCGTTGGCCGTGCGGTTCTAGGCGCTCCAGTCCGGACCCGCGCTGCTGCTACGGTCGCAGGTTCGAATCCTGCCTCGGGCATGGGTGTGTGTGATGTCCTTAGGTTGGTTAGGTTTAAGTAGTTCTAAAGTTCTAGAGGACTAATGACCACAGCAGTTGAGTCCCATAGTGCTCAGAGCCATTTGATAATTTGAGTCTTATTGAAGCCGTTGTGGTAGTTCCCTGCATGATTTGAAGTAACGGGGTCTGCTTTGCACGAACTTCATAGCATCATCCAAAGGTTCAGTAGTTGTGACATTTGTTGGCATGTACGGGAACTTAGTTCAAAGGTGTTACAGTGATGTCTCATTTTCTAACAGCTCGCAGATTCTGATTCCTCACTTCGACGATACACTTAGCTGTAATGCTAGGTGACAGCCGCCTGTGGTGATCGTCTGTATTCGATGTTTGTGGGCAGTTTTTGAAAAGTTTGTACCATTCATAAGCTTGTTTCTGATCTAAAGAGTACTTCAGTACCTTTTTTTGTATTTATTAAGGAAATTCTTCCAAGTTAGGAATTAGGCTTTATACAGACACATTATTATTACTAGACAATGTTCGAAAAACCGCGTACTCATGGACGCAACACTGGAAAACAAATTTACCGAAGATACAAATAACCGCTCATAACCATTCGCACACAAAATTAAAATTTTGGGAACTTTCATAGTATGTTGTCTTTTAACTGTTAAATTTGTTGGCAAGGATAGGCAAGTGACGGTTTACAGTTCCTGATAGTCGTGTAGTTCTGCTGTGTTTTTATCTAAATTTCATGTTTCTGCGTAATGACTGACGGAGTGGGGGGACAGAGCAGTGGTGATGAGTTTTTCTGGTGAGGTCTTACAGCTCACAGGTCCGCCGGTGCTCTTCCCAATAGGCTATGCACCGACATTAGATTTCATTCTCATCTTTCCTTTATTGCAATCCCGTTTTCACTTAAGAACAACATACTGGGAAGTAGGCTTCATACGCGAGTTCATCACTGTCACAGGTGATCCTGGAAGCTGTATACAGAACGCCGGAAAATAATTAGTAGTGAACCTAGATAACCGAAACTGAAAAATCACTCATATTAGCTGTTGCCTCTACTGTTACAGTTTTGGTCTTTCTACTCCAATCATGCTTCAGTCATGGTCGCAAAAGTGTTAACGTGTGCGCGCTTTTCTGTTGTGTCACCATTGGCTATCACAGTGTTAATTTGTAAAAGAGAAAGAAAAAGTGGATGATACATAGAAATCACTCACTAATAATCTTGATCGTTTCATTGCTATCGGTATTTCGACTGTGAGTTTCCTTAAGAAATTCCTTTTCCCGGTATTTCTGCTCGGACAAATTAGCGTACAGGATACACTAATCTTAAAACCGGGTGCGAATATCGCAGCCTTTCGACTAATATTCTCCCCCGTACTTTTATAAAAGTATATGTTCCAGTGACAGTAAGTTCTTTTCTAATCGTGTTTGGTTCATGTATTATTTTTAGATGCAAACAGATTTTTGCAAATAGTAAACTGATTTGACTGACATAGTATGGTATAACGACTCCTACGATTACACGATCAGACCCAGAGGACCGCACGCAGCTCCAAGGCACCACTGCTACTGAATTGTATTGCCGCATTCTGTTGCCATTCACCCTCTGTGCTGACCTGTAGCAAGTCCTCATAGATTCCATCTTTTCACCTTTTCTTTGGTCTGCATAGAGGTCTTCTACAGCTGGGAGTAAAGTTCATAGATTTCAAAGGTCATCACTGTTTATACATTGGAACGACATGCCTTATCCATACAAACCATTTCGTTCTCATATTCTGGTATATTGTAGATATCATCCAGCTCCCAATTATGCCGAATCCTGCATTTCCTAGTGTTCTCTTATTGTACTGGACCAGAGATCTTTCTAAAGACTTTCAGCTCGAAAACGAGAAGCGTATTTAAGTCTTCTTTACGGACACACTAAAGTTTCGCAGCCCTATAACCCAACGGATTTGTACAGTGTTTTGTACAGCTGGGTTTTGAAACAGCTTGAGAGACTGGGTTATTTAAAAACTTGACCGAGACTGAAGTACGATCGGCTTGTGGCTTATAGCCTCGCTTTCATGTGCGCCTCATATAATGAGTCCTATGTAAAGACCACCCCCAGATAAGTTATGAACCCTTATTTACGATCGGGTTCCGACTACCAGAGGCTGGAGTGGGTCTCTTGAACAGGCATGAATCCTGATAATCGACAGATACTCGGGCTTCCATTCATTCACGGAGACCGATTTTGCTTGCTGTCGCTCATCCGCATTAGGTCTTCCTTAGATTTGAACCACAGGGCCATGTAGTCGGAAAATGCGAGGTGTGTGATTTTTCTCTCCTTCAGATTCGACCCTTTCGACATTCTTATGGAAAGCTTCCTTCATTATCATTCCGAAATGGCCTTCGGGGAAGTGTAATCAGTTTTTGAAGTCATTGCCATGACACTGTAGATCCAGCGAAATATGAAGATGATGAAAGCACACTCGTTTGGTTCATCCCTCTCGTACTTCAGAGATACCTCCTAATGACATTTGCTTTGTGCTACTGCTGCTAAAATTTTAGTTTCATTTCTTTCACCAGTTTCTCTTCTTTTTCGTTGGCGTATTTTACTCTCCACAATTCCAGTTTTAGTACTTTTTTGGTAATGTTTGCAAAGACAGAGCGTGAGTGCTGGCACGATCTCGATTTTCTTCAGCATACAACCGCACCGCTACTTTAATCGTCTGGCGACATTCGCCATAAACGCTATTCACGTTCTCGACCGTGGTATACACTGTGAATGTCTCAATAGCTTAACGAGCAAGTTATTCGTTTGCTACAACAGTAGAACACAGACTGATAGGCGTCAAGCGCACGGGTAAGCACAAGAACCATACCTGAGTTGTGTGTTTGCATACATTTGATATAATAGGACAGACGTTAGTGGAACCTCTTCTGCTGACGGCGGGACGGTGGTCTGCGGCGCTGTCATACTATTACTGTTTGATTAAGTTACATACACGTTATGGTGTTGAAGTTCGCTAAGAAGTTTTTCAATTGCCACAGGAAAAACTATACATTTCCATTAGGGAAAAAATAAGTCGGTATCGCAGTTTGGCTACTATAAACTATAATAATTAGTTGCGAAAGTCAGGAAATTCGTCATCGTTTCCGCTATAACTTGCCGCAGCTCGGTACATTTATTCATTCTGTGTATATTTGGGATGGCCTGTCTTAGCTGCCCTACTCTGTTTTTCCTTCCACCTTTCAGCTTTCCCTTCTTTGCTTAGTACTAGTTTTCCGCCTGAACTCGTGATATTCATACAACTGCTTTTCTTTTCTCCAAATGTCTCTTAATTTTCTTGTAGGCAGTATCTATCTGTCCCCTAGTTGCATATGCTTCCGTATCCTTACATTTGTCCTCTAGCCATTCCAGCTAAGCCATTTTTCAATCCCTGTCAATATCATTTTTTAGATGTTTGTATTCCATTTCACGTGCTTCATTTGCTAAACTTTTATAATTTTCTTCTATTATCAATTAAGTTCAATATTTAAAGCGATGCCCAAGTAATACCGCTAGGCCTTATTTTCTTTACGTACTTAACCCTCTGCTGCGTTCACTATTTCATCTTTCAAAACTACCCAATCGTCGTATACTGCATTCCTTCCCCCCGTTTCAGTCAACTGTTGCCTAACGCTCCCTCTCTGCAATTTCTTCAGTTTTAATCCACAGCTCATAACCATTAAATTGTGATCAGAGTCCATATCTGCCCCTGGAAATGCCTTACAATTTAAATTCTTGCTCCTAAGTCTCTGTCTTACGATATGTAATCAGTCTGAAACCTTCGTGTCTCCGGGGCTCTTCCACTCTTCCCCGTATACAGCCTTCTTTTATAATTCCTCTTCTCTTTCATTCCTGCCCCCCCCCCCCCCGTCAATGTCCACCTACTACTTTCCCCCCTCTTCCTATTGTCGAATTCTAGTCACCCATAACAATTAAATTTTCGCCTCCTCTAACTACCTGAATAATTTCTTTTATTGCATCATACATTTTGCAATCTCTTCTTCATCTGCGGAGCTAGTTGGTGTATAAACTTGGGCTACTGTGGTGGGTGTTGGTTTCGTGCTTATCTGCGCTAGGATAATGCGTTCACAATGTAGCTCAGAATAGATTACCCGCATTTCAATTTTCTTATTATTTGTTGGACCTACTCCTGCTTTGCCCCTATTTGATTTTGCATTTATAACTCTGTAATCACTTGACCAGAAGTCTTGTTCCTCCCGCCATCGAACTTTACTAATTCCCACTATATCTAATTTCAACCTATCCATTTCCCTTTTTAAATTTTCTAACCTACCTGCTCGATTAAAAGATTCGACGCGGAGAGGCCTGTTTTATTTCTCCTGATGAAGACGTGATCCTGAATAGCCCACGCCCAGAGATCCGAATAGGGGGCTGTTTTACCTCCGGAATATTTTACCCAAGAGGACGCCATCATCTAACCATACAGTAGAGCTGCATGCCCTTGGTAAGAATTACGGCTATAGTTGCTCCTGATTTTTCAGCAGTTCGCAGAAACAGCACAGCAAGGCCGTTTTGGTTGTTGTAACAAGGCCAGATCAGTCAATCATCCAAACAGTTGTTCCTGCAACTACTGAAAAAGCTGTTGCCCCTCTTCAGAAACCACGCGCGTATCTGGCCTCTCAATAGATACCCCTCCATTGGGGTTGCACCTACGGTACGACTGTTTGTATCGTTGACGCCAGCATGCCACATCACCACGGCAAAGTCCGTAGCTCATGAGGGGATGTTGTACATACAAAATAAATATCACTAGATGTGTCTTCTCTGGAAACCACTATTCTGGAGTAAAGTAAAGAGTATCATTCTTATTTCATTAGACCCCTTTGCATGTTAGTCTAGGTTAAAACGCTGTTGGATTAGGGAATATGACAACAGGATCATTAGCGAAAGCGAAAGGTGAAAATTAACATCCTTAAGGCGCTGAATGATATTTCAGTGTGATGGGTTAAGTCTCATCATATATATATATAATGAAACATTGACTGATATTGCCTTGTTACTTAAGCACCTGCGCGTACGAAAAACTCAGAGACTTTCATGCAGTTAACACTTCTCACTATTCGAAACTGGTTCGTGAAAATTCACTTCATTATCGAAATGATTCTTGCGCATTTCCCTATAGTAATTTTTACTGCAATACTTACGTATAAAAAAAGTTATATACGCATAGCAGCGGTCAGGACAGATACATTTTACCATGGATGTCAGTGAACATAAAATGCCGCAAAACCTTGACTGTTATGATATTTTAAAAAATGATTTCTTAAAAATCTGAATTTAAAATTTCAGAAAACTGTTGCCACGGACGACTTTAAAAATATGTTGAAGCTTCCAGCACATGGGATCCTAATGATAACACGCTGTTCTCCGTTCGCACTGGGTCGTTTAAATATTTATTATTTACATGGTTATTCCATGCCTGTTTGCCGGCCGAAGTGGCCGTGCGGTTAAAGGCGCTGCAGTCTGGAACCGCAAGACCGCTACGGTCGCAGGTTCGAATCCTGCCTCGGGCATGGATGTTTGTGATGTCCTTAGGTTAGTTAGGTTTAACTAGTTCTAAGTTCTAGGGGACTAATGACCTCTGCAGTTGAGTCCCATAGTCCTCAGAGCCATTTGAACCATTGAACCATGCCTGTTTAGATATAATACAGGACCTTATGGTCATACAATAAAAATACACTTGGCTGGAGGTTACAATGATTTTCGAAGTATCAATGTAGATGCGTAATTCCTTGTAAACATTTCGAAGAAAGTGTCAAATACCAAACACCCAATCATCATAGCTTGTTAGAGGCTACAACAGAATCTTTATTGTGTTTTACAACTTTGATTCCTCAATTTAAATTGCCAGTGCAAATTTAATTTCTATTTCTTGGGTAGATAATGAGTTGCCAAGAAAATAGCCTTACAAATTGCAGGTTCGAATCCTGCCTCGGGCATGGGTGTGTGTGATGTCCTTAGGTTAGTTAGGTTTAAGTAGTTCTAAGTTCTAGGGGACTGATGACCACAGCAGTTGAGTCCCATAGTGCTCAGAGCCATTTGAACCATTTTTTAACCTTACAAATTTCAGAGTAATTTGCATTTTTAACACTGAATTTTGACCAAACTATTTAGCAATGGAAATAAACTAGACTTGACTTTGTCATTAGACGTTGATGTTTGTTTCTTTTCAGGTGAGTAGTCATCTCAGTTACGTGGATTTGAAGATTAAGTGTTAGTTGGGGGAAAGCAACAGCGCCTACTTGCAGCCGATTTTGTGGTGTGGATTGCTGAAATGTAAGTTTTATGATCTGCAACTGCTTCAGTCAGTCATAACTCCACAATTTTGTCACTGCCTTTTCTTATCATTTCTACGCTACGCACCTTGACTTCTCCTTACCCAGTGCACTAGAGTTCCGCTTCTGTGCAAAGTGTGATGAAGAGGAAAGTCGGATATTCACGATGTTGTTTCTTGTTACCTAACTTTAACGCTTAAATGTGAGATATCACTTGCTAAAATGGACATTTACATTTAAGGGTATACGGAATGAATTTTGCGATGAGAAAATCTATTTATGGGAAAATACGTTTTCGAAATATTTAGAGTCTCCGGTTTAAAATTATGTATAAAATATTGAGATGACGTGCATAGAACTACTTTAAATCGTTTTTTAAAAATTGCAGCACGTGATGTTCCCCACTTTGTTTGAGACACGAAACATTCCCGATCTTGGCAGAGATATAATTGAGCATAAGACAGTTATCCTTTCTGTTGGCTACACTGAAAGACAATTGACAATCGATTTTGCGCCATTTTTATTGTTACCTTCGTGAGTAAATCCATGTGCTTGTTGCGAAAGTCATATTTGATGAAGGTATTTAAGAAGCGTGCACATTGGCACAGGAAGGTAAATGATGCTCAGAATTCGTCTAATTCATCGTCTATACTCTATATCATTTTTTGTCGTCCCAGTAGCTTCTCAACCTCTACACTGGTAGTGACGTATTGAGTGATGCTGCTGCCACTACACCTTAAAGTGCTTCAAAAAGAAAACTAGGTGGAATTGAACAGTACAAAAAACTAAATGCCGGGACTACAAAATATGAGATAATTAATGTGTGTTTGGGACAACAATGTGTGCTGCAAACAATGTAGAAAATGTGGTGTTTCACGAAAACAAAAATATATGTAGAGCTTGATTGTGAATTATAGGTGATGTGCCGTTATTGCGGACACACTGCTACTTTTTCTATTTCTCACATGATACTGCAGACACAGGTAAACTCCATGATATAAAAGCTACACTCGTTTATGGTTTATGAGTTATAGGCTATAGGTAAGGGCAGGGCTGCAGGTGCCATGTTATGTGGTGTGATAGACCTCCCGGCCCCATCGTCAAAATTTGACAAACACATCATTGCAATAAGCTCTGCTGTTGAAGATGTAGTACAGGAAAATATGAAAGATGCTCTTCCGGAAACTGCTGAAGAAAATAATAACAGGAACTTGTCCATAGCGTTTGATGGGAGCTGGCAGAAGAGAGGCCAAACATTTCTGTATAGTCTTGTAACAGCTACAAGTATGAACAGTGGCCGGGTAGTTGCTGTGGCAATACTTTCCAAGCATTGCAGATGCAAGGATATAATGAAAAGTAAACATGAAGAAGAGAGCGTAGCAAATTAGCATGTTTCAAATGGTGGTATGGAAGTTGCTGGAGTAAGTAGTATTTCAGATTGACAGAGGCTGCTATATACTGTATTCGAAAGTGCTACGTTCTAACAATTAGACAGAATGCACCAGATACAGAATTAATGAGTAGACCAGGCTGGGCTCTGATTTTTCACACAGTTTCAAGGAAAGAGAATCCCCAACATGGGCTATTTCCAAAAGGAGGAGCTAACTGGTACAAGTACAGTAGAGGCAAAGTAACTAAACGACAGTACAATGACTCTTATAATTTGCCACCTGCCATAATGGACGAAATAAACCAATATTCCGAGACTTCGCAGATGTTAGTCTACTGAAGAAATGTCTCCACGGCCGGACTCAAAACCCAATTGAGTGTGTGAACCATGTGATATGGAACAGACTACCTAAAACTGTGTTTGTGGGTATAAACTCTCTTCCCTTGGACGTTTATGATGCTGTTTCATCATTCAGTCAAGGCAGTATAACATAGTGCAAACTTTTGCATAAGATGTGGCTCCGCGGAAGCAGTTATACTTTGTTTAGACAAGGAACGGGTCAGGTCTTCAGATAATGCAGTAAAAATCTATTCAAAGATAGCTCGACACCATAGAAGAGCCATCAAGAGGAAGCTGTTGGACATTTCCGATGATACTAGCTATGGAGCAGGTGTTATGATATACCCGAATTAAAAATTCTGCAAAATTATTGTGTATTTAGGATATTTGTTTTTTAAAATACTTGCTAAAATGTGTAACTTTTTGTAACATTTAGAAAAAATAAAATCTCAAAAAACTAAACTTTCTTTATACAAAATGATCAATTCAGTAGAAAAAAAGAACATGCGTCTGCTTTCTGTGAAAAAAAAATCGAGAGTATAGTCCCAATAACTCATGAGAAAATTTTCCTAGCTTTTGGCTCAATTTGACATTGAAGGCGTCGGGCATTCCGTGTATCTTTAAAAAACAGTACAAATCTATTAATGTGTATCTGTATTATGTTTGCCCATTCGTGATGTACACCACCACGTTGTTCATGCAATGCAAGGCATTGAAAATCTCTTTAGAATAACAGTCGCGAATCGATACATTTTTGAAATTAAAATCGTTGGTTCGTTTTTGGAGCGCAGTGTTTTTCAAGTGAGAGAAGTTAGTTTGTACCTGATGTGTTCAGCTGCTATATCGTTGTGACAGTCCTATCATAAAGCGTGCGAATTCGCTTCGTCTCATTTCCGAGATAGTCTTCATCGTAAGAGCACCGTTTGTTTCAGGTGAGCGAAGTTCCCGGCCGTGTGTGTGAGCTAAGAGCCCCCAGGAACTGATTTTGGACGCTCGTGCGCTTGCGCTAGCTGCGTGTTGGTGGTCCGGCGATTGGAATCATCCGGACACGCCTCATAAGCCATCACGTCGGCTTCTCTCACCAGAGAAAAAATTTCCAACACTCTGCCGCTATCCAAAGCTCGCTTTGGTTCCATAGAAATCCATTCATTCGCTTGCCTTGTATGAAAGCGGGAGCTACGATCCGATCTGAAGTGAGTGTTGGGCACCATCCTTCATTATATAGTATTTAGGATTTTGTTTTGTATTCACGATCAAAATACCACTTACACTACTATGGGTGTATGAATTTATTTATTATTTATTTATTTATTATGTTCTGCGGGGCATTGCTACTTCGTCATAGAACCACTCAGTAAATAGTTTACGCAAGGCTGATTAGAAATTGTATAAACAAAAGAACGAAAGAATTGATAAAACTCGAAAAAATTGAGATTATGCAAGTAAATAACACATGGCAGAGAGACGTTCTCAACCACTGCGACGAACTCCTGTGCAGAATAGGAGTGCGTCAAGAAGAAACTTTAGAACTTGGATTTCGAATACATGGATTTAGCACTGTTTTTTCAATTGCCCTGGTAATGAAACCTGCTGAATACTGCACAGTTTTCTGTGTTATCCAAGTGGATATCGTTTTTCTGTGTAGTGATCACTGAATGAATGTTTAGCTTCTTCTGGATAAGTCTGTATTAACAATAAATCTCACAATTGATATGCTCGTACGTACCGAGACGACAGCGTTAGAATTTTGAGACATCTGAACAACAGTCTTCACGAAGTTCGCGAACGGACACTTTAGTTCAGTCGGATCACCCTTTTCTGAGCTAAGAATGTTCTTGGTGAGGACACAGAGTTGCCCCAGAGTATAACACCGTAGAGTGAAAGTAAACAAGCCTTCGCGTTTCAGTGCTAGTGACAGTGGAAATCGTTCTCATAGGGACGATAGTCGTTTTCAGATCTTGAAAGTAATACTTCCAAGAAAGCTTTCCATGTGCCGCCAGACCTAAGAGTTTAAAGTGGTTGTCCTCACTGACTGTTAGACGTACAAGAGTTCCGTATGGAAAACTGTCCACTGCGTTTTGTTGCTATTAAGTGTTTGAAAGTCACTTGCTGATGTTACTAATTACCCTGTTAGCTACACTATATGGTACATTCCACGCCTTTCTCAATAACACTTCTGAGCTGCAAAGACAACAATTATTGTGTCTCTGTTTTGTTTAGTGGAAGATCATTCATATATATATGAAGAAAAGGAATAATCCCAGAACAGAACCGTGTGGTGCCCCCCACTTTACATGACCCCAGCCATATTCAAACCTTTTGTCTGTTCGTTGACACTGGAGGATAACCACATGATTTATACTTTCGAGATATGAAGTGAAATGGAACGTTGGTGAGCTTCGTCCCAAATGCCACCAACTTATACAGAAGTATTGCATGGTCCACACAATCAAATGCCTTTGCCCAACCAAAGAAAATAACTACTGTCTTCAGCTAGCGTTGCTAGGCTATCAGACGCAACATAATAATTCGCATTTTCCATGGATATTTTCCTGAAGGCAAACTGAGTCTCCGACAGCAAGGTATGTGCACTGAGATGTGCCAAAACTCTCCTATACAATGCCTTCTCGAAAACATTTGAAAACACTGGTAGCAAAGAAATGGACCGGTAGTGGTTTACATTCTCTCTCCCATCTAACGACTTTCGAGATGAAACCGTTAAAAACTTAACGAAAATAAAATTTGGTTTTTCCTTCAACAAAATCTGTTTATGATGTATTCGTGTATGGATCAGATTATATCATCTTGGACACTTAAAGCACCATAACTGTTGGTCACGAAACAAAAAATGCAGGTAGCGCAATTGGTCAAGTCCCCAGACTCATTTTCGACAATTGGGATTAAATCTCGCCCGATCATCCTGGTTAATTTTTCAATGTCAATAAACTTCACCAACAGCCATATAATTTAAATATTTTATTTTATTCTGAAAGCAACCAGTTTCCGCAATTCATTTTGCCATCTTCAGGCCCCATGCTCTTTTATCCAATTAAATCAACTTATCGTATAGTGCCATAAAACACTGAATATAGTGAATTACAATCTTTATACAAATGCTTCATACGAAGACGTGACAGTAAGTGGCTGTTACCTCTGGTGACACTGAGTTGCTGTCACATCTTCATATAAAGCATTGGCGCTATACGATAAGTTCCTTTTGAGGGTTTAATAACACTTAGGCGGTTTTTTGTTCCATAGATTTTTATTTGTATGAACTAGTTTTCGGCTTATTAGGCCATCTTCAGATAACTACTGGCTGTTGTTTACAAGGAGCTTGTTTCTTACGAACCAAACATTCTGGACTAAGATACAACGCACTTACATACCATCTTTAGTTGCGGTATTGCCTTTGGAATTGTCAAACGGGTCTTTTGACTGTTTGTTCTCTAAAACTGTTCTTTAACTTAATAACTCACAATATAATGTAATATCAGTTATGTGTTTACATTCTTAACTGTAACAATGTAATATTTGGTATATATTAATGCACAATTTTTCTAATAACAAAATGTAACCCCCAAAGAAAACATCGCTGTTGTACAACCAACAATTAGTGCCCAGTGCAACTGTTCACAACAAATACCAAAAAATTGTAATTTTGTAATAATGTGTATTCTAAATAATTCTAATTGTTGTCATACATGGTACTGACAAACCATAAAATGTGATTTATTAAGTTAAAGAACAGTTTTACAGAACATAACGTCAAAAGACCCGTTTGACAATTCCAAAGACAATACCACAACTAAAGATCGTATGTAAGTACGTTGTATCTTAGTCCAGAATGTTTGGTTCGTAAGAACACAAGCCCCTTGTAAACAATAGCCAGTAGTTATCTGAAGATGTCCTAATAAGCCGAAAACTAGTTCATACAAATAAAAATCAGTAGATCTAAACCCCGCCTAACTGTTGCTAAACCCTCATTATGGAATTGTTCTATCAAGAAGCGACGGAAGAATCCATAAATACGATAAGTTCCTGTATTTGGATAAAAGCGCATGGGGCCTAAACATGGCAAAATGAATTGCGGAAACTGGTTGCTTTCAGAACAAAATAAAATATCTTAAAGTATACGGCCTTTGGTGAAGTTTATTGACATAGAAAAGTACTTACTAACCGATGTCCCCTGGCCTTGACTGACGAACAGAGACATACTGGTTAAGGTTTTCCATGCCTTCCCCTCTACATTAAAGCGAATGTTAAGTTGCGTGTGCCGGCCGGCGTGACCGAGCGGTTCTAGGCGCTACAGTCTGGCTGGAGCTGCGCGACAGCTACAGTCGCAGGTTCGAATCCTGCCTCGGGCATGGTTGTGTGTGATGTCCTAAGGTTAGTTAGGTTTAAGTAGTTCTAAGTTCTAGGGGACTGATGACCTCCGATGTTAAGTCCCATAGTGCTCAGAGCCATTTTTTAAGATGGGTGCTTTGAAATGTACTCGACTAGAACCCCTCGAAATTCTCGTCCGATTGAATCACGTGCTCCGTCTCGAAAGACGTCATCAATGGGAGATTGAGCGCTAATGTACCTTCCTTGGTAACAGTGTCACGTGAATACCACTGATGCAACTATTTTAATCGCCTTTGTCGTGTCTTTAACATCTCGATGTTGTTTTTTCTGTTGTCCGTTTATACTTATTCTTTCATCGTGATTTCATTCTGGATATAAATTGGCTGTCGACGAGAAATGAAAGGTTACACATACTTACCACTGTGCTGAATTTTAAAGTACTTTCAACGAATCACTATTATTCTCCCGTAACTCAGATTAGCACATGGTGTATGTCTAAGACTGCGTCCTTGTAACGTGGGGTAGGTCTGATGAAACTGAAGGCTTCTTATTTTCCATGGTTGAGTTCTAGGCTGCCGGTGACGTCTAACTTTGATATGTACGTTTTGACAGTCCGGGTCTGCCGCTGAAATATAGAAACATTTTCTTGCATATTTTTATGAGGAAACACAACAGTTAAAGTAACTACCGGATAGTTATTATTAAACTGACGGTATACCGAGTGCTGTGGTGCGTGCTCTACACATCTCAGGATGCTGAAACCTCGAACGTATGTCCATTAATATATGCACTCGCGGTTTATGCTGAAAAAATAGTAGTTCCACTTTCTGCCCCCAAGTGAAAGTATGGTGCTGTAAGCAGTCAGAATGTGGTGTGGGTGCAGGAAAAGGGCAGGAAGAATCAAATGATATCGGTGGTTCTGGCACGTTTATTAGGATATGGTCACAAGTTACAACATGGGTTAAATGTGGTCTCCCGAGTCTGCAACATGCTGCATCCATAACACGGTATGGCCGACAGTTGCTCACAGCATATCCGGTGTAATACACTACGTTATTGTATGCTAGTCTTCAATTCAGGAAGGGTCCGAATGTATCCCAAATAGATACGGTCTTTCAGATATCCCCGCAACCAAAAGTCACATGGATTTAGGTCGGGGGATCTGGAAGACCACACATTTTGAAATTGCCAAGGGATCATGTGGTCGTTACCGAAGGGTTCTCGAAGCAAATCTGTCACATGGCAAACAACACCTGGTGTTGCCCCATCTTACATGAAAATAGAAGTGTGGAACAGTTACGTTCTCGCAAAGGTGGTTCAAATGGCTCTGAGCACTATGGGACTCAACTGCTGTGGTCATAAGTCCCCTAGAACTTAGAACTACTTAAACCTAACTAACCTAAGGACAGCACACAACACCCAGCCATCACGAGGCAGAGAAAATCCCTGACCCCGCCGGGAATCGAACCCGGGAACCCGGGCGTGGGAAGCGAGAACGCTACCGCACGACCACGAGATGCGGGCGTCGCAAAGGTGGAATCATGGGTTGCACAAGGAGGTCCTTATAACGTGCAGATATCACTGTACACCTCACAGGCCCGCGTGGTGTCATCTCCTCGTAGAAAATCGGACCGAGAATGAAGGAACGTGTAAACCATACCACAGAGTCACAGCCGAGTGCTGTGCCGCAGTGGAACCCTATATGCGACGGTTCTGTGCATTCACGGCACCGTGCAGAGTAAAATGTGCCTCGTCCGTCCAAAGAATATTCCTCGGTCACACGTCATCCATTTACATGCGTGCCAAAGAACGAAGGGAAAGTCATGGCTTTGTAGTCTATCTTGGGCTTCATTTAGCGTTCGCTCTGAATCTTGTAGGGATATCAGTGTAAAATACGCCGCTAAATCTTTTAAACTGTTGACCAGGGGAGAGACATTCCTGTGACACAGCTCGAGCACTGGATGCAGAATTTATGGCATGTGCTGCAAGGTAGACTATAGCTACGGCAACTTCACCAGTAACTGGCAGGGGCTTGGGCCGCCTCCCTATCCCTGCTGCACCACCTATTTCACCTGTTTTTTTTCAGATTTCCTGATCATGTACTTTAGCCTACTTATTACTTCGTAGCTGTTCCTGTCAGCGATATTCCCACAAAGCAGCGCTGCTTTTGCCACCGTTCTGATAAAACAACTTTACCAGCAGTGCACGGTGTTTCTTCTGAGTAGACATTCGGTTTTGCACGGGAAACTTCCTCCTTCTTAACTTTTTACACCAACTGTCACTTCACAAAAGAAATAAACGCTTGTCGCCAAGCGACAAATAATATACTGACGTCTAAACAGGAAACAGTGCACATTCTGTCTGCTTACAGCGCCATATTTTCACTTGGTGGCAGAAAGTGCAAATATTATTTTTTCAGTATACTCCCCGAGTGCATAAGTTAATGAACATACGTTCGATGTTACAGTTGCCTGCAATGTATACAGCCCGCACTGCAGCACTCTGAACACCGTGAGTCTAATTATAACCACCTGATAGCTCGTAGAAGCAAAATACGAAATACATTGTAATTGTATATGCTTCTGATACACTTCTGCACAAATTAAGAAAAAAAGATTCGATTATGCCAGAGCAGAGTAGAGGATAGCGAATCTGGCAACATTTGCCAAACAACCATAGGCCGGAAATATAACGTTGTGGATATACGGCCACAAAATGGCAGCCAGTAAACGACGTCCGTGCTAAAGTGTTTGCATTTAACAGAACTTGTGTCAGCGCATACTAGTTGAGATAAAGAGTGCAGTTACTGTTCTGTTAGCTCAAGGAGACTGCTCAGATTGAACAGTCGAAGCTAGGCAAACTATCCACGGACACTTCCCTTTTACGTGATTCCTACACTTACTTACATATTCCGCAAGTTACCGTACGGCGCATGGCGGTGTGTACCTTGTACCACTACAAGTCATTTCCTTTCCTGTTCACTCGCAAATGACTGTCTATGTACGTCTGTAGGAACCCTGATTTCTCACATGTTGTCTTGGCTGTCCTTACGCGAGATGTGTGTTGGCTACAGTGGAATCGTTCTGCAGTCTGTCGCAAATACTGGTTGTCTAAACTTTCTCAGTAATGTTTCACGAAAATAACGTTTTCTTGCCTCCAAGGATTCCCATGAGATTTCATGAAGCATCTCCGTACTACTCATGTGACTGGGTGTTTGTGTGTGTCCTCATAGTTTCATCACGTTCATGAAAGTGGCGAGATTGGGCTGAGAGAAGGTTGGGAATTTGTACGGGCGCCGATAATCGCGCAGTTGAGCGCCCCACAAACCAAACATCATCATCATAATACTCATGTGTTGATCGAAACTACCAGTAACAAATCTAGCAGCGCGCCTCTGAATTGCTTCGATGTCTTGCTTTAATTTGACCTGGCGGGGATCCCAAACATTCGAGCATTACTCAGAATGGGGCAAACCCTGTCTCCTTTGTAGATGAGCTACACTTTTGTAGAATTCCTGCAATAAACTGAAGTCGTCCATTCACCTTCCGTACTACCATCATTTCATTCTAGTTCCATTTCATGTCGCTTTGCAGCATCTCGCATATATATTTAATCTACGTGACTGTCAAGCAGCACACCAGGAATAGTATATTCGAACATTACAGGATTGATTTTCCTGCTCTTCTGCATTAGTTTACAGTTTTATACATTTAGAACTCATTCGTAACGTCAACTAGAAATTCTGTCTATCATCTTGCCTCGGCCTACAGTCGGTCATCAAAGACACCTCGTACACCGCAGCGTCATCAGCAAACAGTCGCAGATTGCTGCTCACCCTGTCCGTCAGATTATTTATGTATACTCGCATAGAGAATAAGAGCGGTTCTATTGCTCAACTGTGGGGCATTCCTGACGATACCCTTGTCTCTGATGAACACTCGCCTTTGAGGATAACGTTCTATATTCTGTAACTAAAGAAGTCTTCGGGCCATTCAGACATCTGGGAACCTGTTCCGTATGTTTGGATCTTATTTAAGTCTACTGTGGTGCACCATCTTAAACGATCTCCATAAAAGTAGGAATATGGGATTTGCCTGTTGACCTTCATCCGTGGTTCGGAGGATCTCTTGTGAGAAAAGGGCAAGCTGATTTTTGCACGAGCTATGCCCTCTTAATTCGTAATGATTTGTGAACAGAAGCTTTTCCGCCGCAAAGAACTTTATTATATTCAGACTTCGAATATGCTCAGTAATTCTACAGTAAGCTGAAGTTAGGGATATTAGCCTGTTATTTTACAGGTCCATTCTTTTACCCTTCTTATAATTATACAGTAACACCCTGCGCTTTTGTCCAGTCGCTTGGGACTTTACGCTGGGCGAGAGAGCAGCGATGAACGGAAGCTAAGTAAGAGGCCTTTGCCGAAGCGCACCCTCTGTAAACCCGAACTGGGATTCATGGCAACTTATTTGTTTCCAACTCTTTCAGTTGCTTCTCAACGCCAAGGATGTCTATATCTGTGTCCTCCTTATGAGTCAGTGCGACGGTGAAACAATGGTATGTATGTGTAATCCTCCCGCAGAATGAGTTTTTTAATCGTGAAATTTAAAACATCAGCTTTCCTTTTGGTGTGTTCTATTGCCACACCAGACAGGTCGACAAGTGACTGAATAGCAGCCTTCCACTCATTTAGGATTTTACGTAGGGTCAGAATTTTCATGGTTTCTCGGCAAGATCTTTCGCTAACGTATGGTGGTGGATGTAGTTGTTGCTTCGCCCATTATCTTTTTATAGACGCATGAATTTTTACTTACTTTTGCCTGTTGACATTTGCGAGCAAGTCTTTGAACCGAGAATGCCCCAGTCTCAGTTTCCTCAGCATTTTTCGAATTTTGTTTCTAAACCACTGTCGATGTTTCCGTCATAATCCACTTCCTCGCGCACACTTCTCCAGAGCGCGATTTACAATGAGTTCAAACTTTGTCCATAATTCTTCCATGTCCATCATATTGGAACTAAATTATGTCCATTCATTGTCTAAGTGGGATGCTTACAACTTCTTATCTGCTGTCTCCAGCATAAATACTATGCTAGTCTTCTAGGTGGATTTATTAACTGTAGTAACCATTGTCTCTGTGATATCATGATCACTGATCCCTGGCTCCATACTGATGCTGTCGATAAGGTCAGGCCTGTTTCTAGCTACAAGGTCTGAAATTTTTCCATTGCCTGGTCTGTCGAACTAGCTGCTGAAGATAGTTTTCGGAAAATATGTTCAGAGTTACCTCAGAGGAGAGTCTGTCCGTACCACCTGCAATGAGTCCATAGACGTCACAGTCTACATTCGGTAGGTTCAACTCGCCTCCAGCTGACTTTGTATGTTCCGTGCATTTCCGTGATACTGATCATAGACCCTCCATGAATGACTCTAAAACGGTCACGGCGGAATTGGGTGACCGGTAAAAAACATCGGATGGTTGAGTTCACCAAGGCCTGCTATTCGCGACCAAATAATTACAGACTCAGTTTCGACCTCGATAGACATAATATTTTTGTTGACTGCAATGAACAGTCCCCCTCCACCCGTCCTTTAGGTATTAGTTCCAAGTCTCGTCAAATATTTCATAGCTTTCTACTTCGGGAAGAAATAGAGAGGGTATAAAATGCAGACTCGCTATAGTACGAAACATATTTCTGAAAAAGAGGAATTTGTTAATATCTAATACAAATTTAAATGTTAGGAAGCTTTTACAGAAGATATTTGTCTGGAATGTAGCCTTGTATCGAAGTGAAACGTCGACGATAAGCTGTTCAGACAAGAAAAGAATGGAAGCTTTTGAAATGTGAAGCAACAGAAAAATTCTGGTGATTATATGGGTAGATACAGTATCATGTGGAAGTACTGAATCGAATTGGGGGAAAACTTATGGCATAACTTAACTTAAAGGTTAATAGGACAAATCCTGGGGTCTGAAGGAATCGTCAGATTGCTTATAGAGGGAAGTTTATGAGGTAAAAATTGTAGAGGGAGACAGATGGATGTAGGTTGCAGTAGTTATGCAGAGAAAAAGACTAGCGCGGAGACCTGCTTCTAACCAGTCTTCTGACTGAAGGCCACTCCATCGAGTAACATGCTTGACATTAGTCGACAAATTTGTAATGAATACGTTGTGACAATTGAAAGACTGTGAATGACCGGGAACCTAAGGCTTTTCGGGGAAACGATACGCTGGGTGGGCAAACTAAAATTGTCCCGGAAAATATTGACAGTAAGTGTGACGTGGGACTGACCATTAACCTTTGTTAATGATCATCACACCGCTACAGAGTCCGCTGCGCGCCATTTTTGCCACTAAGTTTTGCATTGCAGACTTTGATGGATGTTTTGTCAAAGAACTTCGTCTTTAAACTCCTGCATTAACAGTTTCGGACGCGTTTTCCAGAAATTATGCTGCTGTTGCATTCAGCTGGTTACCGAACCGTCACTCATTTAAACGTATGACACAGCAAAGCACTCGGGGCAGAGAGAGAGGGAGTTGCGCATGCGCAGGCATGTGACAGCAACCGATTTGTGCATCAAAATCACGGCTTCCAGCATTTTCTGTGATGGACTGTTCTCCTGTTCATTAAAAAGGATCAGTTCCGCGTCAGTTCTATAAATATTTTCTGGGCCAGTGTTATTTTGCCCATTCCTACATAACCCTTCATATAATCTCTGGTAGTAGTGTTAGGAAATGATAGGTGAAAACATTAGCGACAAAGTCTCATACCGGGCAGCGACTTTCAATTGAAATGTCATCCTCTGTACCGGAATTACATAATGTGTTTACGAGTACAGGTGGTGTCGCCGGAACGACGACACAGGGAAGTTCTGAGTCTGGCCGACGGTCGTGTACGGAAAGCCAAAGCGGTTAAGGCGACAGCTCGCGTAAAGCGGGAAATCTGGGTTCGAGCCCCGGTTTGGCACAAATTTTCATTGTAGTCATTCCCTTATACAGCTGATGGTTGTTCGTATTCGCAGCTGCGAATACATTTCATGTATAAAAGTGTGTGTCAGGTCTGGAGACGTGTCCAGATGTCACAATGTTTAAAGCGACTGGTTTGCGATAAGCAAGAAATCCGTTTAGCTCCTGCTCTGACACAAATTGTCAGTTGTCATTATAGATTAATTGCATTGCAGGTACAGCATTTCTGAACGGTTTGCACTATCACTTCGTGCCATTTCATCTTAATTTATTTCACACCCACCAATCCACTCATTTCAGTATATTTAATTTATTTCAGACACGTTTGTAATTTGACACTGAAAAGAAAACATCTCGTTCAACTCTAGTGTTTTGGCCGATATTGCCACGCGAATATAGATTTTGTCGCTTGAATAAAACCATGTGAACAGGTGATTTTTGTTAGAAGTAATAAGATAAATCTGTATTCTTAGACAATGCGATACGAAGAATAGTGAACAAGAACACAGAGAGCATGGTTCTTATATGAAATACGAGGAAACAGAACGCTGAAACTAACCTTGGATCACAACCATCAGGTTAATGCATAATGATGGACATTCTGTCAGCGTTTCATTCCGCATAGGGGACATAAAGTATTGCGAGTATTATGCATTATACTATAAACTACATCTACATCTGCATGACTACTCTGCAATTCACATTTAAGTGCTTGGCTGAGGGTTCATCGAACCACAATCATACTATCTCTCTACCATTCCACTCCCGAACAGCGCGCGGGAAAAACGAACACCTAAACCTTTCTGTTCGAGCTCTGATTTCTCTCATTTTATTTTCATGATCATTCCTACCTATGTAGGATGGGCTCAACAAAATATTTTCGCATTCTGAAGAGAAAGTTGGCGACTGAAATTTCGTAAATAGATCTCGCCGCGACGAAAAACGTCTTTGCTTTAATGACTTCCATCCCAACTCGCGTATCATATCTGCCACACTCTCTCCCCTATTACGTGATAATACAAAACGAGCTGCCCTTTTTTGCACCCTTTCGATGTCCTCCGTCAATCCCACCTGGTAAGGGTCCCACACCGCGCAGTAATATTCTAACAGAGGACGAACGAGTGTAGTGTAAGCTGTCTCTTTAGTGGACTTGTTGCATCTTCTAAGTGTCCTGCCAATGAAACGCAACATTTGGCTCGCCTTCCGCACAATATTATCTATGTGGTCTTTCCAACTGAAGTTGTTCGTAATTTTAACACCCAGGTACTTAGTTGAATTGACAGCCTTGTGAATTGTACTATTTATCGAGTAATCGAATTCCAACGCATTTCTATTGGAACTCATGTGGATCACCTCACACTTTTCGTTATTTAGCGTCAACTGCCACCTGCCACACCATACAGCAATCTTTTCTAAATCGCTTTGCAACTGATACTGGTCCTCGGATGACTTTACTAGACGGTATATTACAGCATCATCTGCGAACAACCTAAGAGAACTGCTCAGATTGTCACCCAGGTCATTTATATAGATCAGGAACAGCAGAGGTCCTAGGACGCTTCCCTGGGGAACACCTGATATCACTTCTGTTTTACTGACTAACAAATCCTAGCCTCATTACAGATATTTAGGAAATAATCATTGTACTTAATAGATCATTTCGTGGTTGATAGGACACACATCCCACCCTGGCAAGAACGGTGCCCCAACTCAGAAATGCAATACATGAGAAAACTCAGCTTAAGGTTTCTGTAAAAGTATATTGAAATAGTATGGGAGTCCTTCAAGTTTCAAGTAAATATTGTGAGTAGTAAATTTCATTATTTTTCGTGCACGTAGAGACACTTCACAAGTATTTTTCAGTGACATAAAATAAATGAAAATACTACTATGGAAGAGTTACAACTACTGGTTTATGTAGGAGCACTCACTACACTAAATATACACACTAGGCAGAGATCAGAACCAGCCAACACATAGAAGAAACCCACAAAACCAGCATGGCAACACAGGCTACAGATCAGAATAGAAAAACTGAGAAAAGACATCGGACAGCTGACACAATTTATAAGAAATGAAATGTCAGAAAAAAACGAAAAAGGTTAGGTAAAATCTCACAACAAGAAGCAATAGAGCAATTAGATGAAAAGAAGCAGAAATTACAAGCATTGGCCAAACGACTTAGAAGATACAAAAAAAGTGAAAATAGAAGGAAACAAAACCAAACATTCAACACAAACCAAAAGAGATTTTACCAAACAATAGATAACACACACATTAAAATAGACAATCCACCAAACATAAGAGACATGGAACACTTCTGGAGAAACATATGGTCAAACCCGGTACAACATAACAGGCATGCACGGTGGATACAAGCAGAAACAGACTCATACAAGATGATACCTCAAATGCCTGAAGTGATAATTTTGCAACATGAAGTCACCCGAGCAATTAATTCTACGCACAACTGGAAAGCCCCTGGAAATGATAAAATAGCAAATTTCTCGCTAAAGAAGTTCACCTCAACACATTCACATCTAACTAAATTATTTAACAGTTACATTGCAGACCCATACACATTCCCTGATACACTTACACATGGAATAACCTATCTGAAACCTAAAGATCAAGCAGACACTGCAAACCCAGCTAAATATCGCCCAATAACATGCCTACCGACAATCTACAATATATTAAATTCAGTCATTACACAGAAACTAATGACACATACAACACAGAACAAAATTATAAATGAAGAACAAAAAGGCTGCTGCAAAGGAGCACGAGGATGTAAAGAGCAACTGATAATAGATACAGAGGTGACATATCAAGCTAAAACTAAACAAAGGTCGCTACACTACGCAGACATTGATTACCAAAAAGCTTTTGATAGTGTACCCCACTCATGGTTACTACAGATATTGGAAATATACAAAGTAGATCCTAAATTGATACAGTTCCTAAACATAGTAATGAAAAACTGGAAAACCACACTTAATATCCAAACAAATTCAGATACTATCACATCACAACCAATACAGATTAAGCGTGGAATATACCAAGGAGACTCATTAAGTCCTTTCTGGTTCTGTCTTACTCTGAACCCACTATGCAACATGCTGAATAATACAAATTATGGCTATAATATTACTGGAACGTACCCACACAAAATCACACATTTGCTATACATGGATGATCTAAAACTACTGGCAGCAACCAATCAACAACTCAACCAATTACTAGAGATAACAGAAGTATTCAGCAATGATATAAATATGGCTTTTGGAACAGACAAATGTAAGAAAAATAGCATAGTCAAGGGAAAACACACTAAACAAGAAGATTACACATTGGATAACCACAGTGACTCCATAGAAGCTATGGAAAAAACAGTTGCCTATAAATATCTAGGATACAGACAAAAAATAGGAATAGATAATACAAATATTAAAGAAGAACTAAAAGAAAAATATAGACAAAGACTAAAAAAATAATGAAAACAGAATTGACAGCAAGAAACAAGACAAAAGCTATAAATACTTATGCTATATCAATATTGACCTATTCATTTGGAGTAGTGAAATGGAGTAACACAGACCTAGAAGCACTCAGTACACTTACACAATCACAATGCCACAAATATAGAATACATCACATACATTCAGCAACAGAAAGATTCACATTAAGCAGAAAGGAAGGAGGAAGGGGATTTATCAACATAAAAAACCTACATTATGGACAGGTAGACAATTTAAGAAAATTCTTTCTAGAACGAGCAGAAACTAGCAAAATACACAAAGCAATCACTCATATAAATACATCGGCTACACCACTGCAATTTCATAACCATTTCTACAACCCTCTAGATCACATAACATCAACAGATACGAAGAAAGTAAATTGGAAAAAGAAAACACTACATGGCAAGCACCCGTATCATCCAACACAGCCACACATCGATCAAGACACATCCAACACATGGCTAAGAAAAGGCAATATATACAGTGAGACGGAAGGATTCATGCTTGCAATACAGGATCAAACAATAAACACCAGATATTACAGCAAGCATATTATTAAAGATCCCAATACCACAACAGATAAATGCAGACTTTGCAAACAACAAATAGAAACAGTAGATCACATCACAAGCGGATGTATAATACTACCAAATACAGAATACCCCAGAAGACATGACAATGTAGCAAAAATAATACATCAACAGCTTGCCTTACAACATAAACTTATAAAACAACACGTTCCCACATACAAGTATGCACCACAAAATGTACTGGAGAATGATGAATACAAATTATACTGGAACAGAACCAGTATAACAGATAAAACAACACCACATAACAAACCTGACATCATACTCACCAATAAAAAGAAGAAAGTAACACAACTAATCGAAATATCCATACCCAATACAACAAATATACAAAAGAAAACAGGAGAAGAAATTGAAAAATACATCCAACTGGCTGAGGAAGTCAAGGACATGTGGCATCAGGATAAAGTTGACATTATACCAATTATACTATCAACTACAGGAGTCATACCACACAATATCCACCAGTACATCAATGCAATACAGCTACATCCAAACTTATATATACAACTACAGAAATCCGTAATTATTGATACATGTTCAATCACCCGAAAGTCCCTAAATGCAATATAACATGTACCGTACAGTTAAAAGGAAGTCACGCTTGATCAAGGTCCGCGTCACTTTCCATGATTGACCAGACATAACGTCTGAGAAAAGAAAGAAATAATAATAATAACAACCAGACATAACGTCTGAGACAGGAAAGAAAAATAATAATAATAATAATAATAATAATAATTTACTATATATATTTACCAATAATAATGAAAACCTAGTACATAGAAAGTGCCACAAGACAAATTGCCTATTGTGACAACCCATGTGAAAATCGTAAAAGTACCACATTTTAATTACCTGGGAGATATCATCCAGCCAACAGGGATCAACCTAAAGGCCAATGAGGAAAGAATAAAAAAACTACAGAAAGCATATAAACTCACGTGGAACTATTATAACAGAAAGTCCATATCCATTAATGCAAAATTGAGGCAGTACAACACTGTCGTACTTCCGGAGGCACTGCATGCATCTGAAACAACACAAATAGGTGGGCAAACTAAAATCAAAGAAATGGAGAAACAAGAAAGGAAAATTCCCAGGGAAATTTTTGGACTGATACAAGAGCAAGGAATCTGGAAGAAGAGACCAACATCAGAATTATATAAATACACAGACAAGATTACGAATACAATTAGGAAAAGGAGAATGCAGTTCTACGGACATATCCACAGGATGAATGAAAACAGAATTTCAAAGCGAATTCTTAAAGTCATAAACTCGGGCAGGGGAAAAGCGAAATGGATAAAAGGAGTTGAAGAGGACCTGAGACAAGCACACATAACAGTAAACGATGCAGAAAATAGAACTGAATTCAGGAACATAATCAAAAAACATAAATTTGACACCACAACACAGAAGAGACCAGGATGAAAATGGACAGCGGAGCGAAAGAAACAACACAGTGAACACATGAAGGAAATTTGGGCTCAGAAAAAACATGAACAATCATCATAAAGGAATTCAAGTTCAAACGCTCTCTTTAAATGGGAATAATCGAAAATAATAATAATAATAATAATAATAATAGTAATTATGACAATACCGCAAACGGCAGTAGGCCTGACCTCGAAACACGCCATATGGAATAGACTGCTGACGAACCTCATGGAATATTTTGCGAACCCACTGGGGGTTCACGAACCACAGGTTGGGAAACGATGACCTACGCTCTGAGAAAAAGTGACACTAATTGTATCTGCCGAGCCGCTTGAATTTGCGCGCTCAACGGCCTGATTGGCTAACTTCGATAGTATGTAACATTTGCTTCTCAGCTCAACCTAGCCTGCAACGGCCTTGCGGCCTTTTCAGACTTTTTCTAGACCGCTAGCGATCAAATAGGGCGGCGTGTGTTTATAGCGGGCACAGTGTGTCTATTTCACGAAAATCATGTGAAATAACCATCTTCTCCGCTCCAAGTATATCTCAAGTAACTAACAGTATTCTGTTATACACAACTGAGACTTTTTTGAAACATTACTGCACTGTTCCGTTATTGTGCTTGTTCGTACATAACTTGTATTGAGTCCGATGTGTACGCCTCAGCAAACTTCACAAAATATAGCAAACATTGGTATGTGATACCTCAAACGTATACTGAAATTTTATGTTGAAAATTTGTGTGCGATATTGTATATATTTCACTGTCACAACAGTCTTTGATTTGTTATACTACTTCCCATATTTGCCAATCTTACAAAATCACTCTACAGACATGGGCCTAGTTAGAGTTGTAGTCACATGTGCCCCACCTCAGCGAGTTTCATCGGTCAACTTAAAAGTTTTCTGGTAGTGAAAGTGTATTATTCATCATAACGGAACACAATTTTCGACTTCCTATTTTTTAAATACCTATAAAAATAAATTTTAATCACGAAAGAGTGAACAGTTAAACCTATGAAATTTGAGAAACTCGAAAGGTTATAAAACCTGAAATCGAAATGCAGAAGTCTTAAACAAACGTGCATACTAACAAATTTGAGTGGTGCCAAATGTTTGAAATAAAAATATAGACATTAATTCTGCAGTGCCCTGGTAAAGGGACAGAGCGAGTTTTCCCTTAATTGGTACGAAGGAATATGTCAGTCGATGTTTAATTATTATTATTATTATTATTATTATTATTATTATTTATTACTGTCATAATTTCAGAAAGCTTTCACCGTCTAATCAGATGGCCGGGGGAAAAGGGTAAGAACACGTAATTACACACGTTTGCTTCGGCGAATTACTGGTAACCAAAGCATTGCCGATTTATATCCACTCGAGAATATATGTAATGTGCCTATGCGCCTCGCGTTATGGCCTTTATTGTTTCCCGGTTACGCCATATTCATACAGTTATCCATTTCCGTATAGATCCTTCGTTTAGTCAAGATGTAAAAACGTCGCAGTAAGCTTATTTTTTCCAGAGAGAGAGAGAGAGAGAGAGACAGAGAGAGAGAGAGAGAGAGAGAGAGCTGTGGTGGTGGCGCCTCTGGGTGCCCAGGGATAAGGAGGCAGGCAGTGGCGTTACAAGGAGCTGAGCAATATTTCTGTGAGAGTGGTGTTTTCTTGTCCCTTTGTGACGGCGCGGCGCTTCCTTCCGGGTTCCATGTTTACGACACGCGTAGACACCGCTGCTGGCCGCTCCATAAGGCGGAGCCTTGTTTAGGAAAGTGTGCCACCAGCTTCCCATCTTGATCCATGGCCACCGGCCATCAGCGTCCATTTACATATATTTGATTTTGTTTTTGCTGAGGATGCTTTCTCTGGCGTCCTCCGTCTCGCGTCTGTACAGCGATGTTCGTACTTGGGCCCTAGCGCTCCCAGTGGACCGAGAACTTTTTCTTCCTTTCATACGATGCTTACGTCACTCTATATCACGTCGGGAATTACGCCTCAGTAGCCTGCAATATAAAATTCGTCAGAGAGAGAGAGAGAGAGAGAGCCTAAGGGGAAATGGGGGGAGGACTCGCATTGTAGGTAAGGTAGCTTTCAGTCCTATGTAATATTTTCGATAGTAAATGGAAAATTTTTGGAAAAACTTACGTTCCCTACTTTCCGCGTGAGGATGTAAGGCCTTACTCAACCCTAGGTCAGAGAAGTTCGTGTAGTCTAAAACTAAAATAACTCTCTCTCTCTCTCTCTCTCTCTCTCTCTCTCTCTGTGTGTGTGTGTGTGTGTGTGTGTGTGTGTGTGTGTGTGTGTGCTGTCCGATATTCTTCAATGGGATTTGGACACAAGCATCTGAAAAATTACACCTAGTGTCAACCGATAGTGTTTTTTTGCCAATCAGACTGGCGCGTCCTCGGTCTTGAAAAAATATACTTCAGGCTTAGAGGCATATTGTTAGTCCTGGAGCATCCGTGTATTGAACGATAAAATGTGACCATCACAGTACGCGTCTGAGTTCACATCGTAAATACTAAAGCAGTATTCAGCAATAGGTCACTAAGGATCTCTTGAAAGATGTTAAATATTTCCCTAAAAATCTTACAAGAAATCGAAGCATTCTCCGCATACTACCTTCAAACGACTATGTATTCGTTCCACTTCATTTCACTCTGCAACGTTATTCTTAGTTTAGCGGCACTCAACTAATGCTGTACTACCCAACCACAGTATTACTGCAGTTGGCCTCCCTTGGCCGTTATCGGAAACACGCTGTGACGTTAAAGTAAACAAGTACAGTGCTGACTAAGGAAAGCGCATCACATTGTGAATGATTTAAAAACAGCTCTTCATACACTGTCAAGTGGTTCAGCGTGTCCTTCCGAAATATCACGATAAAAACTCATGATAAGCCGATCGAAGCACACTCACTTCTAGCTGCAGTAATATTGTGGTCGACTAATACTAGGATACTATCACATGGTTTCCTCCTGTTAATGCGTATTACTCCTCATTTTTGCCCATTTAAGGCAAACTGCCTTTAACTATACAAGCAGAAATTTTGTCGAAGACAGTAATCTTTTATAGAGTACCCCGATACCGTACTATACATGCGAATGTTGAAAATATGAGCAGTTCTATCACGATCCTTTAAGTACTCACGACGCTAACCTTGTTTCTGTGGAAGATGATGCCGTGGCAGTTTTCTTTATGAACCATGGAGTAGTAAAAAATAGCATTTTTTTCTTTGCTGGTGAAACTGGTTGGACGCAACCAGACACATGGCTGTGTAGTCAGTTTTGGCTTCTCCAGTTTCAGTGCTGCAGACGCTACAGTACCACTTCAGGTACTTCGCACCTGAGAGTTAGTCACCACTAATCCCCCACATGATGTGCTTCCTTTGTATACAAACTCATTCTTCTTTCTGTTTTATGTCTAGACATTTCACTTATAAGAAATAATTTTAAAATTCTTAGGTGTAGACAAGCAATCGGACTTCTATGGTATTGAATCAACACGGATTTCGAGATTGGAGAAAGGTAGTCTGCTCTGTCCAACCTGGCTCATTATATTAAGCATGTGGACGTGAGGGATGGAGGCTATTGTCGTAGGGGCGCGGAACTGACCGCGGACCGATAATGAATTAGAAGACAGTTGCATTCTGTTGGTCTAGTAGTCTCTTGGGAAGTGTCGGATTTACTGATTTGTTTCAGGAATTTGAGGAGTCCGAGGAAACTTGCGGGGTTAATAAAGAAATTGTTTGTAACAGGCTCTAATTTTCTTTCTTGACATAGCTGTTTAATTAAAGATGCCCAATTCTCTTTAGTGAAAACCTGAAATGTCCAGTCAAGGAGAAGCCGACAGATACAGAACGTGTGCAGAAAATTATGCTGTGATTGGTTCAAATGGCTCTGAGCACTATGGGACTTAACATCTATGGTCATCAGTCCCCTAGAACTTAGAACTACTTAAACCTAACTAACCTAAGGACAGCACACAACACCCAGCCATCACGAGGCAGAGAAAATCCCTGACCTCGCCGGGAATCGAACCCGGGCGTGGGAAGCGAGAACGCTACCGCACGACCACGAGATGCGGGCTGTGATTGTTTTATGTTCGAAATCCTATTTGTAATCGTAGATATTAATGCAACGGGAAGTAAGATATTGTGATGAACATTCGCAGTACATGAACTTATTATGCAGAACTAAATTCAGTCCCATTTAAATATTCAATGCCGGATACAAGCAACGTAGTTACCTGACCCAATCGCTAAAATACGCGGCGCTGCAAGTATAATATTAAAAGTAAATAAATAGTAGTATAAACTATTTCATGAAGCTGATTATTTAAAGTATTTGTTATATATTCCCAGTGTTAAGAGCCCGAGGGAAGAAGCAACTCTTTATGGGCGTCTGTTTCATCGCCTACAGTGTCGCTAAATATTGGGAATTATTTTAGGACGACGGCGGAAGGAATCGGCCATAACCTCTTGAAAGAACAAAGTCGCGTTTCGTCTGAAACGAAGTAAGAAAACTTCATAGCCTTAATATTGGAGATATCGAAGCTATTCACCATGTTCATCCCAATCGCAGACTCCGGCGATCCATGTGGGTCTCCTATGTATTTGTGGTCTGGCTTGCTACTGAAGGAGCGACATCACCTGTTGCGGGATTTGCATGTGCAAATGCAGGAATTTGAAGGTAAAGGTACTCATTCCTCACACGCAGACGAAAAAATTGTTATATCAACATGGGTGTGGAAACACTTTGTTTCCATGTTACAACTCAATTTCTTCAGCTAACTTAAGTGCATATATCCTCGGAGTAGTGAAGCAACGTAAATCACTTAATAAAAGCAAGTCTTCCGGTCCAGACTGTATGCTAATTAGGTTCCTTTCAGAGTATGCTGATGCAATAGCTCCATACTTAACAATCATATACAACCGATCGCTCGACAAAAGATCCGTGCCTGAAGACTGGACAGTTGCACAAGTCACACCAATATTCAAGGAAGGTGGTAGAAATAACCCACTAAATTACAGGCCCATATCATTAACGTCGATACGCCGCAGGATTTTGGAGCATGTATTGTGTTCGGACATTGTGAATTACCTCGAAGAGAACAGTTCATTGACACACAGTCAGCACGGATTTAGAAATTATCGTTCTTGCGAAACACAAATAGCTCTTTACACACACGAAATTGGAGTGCTATTCATTGGATATTTCAGACTGACTCCGTATTTCTAGATTTCCAGAACGCTTTTGACACTGTACTGCACAGGAGATTGGTAGTGAAATAGCGTGCTTGTGGAATATCGTATCAGTTATGTGACTGGATTCGTGATTTCCTGTCAGAGAGGTCACAGTTCGTAGCAACTAACGGAAAGTCATCGTGTAAAGCAGAACTGATTTCTGGCTTTCCTCAAGCTAGTGTTCCTTATCATTATAAATGATTTAGGAGACAATCTGAGAAGCCTTCTTAGGTTGTTTGCAGATGATGCAGTCGTTTATCGTCTTGCAAAGTCAACAGAAGATCAAAACAAATTGCAAAACGATTTAGAAAAGACGTCTGTATGGTGCGAAAATTGGCAATTGATCCTAAATAATGAAAATTGTGAGGTCATCAACATGTGTCCTAAAAGAAATCCGTTAAACTTCTGTTACACGATAAATCAGCCAAATTGAAGGACGGTAAATTCAGCTAAATACCTAGGAATTACAATTGCGAGCAACTTAAATTGGAAAGAACACACAGAAAATGTTTTAGGGAAGGTGAACCAAAAGACTGCGTTTTATTGGCAGAAAACTTAAAAAGTGTAACAGATCTACTAAAGAGACTCTACACTACGCTTGTCCGTCGTCTTTTGGAGTGCTGCTGCGCAGTGTGGGATCCTTACCAGGTAGGATTAACGGAGTATATAGAGAAAGTTCGAAGAAGAGCAGCAAGTTTTGTATGATCACGAAATAGGGGAGAGAGATTGTCACTGACATGATACAGGATTTGGGGTCGACGTTAGTAAAACAAAGGCGTTTTTCGTTGCGATGGAAGCTTCTCACGAATTTCAGTCACCAACTTTCTCTTCGGAATGCGAAAGTATTTTGTTGACGCCGACCTACATAGGGAGAAACGATCATAATAATAAAATAGAGAAACCGCAGCTCGCACGGATAGACATAGGTGTTCGTTTTTTCCGCTCGCTGTTCGAGATTGGAATAATAGAGTATTATTGTGAAGGTGGTTCGATGAACCCTCCGCCAGGCACTTAAATGTGATTTTTAGAGTATCCATGCAGATGTAGATGTCATTAAGCATGGGAAACACACACTAACCGAAAGCACCAGCATACGACAAACAACTCTTTCTCGTAGGTGATATTCAGTATTCCCTCCGTGGGCATCGATACATGCATCAAGCTGCCGTCGTAGTGAATCTCGGATGCGCTAATGTATCTCTAGAGCATTGCATATGGTTTCGCAGCCTTCCATAAAACGGGCACAGAGACTCTTCTTCCGGGGTTCCATGCACAAGAGCTTTCAAGCGCCCCCCACAAATAAAAGTATAGTGAGTGTGGAGGCCAGGCAGTTGATCCATCTCTACCTATCCATCCGTCACCGAATCTGTTATTTTGAAGCCGACAGACATTAACACTAAAATGAGGAGGTCCTCCATCGTGCATGAAGTACATGTTTTGTTGCACAGCTAAAGGCATATCTGCTAACAGATCAGGTAGAACGTTCTCTACGAAATTATGACAACTTTGTCCTTTGAGACTGGGCATAAGAAAGAAAGTGGGGCCCTATTAAACAATCACCAACAGTGGCGGTCCAAACATTGACAGAAAATCTTTTTGATGGCTTGCATCAGTAGTTGCGTGAGGATTGACGTCTGCCCATACAGGCCGATTGTGAAAATTTACAATCTGATATCGTTGAAACGACGCCTCATCTGTGAACAGCACCGTTGCGCTAAAATTAGGGTTGGCATTTGTTGAATAAACCATTCGCAGAAGAGTACTCGTGCTGATAGTGCCTGCACACACTGTAAATGGTATGGATATAGCTGCTCTTCGTGTACCGCTCACCAGAAAGTCATGCGGTCAACATTGTGTTGCAGCTACTTGTGTTGTACTTACACTAGGGTCGTCGTCAACTACATGAAGAACTGCCTCCTCCCGTTGCGGTGTTCTTGTCCTTCTAGGCCTTCCCCAGTTGCGAGTATCTGGTTTAAATGGCTTCAAACGTTTTCCTGTCGGGGAACCTTCGTCCTGAAAATATTTCCCGGTACAGATGTTGAGCGCCAGCGGCGTTACCGTCAGCTAATCCATACAGCAAATAGACGCCTGCCATCTCTGCGTTTGTGTACCCTGTCATTGCACGAGAGAAGTCTGTGATTAACTCAACGGTGTAACCCGTGTGTTTCCAACAGTCGTACTGATCGCTGAAAGAGTTGGTGTTACCTGTAAACAAGCAATGACGTACAGGGACAGGCGAAATAATGTGAACACCTGTACTTAATTGGGAATGTTTATTAATAAGGGGTTGAACCCCGTTGCCCGTAATACAGCTGCGATTCCTCTTGGAATACTGGCACATAAGGATTGCATAGTCTCCAGTGGGGTGTTATGCCATTCTTCGGTCAGAATCTCTTCTAACTTCTGTAGTGACGAGGGAGCCGGAAATCTGCACAGGAGTCTGCACTCCAATACCGCCCACAAGGGTTCGATAATGTTCAAGTCCGAGGACTGTGCTAGCCAGGGACGACACTGCAGTTCAGTTGCATGCTCCTCATTCCACTATTTACCGTCCTGGCTGTATGACTGGGTACATTATCGTCCTGAATTTTGGCGTCATTGTTGGGGAACAACATTTGAATCATGGGGTGCACCGGATCACCTAAAATGTTCACATAATCGTTGGTTGTAACACGGCTTTTAAGAGTAACGATGGGACCAGCGGAATGCCGGCCAGGGTGGCCGAGCGGTTCTAGGCGCTGCAGTCTGGAACCGCGCGACCGCTACGGTAGCAGGTTCGAATCCTGCCTCGGGCATGGATGTGTGTGACGTCCTTAGGTTAGTTAGGTTTAGGTAGTTCTAAGTCTAGGGGACTGATGACCTCAGATGTTAAGTAACCATAGTGCTCAGAACCATTTGAACCATTTTTTTGTAAAACAGAACACTGGCGTTGCACAACGTAACCAGATGTCACCAAAAGTGTATGTTCCCCATGATTCTAACGTTCTGTTCTTGTGTGTTTCCCATGGTTAATGAGTTGGAGAAAATGAGTTGTAACATGGAAACAAAGCGTTTCCAGACCCATGGTCATACAAGATAATTTCTTCGTCTACGTCTGAGTAATGTGTCCTGCGATTTGTGCCGTACATTTTTGTTACACCCTGTGTATTAGAACATGACCTTTAAGTATGTTCTAGAAACGGCAATAATTCAAATTAGTAATTATATTGACTTTCTGTTTTTCAGTAGCGAACGATTTAAACAAATCTGCGCCTTCTGAAGTTTACAGAAATGTACAGATAAAATTAGTAACATAGACTGTTTCAATTATGTAATATAACTATTGAAATGTAGAAATATGACACGCGTGTAAGACAATATATATTTAGCTCTTTCTACAGTGTAATTGTGTTTACGAAAAGTTAAGTACGTTTTTGAAGGTTCAAATGGCTCTGAGCACTATGGGACTTAACATCTGAGGTCATCAGTCCCCTAGACACACAGCCATGCCCGAGGCAGGATTCGAACCTGCGACCGTAGCAGCAGCGCGGTTCCGCACTGAAGCGCCTACAATCGCTCGGCCACAGCGGCCGATGCAGCTGTGGTTCACTAGGGCCTTAGGTGACAGGGGTGAACAACGGCAGCGGAGATGTGTACGGGCGAATAGACATGCAACAGTTGAGCGACTGACCGACCAGATGAACCAAGGGGCTACCAACAGTGCCCTCAACAACGGTTCAGTGAACGTTGCTGGTACGGGCCTCCACAGCAGACACCTGGTTCATGCACCCCCCTTTAGAAGAAGATACTTGTAGGGAATGGGAAGTAGTCCATTTTCGTGTTAAATCTGGTATACTTGTAAGCATCTCGGACCTAAATCGAGTCGTTCAATTTCATAGCTGTAGAGATATTGAGTCAGTAACAAGAATTACTGAAGTTCTACACAGTTGTCTAGCCACTTTCTTGACAGTTATTGTGAGACAGAGAGAGATCGAAGTGAATTAATGGTCTTTTCTATTCTTGTTCGTAACGTCTATTCAATATCAACAAAATAGACTAATTACGGTCTTCCAGAGATTCGAGGGGTATATTAAAAACGAAATACATAAACCTAGTATACTTGAGAGACGAGATACCTTTTAGCAAGTGAAATTATCGTCCAATTCCAAGCTACTACTGTAAGTATTTAGTTGCTCAACACTTTCCTCACATGTGGGTTCACAACATTTTTTTCCCCTATTTCGCTTGTCTATTCACGATGATGATATGCAAGACGTTATTTGTACTGTTTTCTCAATGTGGTAGACTGATTGTATGTTTTCGGATTTATGTACAAACAATTCCGCTTTGCTCTTGATATTTGGACATCTGACTTAGTTGTCTCCTTAAAGTTCTCTGATCTGTTGTCTTAGGTGTGTTACTACAAGTTTCTATTAAAAATGGAATCTCTATACATGCTCTACAATACGATTCCACTGGCAAATGTAGTGTTGGGAGAACGACTATATGCCTCCGTACACTGTGTGTTCTCGGTCAAGTAGCTTCGTTTATGTTGTGAGGAAGTCTGGTACTTATACAGCACATGTATCTGCATCTCCAACAGAACTGTCTAGTAATATCGGGTGGATTTTACTTTACAATATCTATCCAAGAAGTGTAGGATTCTATTAAATTATCGTCTTGTTCGCGTAATGAGTTCTTGCATGTTTTCAGTGCTGTTAGAGGACGGTTCCTACCTCTAACTCAGAACCAGTATTTTCGAGGTTAGCATACTTTTTCAGAATTATCAAGGCATCAGTGGACGTTAGTTTTGTAAACATTTGACGTTATATACCTCCGCAACCCTATCAAGAGCTTGTCACGCAGAATCGACCAGTAATATCAGTACGGCGTGTAGCTGGAGAGATCGCGTGTGCTGTTGTCGCCTTGCAATGTGTACTTCAACAGATGATGTGCGTCGCCAAGCACATTGTAGCGGTCGCCCACTGCCGTGTTGGAAAACTCTACTTTTCCGTCAGGCTGCAGCCCGAGGATCTGTGTGGCGTCGTTACACCCAATAAAACAGCATTCAAATTATTCCAATTATTGCTCAGAATACAAGTCGTTGCCGTGTCTTCTGCGACGGCTGGTGGCTGTGTAATTCGGAGGGGAATCCGCTGAATCCAACAGCGGACTCAAAGCTGTCAGGGACGCTGCATCAGCTTAGAGTTGAAATCGATGACATCCTGATGCGGCGGTTTCCCGCCCGCTGGCGAGGTAGGCACGCCCCATAAGTAGTTCTGCTTGGAGATGGCGGTGACCGTTACGTGTCTGTTTCACACGCCGTTTCTGGGAGTACTCGGACCACGATGTCGGTTGGCGTGATGGCATGCTGAACACGGCCCGCCCGTACGGTACGCCGCCAGACTCGGCCGACGCTGGAGTTTTAAAGCAGCTTCTGCTCTGGATCGGAGCCGTGTTAGTAGACCACTGGACTACCGGAGACTCATGGCTGCTGTGCTGACTCCAGTAATGGATGCTTGACTTCAACATCCATGGATACGGACTGCTGGTCATCTCGAGGAGATGCCCTGCTCCACGACGTTATTCGTAATCACCGAATTGGTTCTGCTCTTCTCGAGTCGATAGTGGTCTTCAGTTCCACTACGAGGGTCACTCTAAAAGAAATGCACACTATTTTTGTAAAAATACAGTTTTCATTATGCATGTGTGAAAGTTTTACAGTGTGTAGATACAGCCTTCCCGCTTGCTGTCAAACTTAATTCAACCTGTTCCCATGAGTGGCGCCGTCTCAGCATGTCTTCAAGATGGCTGCTACACTTGACGTTCGTCAGAAGCCACGTGTTGTCATAGGATTCCTGTGCTGTGAAAACTAGACAGTGGGAAACATCCACAAGAGGTTGAAAAAGGTCTATGGAGATGCTGCTGTCGATCGCAGTACAGTTAGTCGGTGGGCAAGCAGGTTACGTGATGAAAGCGGGCACGGCAATATTGAGGATTGTCCTCGCAGCGGCAGGCCTCGTACTGCACACACTCCAGACAATGTGCAGAGTGTTAACCAATTGGTGACTGCTGACAGACGCATCACAGTGAACGAATTGTCACGCTACATTGGGATAGGGGAAGCAAGTGTTTGCAGAATACTGAAAGTGTTGGCGTTAAAAAAGTTTGTGCCTGGTGGGTTCCCAGGATGTTGACAGTGGCTCACAAAGAAACAAGAAAAACGATATGCAGCGAACTTTTGGAACAGTACGAGAATGGTGGAGATGAATTTCTTGGAGGAATTGTGACAGGTGATGAAACATGGCTCCATCGTTTTTCACCACTTGGTGCACAGCTCGCAGATCAGATGGATGCAGCAACTGATGGTAGTCCGATGCAGGTGCATATCTCTCTGTCCTATCCTACTACGCGTGACGGTGACAAGCATGCAGGTGGGACAAGTGATCTATATAGTTTTAAACCTGGAATAAGTGCTCCATAGTTCTGACAAGCATCCATCAATTTAACATTCGGGTAAGTGAATTTTTAATTTTTCGCCATTTTACATGTAGCACTAGCGATTTGGCAACCATGCCGCCTGTGCTAATATTCCCATGTCAGCCATCTTCGATGTTATACATAGCCCATGGTACCTACTTCTGCCATTATGGACTTTCAACCAGTAACTCTCCATCTCGGGTTTCCTGCCAATTGAAACTTCGTTATGTCTGTCATCTTTGACTATGTCATTTTATAACCACAAGAATTGAGACCCTAGCCACACGGCATTTCCATTTACCAGAAAAATTGGCTATTTTTGAATTTCTCACTATTTTGTGAATTTCCCGCCATTTTTTATTTCCTGCCATTTTAACCATAGACCAACTGGCCTGGCCTTTTTCAGAGAGGGGAGCTGGAGGGAGAAAACTGGAAACAGTGCGGGACGTCATAGGGGCAGAGGGGAAACCTGGCAACAATGCACACAACTCAGAAGTAGACTAGCTACACTACTTCAATGCTGGTGCCGCTGGAAAAACCATGTGTAATAGACTGTGGTATGTCTATGGTGGATTGCACCACTTTTTACAGCTCATGACTGGTTGTCGGATAGAGCATTACATATCATACAAACTTTGTGACACATTAACCGTATGGTGTAGCAGGTTGTAGTTACCGAAAAGGCGAAAGAATGTACAAAGAGAAGTTCACCAACAGGCCTAACCATAACTGTAGGAAATTGATCTCCGGAGACAGAAAAGTAACAGAAATTAGTTTTCTCAAGCTGACTAAAGAAAGCTGGCCTTTTTTCTAGAGGAGGACACTTTAACACTGGAGGGATGAAGGAGAGTGTGTTGAATCGTTTCGGAGAAGATGCATACTACACATCTGTCAACTTTGGCATGGTTTAAATGGCTCTGATCACTATGGGACTTAACATCTGAGGTCATCAGTCCCCTAGAACTTAGAACTACTTAAACCTAACTAACCTAAGGACATCATACACATCCATGCCCGAGGCAGGATTCGAACCTGCGACGTAGCGGTCGCTCGGTTCCAGACTGAAGCGCCTAGAACCGCTCGGTCACAGCGGCCGTCAACTTTGGCATGAATTGCACAGTTCAGATAATGTAGTGTGGGGAATACTGGTGGAGGAGTAGTTACACCCCTATCAATAACGGTGTGTTCAAACAGTGGAGACGAAAGGTTTTGAACCCTGAGTTCTGTTCTCTCACTGTGTAATATGATCTGCATGTGCTGAAGCTGGCAGTCGTCTCTTCGAATAGTTACGAGCTAAAATCGTTGTTGTAAGATGTGGGTAGTTTACGTCAATTAAAAACTAAATATTCGTTTCCGACTATTCTTCCTTATCTTACAAAACTCAGTTTAGGATACTCTAACATCTGTATAATGTTCACTCTAAAGATTTTGAACATTCTGTATAATGAAACATATCGTAATCATCAAATGATTAATAAAAAGATATCGTCATGCCAACAGTTCGTTGTTCATGGCTGTGCTTCAAATTTCTTGTAGTTAAATGGAGGTGTTCGTTTTTTGAAGAGACTGGAGAGCTTAACATTTCTGAATTTCCACGTGTTTACCCTATATAAGTATATTGTCCTGAGTTGAACGATTAGTGAAAATCGTAGAAAACCTGAGAAGAGCCACATCCATTAACTCGGCAGCTGGTCAGTGAACACTGTTCTGCGTGATAATGGTAAATATTGTTGTTCTGCATGCCTCTTAGTGGTGCCCCAGTTTTGCATGTGACCCACCTCGTTGACAAGCATGAGAGGTCATATCGTCTTGGCATTGTAAACATTGGTGCTGTCTACACGCAGAAATCTCAAAATTAACAGCTGCTATGCACCGTATAATTATCTGTGTACATGCAGAATGTCACAGAAATACCAGCATGCAACAGTTGTTAAGAATAGTGTCTGTAAATAGCAACTGTACTAGTTACGCATAACTGCACTTAAATCAGATACCATCAGAGATTGTCTGGCTCAACACTGAAGAGAGAATACGCAAGTTAATTACGTAAGTGGAACCTTGAGTGTTTTAAAATGGCTGCCAACACATATAAATGTCATAACTTGCAAAACAGTGCCTTGCCCACTATATTTACACCTCGACATACAGGTTATGCGGAATTAATTGCAGTCTTTGCGTTGACAGCAGAACTTCGTATCATTGAGGATAAGAAACGGACTAGGCTGTAACTGTCTTTAAAGAGTATTTTGAAATAATAAAACAAAAAAGCAAAGCGCAGTGACGTTCGTGATTCGCTTGGAGTGGTGAATGAAAATTAAATGCAAATTTATTACTGAAACATGAATGAACACTTAATAAAACCAGTTAAGGACGATTATGCCAACACCGCGGTATTCGCTCTGCTATTTTTAATGTGTGCTAAGTTGTGTGTGAGCTAAACATGGAATATTATGTGGAGGACACACTTGGCAATAGCAGTAACTGATGTATTTCGCATCAAGAAGTAAATACAGAGAATTGTTTCGCAAAGCCATAATTGAGACCCGTCAACAATATTACACGTAAAAGATTTTATTATGGAGTCTGATCTACATGATTTTATTCCGTGAGACGTAGGCAATTGTGTTTCGTGACATCCTTCTTTTTATTCATTTGCTTTCTTTCAAGCGTTCTGGTCGTTTTTACGTTCCGCGTCTGTTGCTGGATCATTTGCTCGTTTGTTACGTGTTTTATAGCCTTTAATGTACTTGATATATAAATGCCAATGTATTTACTCATTAGTCTCAAATAGCTGGACTCGTCGAGACGACATTTTACGAAATAGTCCCTGTCGGGCCATACTTAGCGTGCTCCCTCCTTGTTTATAGTAAATATTTGACTGCATTTTTAATTTGCTTGCAGGTCCTTTTTCACGCATGTACTTTCCAAACCACGTTGACACTAACGCATCACGGACGTATGTTATGATGTGTCAGTTTACTGCGTGGTCAACAAAGAATAACATGCGAACTTTGGTCATCGTCTTCTCGTCTTTGCAAAATGTGCAAATAACACCCGCTACTTAAATAAGTCACTTAACTATCAAGTGAACTTGTTGTCAAAAAGTTTCGCTCTTATTGTTGTTTTTGTAAAAGATCTTCAGTAGCTTATCTCTATAAGTTTTTAATTTCTTGCAAAGCACAAGTACTGACAATGTATGACGTGGTTGTGACAACGAAAAAGATAAGGACGCAGGCTTACGTCAAATGCACTGAACTGTATCGAAATTCCTCATAAATTAAATAAATATTCAGGTTTAGGATGTATCAACAGTAGCAGCTCTCATTTCCAGTTCTGCGTGGAGCATTTGTCTTGTTTGCCATTAGATTTGCAGCACCAGTCTAAAGACAGATTTAGAGAATATTCGAAGTTTCTTGGACAACAAAAATAAATTGTTCGTCATGCTACAAGACGTCCGTGGGCTTCGAATGGAAAAAAAAGAATAGTTCCGATATCAAACCCCCTGAAGCGTGGATCTTTGGCAGGTGAAGTAGTTTGTGTGCCTCATTGATAAAGATAGCTCTGCACAGCCACCACGGAGAGGTATCCATTGAGAGGCAAGACAAACGCGTGGTTCCTGAAGAGGGGCAGCAGTCTGGATGATCGACTTACTTGACTTTGTAACAGTAGCCGACATGCCCTTGCTGTACTGTTATTGCGAATGGCCGAAAGCAAGAGAAATTACAGCCGTTATTTTTTGCCGTGGGCATGAGGCTCTACTGTGCTAATGATGATGGCCTTCTCTTGGGTAAAATATTTCGGAGGTAAACTAGCTTCCCGATCGAATATCTGGGCGGGGCTACTCAGGAGGATGTCGTCACCAGAAAAAACAAAATTCACATTCTACGGGTCGGGGCGAGGAAAGTTAGATCCCTTAATCGGGTGTGTAGGCAGCTAGCTTAAATAATCAAAAAAGGGAAATGGATAGATTGAAATTAGACACAGTGGAAATTAGTATAAAGATCAGTGGCAGGAAGAACATAACTTCTAGTCAGTTCAGCACAGTATTATCAACACAAAGTCGAATGGGTGTAATGCAGGAGCAGGCCTAATAATGGATAAGAAAATAGTAATGTGGGTAAGCTAGTATGAATAGAATACTGAACGCATAGTTGTAGCCATGGTAGAAACTAAGCCAGCACCCACCCCAGTAGTAAGAGTTTATATGCCGACTAGCTTCGCAGATGATGAAGAGATTTAACGAATGTATGATGAGATGAAATATTTCGATTGTTAAAGGAAACGAAATTTTAATTGTGATGGATCGCGGGAATTCTGTGCAAGGAGGAGGAAGATAAGGAAAAATAGTGAGATACTGTGGACTTCGGAAAAACAAAAAAAGCCACGTGGTAGAATTTTACACAGAGCATATTTTAATCATCGCTAAAGCTTGTTTTTAGAATCGTGAAAGGAGGTTGTGTATGAGGAAGAGACCTGGAGACACTGGAAGGCTTCTGGTTGATTATATAATGGTAAGGCAAAACTTCGAAAGAAAATTTTAAATTGTAAGACGTTTCCAGGGGCAGATGTGGATTCATACACAATTTATTGGTTATGGATTGCAGTCTAAAACTGAAGAAATTGCAAAACGGCAGGAAATTAAGGAAATGTGATCTGGTTAAACTGAAGGAACCAGAAGTTGTAGAGAATTTCAGAGGGAGCGTTAGGCAGCGGTTGACTAGACAAAGGAAAGGAATGCAAAAGAAGACGAACTGGTAGCTTTAAGGCATGAAATAGGGAAGACAGCGGATGACGATGTAGCTAAAAAGGCAAGGCCTAGTAGAATTCTCTGCCTAACGCAGAAGATATTAAATTTAATTGAAGAAAGGAGAAAATATAAAAATGCATCAAATGAAGCAGGCGAAAGAGAATGTAGACGTTTAAAGACTCAAATTGGCAGGAAGTGCAAAATAACTATGCAGTAGTGGCTAAAGAACAATTGCAAACGTGTAGAAGCTTGCATAACTGGGGAAAGGTGCCAATTGTAGGAAAATTAAACGGAGTCTTGGAGAAAAGAGAAGCAGCTGTATGAATATCAAAAGCTCATATAACAAGATAGTACTAAGCAAAGAAGGCAAAGCTGAAAATGGAAGGACCATATAGAGGCTTTATACAGTGGAGGAGAATATTACATAAAGAGAAAGTAGGTGAAGGGGAAATGGGAGATATGGCACCACGAGAAGGAGTTCAGAGCACTGAAAGATATAAATGGAAACAAGGTCCCTGGAACAAACGACATTTCCTGAGAATTGTTGAGATCCGTGGGAGAGCTAGCCATGACAATACTATTCCACCTCGGTGCAAGATATACGAGACGGTGAAATACTCTGAGACCCGAGGAAGAATGTAATCATCACAGTGCCAAAAAAGGCAGGTGCGGACAGGTGAGAATACTTCTGAGTTCTCAGTTTAATAAGTTGTGGTTGTAAAATAATTATACAAATTAGTTGCAGAAGATAGGAAAAACTGGCAGAAACCGACCTCAGGGAAGATCATTTTGGGTTCCAGAGAAATGCGGGAACACACAAGGCAATACTGATCCTACGTCTGCAGATAAATCGAATAAAGGCAAGCCCATGTTTGTAGCTCTTGTAGGAGTAGAGAAAGATATTGACAATGTTGACTGGAATACACACTCTGAAATTTTGACTATAGCAGGGGGAAAATACTGGGTGCGGAACGTTGTTTACAACTTGTACAGAAATCAGACTGCAGTTGTAAGAGTCGAAGGACGTGAAAGGGAAGACGTACTTGAGAAGGGGGAGAGGACATCGTTGTAGCCTACACTACATGATGTTCAGTCTGTACATTGAGCAAGCTGTGGAGGAAATCAAGCCAAGATTTGTAAAGGAAATTGAAGTTCAAGGTGATGAAACAAAAACTTCGAGGTTTTCCAGTGACGTCAGAATTTTGTAATAAACAGCAAAGGGCAGGAAGAGCAGCTGAACGGAATGGACAGTGTCTTGAAAGGAGGATATAAGTTGAACATCAACAAATGAAAAACAAGCGTGTGGGATATAGTCGAATTAAACCAGGCGACGCTGAGGGAATTAGATCAAGAAACGAGACACTGAAGATAGATGACTTTTGTTACTTGGGCAGCAAAATAATTGATGATGGCCGAAGTAGAGAGGCTGTAGCAAGGAAATCATTTCTCAAAAAGAGGCATTTGTTAACATCTGGTATAAATTTAAGTATTAGGAAGTCTTTTTCTGGAGATCATTGGAGTGTAGCCTCATATAGAAGTGAAACGTGGTCGATAAACAGTTCAAACAAGAAAGAGAATAAAAGCTTTTGAAATGTGATACTGTAGAAAAATGCCGAAGATTAGATGCATACATCGAATAACAAATGAGGTACTAAGCTGAGTCGGGGAAAGACAAATTTATGGCACAACTTGACTAATAAAAGAGATCGGTTGGTAGGTCGCATCTTAAGGCAGTAAGGAAACGTCACTTTGGTAATGAAGGTAGGTGTAGTAGAAATAAAAATTCTAGAGGGGGTGCAGGGTATCTATACAGCAAGCAGGTGCAAATGAATGTAGGTTACGGTAGTTACACATAATGAAGAGGTTTGCACAAGATACTCTAACAAGTAGAGCTCCAGCAAACCACCCGTCTGAATAAAAACCACAACAAAAATTTCGATGTAGTTTTATGTGAAAAAAAGACGCTCTGTTGCCGTAAGTGAAGGATGTGGAAGTATGTGACATACTGCGACACGTGACCCGGGTGTGACAGGGCACAAACTGAAATTCCTGTGGCAGAGGTTGGAGGCAGTGATGAATTCTCCGCAGATTGCAGAACGACAGCCATCCTGTCGGTTTACGTTGGCTTCTTTGATGTCCAGCGTTCTGCAAGTTGCTGCCATGCAAGCACAGCTAAGCGCTGCATTTTATCTGTCTACAGCACAAGCGTTCCATTCCGGTGTCGTCAGTTTGCGCACGAGTCATATCCCTTGGCGACCTAGTTGTTCTACATCTACGTGTAAATGACGACTCTGCAATTCACACTTGTTTTGCTAAGGATTCATCAAACCACCGTTTCTATCCTGTACAGCGCGCGGGAAAAGCGAACACTTAGATCTTTCCGTGCGAGCTCTGATTTCTCGTAATTTATTACGATGATCATTTCTCTATACGTAGACGTGGCGTCAACAAAATATTTTCGCATTCGGAGAACAAAATTTGTGATTGGAATTTCGTGAAAAGATGCAACCACAATGAAAAACGCCTTTGTTTTAATTATTGCCACCCTAACTCGCGTATCATATCAATGATTACTTCCCCTATTTCATCATAATACAAAATGAGTTTCTTTTCTTTGAACTTTTTCCATGTCCTGCGTCACTTCTATCTGGTCAGGATCCCATACTGCGCAGCAGTACTCTATAAGAGAAAGGACAAGCTTAGTGCACCTCAGTAGTGAAGAACTACCTGAACATTTACAGAGGTGAGGAGCATCACGTGCGTCGACGCCCGCCAGCCAACAAGGTTGACACCGGCGCATTCCTCCTCGCCTTTAACAGGGATTCGTTTTCATAGGTCAAAATCATAGTGTACTGGTGCAATGTGAAGCCTTATTTCCCACCCTGGTGCAGTGCCTTAAATGCCTGCTTCGAGCATATGTCTCCTCTGTATACATGTGATCCAGTCTGTGGAGACTGGCCAGTCCGTTCACCAAAATTCACCACGCGCGCTACTCCTGTCTTTGTCAATTGCGAGGACGACCACCCTCCCTAGTTTTTAAAACGTGCTACCTCTATCAAGGAACACAAAATCCAGGAGCTGAAGGTCGCATATCAACTCTCAGATTTTGAAGCTCGTAAGAAATGTGACCCTTTGTATGCAGTCTGTGATGCAGACTGTGGCCAGGTCATTTGCGTATTTCCTCCATCGACGTGGACCTCTGGTAGTCGCGCAAATAAACTTGACCATGGAGCGATACGCCATCCCCTCTTGCGGTTTGTGTGGCACGATCTTCAGGAACCACTCCCCGCATGCAGCCAGGAAAGCAGTGACAGGACTCCCTTTTGGGACCCCTCTCACAAGAGTCTCAACCACCAAACGTTGTGAAAGAGGAAAGAAAGAAGTCACGGGCGAAGGCTACTCTGGTGACCCACACGCTGTCGGACTCTGAATCGATGTCTTTTGATGCTGTTCCACCTCCATATTGAACAGGACGACCCTTCTCCAACTCTTCGAGGTTACCGCGCATTTTTTTAGAATCGTATTGGTTTCGAGAGGGCATCTGGAGGTGTCTATGCATTGGTTCACACAGAAGTCGTCTGTGAATGGACTGCCTTCTATACCACGTTGGAAGCAATAGCACTGCGAATGTAAACAACCCCAGCAGTCATCACCGCTCGTAATGTTTAGTTACCCTCAGGCAGGGCACTAACGCGCCTTTAAATGGCCACCTTCATCCACCCCCCCCCCTCCCCCCACACCACCCCGCCACTCCCCTTGCTTCTACTTACAAGGGAACCTCCCCATCGCACCCCCCTCAGATTTAGTTATAAGTTGGCACAGTGGATAGGCCTTGAAAAATTGAACACAGATCAATCGAGAAAACAGGAAGAAGTTGTGTGGAACTATGAAAAAAATAAGCAAAATATGTTAACTGAGTAGTCCATAAGCAAAATAGGCAAGATCAAGTACATTATGAGCTCAAGAGCGTTGTGGTCCCGTGGTAGCGTTAGCGGTTCCGGAACGAGAGGTCCTTGGTTCAAGTCTTCCCTCGAGTGAAAAGTTTACTTCCTTTATTTTCGCAAAGTTATGATCTGTCCGATCGTTCATTGACGTCTCTGTTCACTGTAATAAGTTTAGTGTCTGTGTTTTGCGACCGCACCACAAAACCGTGCGATTAGTAGACGAAAGGACGTGCATCTCCAATGGGAACCGAAAACATTTGATCGCAAGGTCATAGGTCAACCGATTCCTCCACAGGAAAACACGTCTGATATATTCTATACGGCACTGGTGACGGCATGTGCGTCACATGACAGGAATATGTTGTCGACCCACCTAACTTGTACACTTGGCGAATGGGTAAAAAGATTCTTCTACCTTGCCCGATTTAGGTTCTCTTGTGGATGTGATAATCACTCCCCAAAAAGTGATGAAAACATAAGAGTTTGTCACATAAACTGCAACAAATGAATGCAACAGTTTCACAGTCGCACAGTTTTCCCTGTGCTCTGTCAAAACATATGTTTTTAACGTTTTCAAATTTTTCCGTGTGTAGACCGTCAAATCCTGCATATGTCCAAGCAAATCTGAAAATGTCCTGGAATTTTGGAGAGCGAAATTGATTGTGTGAGAGTGCCTGAACTTTGATAATTGTCTCAAAAAATAAAATAAACTCTTCACTCGAGGGAAGACTTGAACCAAGGACCTCTAGTTTCGCAGCTGCTCACGCTACCACGGAACCACGGCGTCCGTTTGCTCACATGTTCCTTGATGTTGCATATCTTGCCCATGGACTACTCAGTTTTTATATTTTGCTTATTTTTTTCATAGTTCCACACAACTTCTTCCTGTTTTCTCGATTGATTTGTGTTCAGTTTCTCAAGACCTATCCACTGTGCCAACTTATAACTAAATCTAAGGGGGGTGCGATGGGGAGGTTCCCTTGTTAGATATTACAATGTTCACCGCCCCTTGCCGGGAAGTACCATTTCGTCACCATGTTACCTCAGTGGGAAGTCATCAACTTTCTCCTCTAGATACGAAAATAATTTACTGTCACCACCTTACGTAGGGAGAAATGATCATCGTAATAAAACAAATCAGAGTTCATACAGGGAGCTTTAAGTGTTCATTTTTTCCACGTTCTATTCGAGAATGGAAACTAGAGGAATAATCTCAAGGTAGCTCGGTGAAACCTCTGCCAGGCACTTAAGTATGACTTAAGTATGAGTTGCAGAGTAGTCATGTATATGCATAAGTATCAGGGTACTAACGTAATTTACACTCACAGCTCTAAAACCACAAATAGCACACGGCATACTTTCAAATATACTGCCAGTCAGGAACATCATATGTTGCCAGGGATTTGTAGTGTTTTTACGGCAGATCTGATAGCATTCAAAAGAGCCTTATGCTTTATTGAACAGACTTCTCTCTGCCCCGTTGTGATTTCTAGTGACTCAGTGAGCAGCTACTGATCGAAGTTATTCCTGTCACCCTGTTATATCTGCTATGCATGACTTACTTTCTGTCATTATTGGTATAACCTGTTCAGTTGTCTTTCTCTGGGTCCCATGTCGTGGTTACCGACTTTTTTTTTATCGTTGTGTTGGGTCGTTGCGGACGTCACATGACATCCCTTCAAGTTCGTTTGTTGGTCCTTGCACTCAGTTTTTTTATTACAGAGGCCCACTGGCTCTCTGACCGAACACGCTAAGCTACCGTGCCGGCGACCATTTGGTTAGAGAAGCGTTTATTCGTTCAACATTCACTTTGCCGATCCCAAGAGTGGATTTGTGGGTGCAAATAAGACCTCTCCTCATTTGGAGATGGAAAAACACGTGGTGGGGTACTGCCCCCTCTAATAAACTCTGCGCTACTACTTGCATTCATTCGGAAGGAGTCCACTGTCATATGTCGCCTCCGCATCAGCCATAGAAGATTAACCCATAGTTTTACTTTATGTAACGAGCCACCTCCACGTAGTAGTTGCGGAGCCTTGCAGACAGTAACTCACGTCCTGGTGAATAGTCCTCCCAACTCTTCGCCTCTAATATTGGCAGACGACTCACGGAGAGTTGAGCTAGTTGTCTGTTTACTCCGTGAGAGTCGTATTATTCTTAGATGTAAGGTTTTAAACTACTTTCGGTGCAGGGGTGGGATGGCTGGGGTTGGGCGTCTCTCGACGTATGCTGGGTCTGGGCGACCCTCGATTCTACCTTCTTTGCCATCTTACCCTGTCACCCCTCTTTGTACCTCTTTTTTTTTAAATTCTGGTTTAATTGCTTTTAGGTGCGGTTAGTTCTTTCTTTTCTTACGCACTCTATTCTCGTTTTAGGGACAACACACTGATGAACAGTTAACGCCGTTCCTCCTCTTTAATTAATGCTTTGACAATAATGGGTCTTGACAATAACGGGTCGGCCGGGAAGGACCCCATTCACATGCAGAGCACCAAGGGACACTCGAACTTTATTTTATTATTGTCGGTTCAAGCAGTATCCATTGTTTTTAGCCTTCTCACTTTCATGAATCTCCCGGCCGGAAGGATTAACGAAAACTGAGATGCAGGTGGCATTTCTCTCGACACAGATGAGTCCTGGGAGACCCGTCGTCTGCTCTGAACTGCTTAACGGTAAGATTCATACATTTCTATTTCTCTTTAAATTATTTCTCAGCCTGACGTCAATATAGCTTTCAAGGTTACTATTTTACCGCTCCTACATACTTCTACAATTCGATCATATTTATGCCTGATTTCAGATGACTCATCTTTTGACTCCGCTGTTATCCCTTAAAACTACTCCCCCCCCCCCCCCCCCTACAAACAACCCAGACATTGGAGCCGGGCCGGCCGCGGTGGTCTAGCGGTTCTGGCGCTGCAGTCCGGAACCGCGGGACTGCTACGGTCGCAGGTTCGAATCCTGCCTCGGGCATGGGTGTGTGTGATGTCCTTAGGTTAGTTAGGTTTAAGTAGTTCTAAGTTCTAGGGGACTTATGACCTATGATGTTGAGTCCCATAGTGTTCAGAGCCATTTATTTGAACCATTGGAGCCGCTACTTCTTACTCGAAGAGGACCTCAGTTAGCATCATGAGGCTGAATTCACTCCGTTCCAGTTCTCCCGGGAGGAAAAAGTCCTTTAACTTATTTATGGAATTTTTCAATTCATTAGAATATTATGTTTATGTATAAATTGAAGCACTGCCCTCTACATCTACATCCATACTCCGCAAGCCACCTGACGGTGTGTGGCAGGCAGTTGATTTCCGCGTATACTTCGTATAAACTCAGTAAACGAGCTTTCATTGTGGGTTATTAGTTCTTGTTGACTACCCTGCTCTCATAAGTGGGACTTGATATCGGATTCTACGTGACAGTATCCCAGCTGATTATTGCCCTCCTTACTGGAAACTCTGAAGCTGAATATTTTAACATAATTAACTGAAACTTTTTCTGAATTAACACAATGGAAAAAGGTATTAGGTATTACTCAGAAGTGTGTTATTCGAGGTATTAGCCCAAAAATACTTTCATCATGAAATGGCGTCATGTCATTCCAGCAGTACAGTGAGGAATGGTCTGACAATCACTTCAGAAAACTGGCTGATCGACCGAGGTGGCTTCGTGGTCCAGCCGTCAAAATCGCTCTACATCACTTGTTTAGACTGCTTCGTCAGAGGGCGTATCCGCATACTGTACGAAATATTCATTGAAGCTGAAGATGCCTTCATCCCAAAAATTGTTGTCTCTGCTGTTGCAGCTCAGTACGTGGCGTGAGTCTTCGAATACTGACGACAGCGAATGCTACGCCTTTTCACGCTGCTCACTCAAACTGGTGATCGCACATTCTGAAAACGTTCTGAAAATTGCACAGCTGTTCGTATCATTTTACATAATCGTCTCTATGTTATTTTGAAACTGTTCTCTACCATCCCGAACTGCAATACTCATATTCCAAGTGTGTGTGTGTGTGTGTGTGTGTGTGTGTGTGTGTGTGTGTGTGTGTTTTTGTATGATCCACATCTGCTCCTAAACGCAGAAACCAATGGACCAATTTCAACCAAACTTGGTACACACATCACTTACTCTCAAAAGAACAGCTATGGGGGAGAGGGGAAGAACTCCCCTACTTATCAAAGGGATGGTGGGCAGTGTAGCTCAGGACGTGCGGATACCCACACTTCATTCATCCAGTATTTGAGAATGAGAGCAGTTAGTGACTCGCAACAAACTTTAAACGAAATTTCAAACATTTTCGAAACTTTTTCTCGCTGACAGCCCCCATCAAATGATGGAAGGAGAAAAGTTTATCGCGTACTATATTTCCGCTGTTCATGCACTAAAACCGACGCATGAAGCATGACGTTTTAATTTAGTATTTCTTTGCTACTAACTCTGTTCACAACACATTTCTCAGACAATAGCCAAACATACAACTCGATGTATCTGCAAATTTATGTCATTGTATGACACACAATGCAGGAGATACGACGTTATAAACATTGAGCTGATGGAAAATGAAATTGCAGGACGAAATTCGTTAGTAATACAGTTGAAATGTGTGTACAAATAAGTGTGAAATATGTTAATTATGTGTAAATATATTTGGCATGTGGGTAAAGCTACAGATAAAATGCTCATCCTAAACCCCAAGAACGATTTCAGTCAAAATTGGTACACAGATAAGTTACTATCTGGAACGAAATACTGTGGGCGTAAGAACCATTAGCCTCCTATTGGGGGTGGTGGTGATAATGTGGAAAGAGAAGGGTGGAGTAGATAGATAGACAGACCGGGGGGGGGGGGGGGGGGGAGCAGGAGGAGGACACAGATAGGAGGCATGGAGATAGACACAGAGGAAGGAAGGGGGAAGTGGACAGAGAAAGAAGAGGAAATGGAAAGAGAAAAGAGAGAGGGAGTAGGAGATGATCAGAGAGGGAGGAGGAGATGGACAGGGAGAGGAGGAAGGAGGGGATGGTTGGGGAGAGGGGGAAGGAGGAGATAGATAGGGTGAGGGGGAAGAATAGATGGATATGGAGAGGGGGAGATGGGCAGGGAGAGGGAGAGGAGGAGTTGGACAGGGAGAAGGGGAGGAGGAGATTGATGGGGTGAGGGGGAGGGGATGGACGGGGAGAGTGGAAGGAGGAGATGTACAGGGAGAAGTAGACAAGGAGATGGACAGGGAGAGGGGGAGGGGATGAACAGGGAGGGGTGAGGAGGAAGTGGACAGGGAGAGGGAGGAAGGAGGGGATGGGCAGAGAGAGAAAGGAGGACTAATAGAAAATAGAAATAAATACATACCCGGGCAGCGCCAGGTACTTAGTCGTTGTAAAAAGCTGAAAAGTAATTTAGCCATAGTCACTGTGGAAACGGTCTGTAGTGATCTGCTTTTTGGAATAAGGTTATCGGGATGAAGCAGGGAAGACATCTAGTTTGGATTACTATTATTACGAAGAAACCTGCTGTTGTCGTATCTCATTGGAGTTACTCTGACTTTTGTGACATTTTGCTTTACGACGGATATGGTTGCTAAATCCAGTAATTAAAACCTGTGGATGTTGAGGGGAGAGATGTAATTTCTCGAGAGTCAACTCTCCCATTGTTGTTTCGGAAATATTCTTTATTCTTTCTCAGTCACGTTAAGACAGAAATGTTACACGAAAGACAGTAGCCTGCCTTTGTCGACAAGACAGATAGCGCTCTCCCTCTCTCTGAAATAGCGATGCTGTGTGCGTTTCTTTTGGAGACTTAGACGATTTATTTCGGTCCTTTTCTCAGTCTGTTGTCCGCCTCCGTAGCGCAAGCGATAGCGTTACCGCCTACCACGCAAGGGGACCCGGGTTCGATTCCCGGCAGGGGAGTGGGTGTTGTGTGTCCTTCATCATCTTTTTCATCATCATCACACGCAAGTCGCCAAAGTGGCATCAACTAAAAAGACTTGCAATACGGCGGACGAACCCCAAAAGGGATATCCCGGCCAATAAATTCCATACGATCATTTCATTTCATTTTTCCAACAGTCCGAGAGCTTAGATTCTGTGTCGTCGGTTGTGATTCCTGTTTCTCGTCGGTTAAGACTGCGCTGCCTCCCAGTCTGGCAGCACACGACAGCGGACCGACAGTCACCAGAGGCGGGACTAAGTGTGTCAGGTAGGGCGCACGTGCGGATGCGGCGCCGTCGAGAGAGTGTGCAAGGTTCAGTAACCCGCGGTACTCCGCTCATGTTAGTTGCGGCGCTATTTCCAGGGTTTTACGACGCGGCGCGTCATGTCGTACGCCTTTATTCGACGCCGGTATTTCTGTGTGGCACATTCGCAGACACTTCCTCGCATTTCGGCCGCGTGACTGGCTGGCCGTTCTCCTGCTGCGTCGTCAGTCTACGCTGGGCAGCACCAGCTAGTAGTAACGGTCGTGCTCTGGAAGGCTGAAAGAAATCTACATACAGACATCCAGATTCAGGTTCACGTAAATCGCCTAAGGCTATTGTCGGAGTGGTTCTCCCTCCTTGTCCTATTCGAGATTGTACTTCTTTTGTAATGACTTCGTCGACGACGGCACGCTAAACTCCAATCTTCTCCTTCCTATCTGGATGTACAGAGAAATATGCGACTGTTTACACTCGTTGGTTAAAGGAGTGAGTGAGGATCCTTCTGAAAGATTTAATGTTCACTGCTGATATCTCGGAAACATTAACCATACTTGACAAAAACGTAAAGGAGTTGCTAAATTTTTCATAAGGCCACTCCAGTCATTCTTTTAACCAGCATCTATGTACTTCTCTGGGAAGCTGAACAGATAAGGATGGAAGGTTAGTTGGGTTTTTACCAAACGAGGACGTAGAGGAAGAAAATGATGCGTCTTGATCTACACCCATCGTGAGCTGTATGTGGTCATGAATGCTGGTGGATTGAACGTCTCATCAATGTTGCTATAATAAATACTTTTCCTTGTGGAAGCAGTATCCATGGTCATCAGACATCCCAGAGACAGATGTGAAGCGACCACTTCAAAACAGCTTGATTTCAGCAAAGCTTTTGATACTGTTGATTTCGATATATTGCTTATTAAAATGAAACAGCTGAATTTTTCAAACAGTGCAATGCTGTGGCTCGACAGCTTCCTCAGACACGGATGTCATCGAGTCATCTGTGGCTCGAAGTAATCATCGTGGAAATATGTGCTCTATGGAGTCCACCAGAGTTCCGTTCTTGGCCCATTGCTTTCCTCGCTGTATATCAATGACATTTCATCTGTACTTCACTGTTGTAACTAGCAGCTACGCCCTAACAATACTGCTGCTGCCGTATCAGGTATGAATGACGATTTTTGTTCCGTATCACGGTGAGTGCAAAACCTGGGTTCGAAATGAAATCCGAAGGAGTCGCAGGTCTTCCTCATATCACGCGGAAAGTTATCAGTGGACATTTACGTTAAACAGTTCCTCCAATACTTCTTAATGGTATTGAGTTCCCGTTTCAAAAAACCGCATAAGACCTTGACATAATCTTTGTCGAAAATCTAAATTGAGAAGTAAACTGTTACATTATGGAGGAAATCCATCTCCTACCTACATGGAATTCAAAAATGTAGAAAAAAATGTATAGTTGATAGTAATCACAAACCAGTCCATTCTTCAGTCCTGTCAAATAATTACTACAGTGATGTAGTTCAACGCTACACAAATAGTGAAAACTTGTGCGAGCTAACGATGAACAATTCCGTAAGATAAGTATGCAATAGTCAGTTCTTTTGATCATAACAATCCTTCCTCTACTCCGTTAGGGTGGATGCGATAGGATAGGTGACGTGGTTTTCACACGCTTTGTTTACTTCGTAGGATTCTAGTCATTTGTGTCCTTAACGCATCTCCCCCACATATCAAATACCTATCATCATCCCATAACTATACTACTTCCAGCATCTTGGCCGTATCTTTGCACAACGCTAAACTTTTCCCCATACCCTTAGTTTCAACCAAATGACTTCGGACTAAATTATCGTGTAACCTGCGTGTTACCGAAAGACCATTCTGCATTCAAGAAAATGTCTGTTTAGATGGAAGACAGGGCCCCAAGTCCCTAATCCCGACAGTTGAAATAATTGATTAAATAAATAATGTCCGAAGTGCAGGTTCACTATATATGTGGCTTGCGGGCTACACATCGTCCATCAGTTAAAATACAGTTCAACAGCCGTGTTATGAGAGAAACGAGAGAGCAGGTATTTTGATTGCAGCGCGTCCGAATAATAAAACCACTTCAGAGCTGACCATAAAAACACCTTTTCCAAGACGCAATTACTTAATTTATATTATCAAATAACTATTATTATCGCTGATGATGTTAACAGTGACCAATTTTTTGACGAAGACTGACTAAATCGTTTTATATTACTGTAAGTGGGTAACTTGATGCCGCATTGAGCCGAAGGTGATTCTCCTTCTAGTTTATTTTAGTCAGATCGTAAGAAGTTAATGATGTGGATGGATGTAGGAGGAGATTTTTTGTAACACATTCTTCCAATGATGACCATAGAACAATGTCGTCCTGAAATACGAGAAGTGTTGGCACTTGCGCCACTATAGCCATGGAAGAATATACTTCGGAATCCACATACAACTGTATTTGAAAACACACAGATTCATGAGTTCGATTGCGTAATAAAAGAAGTATTGTGATCAAAGTATCTAAATGTACAGGCATTGAATAGGACGGCTTGCAGCGAAATATACCTCGGTGCTAAGGCATGCCGGCTGGAGTGGCCGAGCGGTTCTAGGCGCTACAGTGTGGAACCGCGCGACCGCTACGGTCGCAGGTTCGAATCTTGCCTCGGGCATGGGTGTGTGTGATGTCCTTAGGTTACTTAGGTTTAAGTAGTGCTAAGTTCTAGGGGACTGATGACCTCAGAAGTTAAGTCCCATAGTGCTCAGAGCCCTTTGAACAATTTTTTGCTAAGGCCTCGCTAGGCTCTAAAGCTTCGGGAAAGAAAATCACTTTTTATGGCAGTAGATGGAATACCACTAACGTTACATCCTGTAGTGCGACATTGGCATTAACCATATGTCACTTAGTTACCCCTTGACAATAACAGAGGACTAGGCGGCAGAAACCTCATGGAAATTTAGTTATGCAACAGGACTGGAAGCTCATGAAGATTCTATTATACAAATTAATTCAATGCCGTCTGGAAGAATTTTACTTAGTAAAAACATTGTGAGAATTGAAAATTTCTACTGTCCGGAAGTATAAGTCTGAATTCTTGCTTGTCAGGATAAATCGCTATTCTGCAACGATTTCCTTTCACAATGATGCTGTTCCCACGCACTCCGTGTGAGTATCAAAAGTGGAAATATCAGTGACAGCGAAAGTCTGAGTCAGGCCTGAAGGCGTGCTCGAATAGCGTAATGGTTGAGGTGACTCCTCGTGAAAAGCAAGAAATCAGGGTCCCAGTCCTCGTCTGGCACCAATGTTTAGTCTTCACGAAATGTTCATTACATTCCAAATTCATCATTTCTGACTTGCTTTCGTTGATGCCACTTCACGTCATGGCGCTTTCATTAGTTTTATTTTATACTAAGGGCTGAGCGGTTTTTGTGTGTGTGTGTGTGTGTGTGTGTGTGTGTGTTTTTCTCTTCCACTGTTTTCAAAAGTACGTAACTTACCGTTTTTTAAATCAAGAAGTTATTTCACAAGAAACCGCGGCAATCTCGACAGTCTAAGGGGCACTTCGACGGTGCTTGCAGCCGTATTATGAGCCTTGGTCGAGTATCCCTCCCAATCCGTCCCTTGCCGCTGTGCATCTGACGATCTAGAGGCGTCTTCGTATTTCCACTGCCACCGCGCTTGTCCCTTTCGGTAATTAGCTGCACGACCAAGCGACTTTTACGGCACTTTAGTTTGTAGTTAATTTTTTTTCTCGTCGGGGAATATTTGTTTCTCAGGAGCCAGCGTTTCATACCACATTCAGACAGTTTCATTTAGATTACCATTTGCTCAGAGCAGACACCGTTATTGCATACTGAAGTAGTGTGTTGCAGTCTTGGCCAGAATTACTTTCTCCATAGTTGTAGTAATTTTCGAGAGCTGCAAGAATATTATTATTTATTTTGGAAAGTAGGAAAGAGGTTCTGGCGGAAGTAAAACTTTGAAGGCGGGTCGTAAACTTGATGTCTCAGTCGGCACAGAACTTATCCACGAAAGGGAAAGGTTCCAGTTTCGAGTACCAGTGCACACACAGGTTTAATCTGTCAGGAGTTTAAGATCATCGCACACTCCGCTGCAGAGTGGAAACAGTCCCCTAGGCTGTGGCTAAGCTATTCCGCCATTGTGGAAAACTGTATGTTACAACGGTTAACGTATTAGGAAGTTAACGTTCTTGACCAAAACGATATCATTGCCAGTTGGTCTTTGCCATAGACAGTAGTCTCATTTGTGCAGTACAAGCATACATGTCAGTTATCCACCTCTAGACCTGTTTCGAGAGTGAATGTATGAAAGCCAATGTGTGTGTGTGTGTGTGTGTGTGTGTGTGTGTGTGTGTGTGTGTGTGTGTGTTTTTTCAACTTTTATTTTTCCGTTTGTACTGGGTTTACTTCGTGTGTGACATTCTTCTCGACTGTTCATTGAGCCGTCTACTCACCTGTAGCCTTGAGGTTACCTTCTTGGTCAACGGGACCCAACACGATACAGAAACAGTATCGCGGCGTAACCCCATATTCGATCTGTTGCTTGCTGAAAACCGAATTTCAAAGCGTATTCGTCATAAAACGATTTCATTCTTATCTATACTCTGATTCAAATGGTTCAAATGGCTCTGAGCACTACGGGACTTAACTTCTAAGGTCATCAGTCCCCTAGAACTTAGAACTACTTAAACCTAACTAACCTAAGGACATCACACACATCCGTGCCCGAGGCAGGATTCGAACCTGCGATCGTAGCGATCGCGCGGTTCCGGGCTGAAGTGCCTAGAACCGCTCGACCACTCCAGTCGGCGAAAACTCGTCACTTGAGTCTGTTGTCGGGTAACAACTTAGGAAGGAAAGCTAGTACACGAGTTCTCAAGTGAATCCGAGAACTTGCGGCGTTACCGCGAACTATAGTCTCAAAATGATGATTAATCATTAAAATAAATTTACAGCAGTCATCGAAGAAGTTACAGAAATTAATAATAAGCTATAAAACTCGCTAATAGCCCTTAAATGCAGGTTTCCATTACCAAAAGAGAACACAAATAGCGCGCTTTTTGATTGCAGGGACATAACAGTGACGTACTTTGTGCTCAGGTTTCGTTTAACTGTGAACAATATGTTTCGTCATGGATGATGTGGACTAAACAAAAATGCAACTTCTTTGTTTGCATTGGACGAACTTTATATGTTTTTCGTCTGAATTGTGGACTAGAGCATCGAACTTTTTCCAGACTCTTTCTATAGTGGAGCACAGTTACAATTGTATACACTGCATCACTTAAGTTTCGTCTCACAGCATCCACAGTCTTTCAAAACACAGCTTCGTTAGAGGCCATCTGAATCCGACAATCGATCATTTCGCTCTATCAGTGATCTTTTACAGCAGCACTCGACTTCTGTAGTCCAGCACGCTTCAGTGAGAGAGCGCAAGTAGACGAGTAGGAAGCGACGGCAACGCCACCGTTCTCACAAGAGTAAGCCACGTTGCGATCACGGATTTAATTCAAGCTTTGTACACCTGTAGTAGGCCATTAAAGCAACATAATGTGCAAGTAGTTCAAATGTGTGTGGAATCTTATGGGACTTAACTGCTAAGGTCATCAGTCCCTAAGCTTACACATTACTTAACCTAAATTACCATAAGGACAAACACACACATCCATGCCCGAGGAAGGACTCGAACCTCCGCCGGGACCAGCCGCACAGTCCATGACTGAAGCCCCTGAGACCGCTCGGCTAATCCCGCGCGGCGTGCAAGTAGTAAGGTGCACTTCTGTAGCAATTCAGAGAAAATCGCAAGAGAAGTTTTACGCGTCTGTTACGTAAGTAATGTATTTGTGCAAAGGTGCCGGCCGTGAGAAGTCAGTGTGGTTAAGTGCTCAGTCGGCTCTCAGCCATGGTAGCGTGCGGAACTGCCCCGCGCGCCGGCCAGCGCTCCGCTCTCGATGTTGTTTACTTTCTGCGTCGCGGTATTTGTGTTTATAGAGTCCACTACTAGCGTACCTCATGGCGCACTCTTATCGCCGTGCGACGATCAAAGTAACGTTTCAGGCCGAACATCCCCGACCAACAGCCTTTGAAGTAGAACTGTTCGTACGAGAGGATCAGCGTTTGAACCCCCTGGATGGGATCGGAATACATTTTTCCATCACAGGAAGTGTTGTATGCATCAAGATGTCGAAGGAGGCGCTATGCGCTCAAGTGATCCAACGACACAGAGCCGTTCTAAAATTTAAACACTCTGATGGACACACAGGTGCAGTGACAGTGGACCATGCGGGATTCGGTCTCCGAGCTTTGCAGGTGTTCGAACGGGAGTTCAGAGTACCTCAAGAAGCAGTCATTGTCGCTTTCCAGAGATGTGGAAATGTCTTAGGTCACCTCGCGGAGAAGTGGCAAACATTTACAACCTACCCAGTGTTAAATGGCGTCCAGCAGATCAAAATTGAGCTGACGAAACACGTTCCATCGTACCTGCTGATTAGCGGTGTGCGGGTCATCGACATATACGATGGCCTGCCACGAACGTGCTCCGAATGTGGCCAGGAGGGACATGGTTCAAATGGCTCTGAGCACTATGGGACTTAACATCTGTGGTCATCAGTCCCCTAGAACTTAGAACTGCTTAAACCTAACCAACCTAAGGACATCACATACATCCATGCCAGAGGCAGGATTCGAACCTGCGACCGTAGCGGTCACGCGGTTTCAAACTGAAGCGCCTAGAAGCGCACGGCCACACCGGCCGGCTGGGCATGTCCGGTCCGAATGTTTACGCCGACGTTTGAAACAGACACCGCTGGGTGAAGTGACCCCGGCATCGACGTTCACGTCCCTACCCATCACACACGCGACGGTAAGACAGAACCCTGCCGCGCTACTTCAGGATACGACTGAAGCCTCGTCAACACCACCCACCGCACCAAAACATGGCGACGAGACTAGCATGGCGTCACCACCAGTGCTCGCACCGGAACCATCCAATCTCAGGACCGAGGCGGACGACCCTCCTCGAACCATGGACGACGAATTAGATGTCGTGCCAATTGCTGCCTGTATCCAGACAGGTATAGCGACGGATGATGGGCGACCACATTCTGATTCGGATCAACACATTAGGAAACAGCGGTCGCCAAGGAAGCGCAAGGTGCGCCGACGAACACCCTCCGACAACGCCGTCCTTCAGATGACCTCGCGAGGTGACGACCGGCTGTCTGATGATGACCTTCCATATTGCGTCCAGTCGCATGGTATGACCACTACTGACGCCCCTTCTGTGAAGAATCCTCTCTCAATCCAGAACACGCGCTCAATGTTGCCAGTATATGAGGACGACAGATCGCCCACAGCTATTGTCGCAGCGCCTGCTTCCCCCACTCCGCCAGTAAACGACTGTCACATGTCTTCGCCGTCAGCATCCTGGGTCGATGATGTTGAAGGAAGAGTGGATCAGACCACCAGCGTGTCCGAGCGAGAGCATCCCATGGAAGCGCCAGAGCCGGCGCCCTGCCAGTAATAACGACCACTGCGGCATACCCGGTGGGTCTGCACATGCAGGATGCTCCCATCACTCATTCTACATCAACTGCAAGGGACTGTACACAGCAATATCGTGTCGCCACATTGAATCTTGCCACCATCCGAGCCCCTCACAAACTGACCATGTTCCGAGACACCATCTACTCTGTGTATACTGATACTGCACTCCTACAGGAGGTGTTTGTCGCTGACTTCCAAGTGCCCGATACCGCCTATGTTTTTCACGCCTCCAACATTGGTAGTGGAGTCGCCATCCTCCTACGCGACGGGCTCCCTGCACAGGATGTCACATACCTCCCCACTGCACGGGTTATGGCCCTCACCCTATTTGGTGTGCATATCATTAACATCTACACACCGTCTGGCTCCAGCCGCCGTCATGGCCGACATACATTCTTCGCCGAGGAGGTCACACTGCTCTTCACAGGCCCAAAAGACGATTTGGTGCTCGGTGGGGACTTCAGCTCGACATAAGGGTCCACTGACCAACTCCCACGGAATTCACCTTGTGCAGCTCTCTCGATGATCATCGATCGCCTGCAACTTAATGACACCTGCACATGGCTCCATGGAACCCAACCAAGTTACACATTTTACACCATTCACTCATCAAGGCGCATAGACCACATCTACCTGACCTGCATGCTTGCTGATGGCACCCGCGATGTAGAAGTCTGGCCCATGGCCTTTTCAGACTATGAAGCATACATCTGCGACGTCACTCTCGTCCGACAGCGTGTGTGGCACAGTCGTGGTCTGTGGAAATTTAATGTCGCCCCACCTGACCTCCCCGGACTGTCGTCGTATGGTCGAGGATGCATGGGTACGATTCTGGCGTCGTTGTGACGCCTATGACTCCACCTAATCATGGTGGCTCTCATGTGCGAAGACGACCCTCCGTAAAACATTGATGAGCTATGGTAAGAAAGTCAAGGCTTGGCGTACTAATAACTTGCACTTTTATTATTCCATTCTTCGTGACTATGCGGCGATGCCTTTTTCGCCAGCCAGGCAGACGGTGGTACACCGAACAAAGGCGCAGATCTCCTTGATCATGCGCCATCACCTGGAAGGCACTGTAGTCTGATCTCGGACCTCTAATTGTGTACCTCAAGAACATCCGTCGATAAACCACCTCCTCCAGGAAAGACGACGACCATGTAGGGCTCCGATCCACGTCCTCACTGATGCGGAAGGCCACTGGCATGAGAACCAACAAACCATCGGCCATGCTGTCCACAATCACTTCGCCGAAATGTATGCAGCTGTATCGCATCCTGTGGAACTGATCACAGGGGTCGCACGACTTACTGTGAGCACTCTCCCGATGGAGGTAGCTCATGAACTCCAAGAAGATGTGACCACAGATGAAGTACTCGATGCTGTCAAGGCAGGGTCGGATAAAAGATCACCAGGGCCCCATGATATCCCCATCGAATTTTACAAAAGCTTTAACTCTGTTGGCTTGCACATGGACGACCATCGCACAAGAGCTGACGTCTCCGATGATAGTGTTCCCTAACACCTTTCTCGAGGGCATCATTATACCCATTCACAACCCGTACAGGTGATCGAGCGTCCATGATTATCGATCAATCACGTTGCTCAACAGCGATATGAAAATGTTTATATGGCTGCTGGCATCGCAACTCAAGAAGGTTGCACGTTACGTCACCTCCAGCAACCAGACTTGCCTAGGAGGCGACAACAATATCCCTATGGCCCTTTGCCGTTACCGAGACATGATAGCATTTGCTCGTCACCAACGTCTCCGCGATGCCTTGAAAGCATCGGGCAGCTCCTTCAACGAGTCCAAATCCAAGGTCTTACTCATTGGTGAGGGCCTACCGGAGAGAAGCGTCGCCCCCCCTTAGCGTCGCCGCCATGGTTCGATGTCTTGGCTTTGAATTCATAGCCGATCTCCGTCGCTCAGCGGCTATTAACGGTAGGCGTTTGCTACAGACCATCAGATCTTGCAGATCACCGTCTACGAGCCCTCGGCATTATCCAACGCGCCCAATATGTGAACATCTATCATGCCTCGCGTATACCACTTGAGGCTCAGGTACTACCGGTCCCAACTCTTCTGGCCCGACATCTGTTCATGGCATTGGGCTCCTTCGTTAGCTCAGGGATGTTATTCAAAGTGCAGTATGACTCCCTTGCACTCCCACGGGAGGGTGGTAAATGAAATGTCGTGTGGCTAGGGCCTCCCGGCGGGTAGACCGTTCGCCTGGTGCAGGTCTTTCGAGTTGACGCCACTTCGGCGACCTGCGCGTCGATGGGGATGAAATGATGATGATTAGGACAACACAACACCCAGTCCCTGAGCGGAGAAAAATCTCCGACCGAGCCGGGAATCGAACCCGGGACCTTAGGATTGACATTCTGTCACTCTGACCACTCAGCTACCGGGGGGGAGGGTGGTGAGGTGGGACTAATACACGTGCCGACCAGAGTCACGGCGCTGTACATCATCTCCCAACTCACTCTCTGGCATCGTTGCCCGCAAAGCCTCACAGGACACCTATTCCAAGAGTTCGCGCCGGTCTCTTTGTCCGTCCCAGTTTTGGTATCGACCATCCCATCCCCCTTTTATCATATATGGCGATTTTTCCTGGACTTCAGTTATGTCTACCGGCCTTTACCACTTTCACATTTGTTTCAGACGAAAACAGTTTACCAAGTGTTACAACAATGGCACTCGCCCAACCCCATCGAAATTAAGTATCCACAGTATGTGTGGCATCAAATATGGAAAGCGGTTCACGCCTGATTTCTCGAATCCGACGTCCAATCAGCGTGGTATATCACAATGAATAGCAAACAAGTTAACCGACATCGACTGCATCGCAGCCATCTAGCCGACTCGCCGCTCTGCAACCTCTGTGGAGTGGTCGACACAGACGACCACCAGTTCCACTGTGGTTCAGCGTTCGATGTCTGGACACTTGCGCGTCGTATTTTGGCGTTTCTTATACGCCAGACAATCGCTCAGATCGAAATCCACACACTTTTATTCCCGGAGGGGACTTTTTACCCCATCACCAAAACTCACTCTGCGAACTGGATCTGTGGCCACGCGATCCGTTATCCTTTTAATTCTGGCCATACGTCAATGCTAGGATATTGAAATTATCTCAACGAAGGACACTGCTTTCTAACATGCAACCCACACTATCAGCAATTCTTCTCCAATTTCTTATGGGGCACCTTTAATGATCTGCCTCGCAGCTGGAGAAGCTGAAAACTGATCTGAACCTACCCGAACCGAACAGAACCGATAACGAAATCCACGCCCACTCAACGAGAAGACACGCTTGAACGTGCTGGCCGACGCAGGACCCGTTACTCAAGGTGCTCATACACTACTGGCCATTAAAATTGCTGCACGACGAAGATGACGTGCTACAGACGCGAAATTTAACCGACTGGAAGAAGATGCTGTGAGATGCAAATGACTAGCTTTTCAGAGCATTCACACAAGGTTGGCGCCGGTGGCGATACCTACAACGTGCTGACATGAGGAAAGTTTCCAACCGATTTCTCACACACAAACAGCAGTTGACCGGCGTTGCCTGGTGAAACGTTGTTGTGATGCCTCGTGTAAGGAGGAGAAATGCGTACCATCACGTTTCCAACTTTGATAAAGGTCGGATTGTAGCCTATCGCGATTGCGGTTTTCCGTATCGCGACATTGCTGCTCTCGTTGGTCGAGATCCAATGGCTGTTAGCAGAATATGGAATCGGTGGGTTCAGGAGGGTAATACGGAACGCCGTGCTGGATCCCAACGGCCTCGTATCACTAGCAGTCGAGATGACAGGATTTTATCCGCATGGCTGTAACGGATCGTGCAGACACGTCTCGATCCATGAGTCAACAGATGGGGACGGTTACAAAACAACAACCATCTGCACGAACAGTTCGACGACGTTTGCAGCAGCATGGACTATCAGCTCGGAGACCATGGCTGCGGTTACCCTTGACGCTGCATCACAGACAGGAGCACCTGCGATGGTGTACTCAACGACGAACCTGGGTGCACGAATGGCAAAACGTAATTTTTTCGGACGAATCCAGGTTCTGTTTACAGCATCATGATGGTCGCATCCGTGTTTGGCGACATCGCGCTGAACGCACATTGGAAGCGTGTATTGCCGGCCGCGGTGGCCGTGCGGTTCTGGCGCTGCAGTCCGGAACCGCGGGACTGCTACGGTCGCAGGTTCGAATCCTGCCTCGGGCATGGATGTGTGTGATGTCCTTAGGTTAGTTAGGTTTAAGTAGTTCTAAGTTCTAGGGGACTGATGACCTAAGATGTTGAGTCCCATAGTGCTCAGAGCCATTTGAACCATTTTTTTTGAAGCGTGTATTCGTCATCGTATCACCCGCCGTGAAGGTATGGGGTGCCATTGGTTACACGTCTCGGTCACCTCTTGTTCGCGTTGACGGCACTTTGAACAGTGGACGCTACATTTCAGATGTGTTACGACCCGTGGCTCTACCCTTCATTCGATCCCTGCGAAACCCTACATTTCAGCAGGATAGTGCTCGACCGCATGTTGCAGGTCCTGTACGGGCATTTCTGGATACAGAAAATGTTCGACTGCTGACCTGGCCAGCACATTCTCCAGATCTCTCACCAATTGAAAACGTGTGTCAATGGTGGCCGAGCAACTGGCTCGTCACAATACGCCAGTCACTACTCTTGATGATCTGTGGTATCGTGCTGAAGCTGCATGAGCAGCTGTACCTGTACACGCCATCCAAGCTCTGTTTGACCCAATGCCCAGGCGTATCAAGGCCGTTATTACGGCCAGAGGTGGTTGTTCTGGGTACTAATTTCTCAGGATCCATGCACCCTAATTGCGTGAATGTAATCACATGTCAGTTCTAGTATAATATATTTGTCCAATGAATACCCGTTTATCATCTGCATTTCTTCTTGGTGTTGCAGTTTTAATGGCCAGTAGTGTACATAAAACATAAAAACAGAAACACTCAAAAAATAAATAAAAGTAAAAAAATAAATAAAAATTAAAGGAAGAAACAAAAATTCTAATTTTGTAATTTTCACTTCTCCCCTGTGGTTTCCTTTCTTTTATCCTCAAAGCTTTCCTTTACCCCCATAGTTCTAGGTTAATATTAGATAGGGGCCAACGCCTTAAGTGCTGATTCGTTTTTTTTTTTGGGGGGGGGGGGGGCGCCCGCATCTCGTGGTCGTGCGGTTGCGTTCTCGCTTCCCACGCCCGGGTTCGATTCCCGGCGGGGTCAGGGATTTTCTCTGCCTCGTGATGGCTGGGTGTTGTGTGCTGTCCTTAGGTTAGTTAGGTTTAAGTAGTTCTAAGTTCTAGGGGACTGATGACCATAGATGTTAAGTCCCATAGTGCTCAGAGCCATTTTTTTTTATTTAGGGCAACAATGGCTGTGGCAATTTTCCTTCCTTATTTTTGAATCCCTTTTATACTTCCCAGAAGTAAATAGAGTGCTTAGCGTTCGAGCTTCGTGAGACGAACGTATAGCATTCGAGTCCTGCTGAAACTTAAGTTTTAATCTATATTTTTTTCATCACTGGTTATATTATTTAATTTGTGAGACATTTGAGACATAATATAATTTAGAAAAACGTGTATTTGTATGACGTTTTAGTGAATTTCATATTATTTGAATACTGACTATTTTTAATGAAATTCAATTATTAGAACAGACACATTTAAAACTATCGACAATTAAATGAAGAAACGCTAAAGTTTTCCTGAAAATGTATGACTGTTGTGATTTGCGAAATCCCTTATACATGCAGTTTGGTAAGGCACCCGGAACTACTTTGCACCTCGAGCTGCAGACACAGGGGCAGGCCCCGTTTGTCAGTTAACCTGCGTAGCTATAAGACGTTGCGAATGTAGCAAGAAGGAATATTGTAGGTGCAAATTTTTTGAATATTACAGAATTTATACTTGGAGTACAAAAACGAAGGTTTCAGTGGGAGTCGAACCGTCGCCTCATACATGTTCGTCTTACGAAGCTCGAAAGCTAACCACTTGTCCACCTTGAACTCCAAACGTTCGGCACCTACGCACAGATACGTCAGTTACATAATAGACACGTAAAACTTCTCTTGCCATTTTTTCGGAATTGCCAGCATAGTGCACCTTACTACTTGCACATTATGTTGTTCTAATGGTGTACTCAATGTGTACAAAGTTTGAAGTAAGTCCGTGATCCCAACGTCGTTGCCTCCCCCGCTCAGAATCGTCATATTCACGGAACTACAGTGGTTCAAATGGCTCTAAGCAGTATGGGACTAAACATATGAGGTCATCAATCCCCTAGACTTAGCACTACTTAAACTTAACTAACATAAGGATATCATACACATCCATGCCCGAGGCAGGATTCGAACCTGCGACCGTAGCAGCAGCGCGGTTCCGGACTGAAGCGCCTAGAAGCGCTCGGCCACAGGGGCCGGCTAACTACAGTGGGAATGAAGCAAGCAAGCCGGTACAATACTGACTTACCAGCGGCGCCTTGTTCTAGTGCAAGGGTCCCCAACAAAATTTTCTCGAGGACCCCCCTCATCGAGCATGATTGGTACCTTGTCATATCACAGTATCAAGTACCTATAAAAGCCAAATTAAGAGTCTTTTAGTACGTTTTCTATTTTTGGTACTTAGAAAAAAACATTGACATATTCATTATTGAAAAAATATTGAGCTTAAAACTGCTCATGCAGGAAGCGGCCAAAACAAAATATGTTGTTATACGAAATATATTTAATATATTTTTTATTCTCCCCTCCCCCCCCCCCCCCCCCCCCCATGAACCACGGACCTTGCCGTTGGTGGGGAGGCTTGCGTGCCTCAGCGATCGTGTGGTTCCTGAAGAGGGGCAGCAGCCTTTTCCTGGATGATTGACTGATCTGGCCTTGTAACAATAACCAAAACGGCCTTGCTGTTGTGGTACTGCGAACGGCTGAAAGCAAGGGGAAACTACAGCCCTAATTTTTCCCGAGGGCATGCAGCTTTACTGTATGATTAAATGATGATGGCGTCCTCTTGGGTAAAATATTCCGGAGGTAAAATAGTCCCCCATTCGGATCTCCGGGCGGGGACTGCTCAGGAGGACGTTGTTATCAGGAGAAAGAAAAATGGCGTTCTACGGATCGGAGCGTGGAATGTCAGATCCCTTAACCGGGCAGGTAGGTTAGAAAATTTAAAAAGGGAAATGGATAGGTTAAAGTTAGATATAGTGGGAATTAGTGAAATTCGGTGGCAGGAGGAACAAGACTTCTGGTCAGGTGACTACAGGGTTATAAACACAAAATAAAATAGGGGTAATGCAGGAGTAGGTTTAATAATGAATAGGAAAATAGGAATGCGGGTAAGCTACTACAAACAGCACAGCGAACGCATTGTTGTGGCCAAGATAGATACGAAGCCCACACCTACTACAGTAGTACAAGTTTATATGCCAACTAGCTCTGCAGATGACGAAGAAATTGAAGAAATTTATGATGAAATAAAAGAAATTATTCAGATAGTGAAGGGAGACGAAAATTTAATAGTCATGGGTTACTGGAATTCGAGTGTAGGAAAAAGGACAGAAGGAAATGTAGTAGGTGAATATGGATTGGGGCTAAGAAATGAAAGAGGAAGCCGACTGGTAGAATTTTGCACAGAGCACAACATAATCATAGCTAACACTTGGTTTAAGAATCATGAAAGAAGGTTGTATACATGGAAGAACCCTGGAGATACTAAAAGGTATGAGATAGATTATATAATGGTAAGACAGAGATTTAGGAACCAGGTTTTAAATTGTAAGACATTTCCAGGAGCAGATGTGGACTCTGACCACAATCTATTGGTTATGACCTGTAGATTAAAACTGAAGAAACTGCAAAAAGGTGGGAATTTAAGGAGATGGGACCTGGATAAACTGAAAGAACCAGAGGTTGTACAGAGTTTCAGGGAGAGCATAAGGGAACAATTGACAGGGATGGGGGAAAGGAATACAGTAGAAGAAGAATGGGTAGCTTTGAGGGATGAAGTAGTGAAGGCAGCAGAGGATAAAGTAGGTAAAAAGACGAGGGCTACTAGAAATCCTTGGGTAACAGAAGGGCGATGTACTTGAGGACAATATTATGGAAATGGAAGAGGATGTAGATGAAGATGAAATGGGAGATATGATACTGCGTGAAGAGTTTGACAGAGCACTGAAAGACCTGAGTCGGAACAAGGCCCCCTGAGTAGAGAACATTCCATTGGAACTACTGACGGCCTTGGGAGAGCCAGTCCTGTCAAAACTCTACCATCTGGTGAGCAAGATGTATGAAACAGGCGAAATACCTTCAGACTTCAAGAAGAATATAATAATTCCAATCCCAAAGAAAGCAGGTGTTGACAGATGTGAAAATTACCGAACAATCAGTTTAATAAGCCACAGCTGCAAGATACTACCACGAATTCTTTACAGACGAATGGAAAAACTAGTAGAAGCTGACCTCGGGGAAGATCAGTTTGGATTCCGTAGAAACACTGGAACACGTGAGACAATACTGACCCTACGACTTATCTTAGAAGAAAGATTAAGGAAAGGGAAACCTACGTTTCTAGCATTTGTAGACTTAGAGAAAGCTTTTGACAATGTTGACTGGAATACTCTCTTTCAAATTCTAAAGGTGGCAGGGGTAAAATACAGGGAGCGAAAGGCTATTTACAATTTGTACAGAAACCAGATGGCAGTTATAAGAGTCGAGGGACATGAAAGGGAAGCAGTGGTTCGGAATGGAGTAAGACAGGGTTGTAGCCTCTCCCCGATGTTATTCAATCTGTATATTGAGCAAGCAGTAAAGGAAACAAAAGAAATATTCGGAGTAGGTATTAAAATCCATGGAGAAGAAATAAAAACTTTGAGGTTTGCCGATGACATTGTAATTCTGTCAGGGACAGCAAAGGACTTGGAAGAGCAGTTGAATGGAATGGACAGTGTCTTGAAAGGAGGATATAAGATGAACATCAACAAAAGCAAACCGAGGATAATGGAATGTAGTCGAATTAAGTCGGGTGATGCTGAGGGAATTAGATTAGGAAATGAGACACTTAAAGTAGTAAAGGAGTTTTGCTATTTGGGGAGCAAAATAACTGATGATGGTTGAAGTAGAGAGGATATAAAATGCAGACTGGCAATGGCAAGGAAAGCGTTTCTGAAGAACAGAAATTTGTTAACATCGAGTATAGATTTAAGTGTCAGGAAGTCATTTCTGAAAGTATTTGTATGGAGTGTAGCAGTGTATGGAAGTGAAACATGGACGATAAATAGTTTGGACAAGAAGAGAATAGAAGCTTTCGAAATGTGGTGCTACAGAAGAATGCTGAAGATTAGATGGGTAGAACACATAACTAATGAGGAAGTATTGAATAGGATTGGGGAGAAGAGAAGTTTGTGGTACAACTTGACCAGAAGAAGGGATCGGTTGGTAGGACATATTCTGAGGCATCAAGGGATCACCAATTTAGTATTGGAGGGCAGCGTGGAGGGTAAAAATAGTAGAGGGAGACCAAGAGATGACTACACTAAGCAGATTCAGAAGGATGTAGGTTGCAGTAGGTACTGGGAGATGAAGAAGCTTGCACAGGATAGAGTAGCATGGAGAGCAGCATCATACCAGTCTCAGGACTGAAGACCACAACAACAACAACATTTTTTTATTCTAGTAGCATCTTACGGACCCCTCTGGCATAGCTCGCGGACCACCTGTTGGGAACCACTGTTCTAGTGTAAGCAAACCTCAACATTGGATTCATACTCCCTCCGTCTCTGATATCTACCGCAAACAAAGACGATTTTATTTTGTGAAATAGCGACTTTCTACTCATTATTTATCCCAATACATTAAAACTAATGGTTTTTAATAACTGTCCAGGCATCCTTCTTATATATCCTGAAGCTACACCTGATCCAGTGTTTTAATCAGCTTGTCATATCCTTAATTATGGCCCAGCGTCCTTCTTCGTCAGCGTACACTCACACTTCCTAAAAACCGGTATTATTACACCAACAATGGTTCCCCTCTTCGCTGCAACAGCCACTGTTTCTTTCTTGTCTAATTCTCTTTCTTCCCTAGGTGAAGCTTTAACGTAGTAGTTCGCCCTTGATTCCCCAGGGTATCTTACATTTCGAAAACTTGGATTAGTCACAGACTGGGGGATAGTTTCCAGAAGGTTCAAGTCTGAACACACTCCGCTGCAGAGTGAAAATTCATTCTGAAAATAAACCTCAGGCTGTGGCTAAGCCACGTCTCCGCAATTTCCTGCCAGGAAGCAACTCATTAATGTGTTTGTTAATTTAAAGTTTGAAGTAGAGTAGCAGGAATCAACTTGAGTTAATGATTTTGTTGCTTCATGCTGTTACACTTGCTCGTAGGCAAATTACCTACGGATTGCAGAAGCTCGATTTGTACGTTGCACGTCCAGTCAGCATAGCTGTATTTAGAAGGAAAGATTGTGATTTAGCGTTCCGCCAAAGACGAGACAAGAGAGACACAAAATTAGTAAAGATTGAATACATTCCAGAATTGGACAACACTGGATCAGGAAAATGATCCTGTTTTTTTTTTTTCGGTGAAACTATCGCGGCGTTTGCATAGTGATTTAGGGAAACTAGGGAAAAATTAAATCTAGATGTCGGAGGCAGGATTTGACTGTAGTCCTGCTCGGATAATATAATTAGAAATGGAAAGTTTTTGCTCAGTCTGGAATCTTGGAGAATTTGATTGTGGTCTTCATTACGCCATGTACTTGTGATTACTCTTAATTACATAAATATATTACCGGGAGGCAAAATAAACGTATCGTGGAGTAAATATACGGACCACGCCTCACCAGACAACATTTTTGCGCTGCGGTCCAACGTTGGCCTACGTTCCAGCGAGATTGCGCAGCTGCCACTGAAAGTGGAAGTACTTTGCATCTGACTTTTCCTTTTAAAGCCGAAACGTAACGAGGACCGCTAAGATTGAGATGTGAGTGAGTCATCTTGCAGGTTTGCAGCTTGTCTTGAAATAGGTGGAGGGCCTGGTTCGACCCGCCGTGCGGCGCGACGCTGTACATCACTGTCTGCGCGCGGCCAGCCGCTGCTGCCAGAACATTCACCTCGCCGGCGCCCGACGGGACGCAAAGCGAATTGGGGCACCAGTAACGGTGCATGCACTCTGCACAGCAGAGCTAGCTACCTCTCTCTCTCTCTCTCTCTCTCTCTCTCTGTCTGTCTGTGTGTGTGTGTGTGTGTGTGTGTGTGTGTGTGTGTGTGTGTGTTCTGTCAGCGACGGGCAGTGCGCATGAACCTACGTCGCCGTGGCTACAACCTCGTCTGGTGTTTATTTGCTGCCCTCGAACGTTGCCAACTGTCAGGTTCCTCGCCTCCATTTTAAGATCTGTGTTAAGCGGAAGTGCAGCATTTATTGTGAGATCCGTAGATCTGTTTTCAAAACTTTAATCATCCAATTCCTAGGCCTACGTGAAGGACTGAATCATCCCGTTTCAAGTTCCACCGTCTAAGTGAGATCTGACAGTCTCTGAGGGTCTCGGCTAGGAAGTTAAGAAACACAGTTACTTTCGTTCGGGCTTATTTGTATAATCCATACTTCAGCGTTCAAATGTTCCTGTACTTTCCTAGCGATCAAATTAAAGTTGCAACTGCTGTTAAATGAACACTGATTAAATTCCCCGTCTAGCCATCTGCATTTACATTCGGCTTACCTAAATTTCTTAAGTCAATTGCCGGACTGGTTCGTCTGAAAACGTTGCAGCCGATACCTTTCCCCATCCGCAGCTTGTGCTGTGTCTCTAACGTTCATGGGGCCTACGGAAAATTAAACTCTTGTCGTTTTTCGTTTCTTTTATACCCCAAAAGCCACCCTCGTGTATTGTGGAGAATATTCCTGCTACCATTTTTATCTCCCCCTCTCCCCCCACCCCTCCCCTGTTCCTTCCTGTCGTGCGCTCACAAAACCCTATCATTGTTTCCCTGTTCTATTTGCGAATGGTGCGTGGGAAGCATTATTGTGAGTCAAATTTATCTCAGATTCCTGTTGTCATAATTTCCCGTGATGTTAATAGGACGACATAATATCAGGTCTGATTCTTCTTGAAAAATGCAATCCTGTAGAATCTGCCACTAAAATTTGATGAGCATCTGACAAAACCCTTACGGAACGCGCCCGTGTTATTAGGTTCTTTAGCATCACCTCTAGTAGTCCTACCTGGTAAGGTTCCCACACTAACGAGCGATACTCAATAATCGGTCGAACGAGTGTGTTGTAACCCACTTCTTCCTTGGATGGGTTAAACTTAAGATTCTTTCATCAGCTTTTCCTACAACTACTTGCCTATGGTAGTTTCACTTTAAAAGTCGCTCTGCACGTTTACACATTTGTACTTTATGGTAGTTACTGTTTTGATTGAGTTTTCGCCAATAGCGTAATTGAACAGTAATGGGTTGCTTCGCCTGTTTATGCGAAATGCGTTATATTTATTTACGTTCAGGGTTAACAGTACCAATTTTCGATTCCTTGTATGTCTTACTCCATATTGCCACTGTCGTAGGGCGTTGCGAGCTTTTGCTAGACAACAGCATCGTCCACAAACATCATCACGGAGATTCGGACCGTAATCATTTAAATATTTATTCTTAGCAGTAACGATCCTATAACGTACCCATAAAGTAATCTCAAAGTTACGTTTACATGTTTTCATTTCGTTCCTTCAAGAATGGCGTGTCGAGTTCTATCTGCTGGGAATTTCTGGATCCAGTCAGAAAGTTGGCCCGAGATTTCGTAAATTCGAATTTCGTTCACTCAGAAACAGTGTAGTATTGTAACATTGCCTTCCAGAAGTCAAGATACAGGGTGTCAACCTGTGCCGTTAATCTTACCGACCAACTGGGCGAGGTTAATGGCTCTGATCACTATGGGACTTAACTTCTGAGGTCATCAATCCCCTAGAACTTAGAACTACTTAAACGTAAAGAACCTAAGAACACCACATACATCCATGCCCGAGGCAGGATTCGAACCTGCGACCGTAGCGGTCCTGCGGTTCCAGACTGAAGCGCCTAGAACCGCGTGGCCACCCCGGCCGGCAGGTTTTCGGAATCCGTGTTGATGCCTACAGAAGAGGTCTTAGTGTTCCAAACTGGAGCATAAAACTTATTCATGATTCTACAGCAGATTGGCATCACTGCTGTAAGTTAATTATTAAGTGCGTTTGTCCGATGACCCTTCTGAGAAACGGGATTCAGCTGTGCTTTTTCCAATCGCTTGGAACCTTGGTTGCTCCAGAAACACACAGTAACTGCTGCTGTAAGGCGAGCAGGTTTATATGATCTGTTTAGAATGATGTCTCACCATGTCTGTAGGCTTTACCTTCGTTGCACTATTTTAGTTTATTTTATACGCCACAATCGCTTATGCCAGTAACTGCCCTTTCGGCATTCTGGTGGAATCGCTGTACGATCTTTCGCAGGGAAACAGTTGCTGAAGACAAAATTGATTATTTCAGCCTTCTATCGTCTTTCGTTTCATTGCCACTATAATCACTGACCGACTGCAATAGCTAGCATAGACCCATTTACCTACTATATAAGACCAAACTTTGAGGAATGGCTGCCCCACTAATAACTTGCACCAGGTGCGAACAGTGATCTAATATTTGACTGTTGCATATTGAAAGTGTAAAATATATTTAAATTCATCGCAAATAAAGGTCCAGAATAGCGGTGCATGGTTGTCATAGAAATAAGTCTATGAATGGAACCGAAAATTCGCGAATACTTTGACATCCAACGACTGTGTTTCTCGTCCTTTGTCCCTCCATTGTGGTACCAGAAAAGACTGCAGTTATTGAGGTCATCTTGATCGAACTAACACTGTCATACCGGCGCGACATCCTACTCAGTAGGTATGCGTGTCGGCGTTCTTTCATGCCAGGCCACCCAACCTTTGACCCTTCTTTTTATGACATTCTTGACCGCCAATACGATGTACGTTTCTTCTCTGCGGCCTCCCGGCATCCGCATTCGTCACCTGCTTCAGAAGCCGCAGTTCACACTTCCTGCTACTTTCCGAATGGGTGAGAGCCCTTCACCACCTTGGCTTCAGACACAGATTTGTGTTCATTTTGACCTCAGCTCGTTCCCGAAGGTTTCAACCCCCGAGCTGACCTATCGCTGCAAATTTCTCGAACTTCGCTCACGACTTGCCGATAGCTTATTCTTGTACACTGATGGTTCCAAGTCCGCCCGCTCTGCTTTTGTCGTCGGGGATGATAAGTTTCAATACCGGCTTCTCGACCAGTGCACAATTTTTACCGCAGAGCTTTGTGCCCTGTATCAGGCTGTTCACTATGTCCGGAGGCAGCAACTCACTCGCTGTGTGATCTGCTCTGACTCCCTCAGGCCCTTCAGAATCTGGATGATCCAGATCCGGTCCACCCCATCGTTCGACCGATCCAGGACTGCCTCCATTTGTTCCCTGATGGGGGAGCCCAAGTGATGTTCATGTGGGTTCCTGGCCATGTTGGTATGCCTGAGAATGACGCTACTGATGCTGCAGCCAAGACCGCAGTCCATCTCGGTCGATCCGCCTTTTACTCTGTTCCCTCGCAAGATATTCGTAATTTTCTCTATCGGCGTATCACGTCACGTTGGCATGACCATTGGTGCCCCCTTCATGGGAAGAAACTCAGAGAAGTCAAACCTCTCCCAACAGCCTGGTCGACTTGACAAAAGAGATTTGATTTCTACCTGGTGACTCCAGTGTCTTGTCGACGTCTTTTAGATTTTTAGATACTCTTCTGTAACGTCTTGACGTTTTAGATATGTTTTTCTTCCTTTCTGTATTCGGCCTCGGAACTGTTTTTTTACCCTCGCGGTCCCAGCATTCTATTGTTCTATACTGGGCGCTAATGACCTTAGATGTTTTGCGCCCTAAAATTTCCCCCCAAAAAATCTTGATAGATCCCGTGAAGTAACAACGGATGACACTATAGCAGCTGTATATTTGACTCATGTTTCAGCACACCTCAGTACACACGGTATATACTCTTATTTTATAAACGATTTGAAAGATTGTAAAAAGTGACATATTGATGTGTGTGAAGTAATGTTTCGGTGCATTGAGCAAGTAGGTAACGCTTAAATTGTCACTGCAAACTACGTCTTGATCCTCTACCAATGGCAGAGGTGTAGAGAGGTAAAGCGGTATGGCGGAGCGCTTGACGCCGCTAAGGTTCATTGTCGTCCCTGCATCGTATTTTAAACACCTTAAAAGTATCATCAGCTTTAAAACGGATCAAAACTGTGCGAATTTTTCTAGGCTTTATGTTGCAACAAGACCACGTACGTACCCTATTAAACTAGAAGTCTGAGTTTCTTAAGAGCCCCATCCTCGCCAAATCTTGCAATGAATAATTACCATATGAGTGGGCCACTCAAAGGATCAATGGATCTATTATATCTGATTAATTAGCACACCATCTCAGTCGATTTCTTTGTTCTGCGATCATTCTAGCATTTAGTGAGCGCTGCTGGACTTCCGTTGAGCTCGAAGTAGATCGGAAAGGTGTGTGTGTGTGTGTGTGTGTGTGTGTGTGTGTGTGTGTGTGTAGTCCAAAATTAATAAAATTTTCTATCACATTTGCATAATGAAAAGTATTTGCTGCCTTTGATGTGTCACCTTCGTAGCTCCTTCTGCTAAGAAGCTGATTATTGAATGTATAATATGAAAAGCCTTCTCATACTGAAACTACGACGTCAGTAGTAATTGTACTCGTTATGATATTTTGCAATGTGAGTATTTACCAGAAAATCGACAGTATATTGTATTTGCTGCAACGTATCTTTTGCAATCCAAGCTCTCCCAGTCGCTGTCATGGAATGTAGTAGTAAATGAGTCATAAATGCGAGAAGGTCATTTTATTTTCACATGTTTTCTGTATCTGCTCTGATGTTCAAAATAATTTCCCTTAAAACTGCATGAACTTTTTCTTATGATTCGTCTTTGTGATAGTATGAGATATGGGCAAGTCGATCACATGCTGAATGTTGCACTGTAGCTATGTACACGATTTAACGATGTTTGTACCAGAATGTATAAGATGTGCTTCATAAGGAAGAAAAAGTTGTTGATTGCACCATTTGTTGTCAACACAGTATTCGAAATATAGCTGATGGAAGAATGCTAAAGACGTAACTGCCTCAAGTCTCCTGTACATAAGCGAAATCCCAAATCTCATCATGGAGAAATAAATCGCCGGTATTTCTTCAATTGGGTCTGTATGTTTTTTGAAGCCCCTGTTGTTCGTGTCGTGGCTGTTGCACAGTGAAGATTTTTACTTAGTTTTATCATTTGATAAACATTAGTATTTTATTTTTCTGCAACAGCACAGTTTGTTTTCAATGTTTTTCTTTTGCATACTTTAGCTGAACAAATGTCAAAGAAGAGATTTGTTTTATTCACAGAGAGTAGCGGTGCGGGGAAGTATTTCCTTGCAGTATTGTTGTTATAAAATTATAAATTATGGAGTTTCTGTCACGGTAAAAGTCGCTGCCAGGTGAGCTGTAAATGTCAAAATAACTTATATAGCAGCTGTGAGTGTTTCTCTACATAATGGACATATTTTGTCGCAGCAATATTTGCTAGCGTACAGTCGGTAAATTCTGAAAGTGGAATATTTCTTAATGGTTGGCTTCAAACTGCGTTACAGCATCCATTACTGCTGGCGGACACGAATGCCGAAAATAAAATTATTACAACGTATATCATCATAATGTCTTCCACGGCAGTAAGCTCGCCTTGGAAAACGCAGCATGAGATACACGATATGGATTTTACACTCTTTCTTTCGGCGCACCCCTGACATTCTTCGAACTGCATTTTAGATAATGGTGTATTTGAAATACGGTCTTTTGGAAAAAATGTAACAGTGTTTATAGTGGCCATAAAGTAATCTGAAAATAGCATTAAAATGACACCAATGTGTCTGTATTCGTATGCGGAACAGAAGAGCGAAGATTTATTGGCCCTATAAATTTTTGCACGAGTCCGCAAGTTAGCATTCATCATCCATGTGGGCTTTCTTTCTCTCGGTGCCACACTGTGTTTTATTTTCGCGGTCGGAGTCTCATCCATTTCGCTGTATTCTGAGGATCCATATTAAAACCTTACACGTTCACTATTTCAGCCAACGTCGTCAAATGTTGACTGCCATCCACAGGGCAAAGTACTAGCTCCTTTCGTTTTTGTATTGATTCCTATTAGTTTTATTCTAGTGAAATCAGTTAACTAAAACTGTTGTTTTGTTAAGCTACGCTCGTGTGTACATAAATACTCAACATCCTGAGGATTAGTTTAAACGACACTGCGTTGAACTTGGAATGGCATCTTTGATCTAAGGACTGATTCACGCAACAGGGTTGTGCAAGAACTTTTGTGTACCGAGTGATCCGGCTTTTACGGAACAACTTCTACTGTTCCACATACAAGAGCTTCACGCACGCATATAAATACCTGCCTAAACATTTCTAGGGATGTGAAATGATTGCATAGACTCAGTCGAAGGTAATGCAGATGGCAGACTTGGATTAATTGGTAGGATACTAGGAAAATGCAAACAGTCTACAAAAGAGATTGCTTACAAGACACTCGTGCGACCCTACCTAGAATATTGCTAATGCGTGTGTGATACCAAAACAAATAGGACTAGGGAATACTGAACGTATACAACGGTCGGCAGCACGAATGTTCGGAGGTTTGTTTGACCCGTGTGTAAGCGTCATGGGGATGCACAAGAACCTAAACTGATAGACGCCAACCGTCCCGCGGAAGCCTGCTTACAACGTTTCAAGAATCAGTATTAACCCTAGATTACTAAACCATTGTAAAATTTTGCAGTTGGTACCAATTCGCGGTTCCCCCGCAATCTGGTGTTGGCAGTATAGGGTGTAAAATAGTATATTTTGTGCTTTTTGTGTGACATGCCACTGGAGACCTTATAATTGTAATTAACTGTGAATTATGACTTCCTTTGAGTGAAATACGAAGCAGTAAGATTTTCGATGGGTTAGTAACAATGTAACATTTTACCCTGTGTAGCGTTCCAGGGTTAAGCGGAAATCTAGGAATATACGAGTAGTAAAACACCCCTGAGTATCGCTCCCGTTCAGACCGCGATGAGAAGATTAGACTAATTACAGCGCACACAGAGGCGTTTAAGCAATCACCCTTCCCGCGGTCCATACGCAGATGGAATCGAAAGCAGCCCTAGTGATACTGTGCGAAGTACCCTCTGCCACGAACTTTACAGTGGTTTGCATGGTACAGATTTTGAGGTAGTTGCGTTCGGTGGTTCGACTGTGGAAACTCACAAGCGCCCTGTAACTTCAACATGATAATGCTCCGTCAACTAGGCGTCAATACCGTACCGTCCCGCCAATCCCCGTCGGTGCGTGCAAACGTGTGCTGATGTAATAGTTGTGCTGATATAATACACTCCTGGAAATTGAAATAAGAACACCGTGAATTCATTGTCCCAGGAAGGGGAAACTTTATTGACACATTCCTGGGGTCAGATACATCACATGATCACACTGACAGAACCACAGGCACATAGACACAGGCAACAGAGCATGCACAATGTCGGCACTAGTACAGTGTATATCCACCTTTCGCAGCAATGCAGGCTGCTATTCTCCCATGGAGACGATCGTAGAGATGCTGGATGTAGTCCTGTGGAACGGCTTGCCATGCCATTTCCACCTGGCGCCTCAGTTGGACCAGCGTTCGTGCTGGACGTGCAGACCGCGTGAGACGACGCTTCATCCAGTCCCAAACATGCTCAATGGGGGACAGATCCGGAGATCTTGCTGGCCAGGGTAGTTGACTTACACCTTCTAGAGCACGTTGGGTGGCACGGGATACATGCGGACGTGCATTGTCCTGTTGGAACAGCAAGTTCCCTTGCCGGTCTAGGAATGGTAGAACGATGGGTTCGATGACGGTTTGGATGTACCGTGCACTATTCAATGTCCCCTCGACGATCACCAGTGGTGTACGGCCAGTGTAGGAGATCGGTCCCCACACCATGATGCCGGGTGTTGGCCCTGTGTGCCTCGGTCGTATGCAGTCCTGATTGTGGCGCTCACCTGCACGGCGCCAAACACGCATACGACCATCATTGGCACCAAGGCAGAAGCGACTCTCATCGCTGAAGACGACACGTCTCCATTCGTCCCTCCATTCACGCCTGTCGCGACACCACTGGAGGCGGGCTGCACGATGTTGGGGCGTGAGCGGAAGACGGCCTAACGGTGTGCGGGACCGTAGCCCAGCTTCGTGGAGACGGTTGCGAATGGTCCTCGCCGATACCCCAGGAGCAACAGTGTCCCTAATTTGCTGGAAAGTGGCGGTGCGGTCCCCTACGGCACTGCGTAGGATCCTACGGTCTTGGCGTGCATCCGTGCGTCGCTGCGGTCCGGTCCCAGGTCGACGGGCACGTGCACCTTCCGCCGACCACAGGCGACAACATCGATGTACTGTGGAGACCTCACGCCCCACGTGTTGAGCAATTCGGCGGTACGTCCACCCGGCCTCCCGCATGCCCACTATACGCCCTCGCTCAAAGTCCGTCAACTGCACATACGGTTCACGTCCACGCTGTCGCGGCATGCTACCAGTGTTAAAGACTGCGATGGAGCTCCGTATGCCACGGCAAACTGGCTGACACTGACGGCGGCGGTGCACAAATGCTGCGCAGCTAGCGCCATTCGACGGCCAACACCGCGGTTCCTGGTGTGTCCGCTGTGCCGTGCGTGTGATCATTGCTTGTACAGCCCTCTCGCAGTGTCCGGAGCAAGTATGGTGGGTCTGACACACCGGTGTCAATGTGTTCTTTTTTCCATTTCCAGGAGTGTAGATCAGCAGCCCATCACAGCCTCCGCAAGGACTTTGCGCGAGAAGCTGTCTGGCGATGGGAGTCAACAGAATATAATAATTGGGGTGCTATGTGTCGCGTCGTGTCTTTCTGTCGGCTACCCCGTGGAGCTCGGTGACAATTTCTTCGAGAAGTCCCAAACAACAATACAGCCGTGGCCCTCAGCTGGCGCGGTCCTGCCCAAAATATTCGGCTTTCGTGAGAAAACTGCCCCAGTCATTGTAAAAATGGCTCTGACCTCTGAGACCCGACGCGAAAAGGAGAGCCGTCAGCCATGGGTGGGTCGGGACTTTGTCCGTAATTCCCAGTGACGGAATGTTACCCACTCCTTCTGACCATTTACTGCTATTGTGAGCGGTTGGCCTCCTCACAGCCCAAAAGTGCCCATTCGTCTCCAGTGTGAAATGAATAGAATTACGATAAGCATGCATCCTATTCCCGATCATGCACATACCGCTATGTAGCATCCAGTTACCTACTTCCCATGACAGTGAAATATGGTAGCGACATGGCTTTAATTTGCGTGTATGCAAATTTATATTTTAAAAATGCAAGATAGGCTGGTTTGATGGCTCTTCATAAGTGCATGAAGAGGCCAGAGGGCCTGGCGTCTTGAAATTCTAACCAAGTTGTTAAACCGAACAGAGAAACTAATTACAGAGTGTCTCGTGTACATAAATCGTAAAAACCATGTCACGTATAACTACGCAAAGGTCATGCAAGGAAGCAACAATCTCACTATGTTCTTGGACGACGTCTCTTCAATGTGCCCGTTTCAAAATCACAAGACAAGGGTCTATACCAAATGATTAAACACATCCCAACAGGGAAACCACTGCATGTTCATGGCAGCAGGCGGATGCAAAGAGTGTACCCTTTGTCCAACAACCATATGGCGTGTGGCTAACTCATTCTCCGCAGCTAACTAAAAGATATTTGCTTGCTAGTCTCATAGTTTAAGTCGCGAGCTTAAGACACACCTTTGCAGTTTACAAGCAAAAATGAAGCTACTACAGCAGACAGAAGAGTTGGTATATGTTCTTTGAGATATGCAAATGCTTATTGATACGTGTACGAGTACATAACATGTCTATAGGAGACGGGTTTCACTTACTGAGCTGTGTTAGGACGCCATCGACAGAGACGGCCGTACCATTGTCCAATCTCCGTGAGTTTTCGGGGGAAATTGAGCGGTTAAGAATCAGCGTATCTCCTCAGAATTTGCAGTGTCTTGATAATGGTAGCGTCTGGACTCTTACTGTCATCAGGCATGCTAAATTCTACGTTAGTGAACATGTAGTGTTTGAGATTGACTGGTTACGACACAGACTTCTTCGATACATGACGCACTGAATAGATGATACAAAATAGATTATGTAGTATTTCACTCTTCGTGCTATATACATGATTGTAGCACTTTAAAGACTGCCACCTTTAGTTTACTTTTCTTAAAAAGATTCCAGGGAAACGACCCGGTGATATATTCAACAGACTACAGAACAATATTATCCACAGTTCTTCTAGTTTCTCATTTGAGTCGGAAGTTTGGTGTCTTAATTTTGCTGTGGTAATGGGTCTAAGACAAGGATGTAGTTTTTCGCCTCTATTGTTCAATCTGTACATCAAAGATGCAATGACGGAAACAAAAGAAATGTTCAAGACTAGGATTAAAATTCAAAGTGAAAGGATAACAGTAATAAGATTCACTGACTGACATTGCTACCCTCAGTGAAAGGGAAGAAGAATTACAGATCTGTTGAATGGAATGAACAGTCTAATGAATGCAGAATATGGATTGAAAGTAAACCGAAGAAGGACGAAAGTGATGAGAAGTAACAGAAATGAGAATTGCGGGAAACTTAACATCAGTATTGGGGATCACGAAGTGGATGAAGACAAGGAATTCTGCTACCTAGGCAGCAGAATAACCCTTGATGGAAGGAGGAAAAAGGACATAAAAATCAGGCTAGCACTGGAAAAAAGCACATACTTGGCAAAGAGAAGTCTAGTATCTGACATAGCCCTTCTGAGACTATACGTTTGGAGCACAGTATTGGATGGTAGTGAAACATGGGCTCTGGGAAAACCGGAACAGAAGAGAATCGGAAGAGTTTGAGATGTGGTGCTACAGAAGAATGTTGAAAATTAGGTGGACTGATAAGGTAAGGTGTGAGGAGGTTCAGCGAGGAAAGGAATGTATGGAAAGCACTGACAAGAAGAAGGGACAGGGTAATAGCACTTCTTTTAAGACATCAGGGAATAACTTCCATTTTACTAAAGAAAGCTGTAGAGGGTAAAAATTGTAGAGGGAGACAGAAAGTAGAATACATCCAGCAAATAATTGAGGACGTAGGCTGTAAGCGCTACTCTGAGATGGAAATGTTGGCACAGGAGAGGAATTCGTGACGGGCCGCATCAAACCTGTCAGAAGACTAATGACAAAGGATATAGTGGAAGAACCTGGCGAAAAAGTTTACGTTTCTTATGTGTACGCGTATTATGCTAGTGCATCACGCAGAGGCTCTTGATACGTTGTATATAAGAGGGCGGATCTTAGCATTTCTACACAAATAACGGTGATGGAGTAGGTACGGAATAAGCTGAGACGGAGGCAGCAGTCATGTGACGGGAAGCGGCCGGCTGGCAGCGAGGCAGTCCATGAGCAACACGTGATGTGTGCACGCGGTCCGCGCCACGTTTCTGGAAACGCTGCCAGCATCCCCGCATACGCCCAGCTCAGATAGCACTTAGGCAACCGCATCGATCCGCTGTTTTTCCTTACAATAACCGATATTCAGTGTATGGCAGAATATATCTGCTGAATGTACCATATGCCCTCAGCCTGACAACGCGTTTTATTCGATTGACAAGTGTCGCTCGGGAAAATTGACTGTCTTTGTACCGCTGCGTGTATCATAATATCTCTTTTTTTAAGATTGTAATAAGTGGATAGTAAGCATGAGGCCACGCTGAAAAGTAATGATAACAAAGCTTAAAGCTTTTTAAATAAAAAAATTCTACATATGTACTCATGTACTTAGTGAAAAGCCGCCGAACTGTATTCGATCGGATTGGAGTCCGTTTTCCATAATGTTTTAAGACTATGGAGGAAACCTACAATCATTTTGAACTGCAGCATGATTACGTGATAATATGATAAATTGTAATCAGTTTGTTGCCTATGGTCGCCAGTTTATTTTCGGCAGAATGTGAATTACTATATATGTGTTGCATTCAGTTGTGACGCGAGTTACGTGTTATAAATTTACATGCTTTGAGTCGCAGAACATTACCCTCTGTAGCCGTGCAGTGTGAATGGGTGACACGTCCGCTCCGCGGGCCCCGTGACTTGCACGTGCTGTTGATGCAGACTGGTGGGAGCGCGTGCGCACCGGCTACAAATAGTCGCTCCAAATACCGGCTGCAGTTGTCTTCCGGAGTGCGCACTTGTCATCGTCCCGACGTCGCTTTGTCTACGCAAAGTAGATAATAGAGGATTTATCCCAGCGTTACTTTCATCACGATGCTTCGGTATTGTATCAAGGTCAGACTTACACTCCTAAACCGCATAAACTTTAAATGTTTGACGGCCAGCTACAACGAAGAAGTAGCAGTGGTGTGGATGAGCAGACTGACTTCTCATACAATGAGATGTAATTGCAGGTGGGATGGTGGGTGGGTTAGGGGAGGGCGGTATCAGTATTACTATTTATGGTCTCAGAAACAGTACGTTACTTAAAACCGACAAATTATGGATAACATTCATACTACACTGAAGCGCCAAAGAAACTGGTATAGGCATGCGTGTTCAAATACGGAGATATGTAAACAGGCAGAATACGGCGCTGCGGCCTGGCGCAATTGTTAGATCGGTTACTGCTGCTACAATGGCAGGTTATCAAGACTTAAGTGAATTTGAACGTGGTGTTATAGTCGACTCACGAGCTATGGGACACAGCATCACCGAGGTAGCGAAGAAGTGGGGAATTTCCCGTACGACCATTTCATGTGTGTATCATGAGTATGAGGAACCTGGTAAAACATCAAATCTCCGACATGACTGCGGCCGAAAAAAGATCCTGCAAGGACGGGACCAACGACGACTGAAGAGAACCGTTCAACGTGACAGAAGTGCAACCCTTCCGCAAACTGCTGCAGATTTCAATGCTGGGCCATCAACAAGTGTCAGCCTGCGAACCAGTCAACGAAACATCATCGATATGGGCTTTCGGAGCCGAAGGCCCACTCATGTACCCTTGATGACTGCACGACACAAAGTTTAACGCCTCGCCTGGGCCCGTCAACACCGACGTTGGAATTGTTGCCTGGTCGGACGAGTCTCGTTTCACATTGTATCGAGCGGATGGTCGTGTACGGGTGTGGAGACAACGTCATGAATCCGTGCACCTACATATCAGCAGAGGACTGTTCAAGCTGGTGGAGGCTCTGTAACGGTGTGTGGCTTGTGCAATTGGAGTGATAGGGGACTCCGATACGTGTAGATAAGACTGACAAGTGACACGTATGTAAGCATCCTGATGTCGATTGTGCATTCAGACAGACTTGGGCAATTCCAGCACGACAATGCGACACCTCACTCTTCCAGAATTGCTACAGAGTGTCTCCAGGAACATTTCCGCTGGCGACCAAACTCCCCAGACATGAACATTATTGAGCATATTTAGAATGCCTTGTAACGTGCTGTTCAGAAGAGATCTTCACTCCCCCCCCCCCCCCCTCGTACTTTTACGGATTTATGGACAGCACTGAAGGATTCATGTGTCAATTCCCTTCGGCACTACTTCGGACATTAGTCGAGTCCATGCCAAGTCGTGTTGCGGCACTTTTGCGTGCTCGCGGGGCCTCTACATGATATTAGGCAGGTGTACCAGTTTCTTTGGCTCTTCAGTGTATTATCACAGTGTATGATGAGACAAGATCACTATTGACACACTTTACTTCTATTAATTGGCTTCATACGTACTGCTTGCCGTCTAATGGCTATGAAAGACTACTTACGTGTACCGAAAAAATAACGATATACTGTAGTTTTAGAACAGTGCTTCTGTTGTTATGTAAGTTGTAGTGTAATGTATCACTGATTTAGTTCACAATTTAAGAAATTGTTCACATGTAATTAAATTTAAAGTACATGTAATTTATTATTACTAATTAAACTTTTTATCTCGAATGCATCCTCGAATCAGCAGGCTCAGCTGTATATGTCCGGAGCAGTTCATCTAACAGCCTCGCCTGTCAGTGATTCCCTGACGCGAAGATTTTCCCAAACTACATTATATAGTAACGTATAGTAATCACCAAAATATTTGTAACCTAATTTGCATTCTTGCAGCCTCAGTTTTATATCCTAATGGTTAAGTCAATTTTTTAATAAACTAATACATATATATATATATATATATATATATATATATATATATATATATATATGAACATTGTGTCTTGGTATTAGCGCAAGAGTGCCCGCATCTCGTGGTCGTGCGGTAGCGTTCTCGCTTCCCACGCCCGGGTTCCCGGGTTCGATTCCCGGCGGGGTCAGGGATTTTCTCTGCCTCGTGGTGGCTGGGTGTTGTGTGCCGTCCTTAGGTTAGTTAGTTTTAAGTAGTTCTAAGTTCTAGGGGACTGATGACCATAGATGTTAAGTCCCATAGTGCTCAGAGCCATTTTTTATTAGCGCAAGAGACGTAAATAGGCTACAGCAACCCTCCGTTGTCCGTATCTTCTACGCGCAGCTTTCTCGATGTGAGTCTATCTAAAGTTATCATTCTAAGCCTCATTAACAATTTGCATAAAACCGTAACATCAGTTAGTTTCCTGGGACATGCAAGGAGTGTCAGACCAGAGAAATAGCCAGCCGTTGTGGCCGAGTGGTTCTAGGCGCTTCAGTCCGGAACCGCGCTGCTGCTACGGTCGCAGGTTCGAATCCTGCCTCGGGCATGGATGTGTGTGATGTCCTTAGGTTAGTCAGGTTTAAGTAGTTCTAAGTCTAGCGGACTGATCACCTCAGATGTTAAGTCCCATAGTGCTCAGAGCCATTTGAACCATTTTGAACCAGAGAAATACACTCTGTTCATCCACATTCCTGGTACGCCTTTAAAGATTTTTATTAAGCATGAAAATTGTTTAGAAAATTGATTTCCTAGAGCTATGCGTTAGTGTTCAGTTTACTTGTGATAACTACTTTTGCAGAACATCGATGTCGGTTTTCATTCGTTATTTTATTCCTATGATCCCACAGTGCGCTGACACACACACACACACACACACACACACACACACACACACACACACACACACACCCTGCATCACCATTTTAGGCAAGGTCTTCGTGTAGATGTTTCGCTATTACCTTCCTCCGACATGTTATGAAGTGAAGTGTCAGGTGTGTATCTGTGTCATGTGGATGATTGTGACGAGTGCTCGTACAGTGTATTGCTGAGTGCGAGTTATGGGTTAAGGGTAGGGAGAGGGTGGAATCCAGTGCTGGCACATAGCCTACTCCTCTCGAATAGCACCAAGAGGGCCGCTGAAGTAAACATCCCCATCTGGCGGACGCATCATCATCGGTAGTGTCACATGCCCTCACTTCACAAGACGCTGCGGAGAGGTTTGGAATTTAATCCAGAACGTTGGCGCAGGAGCTAGTGATCAGGACTTTAGGCAACTACCTCTCCTTACCTTGCTGGCCACATACTGGTAGTGAAAATTTCATCCACCACCAGGATTCGAACCGGTGGACCTCAGAGTCGAGTGCCACCGCGCAAGAGTGCGTTAGCGACCTCGGTTGCGGAGGGGGGTTGTTTTTTGTAGTAAGATTTCATAATTTGGTTTTGTGCTGCATCATGCGCATCAGTATTATATTACTTATTAGAATTATTCCTCTGATACTTCTATATGCACTTTTCTTTCATTTGAATCGAGAACTATAGAGAATACACATACACTGAGGACAGGTCGACGCAGGACTCGAACCCTTAATATATGCTTTGAAAAGCAGCTGCACAACCCCAAAACCAGGAAAAAAGGTCCTAAAATTTTTTAGAAAGGCCTTTCACGTGCAGGTCCACATTTTTCCTGATACGTATCCCATTTTAGTTTAATAACTGGTTGTGTAATGGTCTTGTACAGACAAAATAATCAGTGATAAATCACGTAGCTCCTCTTCGAACTTTCTAATTTCTTCAGCCAATTCGACCTGATTTAGATTCTTTACAGACAAGAAATCCTCTAGAATAAGTGATATGTGTGTACTGGAATTTATCCTCTTCGTAACACTTACGTTTTATTTCCTTTCTAACTCTCGTCTGCCGTTACAACTGCTAAGGTGTGGCATAGTTACGTTGACGACACCTTCGTCGTGTGGAGCTGTGGTGAAGAACACGTCGCCGACATCCTTAGACACCACAGTCTCCATGCCAACATAAAATTTACTGTGGAACTAGAAAAAGACCAACAGCTACCTTTTCTAGATACGCTGTTTACGAGTAATAGTGAGAACTTGGTACACAGCGTGTATCGAAAAAAAACAGACGCACACATACACACATACAGCCCGATACCTGCAAGATCTATCAAACCATCACCCGAGCAAGAAAAGAGGGACGATTAATACGCTCGCAACGCGCGCAAGACGAATGCGTGTGCCACAGCACATCGGATGCGAGATATAACACCTGAATAGCGTTCTGAGAAGCAATGGGTACTCCACTAGTTGCATAAGAGGTGTCTGGAAATCCATCACTCAGGGAAGTGACACGTCTAAAGAAGAAATGTTGGGCACAGCCTTTCTGCCATACACCCACAAGGTGACGGCCAGAATCAGCCGTATACTTCGCAAACACGGCGTACAGTCTATATACAAACAGACGAAGAAGGTCAAAAAGTGTCTCAGATAGGCAAAGGACAAAAGAGTCTTATAAATTCAGCATGAACGTAAGGTGCTTGTTTCTCTTTTTTTTTTTTTTTTTTTTAAGAGCGCCATTTCATCCAAGTTCGTTTTCGAATACCTCCATCTGTGTTTCTTTATCCTCTTTACTGTGGCCTCTTCATAAACTTGCATATCAAGTTTTTCTTGAAAACTATTTTTCATGGCTTTCAGGATTTCTGTACTATTCTTAAGAATTCAGTTCTAGGGGACTGATGACTACAGAAGTTAAGTCCCATAGTGCTCAGAGCCATTTTTTAGCTTGTACACTCATCATTTCCTTTTGATGTTGAAACGAGATGGCGTCTTGGTCAATTTCATATGCTCCTAAATGTGAATTTGGTGATTTCTGTGATTTCCATGTTTCTGTTTCATTTTTTTTAAATTGTGGGCATTAACTTGAGGTTAAATTCTTTGGATGGTTCTATGAGCTTTTGTCCATTCTTACTCATTTTTTTGTGGTGTGGATATTTTCAGTCTGTTCGACCGATTGTTCCGTATCCAAGTCTACCAAATTTTGGCAATTGTTGCCTTCACTCATTTTAATAATTTTCAATATAAATGCCAAATCTCAAATATAATTAGGATTACTCCCACTACTTATTCTCGCTGACGTAACGGCATGTACGTAACCAATACTTTGTTACGAGATTTGCACAATGCAAAATTCGTGTCCAGAACAACCTCAAATCTGAAGATTGTCCTGTCACCAGGTCGCCACGTGTAACCTCCCCCTCACTTACCGACCTTAATGACCGTAAAAAATGAAACCGCGTGTACCTAATGGGAATTTTGGAAAAGCAATCGTCACCGAAGTTAATCTGTCGGTAAAGAGGGAGGAAAGAGTTACATCTAAATGAAAGGAAAAGTGCTAATGAAACTGGTGGAAATTAATTTTGAAAAGGGGTAAAGTTAATAAAGAAAGTAAATGTGCAGCCGTTACGTTAACAATTAACTAGCGGTAATTAGGTATTTGAGATTTGGGGGAAATCACAGTCGCCAGTCCTAAGGTCAATTACTATAGTAACTGAAAAAGAAAGGTTATTACACATATAATTAGCACTAGAAGCGTAGCAACTGAAGGTTGACACGTGTAGTGTGAAAACTGAAAGTTTGTCAGAAGTAATAAATTTCGCTACACTCTGACTTAATTTAGCAAAAGAATTAATAAAACAGGAAAATCGAAAGTTAATTTAGTGACTGAAGTTAATAGTGAGCTTTCTTTATGAAGCACATCGAAATTCAGTAAAATACGGTTAGTCTTGGACTACCTCAACAATCATTTCAAAAGCTACTTGAATCTACGCAATTTAGAAATAAGAGATTTAACTTTGAACTTGAATTAAATGAGTCTGAACAATTAACAATAGTAAAATTTAGTACATATCAAGCTGAGCTGCAGTCACAGGTAAGCTAAAATACGGTAACAAAGCTCGCACTCTTAATTCGTGCTTGTGTAATCTGAATATTGTAGCCAGCTATGAATGCCATAACTGAACTTTGAAATTAAAGCAGTGAAAACGAGTTAGCTATATTACTTTAATGCTGGCGTTTGAATTTCAACGACACTCGGGTTCATTTCGGAAAAGGAAGGGACTCTGCTTGGTAATGCAATTGGGACAATGAGCAACAAACGTTCATGCTAAGTTGCTGTAATTATAGTGACGAAAATGGAACAGTTTGAAAAGCTGAGGTCTGCCATACAGTTCTAGAACTTTACGTGCGTCCAGTCTTCCTTGTTGGTTGATTGAAGGTTTGAAGCCGTCGATCGAGGAGGTGGCGACAGTCACTCATTGTCGGCCGTCGCTGTTGCAGAAGCTGGATGTTGGCGCGCCTTCTTCTCGACACGGTCACCAGACGAAACGGGCTCTTGATGTGCGCCAGCTAATGCTTCCCGTCCGCGACACCATGTCAGAAACTATCATCGCAAGTCGAGCGCAATTACATGCTGCCAAAACCCGAAAGCGCGGCAACTCGCGGGAGCCTCACACAACACACCTGCTCCACTCGCTACTCCAGCCAGACTCCCTCTGCTCAGCCCGCGCTCCACGCGGCAGAGTTAACGCTACCAAAGATCCTACACACTTTGATTCTTCACACGACCTATCGACGTAATCGTTCGATAGCAGTCTTCCCTAGGCAAGACCCAGCGTAAAAATACAAATAATATTTACGAAACAAACCAATTATACATCGACATAAATGTATAAATCTACACTCCTGGAAATTGAAATAAGAACACCGTGAATTCATTGTCCCAGGAAGGGGAAACTTTATTGACACATTCCTGGGGTCAGATACATCACATGATCACACTGACAGAACCACAGGCACATAGACACAGGCAACAGAGCATGCACAATGTCGGCACTAGTACAGTGTATATCCACCTTTCGCAGCAATGCAGGCTGCTATTCTCCCATGGAGACGATCGTAGAGATGCTGGATGTAGTCCTGTGGAACGGCTTGCCATGCCATTTCCACCTGGCGCCTCAGTTGGACCAGCGTTCGTGCTGGACGTGCAGACCGCGTGAGACGACGCTTCATCCAGTCCCAAACATGCTCAATGGGGGACAGATCCGGAGATCTTGCTGGCCAGGGTAGTTGACTTACACCTTCTAGAGCACGTTGGGTGGCACGGGATACATGCGGACGTGCATTGTCCTGTTGGAACAGCAAGTTCCCTTGCCGGTCTAGGAATGGTAGAACGATGGGTTCGATGACGGTTTGGATGTACCGTGCACTATTCAATGTCCCCTCGACGATCACCAGTGGTGTACGGCCAGTGTAGGAGATCGGTCCCCACACCATGATGCCGGGTGTTGGCCCTGTGTGCCTCGGTCGTATGCAGTCCTGATTGTGGCGCTCACCTGCACGGCGCCAAACACGCATACGACCATCATTGGCACCAAGGCAGAAGCGACTCTCATCGCTGAAGACGACACGTCTCCATTCGTCCCTCCATTCACGCCTGTCGCGACACCACTGGAGGCGGGCTGCACGATGTTGGGGCGTGAGCGGAAGACGGCCTAATGGTGTGCGGGACCGTAGCCCAGCTTCATGGAGACGGTTGCGAATGGTCCTCGCCGATACCCCAGGAACAATAGTGTCCCTAATTTGCTGGGAAGTGGCGGTGCGGTCCCCTACGGCACTGCGTAGGATCCTACGGTCTTAGCGTGCATCCGTGCGTCGCTGCGGTCCGGTCCCAGGTCGACAGGCACGTGCACCTTCCGCCGACCACTGGCGACAACATCGATGTACTGTGGAGACCTCACGCCCCACGTGTTGAGCAATTCGGCGGTACTTCCACCCGGCCTCCCGCATGCCCACTATACGCCCTCGCTCAAAGTCCGTCAACTGCACATACGGTTCACGTCCACGCTGTCGCGGCATGCTACCAGTGTTAAAGACTGCGATGGAGCCCCGTATGCCACGGCAAACTGGCTGACACTGACGGCGGCGGTGCACAAATGCTGCGCAGCTAGCGCCATTCGACGGCCAACACCGCGGTTCCTGGTGTGTCCGCTGTGCCGTGCGTGTGATCATTGCTTGTACAGCCCTCTCGCAGTGTCCGGAGCAAGTATGGTGGGTCTGACACACCGGTCTCAATGTGTTCTTTTTTCCATTTCCAGGAGTGTATATATACAAACAGTAAAACAATTACAATATACAAAGAGACAGAAATGTCATATCTTGAGGTAACAAAGCAAGGGAAAAAAATAATAGTACAATAGATGGAAATAGGAGGATATGCATTTCCGGCGTTACACGTGCCCCACATTGTCTGAGGATGTTCGTGTAACGTAAACAGACTCAGAAAATGTCCCAAAAAAGAAACAGCGGAAATGCATATGCTCAAAACATCAAAAAAATTTAGCATTCGTCTAATTAACCATAAACCAATTTTTAGACAATAATAATTGAGTGGAGACACTCCTAATCTTATTCCACTCTGTCATCTTGCACAAAATAAAACAGGTTGACAACATATCAAAATTCATAGAAAACATAGAAAATGGTTTAGCTATTCCAAAATCGTCAAAATCCGTAACACTATCAAGAAATGGAATACTATTTACAAAATTAATCAGAGTACGTGGTCATAAAAACAGGTAGATCAAAATACGCAAATTAATTATTAATTACATAGAATACACATTTTATATAACCTTTTCACAATTAATACTCTCGCCATGAAAGTCCACGCTAAACAAGAAATAATATACAGCAGGTCGACAAAAACATAAATATTGACAGCAGAATTCTTTCACATCAGCTGTCCGGGAAGAAAGCAACTCCACATTCCGTACTCGCGAGTAGAAAGAATGCCGACAGCGGCACAAGAGCCGACAGCGACACAAGAGCCGACAGCGGCTCAGCCTTGCCAGTATTGTTGCGCCCGCCTGTGCGGCACGCTTGATCTCACTCGCCCTTGTAACGGCGTTTCCAGAACGTCCGTTTCACTGAATTCTTTCGGAAAAACTCACTACCGAGTAATCTCAAGGAGTCCATAAACACTATCACAGTGGATAACTCAACACTGTCCATCATCACACGCATGTACTAGCCTGAAACTTAAAACAGCGTCTAAGTACATCGGCAATGACTAATAAAAACACACATTCATGAAATATTACAGCAAGTTACAAAATCATATTTACATTCCTTAATCTACTGTGACTCAGCTGAAAACTTAAACTAGCAGCTTGGATTTTTCAGATGATTACTAATCAGTTACTCTTAAATCATTTAGTCAAAATTAATTACTTATTAATTACAACTTCTTTAATGACCTCTAGGTCAGGCAAAAGCATCGTAACATGGCACATCCTTAAATCTTACACTCTATATTTACATACTGTACAAGTTACCCATTGTGTGGTATTAATCGATCCTAGGTTGGTACAATTTCAGGTCTACAATATTCCGTATACCTAATCGTTTTCCAGAACTTGGATACTCTAAGCAATAAGCATTTGTGTGAGGTATACCAATGACTTTATATGGTCCATTATAAACAAATTTAAATTTAGAGATTTCATTGTCTATCTCGCTCGATTTCTCATGAGCTTTTACAAGTACTAAGTCTCCGATTGCAAACTTAGCACAACGCGCTTTAGCGTCATGACGACGTATGCGAGCATCGGCTTTTAGCTTCATTACTTCTCGCAAACGATCTTTTTTCACACCAATACTAATGTCAATCCGTGGAGGGAATTTGATTATCTCTTCCATTTCACTTTCTACACTTTTGTCAATGCCGAGATTGCTCACGTTATGGCAGTTCAAATTCATACCTACGTCAATAGCATCCTGCCAGTTAACAATGTGTATAGGCTGGTATTGCCTATGCACACAGTCTCCTGCCTCGTCAAAACTAACTACTATTGTTTTATCTTGTGACGTACATGTCAAAGTTTTGCTTTCGCAATTAATCACTGCACGGTACTTTAATAGCCAATCTAACCCGATAATTACTTCCGTAGTCAAGTCTGGCACGACGACAAACTCTTGTTCAAATCGTGCCCCACATATCTCGAAGTTGACAAAAATCTGTTTTGTGACCGGTTTACTGGCCTTCCCAGTAGCACCGATAATTTTCACTCCGGTTACTGGCATAACTACGATGCCAGGTCTGTCTTTCAGTAACTGAAATATTTTCCCAGATACAGCACTCAATTCTGCACCGGTGTCAATCAACACGTTTAGTTGTAGGTCATGCATATTAACAGACACTACTATCTGTCTACACTTGTCCTCGACTGTTTCTTTATTTTCCCACAGTAAATCCTCGTCTATATCCAGGTCATTCCAGAAAAAACCATCCGGCTTTGATCCTAAATCCGGCTTATCTGGCGGCTTTTTCAGCCTCTGTTCACATACAGTTTTAATTTCAACACGTTTGTCCTGAGGCTTAGTCTGTAGCTTCGCCTCCAATACCGAAACCTTTTCCTGTAACTCGTCAACTAGTGAGTGTTGCTTTGCTATCAATTCATTAATTGTCACCTTCGTTGATTCCTCTTTGGTCAGACTGATCTCATCTGCCAATCTACCTGGAGGAATGTGCCCAGTAGTTTCTGCAATTACTTCGCTAGGTCTGCGCAACCCACACTGCTATCGTCTGACCGTATAATGTCAGCTCTAACCTCATACACGCTGTAATCTATGTGCTTTTCTACCAATCGTGTCCGTCTATCACTAAAATTTTCGCAATCTTTCTCCTTAATACTCTCGCAATGTTTAAACTGGAGGTTTGCGTCGAATGGGTCGGCTACTTCTACCACTGAAACTTTCGGTAAGGTCTGCCGGTTAGGGCCAGAACTTTCCGTTACTACCTCAACATCCAACTCTTGCGGGACGAAACACGATGAATCTTGCTCGTGCTCCCCATTAACATCAACTGTTTCTGGTAAAGTCTGCCGGTTAGGGCCAGAAATTTCTATCATTTCACAAACACTATCTTCCTGCGGGACGCGACGTGGCAAATCCTGCCCGCGCTCCCCATGAACGCTTCTCTCATACAGACCCCTATAATCTCTTAGTTCGTCGTATAAGCGACCGAACTGCCTTAACCAGACCTCATCCCTCTCTGCATCTCCTCGCTCGATGACGGACGTTTTATCCGACATCTGATATTCTCTCAACACTTGCGAATCATTCTTAAACTCAATCTCCAGTTCCGCTGTGGGTATTACAGATACCACTTTATAATCGATTTCCGGAACACTACTTAAATTGTTCTCACTGACAGTGAATGTACTTCCTACTGCCGTGTCTACAGCTGATCTACGACTCGTGGGCGCACTCCTTTCTCTTAACACTGGCACACTCTCCCGCCGTTGATTACTCCATACGGAATTTTGATAACGACGACACCTCGGTTTTCTGCTGTTATTGGGCCGCCAAAATTTCTCCACGCCCGGTCGGCCCCTCATCGGCGCGGCTAATGGTTTCCCTGTCTCGTCCCAGCAGATACGGTCCCCGGATGCTGCTGAGGCGGCTCATCACACCCTCTGGCGTTATTACTATTCTGTGAGGCCCGTATCACGTTAGTACGATACTGGTTTCCGTCATTCCTGTTATTATTTGCATTGTACCGATTGTTATTACGGTCCGAACCATTATTGTTATTGCTGCCATGGTTGCGGTATGCATTATTTCCATGGTTATCGTTGTTGTGGTTGCTGTCGTACCCGTTGTTGTTACCACGGCCTCTACCACTGTCGCGATTATTGCGCCAATTGTCCTCGTCCTCCACTCTTTCCAGGAAATCATTTATTGTCCTGTAATTGCTTCCTAAGTAGCGTTTTGTATCATCTGGAAGCTTTTTGTAGAGTTCCCAGACTATTTCGGATTCCGTGCGGCGATCACGCAAATATTCCAACTTGCGGATCCAGCCCTCACAAAACTCCTTCATCGAACCGCGAGAATTCGCATCGAAAGGCCTCGATACGACAAATTCGCGCCAGGCACTTTGCTGTTTTTGCTCTGACCAGTATTCAGCCAGAAACAAATTTTTAAACGCGTCAAAAGTCAGGTTCGTAATGTTGATGTTTAAGCCCCAACGCTTGGCATCACCAGCCAACACGTCAATAACCGCATTAATTTTCCTCTCATTAGTCCATGATCTGGGTAAAACTCTTTCACAATTCTTAATGAAATTCGTCGCGTGTATACCGCCTTTTTTCAAGGGGTCGAACCGCTCCTCTTTCGTCAACAATTCCGAACTATGTGCATAGATTGGCACATAGCTCTGTTTTTCGTCAAGTTTCTTTTCTAATTCCGACACTCTCGTAATTACTTGGAAAGTGGTTGTCGCAAGCGTTTCCACTTCCCTCCTTTTCTCTTCGCAGGTATTAGCCTGCTCCCTCACTTTAGTATCTACTTCGGACACTAAAGCCTTTAAAGTTTCCACTTTCTTTTGATCCTCTTTTTTCACTAATTGAATTTGTTCCGTCACCTTATTCTCGATGATCGGAGCAACTGACTCTCCTACACTTTTCTCGATTCTGCTAATTTCGGAATAAAAACGAGTATTTATGCTCGCAATTTCCGCCTGAACGCCTATCATTTCCTGTTTAAGATTACCGATTTCGGTATTAATTACAACAATATCTTCTTTGATTTTATCAACTTTTGTGTTAACAACTCCAACATTGTTGTTAACAACGTTAATAGCTTTGTTCAGATTGTCTAGCATCCGTTCAATTTTTTCAGACTGAGCTTCTTGCTTGGCAGCCTGAGCTTCTTGCTTGGCAGCCTGAGCTTCTTGCTTGGCAGCCTGAGCTTCTTGATTGGCAGCCTGATCTTCTAGCTTGGCCGATTGACTCTTGATTTCGTTAATCAAAACATTCAATAAATCAGTTAAATTCCCGGAAACTACCGGTTTCACTTCCGTAGCGGCTTCCTCTTTAATTGTCCCCCCGTATTCGTCATCAAGGGATTCAGATTTGATTTTCACTTCCGATTCCGAAACATTTTCTAAAGTTTGGAATTCTATTTCTGCTCTTTGTTGCGTTTCGGCGGTCGCGTCTTTCATGCTAGCCGCCTGCCCCTGAACAATGGGTACCGCGGTGCGCGTTTCCCACTGTTCGACCGATTGTTCCGTATCCAAGTCTACCAAATTTTGGCAATTGTTGCCTTCACTCATTTTAATAATTTTCAATATAAATGCCAAATCTCAAATATAATTAGGATTACTCCCACTACTTATTCTCGCTGACGTAACGGCATGTACGTAACCAATACTTTGTTACGAGATTTGCACAATGCAAAATTCGTGTCCAGAACAACCTCAAATCTGAAGATTGTCCTGTCACCAGGTCGCCACGTGTAACCTCCCCCTCACTTACCGGCCTTAATGACCGTAAAAAATGAAACCGCGTGTACCTAATGGGAATTTTGGAAAAGCAATCGTCACCGAAGTTAATCTGTCGGTAAAGAGGTAGGAAAGAGTTACATCTAAATGAAAGGAAAAGTGCTAATGAAACTGGTGGAAATTAATTTTGAAAAGGGGTAAAGTTAATAAAGAAAGTAAATGTGCAGCCGTTACGTTAACAATTAACTAGCGGTAATTAGGTATTTGAGATTTGGGGGAAATCACAGTCGCCAGTCCTAAGGTCAATTACTATAGTAACTGAAAAAGAAAGGTTATTACACATATAATTAGCACTAGAAGCGTAGCAACTGAAGGTTGACACGTGTAGTGTGAAAACTGAAAGTTTGTCAGAAGTAATAAATTTCGCTACACTCTGACTTAATTTAGCAAAAGAATTAATAAAACAGGAAAATCGAAAGTTAATTTAGTGACTGAAGTTAATAGTGAGCTTTCTTTATGAAGCACATCGAAATTCAGTAAAATACGGTTAGTCTTGGACTACCTCAACAATCATTTCAAAAGCTACTTGAATCTACGCAATTTAGAAATAAGAGATTTAACTTTGAACTTGAATTAAATGAGTCTGAACAATTAACAATAGTAAAATTTAGTACATACCAAGCTGAGCTGCAGTCACAGGTAAGCTAAAATACGGTAACAAAGCTCGCACTCTTAATTCGTGCTTGTGTAATCTGAATATTGTAGCCAGCTATGAATGCCATAACTGAACTTTGAAATTAAAGCAGTGAAAACGAGTTAGCTATATTACTTTAATGCTGGCGTTTGAATTTCAACGACACTCGGGTTCATTTCGGAAAAGGAAGGGACTCTGCTTGGTAATGCAATTGGGACAATGAGCAACAAACGTTCATGCTAAGTTGCTGTAATTATAGTGACGAAAATGGAACAGTTTGAAAAGCTGAGGTCTGCCATACAGTTCTAGAACTTTACGTGCGTCCAGTCTTCCTTGTTGGTTGATTGAAGGTTTGAAGCCGTCGATCGAGGAGGTGGCGACAGTCACTCATTGTCGGCCGTCGCTGTTGCAGAAGCTGGATGTTGGCGCGCCTTCTTCTCGACACGGTCACCAGACGAAACGGGCTCTTGATGTGCGCCAGCTAATGCTTCCCGTCCGCGACACCATGTCAGAAACTATCATCGCAAGTCGAGCGCAATTACATGCTGCCAAAACCCGAAAGCGCGGCAACTCGCGGGAGCCTCACACAACACACCTGCTCCACTCGCTACTCCAGCCAGACTCCCTCTGCTCAGCCCGCGCTCCACGCGGCAGAGTTAACGCTACCAAAGATCCTACACACTTTGATTCTTCACACGACCTATCGACGTAATCGTTCGATAGCAGTCTTCCCTAGGCAAGACCCAGCGTAAAAATACAAATAATATTTACGAAACAAACCAATTATACATCGACATAAATGTATAAATCTATATATACAAACAGTAAAACAATTACAATATACAAAGAGACAGAAATGTCATATCTTGAGGTAACAAAGCAAGGAAAAAAAATAATAGTACAATAGATGGAAATAGGAGGATATGCATTTCCGGCGTTACACACTCTCTCTCTCTCTCTGCCTAGCCCACGCAAGGCTTCATTTCTATGAAAAAAAAAAGCGCTCGTTTGATCCTAGACTGTAGATGTAACACAAGATGAACATGTTCCTCTCACCTACATGCGTGTGCTGCAGCACATGTCCAAGACGCACATGTACCCACAAAAAGCAGGCAGGTGGAGCCCGTGAAGAATTCACGATAGCTCGATGTAAGAAATGCTATTCTTGTTCTAACAACTGATGCTGCTCAGAGGAAACATATGTGCCGTAACTGTTTGTCCCATGACTTTAATTGAAAACATGAGTTAACACCCTCAAATCCTGTACTCTGCATTTAGGAATTCATCTAGCCATCTCTGTCGAGCCGTAAGAGTAATTTCCTTATTACAAAACCTCAAACAAACTGCATGTTGGCATATTGAGAATGTGAAAAGATCTCTGAGGTTTCTGGTAGTCGACTTAAAACTACAGTCTTTTTTGACAGTCCACTGGAGTCGTAACTGTTGGTAATATCGTCATCGAGCGTTACAGTTATGTGTCAGCTTCAGAATCTTCATCCCCACACCCTCTGAAAATTGCATCCATGTCCATTTGAAGTTTTTAAATTGCTGTTGGGTGGTCAGCCGAGTCCTGAAGTGTTCGGCTTTCCCCACGAAATAGTTTTATGCTGACCATGTATCAGTGTGCCTTCTTACAGATTAATTCAACTTTTGGTTACGCTTCATCGCTACATGTAACTTTTAAACGCTGTAAATTAATGCTCATATTAGAAATTACTAGGCGTTAAACATAAATTTCTGCCTCCAGAATGAGATTTTCACTCTGCAGCGGAGTGCCATTATTATGTTCATTGGCGGAAACCTACATTTTCATAACGCAGATGCGAACAGTTAAGATCTGATTTGTGCCGCATCTCATGGCAGCAGAAAGCACTTATTCTGGCGAGAACTTATAAGCCTGTTGTTTGCAGAGAGAAGAGGAGCCCCTGGTGCGCGCCGTGAAGCCTACGTCCCGCGAGCGGCGCTTCATCAAGTTCGCTTCAGCCGAGTATAATGGACAACTGTACATGACGCCGCAGGACTTCCTCGAGTCTGTCGTCGAACAAGAGCCTCGCCGTAAGTCTGCCTGCTTGCTGAATTGTTTTGTCATATAGGATTCCAACCTTGATGATTACCAACAGAGATACACTATCTGTTCAAAAGTATCCACACACAGCCAAGTAATGCGGAATTGACCTCTAAATGTCCCTAGATGCACAAGTCGACTGATAGTGATGTGATTGTGGAGTGTAAACGCGAAGGAGAAACTACAGCTAAACCGATACAAGCCGGACTTTTATGTACTGACAGACAGGGACCGTCGAGGGTTGCAGAGAGCGGATGTAAAAAATTTTGTGAAATTAGCAGAGTGAGTTCCAGTAGTGCTACCAGCAGTCTAAGTACCACAATGACTGCGCTTATGGAATTGAAAAAAACTATGTACTATGGTCAAGGAGCTTCTCATGAGCCACGTGTTGCTAAAGTTAACGCCAAGCGCCGCCTGGGATGATGTAAAGGCCGGCCGTGGTGGCCGTGCGGTTCTAGGCGCTGCAGTCCGGAACCGCGGGACCGCTACGGTCGCAGGTTCGAATCCTGCATCGGGCATGGATGTGTGTGATGTCCTTAGGTTAGTTCGGTTTAAGTAGTTCTAAGTTCTAGGGGACTGATGACCTCAGTTGTTAAGTCCCATAGTGCTCAGAGCTATTTGAACCATTTGATGATGTAAAGAGCGACGCCACTGGGCAGTGGATGTTTGATACGGGTGTTTCGAAGTGATGAGTCCGATGCAAGGGTTTGTGTTTGACGAATGCCTGGAGAACGTTACCAGCCATCATGACTGGTGCCAACACTATGTGATCAAAAGTATCCGGACACCTGGCTGAAAATGATTTACAAGTTCGTGGCACCCTCCATCGGTAATTCTTTAATTCAATATGGTGTTGGCCCACCCTTAGCCTTGATGACAGCTTCCAGTCTCGCAGGCATACGTTCAATCAGGTTCTGGGAGGTTTCTTGGGGAATGGCAGCCCATTCTTCACGGAGTGCTGCACTGAAGAGAGGTATCGATGTCGGTCGATGAGGCCTGGCACGAAGTCGGCGTTCCAAAACATTCCAAAGGTGTTATTTAGGATTCACGTAAGGAGTATGTGCAGGCCAGTCCATTACAGGTATGTTATTGTCCTGCATTATGAACAGGTGCTCGACCGTGCTGAAAGATGCAATCGCCATCCCCGAATTGCTCTTCAACAGTGGGAAGCAAGAACGTGCTTAAAACATCAATATAGGCTGTGCTGTGATAGTGCCACGCAAAACGACAACGGGTGCAAGCCCCCCCCCCCCCCTCCATGAAGAACACGACCACACCATAGCGCCACCGCCTCCGAATTTTACTGTTGGCACTACACACGCTGGCAGATGACGTTCACCGGGCATTCGCCATACCAACACCCTGCCATCGGATCGCCACATTGTGTACCGTGATTCGTCACTCCACACAACGTTTGTCTACTGTTCAATCGTCCAATGTTTACGCTACTTACACCAAGCGAGGCGTCGTTTGGTATTTACCGGCGTGATGTGTGGCTTATGAGTAGCGGCTCGATCATGAAATCCAAGTTTTCTCACCTCCCGCCTACCTGTCATAGTACTTGCAGTGGATCCTGATACAGTTTGGAATTCCTGTGTTATGGTCTGGATAGATGTCTGCTTATTACAGATTACGACCCTCTTCGCCCGCATCTCGTGGTCGTGCGGTAGCGTTCTCGCTTCCCACGCCCGGGTTCCCGGGTTCGATTCCCGGCGGGGTCAGGAATTTTCTCTGCCTCGTGATGGCTGGGTGTTGTGTGCTGTCCTTAGGTTAGTTAGGTTTAAGTAGTTCTAAGTTCTAGGGGACTGATGACCATAGATGTTAAGTCCCATTGTGCTCAGAGCCACGACCCTCTTCAACTGTCTGCGGCTTCTGTCAGTGTACGCTTTTGTGCTGTACGTGTCCCTTCACGTTTCCACTTCACTATCACATCGGAAACAGTGGACCTAGGGATGTTTACGAGTGTGAAAATCTCGCGTACAGACGTATGACACAAGTGATATCCAATCATCTGACCACGTTCGAAGTACGTGAGTTCCGCGGAGCACCCCATTCTGCTCTCTCACAATGTCCAATGATTACTGAGATCGCTAATATGGAGTACCTGGCAGTACAATGCACGTAATATGAAAAGCGTACGTTTTTGGTGGTGTCCGGATACTTCTGATCACATAGTGTACACTGTTGCCTTTTTCCTAGACGTGAGAACGAAAATTGACCAAACACATTAATGGTCGCCGTTAGCTTGTTAATGTCCCAGGGAACTGTCAATCATTTAATTTACACATCGCTCATCTGGAGCATTTATACCTGTGATCAGACCTCGCAGCTTAAGTTTTTTTAGATATTTTTCGTCAGTTCTGTTCTTTTACCAGGAGTACCTAAGAGCTCCGAGCATCGTTTCCCTAGCTGAAACAACACTTTAGAGCCGAGACATTTCTTAAAAACTTTTGCAGTCAATGAGACATCCACATCGCGCATGGATGGCCTGAGCACGGTTCAAGTGTAGGTAGTTAGTCGCTTCCATTGTCTTCATGTTAATGTTAACTTTGGTAACTGTATGGTAAAGATGGCTGTGATTATTACCAGTGCAGTGTAATGCACCGTTAAGTTTACGTTTTTGTGGACCAAAGTTCAATGAAGGAGCATAGGTGGAAACTGGTGAAGGGATATGAGCAACTACAATAATACAGCAGAGTCCAGACAGGAATGCTGATACAACTAATGATTTCATAGAGATCGTCGAACCAGGAGGCACAGTAATGACATTGGACTTACATTCAGGAAGACAGCTGTTCAAATCCTGGTCTGTCATCCAGATGTAAAGTTTTCGTGAGTTCCCTAAATCGCCTAAGACAAATGCCGAGGATGGCACCTTTGAAAGGGCACTGCTGAGCTCTTTCCTCATTCTTCCCCAAGCCAAGCTTATGTTCTCTCTCTAATGAACTCGTCATCTACGATATGTTGGACCCTAATCTGCCTTACTTCGCTTTCTTCGTTCATTCCTTCTAGTGAGGTCATAGATTGCTGATAAAAGAATTTTGTTGCGTCTCGAATTATTGCGCCGCCTCCCTCCCCCACCCCCCCAAGGGCTCATATTTCTTTTGCCAGTGCGTGTTTGGCCAACACAAGACATCGGCCCTTGCAGCACTTCTTCCCTTCCCACGGGTGGTGCCGACACTGCCTTAGGAGGGACATGGAGGTAAGAAACAAGGGAATAAATACTCCCATGAATATTTACTTTGCTCTAGGAACCACAGGGACATCTTCTTGGCCACAACGTCATTGTTATTTGTTCAAAACCTTGACAGGTTTGCTGAAGTTGCAGCAATTTCGTAGATGAGAGGTGGTTCTACTCTGATTAAAATGGTACACCTGCTCAGTCACTGGCACTTCTCGCCTGTAACAAGCTGGATGACATTCCTATAACCCCCCGCCCCAGCCCCAGCCCCACAACAGTCTCAATATGGTACAGAGTATCGCCTTCCGCCACGACGTTTTACAGACCCATGATGAACTACGTGCCAATCTGGAGTGATGGGGTGTGCATTTTGGCCGTCATGTCCAGTGGAGACCAAAGGACAATAGTGTACGATATTGCAATGTCTGTGTTATTCTGAATTACGATGCAATGTTCATTTGGACATGCCATTATGAAATACATGAAATGTGTTCGCAGTTGCGAATGTGGAAAATCTACAGCTGTATATTGGAATGATGACAACGAAAATTTGTGTTGTACCGGAACCTATACCAGCATTTCCCGCTTATCGCGAGTGGTCGCCTTACTATTATGTATCAGATCATGAATCACAGCCAAACCCAAACTTTCATATGTCGTCAACCAAGTGTCTACAACCTGTAGTCGTACATTCATTATGTACACTCCTGGAAATGGAAAAAAGAACACATTGACACTGGTGTGTCAGACCCACCATACTTGCTCCGGACACTGCGAGAGGGCTGTACAAGCAATGATCACACGCACGGCACAGCGTACACACCAGGAACCGCGGTGTTGGCCGTCGAATGGCGCTAGCTGCGCAGCATTTGTGCACCGCCGCCGTCAGTGTCAGCCAGTTTGCCGTGGCATACGGAGCTCCATCGCAGTCTTTAACACTGGTAGCATGCCGCGACAGCGTGGACGTGAACCGTATGTGCAGTTGACGGACTTTGAGCGAGGGCGTATAGTGGGCATGCGGGAGGCCGGCTGGACGTACCGCCGAATTGCTCAACACGTGGGGCGTGAGGTCTCCACAGTACATCGATGTTGTCGCCAGTGGTCGGCGGAAGGTGCACGTGCCCGTCGACCTGGGACCGGACCGCAGCGACGCACGGATGCACGCCAAGACCGTAGGATCCTACGCAGTGCCGTAGGGGACCGCACCGCGACTTCCCAGCAAATTAGGGACACTGTTGCTCCTGGGGTATCGGCGAGGACCATTCGCAACCGTCTCCATGAAGCTGGGCTACGGTCCCGCACACCGTTAGACTGTCTTCCGCTCACGCCCCAACATCTTGCAGCCCGCCTCCAGTGGTGTCGCGACAGGCGTGAATGGAGGGACGAATGGAGACGTGTCGTCTTCAGCGATGAGAGTCGCTTCTGCCTTGGTGCCAATGATGGTCGTATGCGTGTTTGGCGCCGTGCAGGTGAGCGCCACAATCAGGACTGCATACGACCGAGGCACACAGGGCCAACACCCGGCATCATGGTGTGGGGACCGATCTCCTACACTGGCCGTACACCACTGGTGATCGTCGAGGGGACACTGAATAGTGCACGGTACATCCAAACCGTCATCGAACCCATCGTTCTACCATTCCTAGACCGGCAAGGGAACTTGCTGTTCCAACAGGACAATGCACGTCCGCATGTATCCCGTGCCACCCAACGTGCTCTAGAAGGTGTAAGTCAACTACCCTGGCCAGCAAGATCTCCGGATCTGTCCCCCATTGAGCATGTTTGGGACTGGATGAAGCGTCGTCTCACGCGGTCTGCACGTCCAGCACGAACGCTGGTCCAACTGAGGCGCCAGGTGGAAATGGCATGGCAAGCCGTTCCACAGGACTACATCCAGCATCTCAACGATCGTCTCCATGGGAGAATAGCAGCTTGCATTGCTGCGAAAGGTGGATATACACTGTACTAGTGCCGATATTGTGCATGCTCTGTTGCCTGTGTCTATGTGCCTGTGGTTCTGTCAGTGTGATCACGTGATGTATCTGACCCCAGGAATGTGTCAATAAAGTTTCCCCTTCCTGGGACAATGAATTCACGGTGTTCTTATTTCAATTTCCAGGAGTGTATATTCGTGTCTGGGGGGAAACATTTTACTTTAAAGTCGCTTGCTCGATGCCGGCAGATAAATATGATAAGTTTGGTTCTGGCCGAGGGTCAGTGTCCAAGGGAACTTTGCATCATAATTCGAAATAACACTGGCACTGCAATATCGTACTTATTCGCGGACACCAGGCAAGCGACTTTCAAGTAAAATGAATGTAATTCCATCCTCTGTCTGGAGTGTGGGACTATGGCTGGTCAACTGCAGTTCGAGTCAGTTCGGCACAAATTTTCATTGTCCTCATTCCATTATACAGCTGTAGGTTGTCTTTATTCGCAACTGTGAATGCAGTGCATATAAAGGACAATAGAGTTGATACTGGGGCCTTCATCTTGGCCTTTGAAGGCGACTCTTTGCACTGAAAGGTCAAGGTTATAGTGTATTGATTTGATGTGAAACTGTATGTTCCTCCCCTCTCCCCCCCCCCCCCCCCCCCCCACATGCGGTGCTTCAGATGTATGACATTCCACCACATGTCTTCCCATTTTAGCGTCAACCCCATCTTTAAGGATTGTCAACATCAGTTGAATATGGGCCCTCCTTATGCCCTTGGCCCCCCTCCCCCCCCCCCCCCATCTGTGTCAGCTGTGGGGAGCGCCATTCTCCCTGTTCACCAGACTGCACTGTCTTCCAAACAGAAAAGAAAATCCAAGAATTCGAGACTGGACTGACTCATATATCACAAGGTCAAGAGGAAATATGATCGTTTTCATCCTGTACATATGAATGATGTTTACTACAGATACATAATAATCTTCTGTAGCGACAGTACCCTCGCTTTTAGAGATTTCCATGTGTGGTCTTGGGGCCTGCTGGACTACACGCACTCCCCTGGTGGTTGGGGGTCATCCTGTTGATTCCTCCACACCCACTTTGTGAACATTCACTCCTCGCCTTAGGGGAGAAATCTTCAACCTCCAGCCTGAGAATCATCACCCTCCTTCAGTGCCTCTCACCAGTAAGGGGACCCTCGAGACGCTTCCCTCCAAGGATTCAGCCAGTGGCTGAAGGAGCCATGCATTGCTGGTTGTAGGGGTTCATGTTTCTTCACAAGGGCAGACAAGCTTTCGTGGACATGGAAAGCATCCAAGGAGAAGTGAGACTGAAAGAAGATCTCCAAGACAAAGGAGGTTCCAGTGGTCCCCATGCCACTGACCCCACTTGTTTCGACTCTGTACGTGAGGTAGAATTCCTGGTGTAACCTGTGACACCAGAGCCCCATACACAAGCTGCTACATAATGCACGTGTATATATGCCACGTCCTCACAACCTGTGGCATTGCTAACCACTACCCTCCTCAGCTATCAGGGCTGTTTTAAGAATCAAGCTATAACAGAGCGTTTGGGTAGAGTTTTCACATGCATTCTGGACTCTACAGTGAACACAAGCCATTCAGTATGACGTCAGAGGTTGTGGCTGTTCGTGTGACGGCATTTCTGTATTTTATCATCTGTAGTGTGTATCTCTGTGCCAATGGTGAAGTGTCACAGATCACATGGTCTTCATTGATTTCTCTCTCACACCATGTTTCCCCATTTTGGGCAACTTCAATGCCCACAACCCTTGTGGGTTTGAAGTACAACCAACAGCTGCAGTAAAGCTATTGAAACTTGGCTTACACAGCTGAATCTTTGTCTCTTTAATACTGGTGCCCCCTACACGCTTCGCTGTGTTATACAGATTATATTCAGCCACTGACCTTCCCATTTGCATCCCTGGTCTTCTCCCCTCCATCTACTTGGGAGTCCATGATGACCTGTCTGACAGTGATCATTTTCCAATCGTCCTGTCCCTCCCTCACGATCACCTGCCTGGACACCTGCCCAGATGGGCTCTTAACAAAGCTGACTGGGTTACCTTTGAGTCTGCCATCACTCTTAGCTCCCCATCACTTAGAGGTATCGATGTCCAGAGCACAACTGCAGCTATGCAGTTGACAGCACACATAGCAATCCCCTATTCCTCAGGAATGCCCCCCCCCCCCGGTCGGAAGACAGCATCTCAGAAATCGCTGTGGCCATTAGAGATCACAGTACTGTAAGCTACAAGGGAGCACTTCATTGCCTTCAGTGGTTCCCTGCCCTGATCCACCACCTTATAAAACGACAGAAGCAACAATGCTGGGAACTATTATTGGACCACATACCCCTCCTTAGCAGGTTTGATGCTTCTATGGACGCCAGTACCACACAAGTGTACCTGGCATCTCCTTGAATGGTGTTGTCTACACTGTCACAGATGCTGTCACCGAACATTTTGTTCTGCATTATGCTTGAGAGTCAGCATCTGAGAATCGTCAGCCTACATTTTTTGTCCTCAAACAGCAGGTGGTGCGAATTCACTTAACTGTCACTACACATCACATGGAGCCATATAATGCTCTGTTTAGTGATTGGGAATTCGTCAATGCCCTAACACTTTGCCCTGACATGGCTTCAGGGTTAGATCTCATCTACAGCCAAATGCTCAAACACCTGTCAGTGAACTGCCAGTGTCATGTCCTTTTTATTTTCAACTGTATCTATAGCAGGATGCGTTCCAATCTATGTGGCAAGAAAGCGTGATAACTCTGAGATGGATAGCTGTCACCCAATTAGTCTAACTAATGTTCACTGCATGTGTATGGTGAAGCCTTGACTCTCAGGTCTTTTTCTCCATTCCACTGCAATTTTTTCCAAGGCCATTCTACTGCTGACAATTTGATGTGCCTTGAGTCTACTATCCCATCAGCTTCTGCCCAGCGGCAGCACCTTATTGCTGTCTTCTCGGACAGCAAAAGGCTTATGACACCATATGGCATTATCACACCCTTTTTAGCCTACACGAGTGGCGTGTCCAGGGCCCACTTCCAATTTTTGTCCAAAACTTCTTGTCACACCATACTTTCCAGGTTGCTGATTCCCACAATACACCCCATATACACTCCTGGAAATTGAAATAAGAACACCGTGAATTCATTGTCCCAGGAAGGGGAAACTTTATTGACACATTCCTGGGGTCAGATACATCACATGATCACACTGACAGAACCACAGGCACATAGACACAGGCAACAGAGCATGCACAATGTCGGCACTAGTACAGTGTATATCCACCTTTCGCAGCAATGCAGGCTGCTATTCTCCCATGGAGACGATCGTAGAGATGCTGGATGTAGTCCTGTGGAACGGCTTGCCATGCCATTTCCACCTGGCGCCTCAGTTGGACCAGCGTTCGTGCTGGACGTGCAGACCGCGTGAGACGACGCTTCATCCAGTCCCAAACATGCTCAATGGGGGACAGATCCGGAGATCTTGCTGGCCAGGGTAGTTGACTTACACCTTCTAGAGCACGTTGGGTGGCACGGGATACATGCGGACGTGCATTGTCCTGTTGGAACAGCAAGTTCCCTTGCCGGTCTAGGAATGGTAGAACGATGGGTTCGATGACGGTTTGGATGTACCGTGCGCTATTCAGTGTCCCCTCGACGATCACCAGTGGTGTACGGCCAGTGTAGGAGATCGGTCCCCACACCATGATGCCGGGTGTTGGCCCTGTGTGCCTCGGTCGTATGCAGTCCTGATTGTGGCGCTCACCTGCACGGCGCCAAACACGCATACGACCATCATTGGCACCAAGGCAGAAGCGACTCTCATCGCTGAAGACGACACGTCTCCATTCGTCCCTCCATTCACGCCTGTCGCGACGCCACGGGAGGCGGGCTGCACGATGTTGGGGCGTGAGCGGAAGACGGCCTAACGGTGTGCGGGACCGTAGCCCAGCTTCATGGAGACGGTTGCGAATGGTCCTCGCCGATACCCCAGGAGCAACAGTGTCCCTAATTTGCTGGGAAGTGGCGGTGCGGTCCCCTACGGCACTGCGTAGGATCCTACGGTCTTGGCGTGCATCTGTGCGTCGCTGCGGTCCGGTCCCAGGTCGACGGGCACGTGCACCTTCCGCCGACCACTGGCGACAACATCGATGTACTGTGGAGACCTCACGCCCCACGTGTTGAGCAATTCGGCGGTACGTCCAGCCGGCCTCCCGCATGCCCACTATACGCCCTCGCTCAAAGTCCGTCAACTGCACATACGGTTCACGTCCACGCTGTCGCGGCATGCTACCAGTGTTAAAGACTGCGATGGAGCTCCGTATGCCACGGCAAACTGGCTGACACTGACGGTGGCGGTGCACAAATGCTGCGCAGCTAGCGCCGTTCGACGGCCAACACCGCGGTTCCTGGTGTGTCCGCTGTGCCGTGCGTGTGATCATTGCTTGTACAGCCCTCTCGCAGTGTCCGGAGCAAGTATGGTGGGTCTGACACACCGGTGTCAATGTGTTCTTTTTTCCATTTCCAGGAGTGTACAAGAGAATGGGGTATTGCTGGGCTCTGTATTGAGCGTGTCTTCTTTTTCTGGTGGCTATCAATGGTCTAGCTTTAGCTGTGGGTTCTACAGTTTCACCTTCCCAGTACACCGACGATTTTTGTATTTCCTCTTTCTCCTCCACTGTGGATTTTGCCATGCGCTGACTGGAAGTTTCCATGTGAAAGTTGCAGACCTGGCTCTCATCCATGACTTCTGGTTTTCAGTGCCAAGACATACATCGTGCACTTCTGTCGCCATTGTACTGTCCATCCACAGCCAGATCTCCACCACATTGAGCAACTGGTCGTTGAGGTAGAGTCTTATCGCTTTCTGGAGCTGGTCTTTGTTTCATGGTTGAAGTGACCTCCCCACCTTCACAAACTTAAGCGAACATGCTGGTCACACATTAACATTCTTCGCTGCCACAGTAACACCATTTTTCTTTATTACAGGAGTCTCGCATATGGCTCAACATCAATTTCAGCATTGTGGATTCTGTACCCAATGCACAATTGTGGGATCTGATTTATGACAGGCTGTTTTCGGACCAGACCTGCAGCCCTGTGAACAGCGTTCTAACGGACGCTGAGATTCCTCCACTGCAGATCAGGTGCCAAAAACTCCTGGTCAACTATGTTCTACAGATTCACTGCTCCCCTGCACATCTGCTCTACCGTGCCCTTTCACCTATTAGGGAGATACACCTCCCACAACAGCGGCCCAGGACTGGAGTTTGCATACAGTGTCTGTGCTGTGAACTCCAACTGCCCCCACTGTCGCCCATTGTCAGGAAGCAATTCCATATGCCGCTGTGGTGTGTACCACATCCTGAGGTATGTCTGGACCTATCGTTTGGACCAAAAAACTCTGTTGGTCCCACAGTTTTTTGTGGTCTGTTCCTGGCCATCCTTGATACATTTCCAGGTTCAGAAGTGGTATACACTGACAACTCTGCTGCCTGAACCGTGATTTATTTTCAAAGAATTTTCTTGAGAATTTATTCTACTTACTAGCGATTCATCAAGAACATTAACACATTTAATCACACTATGTGAGCGTGGAAGTAGTTGCCAGGGAGTAACCGATGAAATGATAAGCAAATTCCTTTTTAACAAATGGTAATTTATTCACTTTAATGGTGCCTAAAGCATTTTTTAAAGAAACAGATTTAAAATTATAATCAGAAAGCACCATCTAAATATCAAGTTACAATTTATTCAGAAGCAGAAAGAAACAAATTTTTGACTGTATGAGCTTTCAGGCTGAGAACCTTGCTGCTCCCTTTTGACACGGCCGTAGTTACGACCACTCGCAACAACCTCTGAAAGACTACACTGGTGCAAATCTGCAACACACCAGATTACTTTAAACTAAAGGTTTTAACAATTTACGCAAGCACACAAACTATGCACCCCCGTAGGAGGGATGGAAATGGTACAAAACACTAAACATTAAAATGTTAACTTTGCCACCGAAGGTGCAACTTGATTTTAACTTTTAAGAAAAGTCTTACAGTGAAAAGGTGGCAACTTTATATACTAAAATGATCATTTAAATAAAAGCCCATAAAATTCAATCTTATATAAAATTCTACAAGGTTGGCCAAACAAGTTAAGATGCTCTACAGCACACACATACCACCTCTCAAGATCATAGGCAAAATCAAAACATATTGAGGAATTAGGCCGTTACACTCCAAGCAATAAATTCGTTAACACACCAAATCCGACAAACATGACAGAGGCAGCTCCGAACGACAGACAGACACTAACTGCCTAATAAATGCGGACGACAGACAGACGAGCAAGATGGGGACGAGACACTGACCAAGAAAATAAGTAGAATTTAACAAGAGTAAATCATACAACCTATCACCAATCACTTAACTTCTAATAAACTGCGATTTCTCGAGACCACCTGGCGGAGCACCCCCAAATCGCTCTCCCGAACCGTCCGCTGCCAGCCGCTTCAACGGACGCAGGAAGGCGCGCCGATCTCCCGCCTCACGGCGTCACAGCTCGCACCGGCCAGACCGATGTCGTGGGTAGACTCCTGTTGCTCTCGTGTCGACCGCGAAGCCACTACCCCTCGCTATACGGCGCTGCCCACTGGACTCACTTGGCGACCTCACATGCGCCGACGCTCAAGACGGACAAGTCATCTTGCGTCTGTCCGCCCCCGGTAGCTGAGTGTCAGCGCGACAAAATGTAAATCCTAAGGGCCCGGGTTCGATTCCCGACTGGGTCGGAGATTTTCTCCGCTCAGGGACTGGGTGTTGTGTTGTCCTAATCATCATTTCATCCCCATCGACGCGCAGGTCGCCGAAGTGGCGTCAAATCGAAAGACTTGCACCCGGCGAACGGTCTACCCGACGGCAGGCCCTAGTCACATGACATTTACATTTATCTTGCGTCTCAGTGCGCGACCGACAACCGATCGATCCAACCGCCAATGACTATCGCCTGAGCAAACTCGAGCAGACTGGCGGCCTAACGCGCAGACTCAGATGCAGGAACCAAGCCTCGACCGGGCGACCACTCGCTGAGTCTCTTACTGGCGGAGTGAAAAGACTCTCATTTATCCGGCTTTAAAGATTGATCCGAATGAAAGACATACTAGCACTCCGGACGACAGACAGACACTAACTGCCTACCAAATTCAGACGAGAGACAGACTAGCAAGCTGGGGACGAGAGACTGACCCAGATTGACTGACTGGTGAGCTCATAGCGCCCCTTAAATGCACGTGAACAGCAACCTTTCCCCCTTTCCCACCAGAGGGAGACACCAAAGCTGCGATTGCCACAGCGGCGCCACCGCCAGAAACGGAGGGCGACTGCTTCAGATTACGCGCTGCGGCGCGCTCTTCAAAACAGAAATTTTTTACCACGGCTCACTGCCAATGGATGAACTGGTTTTACCTGCACACACGGTAGGTGCAATGAATAATGTTCCCTGCCGAATGGCTCCTGTGTATTCACTGCAGAATTGGGGGCCATCTCTCAAGCCCTGATTCATGCTTGTTCGTTGCACCAGCGAGACATTTTTAATTAGCAGTGGCCCCCCGAGTAGTCTTTGGGCTATTAACCAATGCTACCTCGACACCCATTGTTTGTATCTGTCCATGATCCCCTTTCCGACTTCCATCAAGCTGGATAGTCGGTCATCTTCGTCTGGACCCCAGGTCAAGTTGGAATCCCAGAGAACCAACATGATGTGCTGGTTAGCCAATATGCCTACCTGGATGCCAACTTTGGAGGTGGGGGTACCAGAACCAGACCTTCACTCTACTCTATGCTGTCAGTTGTTGGAGGTACGGGACACACAGTGGTGTGCCCTGCTTTCTCTCAAAAAACTGAAAGCAATAAGGGCTCCACAACCATGTGGCAGTCTCCCTTCGTGCTTCTTGCAGGCAATCTACTGTTCAGTCAGCTTCACATTTGTCACACTTGGCTGACCCATGACCACATCCTATGATATGAGGCTCCACCCTACCATCAGTGTGGGGCCCATCTGACGGTGGCCCACATCCTACTGGACTACCCCAATTTGTCACCTTATGGCGAAACCTTAAACTTGCTAATACGCTGCCTCTGTTGCTACCAGACATCTGATCTCGTTTCACATTTCACCCGTGAAGGTGGTTTCTTCTTCTCTCTGTGAGGTAGGGCACATTGGCCTCTTGGACCGCTTGAGATATCCGAGGTTTGCCCTATCACCTGCACAGACCCAAGGGATCCCATGGCTGCCCTTGCTCGTTGGTCCGGCCTGTCTCCTGTCCTTCCCACATTAGTCATTCTTATTCTTGTACATCTATCGTTGGTTTAATATCTCGTCGTCGTTCTCTTTCCTGAGATTTTATCAGTTTGTCTGCGTTGCTGATTTTTTTGTGGTAATGGAGAGTGAGGAAACACCCGTCAGATGTAGAGGGTGCATCTCTTATCGCGTAATATGTCCGCTGGCCTCTAGCTGCTTTCTGGTCGTAACAACTCGTCGACCTTCAGCTTGTTACCCCTCTTTCGTCTCTAATTGCTTCTGTTTTCTTGTTTTATTAATTTTCACTTATAACCAGGTTCATCAAGATCTATCTTCTGTGTTTTCCCTCTCGGAGGACTGTTCCCGGCTTGACGCATGTAGGATGTAATGTCTGATGACTTTGTAGTTCAGTCCCTTTAACCTCATATCATTCCAATGAATTATTGGCTAATTCCTTCAGTGTCAGGTGGCTTGGGTCCGTGTTGGTGTTCGTGTTATAGGGTCAGGGATAATGTAGTAAGTACAACACGCTGAAAATCAGAGCTGTTGCGTTATAGAATTGTTAATGCAGCTCGAATCACATACATCTAGCCATAACTGACATTTTTCCATTACTGGCAATTTACCTCACGTTGAAAAATCTCATCATATCGATACCATCGCTCATTTCTCCATTCAGGAGCCGTTTCAGTGCCTTTCATATTTTTTTGTTTTACTTTTTCTTCCAGTATATTTTTCTTCTCGCATGCATATGTGACATTCTATCAATTAGTTTGTTTTGTATACATACTGTGGTGTCACCGCCAGACACCACACTTGCTAGGTGGTAGCCTTTAAATCGGCCGCGGTCCGTTAGTATACGTCGGACCCGCGTGTCGCCACTATCAGTGATTGCAGACCGAGCGCCGCCACACGGCAGGTCTAGAGAGACTTCCTAGCACTCGCCCCAGTTGTACAGCCGACTTTGCTAGCGATGGTTCACTGACAAATTACGCTCTCATTTGCCGAAACGATAGTTAGCATAGCCTTCAGCTACGTCATTTGCTACGACCTAGCAAGGCGCCATTACCAGTTACTATTGATGCTGTAAAACATGTACCGTCAAGAGCGATGTTCACCATTTATGGATTAAAGTTAAGTATTCCACAGCTACGTCCTTTTTTGCTAGTCTCATTTCCTTGACCTGTTCCAGACCCCACGCCAGCCTGCGTGAGCTAAAACGCGTGCCTTTCGGCTTCCTCTCATAGTGGGTTGGCCCTCTTGCCAATCCACAACACATACACTGTAACGTGTGTGGTCTGTGAAATCATAACTTTTAGTCATAGTGTGCCACTGACACTTTCCTTACGACCTCGTCTATCTAGTGCACCACTCAATAATTAAAAAGTTGTGCAGTCTGTCCTTCAGCATTTCCTAAAATTATAATGCACCTTCAGGAAAGTCTGCTAGTTACTAGCCCTGAGTAGCGTCTGTGGAATGAATTAGACTTAATAGACAGTTTCCATGCAGCATTCATCTTGCTAACAGGCTGTTTGTAGCTATCGTTCGTCATTCATGTGGTTTTCTTTACAGTTGTTCGCCATGTGGAAGACGGCTTGCCCGAAATCTGCGACTTCTACCTGCCGATGGAAAACAAAACGCTCGAATCTGGCAACTCTTCCCAAAGCGCCTTCCGAGTGACACGCACAAACTCGGAAACTTCTACCAGCTCGTGACAGACCAACTTCATCCCCCCCCCCCTCCCCGCCGGCCGTGGTGGTCGAGCGGTTCTAGGCACGTCAGTCCGGAACCGCGAGACTGCTACGGTCGCAGGGTCGAATCCTGCCTCGGCATGGATGTGTGTGATGTCCTTAGGTTAGTTAGGTTTATGTAGTTCTAAGTTCTAGGGGACTGATGACCTCAGAGCCATATTTGAACCCCCCTCCCCAAGGGGCTCACCACTCTATGGTGAGTTGGTGTTTGGCTACCACTGGGTCCCAGCCTGTGCAGCACGCACCTCTTCCCTTTCCATGCTGCGTGCGTATCCTCCTGCTATTTTTATTCCCCTCCCTTGGGGAACATGGGTATTTTCGGGAATATGTTCTGAAGTTTCGGTAGCCTGGCATCGGAACAATACTTTGTTTCATTTCCCTCTTTCTTTGTTCTCCATCTCTTCCCCGTCTTTAACTTCGGCGTTTGAGCTTTCTCTTCGTTCCTTCTTCCTCCCTGTGCACTCCTGAAGACCGGCCCATGCGTTTGTCGTATGACTGGTTTGGGTAATTCCCAGTGCTGGGTCGACAGGTAGGGTTCGCACATACCCCCTGATACAAACCAGTCCCATGGAGAAGTGATTACCTGAGATGTTACCTTCCCAGTTGCCAATTGGTGCCTCAATCTGGAGTTTTGGAGTTAAGTCCTGAGGTGTGAACAGTCATCTAAGGCGAGTGAGCCCCTATCTCAGGGGGGCCCCATTCGGAAGGAGCGCGCCATGGGAGATGTTGGCAACCACGGAAGATTTTTTCGCAATGAGCCAGTCATCATAATCTCAGTCTTCATGTACTAAATGTAAACTGAATAAGGCTAAAGAGTCAACGACTCTCCCAACTGCACCTCGGTTCCTTGTGGTATCATGTACCAAAGGACACCAGTGTTTTGCTACAGTTAATGTGTTTACTATTCGAAAGAGTGTTGATGCAGTTGCAGTCTGGCTCCCACTTATACACTCCTGGAAATGGAAAAAAGACCCACCATACTTGCTCCGGACACTGCGAGAGCGCTGTACAAGCAATGATCACACGCACGGCACAGCGGACACACCAGGAACCGCGGTGTTGGCCGTCGAATGGCGCTAGCTGCGCAGCATTTGTGCACCGCCGCCGTCAGTGTCAGCCAGTTTGCCGTGGCATACGGAGCTCCATCGCAGTCTTTAACACTGGTAGCATGCCGCGATAGCGTGGACGTGAACCGTATGTGCAGTTGACGGACTTTGAGCGAGGGCGTATAGTGGGCATGCGGGAGGCCGGGTGGACGTACCGCCGAATTGCTCAACACGTGGGGCGTGAGGTCTCCACAGTACATCGATGTTGTCGCCAGTGGTCGGCGGAAGGTGCACATGCCCGTCGACCTGGGACCGGACCGCAGCGACGCACGGATGCACGCCAAGACCGTAGGATCCTACGCAGTGCCGTAGGGGACCGCACCGCGACTTCCCAGCAAATTAGGGACACTGTTGCTCCTGGGGTATCGGCGAGGACCATTCGCAACCGTCTCCATGAAGCTGGGCTACGGTCCCGCACACCGTTAGACCGTCTTCCGCTCACGCCCCAACATCGTGCAGCCCGCCTCCAGTGGTGTCGCGACAGGCGTGAATGGAGGGACGAATGGAGACGTGTCGTCTTCAGCGATGAGAGTCGCTTCTGCCTTGGTGCCAATGATGGTCGTATGCGTGTTTGGCGCCGTGCAGGTGAGCGCCACAATCAGGACTGCATACGACCGAGGCACACAGGGCCAACACCCGGCATCATGGTGTGGGGAGCGATCTCCTACACTGGCCGTACACCACTGGTGATCGTCGAGGGGACACTGAATAGTGCACGGTATATCCAAACCGTCATCGAACCCATCGCTCTACCATTCCTAGACCGGCAAGGGAACTTGCTGTTCCAACAGGACAATGCACGTCCGCATGTATCCCGTGCCACCCAACGTGCTCTAGAAGGTGTAAGTCAACTACCCTGGCCAGCAAGATCTCCGGATCTGTCCCCCATTGAGCATGTTTGGGACTGGATGAAGCGTCGTCTCACGCGGTCTGCACGTCCAGCACGAACGCTGGTCCAACTGAGGCGCCAGGTGGAAATGGCATGGCAAGCCGTTCCACAGGACTACATCCAGCATCTCAACGATCGTCTCCATGGGAGAATAGCAGCCTGCATTGCTGCGAAAGGTGGATGTACACTGTACTAGTGCCGACATTGTGCATGCTCTGTTGCCTGTGTCTATGTGCCTGTGGTTCTGTCAGTGTGATCATGTGATGTATCTGACCCCAGGAATGTGTCAATAAAGTTTCCCCTTCCTGGGATAATGAATTCACGGTGTTCTTATTTCAATTTCCAGGAGTGTATAATGGGACTTTGCTTCTGGAGACTAGTTGTGATTTTTCAAGCTGAACAGCTGCTTATTGCTTCTCTTCTCCATGGATATCCTGTTCATATTGAGGCGCATCGTACTCTGAATTCTTCATGTGATGTTATTTACACTCAGCTTCTTGATGGTCTGACAAAGGGATAAATCCAGCATTATCTCTGATCAGGGCTTCGCTGCCATCCATCGAGTAATGAAAAAGGTCGGTGCAAACTTAGTGCCTACACGCACCCTTCATCTCACATTTGATCAAGTTCTGCTTCCATCTAAGATTAGGGCAGTCTATGAAGTTATCCACAGTCTGACTATACATTCCAAACCCGATATGTTGCTACCAGTGTCAATGTTTTAGCCACACTCGCGTGTCCTGTTAAAACACGTCAAAATGTGTTACTTGTTCCTATTCGACAGTGTCGCCACATGATGCCATTATCTGGCTGACCTCCATTTCACCGGTGAGTACTGCCTACCATTTCTCTGCCCTGGAGTCCACAGGCCGACTCACGGAGAATGCCAACACATTCGTAGATTTCGTAGAGCCTTTGTGCCCGGTAGGAGTGAGTCTTTGAAGGCTGGCACTGGGCAGTCACATCGGTGACTGCCCTTCGTTTCTTCCCTCCTACCCATTCCTCATTTGACTCTTCTCCAGTGGAACATTTGTGGCATTAGATCCAAGAAGGAGGAATAATGGCTGCTCTTGGAACCACAGCATCCAGTTGTTCTCTGCCTCCAATAAACAAAATTGCAGCCTCACAACTGTTTTGACCTCTCGTGTTTCCTTCCAGTTTGCATTGACCTCCCCCCCCCCCCCATCCCCCCCACTCCCGTTCCCGAAGAAGGCATTACCTCTCATGGAGGAGTCATGCTGCTCATTTGGGGTGATGTCCATGGCCAGACTACCTCATTGAACACCAATCTGCAAGCTGTTGCAGTCCACATTTTCCTTCCTTGTTTCACCTTTTCTCTTTGTAACGTCTACATCCCTTTGTCATTCGCTTTCACCAGGGCAGCCTTACTCCAGCTTATTGGTCAGCTCCCTCACCGCTTTTTACTGCTTAGCGATTTTAATGCCCACCATGCCCTTTGTGGCTCTTTGAGAACCTGTCTGAGAGGTACCCTCTTGGCTGACCTTCAGTCAACTCCACCACATCTGTCTTAACACTGAAGCACCCACGTTTCTTTCAGGCTCCACACACACCTATTTCCATTTGGACCCCTTGTTCTGTGCTCCCAGCTTGCCTGTCGTCTCAAGTGGTCCCTTCTCTCCGACACATACTCGAGTGAGCATTTCCCATACGTTATCCATTTTCCTGTCTCTTGTCCCACCTGCGTGTAAACCTAATTGGCAGCGTTCCACGGCCGACTGGATGCCTTACCCCTCCCTCGCGACCTCCGACGACCAGTATTTCCCCAGTTGTGATGACCAGGTAGAGTACCTTACGAACGTTATCCTTGCCACTACAGAATGTGTCATACCTCACACTTCTAAGTGCACCGTGTCCCAGTCCCCTGGTGGACTGACGCATGCTGCAACGCGATTTGCCCAAGGAGGTATGCTCACACACTATAATGTTGAACTTTGGGATTGAAAACTAGCTAGTTGGATTTCTTTTACAAGTTCTTTTAAGAATTTGACTCCCTTTCCCGTCATGTGGGGCAACCTCCGTCGGCTTTCTGTGACCAAGGTTCATTCCCCGATTTCCAGCCTGACCGTATCGGGTGTTGTCAGTGAGGACCCTATTGCTGTCTCGAAAACCTTTGGCCGCATTTTTGCGAAGATTTCAAGCTCCACACACTATCACCCTGCCTTCCTCCTTCGGAAACGAGTGGAAGCGGCTCAGGTGATAGCTTTCCCCTGTCAGAATCGTGAATGCTACAATGCTGCCTTTACTATGAGGGAACTTTACTATGTTCTCACATCCCAATCATATGTCACAGGGCTGGGCAATGTTCACTTTCAGATGTTGCAGCACCTGTCTCTTGTAGGCAAGCACTTTCTCCTTTGTACATACAGTTGCATTTGGCCAGATGGCACGTTTCCCAGACGCTGGCGTGGAGCCACTATCATTACCCATACCTAAGCCCATTAAGGACAAACACCTTTTTTCTAGCTACCGCTCCACTTCCCTCACTAGCTGTGTTTCCAGTGTGATGGAACGTATGATTCATGGCTGGCTGGTAGGGTGGCTTGAGTCTTGCAATCTACTAACCTACTCCACAATGTGGATTTCGTGCGCGCCGTGCTGCAGTTGACCATCTCATCACTTTGTCAACCCATGTCATGAACGGTTTCCTACGAAAATATGAGACTGTGGCCATGTTTTCTGATTTGAGAAAGCATACAACACCTGCTGGAGAACTGGTATCCTCTTTACTCTATACACATAGGACTTCTAAGAAGCCTGCCCAATTTCCTTCAGGAGTTTTTAAAAGACTGAGTTTCAAGGTACGTGTGGGTTCGGCCTGGTCGGATACCTGTATCCAGGAGAACGGGGTGCCTCAAGAATCTGTCCTGAGCGTCGCTCTCTTTGCTATAGCCATTAAACCTATTATGGACAGTCCTCCACCAGACATCTCTGACTCCCTTTTCCTCGGCGACTGTATGATCTATCGAAGTTCTCCACGGCCTTGTCTCATTGAGCGGCTTCTTCAGCGATATCTCGATCGTCTTTACTAGTGCAGCATCGACAATGGCTTTCGCTTTTCTAACGAAAAAAGCGTTTGCATGAATAAGATTCTTTCACCATCTTTACATCTTCGGCCTGTTGCTCGCCTGTTGGCTGATACTAGGAAATTCCTGGGGCTCATGCTTGATATGATACTTTCTTTGTCCTCCCACAGGTCTTACGTAGCTGCACACTGTACCCAGTCCCTCAATGTCCTGTGTGTCCTAAGTGGTACTTCCTGGGGAGCGAATCGGACCACCCTCCTCCGTTTGTACCGATTCCTTGTCCGTTCGAAACTAGGCCATGGATGTTTCGTTTATTCAGCTGCATGTCCTTCCATCTTACGCCGTCTTAACATAATCCACCATTGAGGAATGCGTTTGGCCCTTGGTGCCATTTACATTAGTCCGGTTGAGCGTCTCTATGCAGGAGCTGCCGAACTACCTCCGTCATACCGGCGTGATGTCCTCCTCATTGGATATGCATGCCGTTTGTCTTCCATGTCTGGCCAACCATCCTCTGCCCCCATTCTCAATGACTCCCTTGGCCACCAATATGGGGCATGCCCTTCTTCTCTGTTATCTCCCGGAGTTCGCTTTGGGCTACTGCTCTAGCTGCTTAACTTTACGCTACCTGTCATGTTCCCGACGGGTGTGAACCCTTCCCCAGCTTGGCTTCCTGCAGCAGCCTGTGTTCATCTTGGACTTCATTCACTTCCCAGGGACACTACTCCAGATTTGATCTATCGTTTTAAGTTTCTCGATCTTAGCACACAACCTAGCGATATTACCTTCGTGTACACTAACATCTCTAACACTGACCAAGGTTTCGGGTGTGTCTTCATCATAGGCACTGTCCATTTTCAGTATCGGCTTGCAGACACTGCTCGATTTGTGCAGCAGAGCTCTCCGCCCTCTACCAGGCCACCCAGTACATCTGGCGACACAGACTTTTTAATTGTCATATGTTCCGATTCTCTCAGTGCTCTTCAGGACCTCTATTTTCTGTACACTGTCCATTTCTTAGTGCAACGGATCAAAGAAAGCCTCCACTTGCTCGCCACCTTGTCCCAGAAACATCTACCGTGATGTTCCTGAGGGGTTCCTGGTCACGTCGGTCTGACGGGAAATGAGGCTGCTGACGATGCTGCCAAGGCTGCAGTCCTCCTACCTCGGCCTGCTAGGTCTTTCATTCTTTCAGATAATCTCCGTGCTACCATCTGGCGGCAGGTGGTGTCACTTTGGCATCACCACTGGTCTTCTCTTCAGGGGACAAGTTGCAGGGTATGAAACCTCTCCCACCAGCTTGGCCGACCTCCTCTTGGCCCTCTAGTCGCCATTTCCTGACCCAGTGGCCTTTTTAACCGTTTTTTTACGTTCCAGTGTATATTTGCCGTCTGAGTTATCGGCCGTTTTAGCGAACGACGCGCGGGCTGTCGATCGCGTTTTCTTATTATCTCTCGTAGCAATACGGCGAAGGGCATTTCATCTTTGGTTCGGGACCTCCGCTGTCTCTACGGCGTATTTTGTGAGCCTTGTTTTTAATTTCCTTTCCTTCCGCCGATTGGGCCTAGCGTATAGTCGCGTTTTACTTCTTTTACTTGTTGGTGTTCTAAGGTTATGATATGGCCGCTTATGAACTCAATTATTTTTGCGCCCTGAAACGAAACAAAAAAAAAGACCACCTACACAAACTCTTCCAAATAAGAACGGAGCAAGTGCGCAACCTCCGCCTCTATTTACACTGTTCTTAAAGAATATTGTAAATACTGTACCTCTGAACAAGATATGAAAGAAAACAAATTATAGATAAATACAAAGACTTCATTATAAATTTGACAAACAAAAATATTTCAAGAAGAAACTGCATTTCATTTATCTTACGTTGTTCTCGTGCCTGCTTTGCATGAAACGCACATTACAAATTCTAATTCGCCAGTTTCATCATTTCTGGTAGGAAAGCTTGTGTCTTCATGGTTTTTGAGTCAGTTTTGATGATGTGGTCATTTTTTGCAGAGTTAATTCTTACTTAGATATCACATTGTTCATCCTTCCGACTTTTCACAAAATTGAGGATGTTTGGGTGAGGATTCACACGAAGCATTGAAACGGGAATGAAAACTTTCACAAACATTAGTCGTTCTCTTTAAGAAAGCGCAGGCTCCTACCCAAACATGAGGAGGAAATAGCGCACCTTCATCGTCATCAATGTAATTTTCATTTATATAATCGGCAAATTTGGCGGGCTTTTTGTCTTGTGATTGTATTCTGACGAGGTCAGTAAAAACATCAGGAATATCTTGAGGATTTAAGTAACTTAACCCAAAGGTGTAATGCAGCCACTGGCCTTTTTCAGTGTCTTTGTACATTGTAGCTAATTTCAGGAATAACGTAATTTTAGGAATAACTGTGTTGTTCTGTGTTTTTGAAAAAGGCACATAATACCCTACACTCATTATGACCGTTATTCGTTCAACAGTAATACGGTTTTCTGAAAATATCAATTATAATTGTATTTACCAAACATGAGCCAGGTGAAACATACAGTCAGTAATCTTGGCTGATGGGAAGTCAACCTTGATACTCCCATGGATGGACTGTTTGAAGACAATTACCACAGCTGTCGGATTAAAAGACACTTGTCTCTTCCTCCAGTCATCTTGAACACACTGTATGATTTTTAGATATGTCTCCTCGTTGTTATCTGTTATAAGGATGACCACTAAAGATATGTAAGGACTTCCAGAGTAAGTGTGGACCGCGAATAACCGGAGAAAGTGTTTCGTTGCATATTGAAAAGTACCATCCATCAATATAGGTTCCTACTGACATAGGTATCGTAGATTGGAGTCAGTGGAAAAGTCATGACCGTTTTCCATATCATTATTAAGGACAAAGGCTTGGCCTTTTGTAGTTGTCACCTCCATGTGAGATAAGGCAACCTGAATTTCCATCGTGGAGTTTGACAGTTTCGGCAAATTCTTCAAACGAGCCTGAGTAATATTGTTCCGAATATACCTTACATTCTTCCTTGTTTATGTGTTATGGGTTGTTGGATTGTCATCTACTTCTTTGCTAATAAGCTGTGATGGTCTTTCATCCAAAGCTTCACCATCTGTTTGAACAGAACGCGATAACATTCTCCAGTTTAACAAGTGTTCTGGATCTAGTGAGTGGTCATGAGTGCCTTCCAAACCCGAAAATATGTTTTCAGTGCCTACTGTAAATACTTTAACATAATGCCATGAATTTTTACCACAGCATCGCCATCCACGTTTTTCGGTTCCTACAAATCTTCAGTAAAATTTGAATTTATAATCGTCGCAGGTTAAAGGTATATTACCACGATCACTAAAAGTAATTTGCAAAAAGTGAGTTTCTACCATATTTTTCCCTTGGATGACTTACTCGGTCTACAGAACGAAACAGTATGTGAATCTGCACAGATGTCAGCGAGTTGCTGTCGTCCACAGTACTGAAGAGTTTGGTTTAGGGCCAGGAATATCACACTCATGGACCCATACCTTGGGTTGGGTCATTCTGCTACCTGCGTACAAAGTTGCCGAGTTCGATTGTGCGATTAACTGACCCTTTCACAGTACGCTTCTAGTGGTCATTGAAAGTTGCCGAATTCGAGTCTTGCCGTGGAAGATGCCCTGCTGGGTGCAGACTAAAGCACGGTTTCCAGTCAGATGCTGATCATAGTTCACGTCGGCGCCAGCAATTTTTGTTACTTGGGATCTGAGACTAGTCTCGGCTCGTCTCGCAGATTTGGCGGAAACAGTGAAGACAGCCTTAAAAGTGAGGTATCAGCATAGCTGTCGGTATGCAGCAACTTTCTGAGAACTGATCGTGCCTCTCTGGTCTGAAGTTGGCGGACTCGGCTGTAGACTACTCGATCGCCGCTATATCGTAATACTTACGTTATCCTGGACAGACCGGGAAATGACCGCTTTGGTGGCACAGTACATTTTCAACGCCTAGTTTCTGTTACATGAATGAAGAAAATCTGTCAGGCATCAAATATGGAGAGTGAGAATATTAAAAATATGAATTGTTCGCAGAGAAGTCCCAGAAATCACCTCAGTTGCCCTTACATAATATTAGGATCTAAGACTTGATAGAACCCGACACAGAAGTTTGGGAAATTTTCAACACTGCCTGAATTTATTCCGGGAAGATAGACTTCTCATGAGGTGATGTGTTTAAAGGAACAAAAGAAAAAATAAATCATTTCGTCTAGCGAAGTCCAAAATGAAATCAGAGTAGCCGATAGCGAACTTAGAATAATTGCCATATGCTCCCACCACTACGCACACATTGTCATAGAGTCTTTATTAGATAGCAAGAAAATACACAGAGGTAGGAGATAATTTAATTCCTGTATTAGCAACTGGGAAAATTTCGCATACGTTACTGGTAGTAAGTACAATGTATCTTAAAAAGTAGAACAGACCCGATCATTTTTATAGTTTCATCAAAGAGACAGGGAGCAGCGACTATAGTGACTACTAACAAAGGCAAGAGGCGTATTTATGTTTGACGGAACTCGTACACAATCAATAACATCATTCCTAAAACTCGAATGAGTATGCTAAGTTCAAGTATAAGAAACGAGAGAGAGTTGTGTACAAAGATCAAACACAACCTAACTTGCGCTTTAGATAAATACCTACCAAGCAGTATTAAACATCAAAAAGCCCCCTTTATTTAGTGGTATTATTCGGAAATTTATTCGGAAACCAAAATTGTTACACTCATCAATGAGAAATAGGGAAACGGATACAGAACTTAATTGTAAATCGGGCCTCCGTAAGGTCTATCATACATGGGGCTTACAACAGTTTCCACGCTCAGATCTCGATGGAATACCTTTCAGTATAAAATTCGGGCCCTATTTAAACTCAGTGAATGGATCCAAACGTTCCATCCAGTCACCTGAGGATCAGTCGTGTTTAACCTAAAGACAGGAAAAAAGTCGTTATATTGAATTACACATTTACAAATATTCACGCATTTGAGTAATATGAGTAATATTACCAGACTGCCTTCCTATTACGGTACTGTTTGACCACCGCACACATTCGGAAATGAGTGATACTGAAATAAGCTTTCCCGTATGAAACAAAAAAGATTACAGCTATTCAAAGAGAAATAAACACGAGGTGCTGTCGGGATTCGCATTAGATTTTATATTGAGTACACTGTGGAATTTGCTCCTTTGCTGACTGGTACTTATCAGCAAATAGACAATCTTCCACGCAGTCTTCTGAGCACTCAAGGAGGGTAGAAATAGCGATTTTCCAGAATTATAGAGTAACAATGGTAACGTCAGTCTGTTGCAGGATCGTAGAGAACAGTCTGAGTTCCAACATTTCTGAAAGGCGTTAGACACTGTCGAATAATAACCAACAAACGACGCCGGCCGCAGTAGCCGTGCGGTTCTGGGCGCTACAGGCTGGAACCGAGCGACCGCTACGGTCGCAGGTTTGAATCCTGCCTCGGGCATGGATGTGTGTGATGTCCTTGGGTTAGTTAGGTTTAATTAGTTCTAAGTTCTAGGCGACTGATGACCTCAGCAGTTAAGTCGCATAGTGCTCAGAGCCATTTGAACCAACAAACGACCATTGAATTATTTCCCACCTTATGACCAATAGAATCCGGTGTGTTACGCTGGATGGGGAATGTTCAGTAGAAATGAATGTAACGTCAGGTGTGCCCCCAAAGAAGCAGAATCGGAAAACTAATTTTCTCAGTACACAGAAACTATTCGTAAGGTATGGTCAACAGCACTCTGTTCGCTGATGTTGGGTCCAGGAAAGTATCGTTCCTAGATAATCATAAGGAAACTGCAGATGTATTTCCATGATGCACTAAATGATAGCTTTCTTCTAGTGCGCATTAAATGCATAGTAATGCATAAAAAAGAAAAGGAACCCGATAAAGTCAAATTACAAGGTCGATTAAGAACCTCTGGAACCTGTCTCGTTGTTTAAATAAGTAGGGGTCATATTATGAACCAGTATGAAATGAATCGAACGCGTTAAATTAGTGGAAGATTTAGATATATTTGCATGATATTGGGAAATTTCTGTGCATTTGTAAAGGAAACTATAAAAGACGCTAGTGTGGCCTATTCTGGGTTAATGTTCCTGCGTTTGAAGTCCTTATCAAGCAAACTTACTACAGACATCGAATCACTTCAGAGCCACGTGTAATAGCTCGAATAAAATAATTTTCCCCCAAGGAGGCTCACAACTTGAGTACGTGCTTGGCTACAACACGGCCCCAGCCTTTGCAGCATTGCTTCCTTTCCATGCTGCAAGCTTACACTTCCACTGTGCGGATAGTTTTCTTGGTGTAGACCCTGCTTGGATCTAGTTAAAGATTTGGTGCTTGAGTTTCCACTTCCAGGGTTTTCTACACCTTTCCATTAAGTAAAAACGTGGTCCCCATTGTTCGATTTGACCTCCCACCAATATTCAAAAATCTCCATATGTGCGGATCGTCCAGGGAAGGTCGCCCGATGCAATGCATGTTCCGCCTTTGTACCTTTCTGTCTTTGCACCATTCTCGTTAATAAGGTAACACACAAAAAATCTAGCACTATAGCCATCCCGTTGTGGAGTGGGAGGTCGTCAATTACCTGCACGATGATTGCCCCCTGACCACACAAAGCCGCACGGGGTAGCCACGCGGCCTGAGGCATCTTGTCACGGTGTCACGGTCCGTGCGGCTTCCCCCGTCGGAGGTTTGAGTCCTCCCTTGGGCATGGGTGCGTGTGTCGTCCAGGGCGTAAGTTAGTTTAAGTTATATTAAGCAGTGTGTAAGCTTAGGGACCGGTGACCTCAGCAGTTTGGTCTCATAAGACCATACCACAAATTTCCAATTTTTGACCACATAACTGAAAACTCCCCATGTACGTCAGTAGGTATGTACCCCTCGTGACTGGAGCATGGGGACTCCGAGCAATGGATTACAGGCCAGGTGACCATTGCTGAGGATGGGTGGCACCCATGGGGAGAGCTCCCATTCACAGTGGATGGCACCATAGTGGATGAGCCGCAAATGAAGCAGATGAAGTTATCCCCTGTTACTGGTCATATGGCACCAGCAGTCTATGGAATGAAAGTCCTCATTTAATGCAGAAAGATACAACCCTAAAATGTTCCCTTCCCTGGCTACACTGTGGGAGGAATTTAGGGCTTAGCAGCAAGCCAAGAAATACTCCTCCCCAATATTCGTTTGCACAAGGGCTGATGGGGATCCCTTCTTGGCGACAAAACCCTTATTCTTTGTGGAGAACATAGAAGACAAGTTTGGGGAAGTGGCAGCCATCTCTGAAATGAAAAGTGGGTAAATTTTGATCAAAACAGCATCCCCTGTCCAGGCGCGAGCGCTGCTCACCTGTAACAAGCTGGGTGACGTAATAGTGACTGTTGTTCCCCATAATAGTCGAAATATGGTTCAGGGCATCATTTTCCACCGAGACCTGCTCTTACAATCTGATGATGACATACACACCAACTTGGAGTGATGGGATTTACACTTAGTCAGTCATGTACATAAGGAGCCAAATGCCAATAGGATCATTTGCCATGACATGAAACCGTATGCCCTTCCCCCACCTCAGAGTCATCCAAAACCTCTAAGGAGAGGAAAGACAAGAAAAAGTCCTCCAAAAAGGAGGATATTCAGGTTTCTCTCACGCCACCAGGTCCCACCTGTTTGACTCCTGTGGCCAAGGCAGAGATTCTGGCGGCCCACCAGACCCCAGTTCACACCACACAACAGAACTCCGAACCTGTGTGTATTGATGCCATAACCCCCTTAACCAGTGGCAGCAGGTAACCCTAGGGCACAACCTTCTTCCTTGGTCCCTTTATGACTTCAAATTACAACATTATTCTCCAGTGGAATTGTAGCGATTTTTTTCCACCACTTGGCTGAGCTAATACATCTTTTAAGAACTTCCTCTGCCTTCTGCATTGCCCTTGAGGAAACTTTGTTTCCAGCAACGCAGACCCTGGCCCTGCCTTGATACTGGGGATATTATAAGAATCGTGCTACCTATGACTGGGTGTTCAAATGGTTCAAATGGCTCTGAGCACTATGGGACTTAACTTCTGAGGTCATCAGTCCCATAGAACTTAGAACTACTTAAACCTAACTAACCTAAGGACACCACATACATCCATGCCAGAGGTAGGATTCGAACCTGCGACCGTAGCAGTCGCGCGGTTCCACACTGTAGCGCCTAAAACCGCTCGGCCACTCCGTGACTGGGTGTCAGATGGAGTTTGCGCATATGTTCTGGCCACTGTATAGAACGAACTTCTACCTCTTAATATACTTTTGGAACCTTTGGAGGCTATGGCTGCTTGGATAAGGGCATTTCGGCATATTACCATCTGTAATGTGTACCTCCCTTCCGATGGTGAAGTGCCTTAGAACATACTGCTTGCATTGGTTTCTCACCTCCCCACACCTTTACTAATCTTGAGTGATTTCAACGCCCAAAACCCTTTTTGCGTAGAACCATGATTACTGGCCATGGAAAACACCTCGAAAACTTACTGGCACAACTTGACCTCTACCTCTTGAATATTGTGGTAAGTGGTGGGGGATACATGTCCCTTAATGACTTGGCTTTCATGGTCTTGGTCTGTTGCCTAGATAGGGTACTTTGCCTTCCTTTTTCCCTATGTCTCCCTTTATTCTTTTTTGTCCCATATCTCTCCTTCGTTGACCTTTGGTTTTCTTTCCCTGGGTTTTGTGCGGTAGGTCGTCTATGATATCCAGTCACGTAGACCTGTCTGTTCCAGGAAAATGGAACTGATGACCTAGTAGGTTGGTCCCTTTAATCATCCAACAAAGCAACCAACCAATAAAATAATTTTAAGATTGACAGGTTGCAGTGACTGTTGCCAACGTGCAGCCAGCCGCAGTTTCCATAGGACACGTGAAGTTTGGAGGTTCTAGCGCCTGGCTGTACACTTTCAGGCTGTACTAATGCGATATCTTCCAAACGGTTACATTATTTGTACCACTGCGAACTGAGTGAGAGTACACAACCAAACCTCTTCAACAACGACCCAGAAAGTTTACTGTTCTCACATCATTATTTCCACCGCCAGCCAGCTTAGGAGATTCCCAGTTTCTCGAAAGCGTCATTAAAGTCCACCAAAGGTACTGTGGTGTGGATGTTTCGTGTCAAGCGCCTGTTCCATTAATTCTTGCTGACCATAACATGTAGTCACTCGAACAAGTCGTAGTCAATGAAGCATCCAGAAAGTCAGATGAAAACATCAGCAAGTAAGGTACAACGAAGGCCTATAATGAGAACTATAACCAATAGTTGTATAAACGAGGTAGCGTACGACGACCAAAGCACTTCACTCAGGCCCATAACTAATAAACAACCGCTTAAAAATAAATGTTCTTTAACAAAAGTTGACTCTTCGTGTGTCACCAGCATGCATCTAAGTTTGCAGATGACCTACTATAACTTCACAGTTTCTGGAAAAGGGACTTAACTGCTGAGCTTGTCTAGTTAGTTTTGCACTGAGTAAACCAAAGGATAAAAATATAATTAGAATTGACATCTGTAATCATTGTGACTGTTGGCTGTTTTCTGACTTCCCTCTTATTCGCGTTACAGCACGACTTAAACGAAGAATCCTGACTGATAAAGACCTGGAGAACATTCGAGATAAGACTCCTGCCCTTCGCCAAGGTTCTTCTCAGATGTTTCGGACATTGCGTGACAAAGGTAAGAATTCACTGATTATAGCTTATTCACTTTATTTACGTTTTCACTTGCTGCTTACTACGGGTTGCAGAAATTACAGAATTTCTTGGAAATAGCTGCGTAAAATAAAAGCATTCAGCAAACATCTCGCCTAAAATATTCTCTAGTGTATTTATTTGCGAGTCGAGACAATCGAGGAATGTGTCTTTAAACTTCCAATTTGTTCACCTATCTAGATATTTAAACCGACGCAAAGTTTCTATGTGATCTATATAGGCAGTGCATTATATGTTGTTGTTTTAAATATGTTTTTGAACACATTTTATAAAAATCTTTGGTAAAGTAATCGCAGAGATACTGTTTTTTTCGAACTGATGTATTCAGTGATGTATTACGAGCCGACATTGTCTAAATTGAAGACAGCATTTAAAATAAAACTGCTTATCAATACGAGTTAACCTGTTTATCCACTGTAGGGAACCGACTCTCCAATGTACAGGAGACTAGCTAGCAATGGATTAAACCTAACTGCTTGCAATGGAATGTGATTTTAATCGCATAATGGGAACCAGCTGCAAACAACGTGCGGCATAAAAATATGATTAGAATTGACGTGTGTAATTATTGTGACTGTTGGGTAATTTTTTCCTTAATTTTTGCATGTTTCACTCCACCAACGCGATGGTCCTCAGACCTTTGGAAATTCAATATGCTACACAAGCACGCAGTAAGATAAATTCACTGGTGCACCTTACAATGTGATAACTTACATTACGTTGTCACGGGCCACGTGGTAAAAATATGAGGCCGTGTATATCGCCACCGTCATATATATAATGGAGTAAGTTGATTGTGTACGGTTATCTTAAACTCTTCGGTCAGCTACATTCTAAGATTAAACAGCAAGACGTATTATCTCTTCTTGAGCGAGCTACTCAACCGAATAGTAGCGGCTTCGCTCAAGAATACCATCATAACGACCGAGAGAGCGGTGTGCTGAACCCACGCTCATCCTATACGCATCCTCCCCTGAGGATGACACGGCGGTCGGATGGTCCCGGTAGGCCACTCGTGGCCTGAAAGACGGAGTGAGTGAGCGAGTCAAAGCCCTGTCGACATGCGCGTTGGTTTAAACTATTCCATGAAGCCTAATATGTTGCAGTTGTTGTGGCCTTCAGTCCAGAGACTGGTTTGATGCAGCTCTCCATGCTACTCTATCCTGTGCAATCTTCTTCATCTCAAAGTACCTATTGCAACCTACTTCCTTCTGAATCTACTTAGTGTATTATCTCTTGGTCTCCCTCTACGATTTTTACCCTCCACTCTGCCCTCCAATACTAAACTGGTGTCCCTTGATGCCTCAGAACATGTCCTGCCAACCTATCCCTTCTTCTAGTCGAGTTGTGCCACAAATTCCTCTTCTCCCCAATTCTATTCGGTACCTCCTCATTAGTTACGTGATCTACCCATCTAATCTTCAGCATTCTTCTGTAGCACCACATTTCAAAAGCTTCTATTCTCTTCTTGTCTAAACTATTTATCGTCCATGTTTCACTTCCATAAAAGGCTACACTCCACATAAATACTTTCAGAAAAGACTTCCTGACACTTAAATCTATACTCGATGTTAACAAATTCAGTTATTTTGCTCCCCAAATAGCAAACCTCATCTATTACTTTAAGTATCTCATTTCCTAATCTAATTCCCTCAGCATCACCTGATTTAATTCGACTACATTCCATTATCCCCGTTTTGCTTTTATTGATGTTCATGTTATATCCTCCTTTCAAGAAACTGTCCATTCCGTTCAACTGCTCTTCCAGGTCCTTTGCTGTCTCTGACAGAATTACAAAGTTTTTATTTCTTCTCCATGAATTTTAATTCCTACTCCAAATTTTTCTTTTGTTTCCTTTACTGCTTCTTCAACATACAGATTGAATAACGTCGGGGATAGACTACAACCCTGTCTCACTCCCTTCCCAACATCTGCTTCCCTTTCGTGCCCCCTCGACTCTGATAACTGCCATCTGGTTTCTGTATTAATTCTAAACAGCCTTTCGCTCCCTGTATTTGACCCCTGCCACCTCCAGAATTTGAGAGTATTCCAGTCAAGATTGTCAAAAGCTTTCTCTAAGTCTACAAATGCCAGAAATGTAGGTTTCCCTTTTCTTAATCTATCTTCTAAGATAAGTCGTTGGGTCAGTATTGCCTCACGTGTTGCAACATTCCTACGGAATCCCAACTGATTTTCTCCTAGGTCGGCTTTTGCCAGTTTTTTCCATTCGTCTGTAAAGAATTCGTGTTAGTATTTTGCAGCCGTGACTTATTAATCTGATAGTTCGGTAATTTTCACATCTGTCAACACCTGCTTTCTTTGGGATTGGAATTATTGTATTCTTCTTGAACTCTGAGGGTATTTCGCCTGTCTCATACATCTTGCTCACCAGATGCTAAAGTTTTGTCAGGGCTGGCTCTCCCAAGGCTATCAGAAGTTCTAATGGAATATTGTTTACACCGGGGGCCTTGTTTCGTCTTAGGTCTTTCAGAGCTCTGTCAAATTCTTCACACAGTATTACATCTCCCATTTCATCTTCATCTACATCATCTTCCATTTCCATAATATAGCCCTCGAGTACATCGCCCCTATAAAGACCCTCTATATACTCCTTCCGCCTTTCTGTTTTCCCATCTTTGCATAGTACTGGTTTGCCATCTAAGCTCTTGGTATTCATACAAGTGGTTCTCTTTTCTCCAAAGGTCTCTTTAATTTTCCTGTAGGCAGTATCTATTTTTACCCCTAGTGATATATGCCTCTACGTCCTTACATTTATCCTCTAGCCATCCCTGCTTAGCCATTTTGCACTTTCTGTCGATCTCATTTCTGAGACGTTTGTATTCCTTTTTGCCTACTTCATTTACTGCATTTTTATATTTTCTCCTTTCATCAGTTAAATTCAGTATCTCTTCTGATACGCAAGGATTTCTACTAGCCCTCGTCGTTTTACCTACTTGATCCTCTGCTGCCTTCACTATTTCATCTCTCAAAGCTACCCATTCTTCTTCTACTGTGTTTCATTCCCCCGTTCTTGTCAATCGTTCCCTAATGCTATGTCTGAAATTCTCTAAAACCTCAGGTTCCTTCAGTTTATCCAGGTCCCATCTCCTTAAATTCCTACTTTTTTGCAGTTTATTCAGTTTTAGTCTACAGTTCATAACCAATAAATTGTTGTCAGAGTCCACATCTGCCCCTGGAAATGTCTTACAATGTAAAACCTGGTTCCTAAATCTCTGTCTTACCATTATTTAATTTATCTGTAATCTTCCAGTGTCTCCAGGCCTCTTCCACGTATGCAACCTTCTTTCATGATTCTTAAACCAAGTGTCAGCTATGATTAAGTTATGCTCTGTGCAAAATTCTACTGGGCGAAGCCTAATATAAAATAACGTGTTACAAAAACTCTGGTATCATTAAACTGTGCCAAAATGTCAGCCGCTTTCTCGAGCGTCCTCACACACAAGTCTAAAAAAACATACGTGGTTATTCATAGTAAAATTACAAATCAGAATTATAATGGGCAATTTTACCGGCGTTAATACACATATGTCATGTTTTAACAGGTTATTAAAGCTATTGCAGCTAATCTATAGTAACGTGGATGAAACGTAGAATTCAGACATACAGGGTTATTACAAATGATTGAAGCGATTTCACAGCTCTACAATAACTTTATTATTTGAGATATTTTCACAATGCTTTGCACACACATACAAAAACTCAAAAAGTTTTTTTAGGCATTCACAAATGTTCGATATGTGCCCCTTTAGTGATTCGGCAGACATCAAGCCGATAATCAAGTTCCTCCCACACTCGGCGCAGCATGTCCCCATCAATGAGTTCGAAAGCATCGTTGATGCGAGCTCGCAGTTCTGGCACGTTTCTTGGTAGAGGAGGTTTAAACACTGAATCTTTCACATAACCCCACAGAAAGAAATCGCATGGGGTTAAGTCGGGAGAGCGTGGAGGCCGTGACATGAATTGCTGATCATGGTCCCCACCACGACCGATCCATCGGTTTTCCAATCTCCTGTTTAAGAAATGCCGAACATCATGATGGAAGTGCGGTGGAGCACCATCCTGTTGAAAGATGAAGTCGGCGCTGTCGGTCTCCAGTTGTGGCATGAGCCAATTTTCCAGCATGTCCAGATACACGTGTCCTGTAACGTTTTTTTCGCAGAAGAAAAAGGACCGTAAACTTTAAACCGTGAGATTGCACAAAACACGTTAACTTTTGGTGAATTACGAATTTGCTGCACGAATGCGTGAGGATTCTCTACCGCCCAGATTCGCACATTGTGTCTGTTCACTTCACCCTAAGAAAAAATGTTGCTTCATCACTGAAAACAAGTTTCGCACTGAACGCATCCTCTTCCATGAGCTGTTGCAACCGCGGCGAAAATTCAAAGCGTTTGACTTTGTCACCGGGTGTCAGGGCATGTAGCAATTGTAAACGGTAAGGCTTCTGCTTTAGCCTTTTCCGTAAGATTTTCCTAACCGTCGGCTGTGGTACCTACGCGTGAAACTTGCCCGCACGCGTTCAACCGTTTCTTCGCTCACTGCAGGCCGACCCGCTGATTTCCCCTTACAGAGGCATCCAGAAGCTTTAAACTGCGCATACCATCGCCGAATGGAGTTAGCAGTTGGTGGATCTTTGTTGAACTTCGTCCTGAAGTGTCGTTGCACTGTTATGACTGACTGATGAGAGTGCATTTCAAGCACGACATACGCTTTCTCGGCTCTGTCGCCATTTTGTCTCACTGCGCTCTCGAGCGTTCTGGCGGCAGAAATCTGAAGTGCGGCTTCAGCCGAATAAAACTTTGAGTTTTTCTACGTATCTGTAGTGTGTCGTGGCCATATATCAATGAATGGAGCTACAGTGAATTTATGAAATCGTTCCAATCATTTGTAATAGCCCTGTAGTGACACTATTCTTCTTACGCTTACAGCTATTAAAGCGCAATATATGGAGGAAAGGTACATATTCATTTTTGACGTAGATATTTGGTAAATATACGTATATGGAGGTAACAAATTTCAAGTTGCATGGAACTTTCGTATTATTTCTTTCAGGTTGTATACAGTGGATATGCGACGCTTGTTACTCTGCCTGCCCCATGTATGTTCTTGATACTTGCAGTCCAGTAGCAAATAGATAAAGCGTTCCATGTGTTGCATGTCATGCACGTTTACACGCGACAGTATTTCGCGGTCATAATCATTGTCCCTTAACTGAGCCATAATGGAAGCTAACGGTGCCAGTATGTGTAACCGCCATCACATTGTAAACATAATGAATCACATCCGAAAGTAATTCAAGAGAATGGCGGTTTCGACCTTGTCGGTGCTACCATGACTCTTTTGTGCTTGCCACATTAACGGCAGTTAAAATGGCAATTACAGTTTTTTTTACTGTGTCAAAATAGTGGTTAATCTTAGGTACGTGTTATCACGCCCGTAAAAGCGGCGTTTCATTACCACTTGTGTGATATTATCGCTGCCAATATGAATGGTCAATTGCCGTCTTGCTTAAATGCGAAAGTTTCAGGTATCGTAATTTTAAATATCTTAAGTTTTTTTTTCCATTTTAACGTACTGTAATCTTCCTACGACTAATGCCGCGATGTCCGACTTCTGCAATCATATACATTTAGTTGCAGGTGCTTTTAAATAATTTTAATGTGCTTTTAGAAATAACACGTGCGGAAGTCAACGTTTGAAGAAACGGCAATTTTAATTCCGTTTTATGTTAATTTAAAAGGTGTTTCTAACCAGTTATGAATCTTAGAATGTGTTCATCCCTGTAAAAGCAGCGACTCTTCGCCGTCTTTATGACGTCAGCAGAGCCATCATGAATTATCTTACTAATTCCCATTGGTGTAAATACGAAAGTTCCATTCAATCTGAAATTTGTTACCTTCATGAGTACACACAAATTTCAGTGATTAACATTACGTGAAACAGACTAATGTAAGCCATTGAAAATGTAAAAAGCTGGGGCAATAATAACCGGTGTAACCTCCAGAATGTTGATTGCATGCTTGCAAACGTGCATGCATAGTGTTGTGCAGGTACTGCATGTCAGTATGGGCGATGGAATTACACGTCTGTTGCACTTGGTCGGTCAGTACAGGGACGGCTAATGGTTGTGAATGACGCTGGAGTTATCGTCCGATAATGTTACTTATGTGCTAGATTGGAAACAGATCTCGTGAACGAGCAGGCCAAGGCAACATGTCGACACTCTGTAGAGCATGTTGGGTTACGACAGCGGAAAGTGGGCGAGCGTTATCCTGTTGGAAAACATCCCACGGAATGCTGTTTATGAGTGGCAGCACAAGAAGTCGAATCACCGGTTTGACGTACAAATAAGCTGTCAGGGTGCGTGGCATAACCACGAGGGTGCTTTTGCTGTCACACGAAATTGCATCCCAGACCGTAACTCCAGTTGTAGGTCCAGTGTGTCTAACATGCAGACAGGTTGAGATTTTCACTCTGCAGCGGAGTGTGCGCTGATATGAAACTTCCTGGCAGATTAAAACTGTGTGCCCGACCGAGACTCAAACTCGGGACCTTTGCCTTTCGCGGGCAAGTGCTCTACCATCTGAGCTACCGAAGCACGACTCACGCCCGGTCCTCACAGCTTTACTTCTGCCAGTATCTCGTCTCCTACGTTCCAAACTTTACAGAAGCTCTCCTGCGAACGCACGTACCCCGTGGTAAAGGCCAGGCCCAGGGAGGGGTGATTGCCTGAGCTGTTATCTTCCGAACGTGCCGATTGGTCCCTCCGTCCGTTTCATGGGAGGTGTGACCTGAGGTGTGAACAACCACGTAAGGCGGGAGTGCGCCATCGGAGACGCTGGCAGTCATGGGGGATTCATCCGCAATGGATTTCTCTTCTTCTTCTTCTTCTTCTTCTTCTTCTTCTTCTTCCCTGTCTTCTGCCCAAAAAATAAAGCTAGATGAAACTCTCGTTCCGAAAATTCTACCACCAGCACCGAAGTTTCTTGTTGTCACAAGATCTCATGGTCACAAGATCTCATGGTCACGATTTCTCAACAGTCAACCCTTTCGTCATTCAGAAGGGTGTAGATGCTATTGCAGGACCAGAGAAATCTTGTACCCGGTTGCCAACGGTACCTTGCTGATGGAGACAGAGAGCGCGTTCCAGGCCCAAAAATTACTTCGAGCCCCTCTCTTACACACATTTCCTGTACGGGTGGAGGCCCACCACACCTTGAATTCGTCGCGTGCGTGGTGTATACCAGGTCACTCGACAGACTAACTGATGAGGAGATTCTGTCTTTCCTCTCTGATCAGGGAGTGGCGGCCGTCCATCGGGTCGTGAAAAGGGTCGACAAGGACCTCATACCGACCCGAACCATATTCCTGGCATTCGACAATGTGGAACTGCCTTCACGAATTAAAGCGGGTTATGAGATCATTTCTGTTCGGCCGTATGTACCCAGCCCTACAAGGTGTTACCAATGTCAGCGGTTTAACTATACATGGCAGTCTTGTTCAAGTGCGGCTAAATGCGTTACCTGTGGCAGGGTCACCCATGAGGGTGATTGTCCACCTCCCTCCCCTCGTTGCATTAACTGTATGGGCGACCATGCTGCCTCCTCTCGTGACTGACCCGTCTACAAAGATGAGAAAAGTATACAGGAAATTCGAGTGAAAGAGAAGGTGTCGACCTCGGCTGCTCGCAAGTTATTCAATAGCAGAAAGCCCACTGTGCTTCCGGCGGGTAAATACAGTACCGTTCTCGCCTCTCCTCGGCCTACCAAGGAGGTAGCTACACAGACATGCGATCTAACATTTAGCGATTCGGTCGTCAGATCGGCCAGTGCTAAGATCGCCCTCTTACTCCCACCAACCCTAAGGCTCAAACATGATCATCTGCTACTGCTAAGACGAGGACCTCTAAATCAGATGCTCGGACCTTCAAAAAAGAACCGACACGCGACGATTTCTTGCGTACACAAAACGTAATTCTTCAAAGAAGGCTCATATCAAAAAGAGTTCTCCATCTCCGCCGAGGCGCGATTCTTCTCCTGCGCCACCCATCGGTTGCCGTTCCCGGCCATCTTCAGTTTCGCCAGGCCGCACCGCTGGTAGCCGATCATCTGGCCTTTCACGGGCGGAGGAAGCTGCCCCTCCTGACCAGCTCAAGAAGGTGGCAGACGCAACTGTTGAGTTGATGGACCATGATTCACCACCTATCGATCGCAGCAGCAGTGCTCCCTCGAAGCCAGGCCCTCAGCGGCCATCGAGGTGACCCTTTCATGTTTCTTCTTTTTCTTTTCGTTTTCCTAATGGCACTTCTTCAATGGAATAATTGCGGCATTCGGTCCAACCGAGAGGAAGTTTCCAAGAAACGAAGTTACGCCCCTGCGATCGTATTGACCTGGCACACTAGACCTCCGTGCGGTTTGACCTACCCCCTGTGGCAGGTATTCCGGCTCATGGAGGGGTCATGTTGCTGGTTCGGGATGATGTCTACTGCGATCCAATCACATTGCACACAGATCTGCAGGCAGTTGCCGTCCGAATTACTCTCCCCACATTCACATTTTCCATTTGTACTGTTTACACTCCATCATCGTCTGCCTTTACTAGGGCAGACATGATTCAACTGATTGATCAGCTTCCTACACCATTCTTGTTGATTGGAGACTTTAATGCCCACCATCCCCTTTGGGGCTCTCCAGCATCCTGCCCGAGAGGCTCCCTCTTGGCAGACCTTTTCAACCACCTCAATCTAGTCTGCTTAAATACCGGTGCACCTACCTTCCTTTCGGACGCAACGCATACCTATTCCCACTTGGACCTCTCAATATCCACTATCTAACTTGCACGTCGGTTCGAGTGGTATGCTCTGTCTGACACATACTCGAGCGACCATTTCCCCTGCGTAATCCATCTCCTGCATCACACCCCTTCCCCACGTTCCACTAGCTGGAACATCTCCAAAGCAGACTGTCGGCTTTTCACCTCCCTGCGACCTTCCATGATCAAAACTTCTCCAGCTACGATAGTCATGTCTCATACCTCACGGACGTTATTCTCACTGATGCTGAATATTCCATTCCTCGTACTTCCTCTTCTCCACGTCGAGTCCCAGTCCCCTGGTGGACTACAGCATGCAGCGACGCTATTCGTGCTCGGCGACGTGCTTTACGCACCTTCCAACGCCACCCTACGATGGCGAACTGTATCAGTTACAACCGACTCCGCGCACAATGTTGTCGTGTTGTCAAAGAAAGCAAAAAGGCTTGCTGTGTGGCTTTCACCAGCTCATTCAACAGTTTTACTCCTCCTTCGGTTGCCTGGGATGGCCTACGCCGGCTATCTGGCACCAAGGTCCACTCCCCGATTTCTGGCCTGACTATAGCGAATGAAGTCCTTGTGGATCCTGAGGATGTCTCAAATGCCTTCGGCCGCTTTTTCGCGGAGGATTCGAGCTCTGCCCATTACCACCCTGCCTTCCTCCCCCGAAAACAAGCAGAGGAGGCACGGCCACCTTCTTTCCAGTCTTTGAATCGTGAAAGTTACAATGCCACCTTCACCGTGCTATTCAGATGCTGAAGAACCTTTCTCCTGCAGGTAAAGGCTTTCTTCTTCGCGCTTATAATCGCATCTGGACTGAAGGTCATGTTCCCACACGCTGGCGTGAAGCAATTGTTGTTCTCATACCCAAACCAGGAAAGGACAAACACCTTCCTTCCAGTTATCGCCCCATCTCCCTTACCAGCTGCGTCTGCAAGGTGATGGAGCGCATGGTAAATTCTCGATTGGTTTGCCTCCTTGAATCTCGACGCCTCCTTACCAAAGTCCAATGTGGCTTTCGTAGGCACAGCTCTGCTGTTGACCACCTAGTTACCTTGTCGACCTTCATTATGAACAACTTTTTGCGTAAGCGCCAGACGGTGACTGTGTTTTTCGATTTGGAGAAGGCTTACGACACCTGTTGGAGGGCGCCTCCCTCTTTTTATTAATGCATTTTTAATGGATCGAATGTTCAGGGTACGTGTGGGTTCTGTTTTGTCAGATGCCTTTCGCCAGGAGAATGGGGTACCCCAGGGCTCCGTTTTGAGCGTGGCCCTTTTTGCCATAGGTATCAATCCAATAATGGATTGCCTTCCAGCTGACGTTTCAGGCTCCCTTTTCGTGGACGACTTTACAATCTACTGCAGCGCTCAGACAACATGTCTCCTGGAGCGCTGTCTTCAACGTTGTCTAGACCGTATATATTCCTAGAGTGTCGCTAACGGTTTCCATTTTTCTGTTGAGAAAACTGTCTGTATGAACTTCTGGCATTACAAACAGTTTCTAGTCCCGTTGCTCTCCCATTCGTGGAGACAACAAAATTTTTAGGTCTTACATTTGACAGGAAACTTTGCTGGTCTTCACATGTGTCTTACTTGGCTGCTCGTTGTACCCGTTCCCTAAATGTCCTCCGTGTTCTCAGCGGTACGTCATGGGGAGCAGGTCGGATGGTCCTACTTCGCTTATGTCGGGTCATTGTCCGATCAGAGTTGGATTATGGGAGCTTTGTCTACTCTTCTGCCCGGCCGTCCATGTTACGCCGTCTAAACTCTATCCACCATCGGGGGTTACGTCTGGCTACTGGAGCTTTCTACACCAGCCTCGTTGAGAGTATGTATGCCGAAGCTGCCGAATTACCGCTCCGCTAAACTACCGGCGCGATATGTTGTTTTGTCGGTACGCCTGCCGGCTGATGTCAATGCCCGCCCACCCATGATATTTCTCCTTTGACGATTCCCTCGACCGCCAATACGGGCTGTATGTCTCTGTCCTGTTACCTCCTGGAGTTCACTTTCGTCGCCTGCTTCATCAACTTGATTTTACCCTCCCTACGACTTTTCGAGTGGGTGAAAGCCCGAAGCCACCTTGGCTCCAGGCTCAGGTTTGCGTTCACCTTGAACTCAGCTCGCTCCCAAAGGAGAGGACCGCGGATTCGATATACCGCTCGAGGTTTGTCGAACTTCGTTCGAGGCTCGCTAATAACGTCTTTATTTACACAGATAGCTCAAAGACTACTGCTAGCGTCGGATGTGCCTTTGTCGTTGGGGATGATACCTTTCAATACCGGCTCCTTGACCAGTGTTCAAGCTTTACAGCTGAGCTTTTTGCTCTCTATCAGGCTGTTCAGTATATCCGCCGCCATCGTCATTCTGCCTATGCCATTTGCTCTGATTCTTTGAGCGCCATTCAGAGTCTCTGTGACCCATATTCGGACCACCCTCTCGTGCAACGAATTCAACGATCCCTTCAGTCGCTAGCTGATACCGGCGCTCGTGTCCTTCTTTTGTGGATTCCTGGCCACGTTGGTGTGCCTGGGAACGAAGTTGCTGATGCTGCGGCTAAGGCTGCTGTCCTCCTGCCTCGGACAGCTTCCTTTTGTGTCCCATCAACTGATGTTAGTGGGGTTCTTTGTCGGCGCGTTTCATCATTGTGGCATGAGGCTTGGTCCTCTCTCCATGAAAATAAGCTTAGGGCCATCAAACCGATCCCGACGGCTTGGACGATCTCCTCACGCCCTTCCCGGCGAGAGTAGGTCATTTTGGCCAGGTTGCGGATTGGGCATTGCCGATTTAGCCACCGCTACCTGTTGTCCGCTGACCCCGCCCCGCAGTGCCCCTGTGGACATCCATTGACGGTGCGCCATGTTTTATTGTCCTGCCCCCGTTTTATTCACTCTCGTGTTGTCCTGTGTCTGCCGTCTATCTTACAAGAACTTTTAGCTGATGATGCTCGAGCAGCTGCTCGTGTCCTTAGTTTTATTACATTTACGGACTTGTCCAAAAAGATCTAACTCTTTTAATTTGTTTCTCTGCGTCTTTGTAAATACTTTCTGGTGTTGCCCCCTTGCGTTTTTTCTACGCTGTTAGTGCACTAACATTTGTAACTGGTCGCTAATGACCTTAGTAATTAGGCGCCATAAACAAAAAAAACATTCGTGGTAGTGCGATTTTTTTCCGTCAGTGTAGTTTTTTATTTATTTTATTTTACACGTCTAGTTCCGTAGGACCAAAATGAGGAGCAGATCTCCAAAGTCAAGGAACGTGTCAGTACATGATAGTACAACATAAAACTAATAACAGATAAAATAGACCGCATCTCGTGGTCATGCGGTAGCGTTCTCGCTTCCCACGCCCAGGTTCCCGGGTTCGATTCCCGGCGGGGTCAGGGATTTTCTCTGCCTCGTGATGGCTGGGTGTTGTGTGCTGTCCTTAGGTTAGTTAGGTTTAAGTAGTTCTAAGTTCTAGGGGACTGATGACCATAGATGTTAAGTCCCATAGTGCTCAGAGCCATTTGAACCATTTTGAACAGATAAAATAAAATGTTTACGAAGCCAAAAAAGACAAGCTATAAGTTTATATAAACGCAGTCAGAAATATAACACAGGAATCAGCTTAATTTTCAAGAATCTCCTCGACAGAATACAATGCGAGACCCATGAGGAAACTCTTTAGTTTCGATTTGAAAGCGTGAGACTTACCGCTAAGATTTTTGAATTCTTGTGGTAGCTTATTGAAAATGGATGCAGCAGTATACTGCACACCTTCCTGCACAACAGTCAAGGAAGTGCGATCCAAATCCAGATTGGATTTCTGCCTGGTATTACATGAGTCAGCCAACGGCCTTGCGCAGTGGTAAGACGGGTTCCCTTCAGATCACCGAATTTAAGCGCTGTCGGGTTGGGCTAGCACTTGGATGGGCGCCGGCCGCTGTGACCGAGCGGTTCTAGGCGCTTCAGTCCGGCACCGCTCTGCTGCTACGGTCGCGGGTTCGAATCCTGCCTCGGACATGGATGTGTGTGATGTCCTTAGGTTAGTTAGATTTAAGTAGTTGTAAGTCTAGGGGACTGATGACCTCAGATGTTAAGTCCCATAGCGCTTAGAGCCATTTGAACCATGTTAAGTCCCATAGCGCTTAGAGCCATTTGAACCATTTGAACTTGGATGGGTGACCGGTCTTCCGAGCGCTGTTGCCAAGCCGGGTGCACTCAGCCCTTGTGAGTCAAACTGAGGAGCTACTTGACTGAGAAGTAGCGGCTCCAGTCACGAAAACTGACAACTTGCTGTGAGAGCGGTGTGCTGACCACATGCCCCTCCGTATACGCATCCACTGACGCCCCTGGGCTGAGAGGATGACACGGCAGCCGGTCGGTACCGTTCGGCCTTCCAAGGCCTGTTCGGACGGAGTTTTAGTTTTTAGTTTAATAAATGAGTGAAAGCTGCTAATTCTTGGAAATAAGCTGATGTTGCTAACAAGAAACGACAGTAAAGAATACACATATTGAGAGGCCAATGTCAGAGTACCCAGACTAATGAACAGGGGTCGGCAAGAGATTCCTGAATTTACACCACTTATTTCCCGAACCGCCCGCTTCTGAGCCAAAAATATCCTTTGAGAATGGGAAGAGTTACCCCAAAATATAGTACCATACGTCACAAGCGAATGAAAATAAGCAAAGTACCTGTAGACTACATTTCGTGTCGAACTATCACTTACTTCAAATACCGTTCGAATAGTAAAAATGACAGCATTAAGTCTTTGAACAAGATCCTGAACATGAGCTTTCCACAACAGTTTACTATCTATCTGAACACTTCGAAATTTGAACTGTTCAGTTTCACTAATAATATGCTCATTCTGTGACATTAAAACATGGGGTTTTGTTGAATTGTGTGTTAGAAACTATAAAAACTGAGTCTTACTGTGATTTAGCGTTAGTTTATTTTCTACAAGCCATGAACCTATGTCCGCAACTGCACTATTTGAAACAGTGCCAATTTCGCACACAACATCCTTTACTACCAAGCTAGTGTAATCAGCAAACAGAAATATTGTAGAATTACCTGTAAGACTAGGGGGCATATCATTTATATAAATAAAAAACAGTAGTGGCCCCAGCACCAATTTCTGGGCCACCCTCCATTTGGCGGTGCCCCATTCAGACCCCACATCACAGCCATTCTCAACACTCTAAATAATGACCTTTTTGCTGTCGTTAAAGTAAGAGATGAACCAATTGTGTTCCAAAATGGTCCAACTTCTGGAGCAATATTTTGTGATCAACACAATCAGAACCCTTAGTTAAATCAAAAAAGATGCATAGAGTTGGAAACAATTTGTTTAATCCATCCAGTACCTCACAGAGAAAAGAGAATACAGCATTTTCAGTTAAACCACTTCTAAAACCGAACTGTAGATTTAATTGTAAATTATGTGAAATAAAATGATCAATTATCCTAACATACACAGCCTTTTCAATAACTTTTGTAAACACTGATGGCGTAGAAATAGGTCTACAATTATCTACATTATCCCTTTATCCCCTTTTTTATAAAGCAGCTTTACTACTGAGTACGTAATCGTTCAGGAAACTGCCCTTTCTTAAAGGACAAATTACAAATATGGCTAAGTACAGGGCTAACATGTGCAGCACAGTACTTTAATATTCTGCTAGGCACTCCATCCATGAGAATCCTTAATCTTCAGTAATTTAATTATTGACTCAATCTTCCCCTTGTCACTATCACAATCTGGAAAAGGCATTTGCCAAGAGAATTATATGGTTCCCTGTAGAAACTAAATTTTTAGTTAATTCACCAGCAATGCTCAGAAAATGATTGCCAAATACTGTACATATATCTGATTTATTAGTAACAGAAATGTTTTTACGGCAAACTGACTTTATATCGTCGACCATGTGCTGCTGACCAGACACTTCCTTCACGAATGACCATATGGTTTTAATTTTATCCTATGAATTAGTTATTCTATTTGCGTCACTCTTTGCCTTTCTAATAACATTTTAAGCACCTTTCAATACTGTTTGTAATGGGCTACTGTAGCTTGATTGTGACTACTTCTAACATTTTGATATAATTCCCACTTTGCTCTACATGATATCCTTGTCCCACTAGTCAGCTACCCAGGTTGCCTTTTAATGCTAGTGCCCTGTTTAGAACGTTGTAATGGAAAGCAACTTTCACAGAGCGTGAGAAATGTGTTAAGGAAAGCAATTTTTTTTTCATCTATGTTATAGGCACTATAAACATCCTGCCATTCTTGTTCCTTAACGAGGTTTAAAAAACTCTCTATTGCCGTTGGAATAGCTTTTGTATATAATTTGTAATTATATATAAAATTTGTTTCAGTACAAAAGCATTTTAGTATTAAAATTTGTGTATCATGGTCTAAAAGGCCATTCACCGTTTTACTAACATAATGCCCATCTAGTAATGAAGAATGAATGGAAATATTGTCAATGGCTGTGCTATTGTTCCCTTGCACCCTGGTTGGAAAAAAACACAGTCTGCATCGGATCATGTGAATTTAGGAGATCTTCCAACATCCTCTTTCTTGCCCAATCACATATAAAATTAATATTGAAATCATCACACATAATTAATTTTTGGTACTTCCTATAAAGTGAACTAAGAACCCTCTCTAGCTTGAGCATAAATGCGCTGAAGTCAGAGTTACAGGACCTATAAACAACAACAATTAGAAGTTTAGTTTCACTAAATTCAACTGCCCCTGCACAACATTCGGATATCTGTTCAGTGCAGCGTCGTGATACATCTATGGACTCTAGTGGAATACTGTCATTTACGTACGTGGCCAGTCCCCCACTCCGCAAAGAACTCCTTGAAAAAATAGCTCACTAATCTGTATGCTGGTAAAGGAAGCCTCTGAATCGTCAAATTATTTAAGTGGTGCTCCGATAAATCAATAATGTCAGAGTCAACATCTATAAGCAGTTCACCAACTTTAACTCTTATTACTTCTTATATTTGCATGAAATATGCTAATTCCTTCATTATTTGGACACCTGACATCCTCTGAAGGTGATTCCTTTGTTAGAGGGACTTCCTTTAAGCAGGGATACCTATCAGGTGACTGCAGTCTAAAAAAAGGTGGAGCTCTAACATCAACTGCTACAGGAATTTTTCCATGAGTGATCCTGCTAGCTGATAGCTTTGCCAGCCTCCCCTTTCCACACCTGGTGAAACCCAATCTGTTGATAGACTCAACTGGCACCACTGCAATGTGAGCAATGCCCTCCACCATCAGTGCCTTCTCCAGCCCCATGTTACCACGCCTACCAGGAGCATTTAGACGAGGCCAATCATGACGCTAAAACAGTTGCATGAAGTGCACATTAGTGCCACCATTTTGAGTAGCTATCCTTACCAGGTCACCACCTACATCATAGTCCCTGCCACTATCAAGGCTATTCCCACCTCCACCCACTGTCCGCCGCTCGTGGTCTCGCGGTAGCGTTCTCGCTTCCCGAGCACGGGGTCCCGGGTTCGATTCCCGGCGGGGTCAGGGATTTTCACCTGCCTCGAGATGACTGGGTGTTTGTGTTGTCCTCATCATTTCATCATCATCCAGGAAAGTGGCGAAATTGGACTGAGCAAAGATTGGGTAATTGTACGGGCGCTGATAACCACGCAGTTGAGCGCCCCACAAACCAAACATCATCATCATCACCTCCACCCACAATCACTACCTGATCCTCTTTCATAAAATTCCTACATAACTCTCCTATGTTAACAATCAGTTGAGCTAACCCTGTACAAGGCTTCACAATGCTGGTGATCTGGTACTTCCTGCCCAACACTTCCTGCAACTACTGGCCCACACCTCTGCCATGCGAACTACCTGGCAGCGGAACCTTATTTTTTCTGCTAGAATTTGCAACTGGCTTAGGCTCCCTAACTGTTGAGGACTGCTGCATTTTCCTACACCTATTGCTACAAGAGGCTCCTCTCCACCCAACTCTGACAGTTGGTCAACTCTGACAGTTGGTCAACTCTGACAGTTGGTCAACTCTGACAGTTGGTCAACTCTGACAGTTGGTCAACTCTGACAGTTGGTCAACTCTGACAGTTGGTCAACTCTGACAGTTGGTCAACTCTGACAGTTGGTCAACTCTGACAGTTGGAGACGTAGAGGAATAAGGTCACTGTTTCCGAATGATACGTGTAATCTGTGCTAATATATTTTAGTTTCAATGGTATTAATAACCTGGTATATACTTTACGCCCATAAAAGTGACCATTCTAGTTCTGATTTGTAATTGTGCTATGTCTATTCAAAATTATTTTAATAATGAGAAGCCGGCTGGAGTGGCCGAGTGGTTCTAGGTGCTACAGTCTGGAACCGCGCTGCTGCTACGGTCGCAGGTTCGAATCCTGCCTCGGGCATGGATGTGTGTGATGTCCTTAGGTTAGTTAGGTTTAAGTAGTTCTAAGTTCTAGGGGACTGATGACCTCAGAAGTTAAGTCCCATACATTTTTTTTAATAATCAGATACGTTTTTCTTGGATTTGTATGTGTGAATGCCCAAAAAAGTAGCTGATAGTTTGCTATAGTTTAGAGATATAAGTGTTCTTTGTATTAAATTGTTTTACGTTAGGCTTCACGAGATAGTTTAAACCAAAGTGCATATCGATAGGACTTTGACTTGCTCAGCAAGAATTGATAGATCTTGCTGTTTAATCTTAGAATCCCTGACCAGAGAGCTTACGTTAACCATACACAACCATCTTAATCCATTTTATGTATGACAGCAGCAATATACACAGCCCGATATTTGTAACATGTGACCCTGGGTTACATAATGTAAGTTATAACATTTTAAGTTGAATCTGTGAATTTATCTTATTTTATGCTTGTGTTATACACTGTGTTTCCAGAGGTATGAAGGTGCTCGCGTTGGTCGAGTGAAATGTAAAAATAAAGGGAAAAAGTTACATGCAATTTTAATTAACTATGGGACAGCATACATGTAGGAGTGTAGCAAATACAGTCGACCGGGAACATAAACAGGTATAATAGTTATACTGCAGAAGAACAGATGATTCCATTCTTCATGTCTGACGAATTTCAGTACTCCAAATTATAATGTTTTCCCGAGCACTGAAGGTTCACATAGTGCACTAACAACCACCGCTAGACGTAATATTCACCTAGAATACAGTGCAGTCTTCTGACGTAAAATGTGACGTTTTATAAATGTGCCTTGAAGTTTTGGGGTAACAAGTATTATCTTCACATGACAATGTCAACAACAAGACAGCTGAGGAGCCTTATTTTTCGTCTGGGCTCAGTAGTAAAATTCTTAGGGTCTTCTTACTTGGTATTTCTGTATTTTCTTAATGAGGCATTTTACCATTTTTGCCTCTGTTCACTTTATTTTCACTGCAACTTTCCACTCATCTTGCTATAACTTCTCAGTGCAGTACCGCCGAGAGTATTTGGAAAGGAGTCTGGAAGTATATTGGAGGAGGAACGTTTTTAAGCGGAAAGACAGTGGCTGCTGTATTGTCCCGTAAGTGGACCCCTATGAGATATTTAGCGGTAATGTTAGGTCTGGTGGTGCAATCAATCAGTCAATCAATCAATTAATCAATCACTATCATATGCGTAACGATTGTCATGTAATGGGAAGAGTAAGGAAGTCATCAATTGACCGACCTTTTACAAATCCAATAGTGCTCTCATAGACAGTTGTACCAACATGAAACTTTTCTCGTACAGACGGTATTATCGGAGCTGAAAGTCACGTTTTATTCCAGAAAAAATATCTACGACCAACCAGCGATCTAACAGCGAAATTTCCGATTTATTGTGGCACTTACCCACTGATCGACAAAGCCATTCAGGTAATAATGTATCATATGACAGTTCCCCATCCACCTCCGTAGCTGAGTGGTCAGTACGGCTGGCTGCCATGCGGGGATCCCGGTTCGATTCCCGAACCCGCCAGGTTACCCGCGACAGCTTTCGGGATGGGAAGCTATGCCATCCCCGGATCTAATCCATCCGGCGGATTAACGACAAGATGTCGGTGTTCCGACCGGTATGGATGTAGTTTTTAGGCGGTTTCCCTCATGCCACTAGGTGAATATCAGGCTGGTTCCCATGTTCCGCTTCAGATACGCGCTAAACAAACATTTAGTACATTTTTCTCAGGTTTGCACACAGAATTTACTATATACGCAGACAGACAGAGTAATTGCTTTTGTCCTGAAGGGGGGGGGGGGGGGGGGGGGGGTAAATAGGAGACTAATGACTTTCGCTGTTTGGTATCCTTAAAGATTTACTCAGCATCCGCGTCGATCCCCAGCACTGTCTGGGAGTTCCCCTTGGTGGGAGGAGTGGTACTGGTTGCACTCAGTCTACTGGGGCCAACTGAGGAGCTAATCGACAGATTAGTAGCGGTTCCAAGTTCAAGCACCCCGACAATGACCTGGAGAGCGGTGTGCTGATCACGTGCCCCTCCACACCGCGTTCAGTGAAGCCATTGGTGGAGGAAGACACGGTGCTCTGTAGGGCCCGATTGGCTCCTCTAAGGGCAGAACGCGAAACTTCGACAGTTACCCAGAAATTCTTCAAGGTAGGATAGGTATAAGCGGTGCGATTTTACCATATCCGTAGATGACGTGATACTGTTCACATATTCTTTGAAAAAGAGAAAGGTCATACACAGATAAGAGTGAATTTCGGAAGTGTAAACATTTCATGGAAACTCAGTCTTTTACACAGATTTTTTTACTGTGTCCTTTTACTGCCAGGAAACACTATGTAGAGTGGGAAGTACAAGAGGATGTCTTGAGGCGAAACATAGGAAATGGAATGTGAACAAACAGTGTTTCTAACACGGTCTAATGCAGTGGTTCACTTCCTTTCTGAGACCATTACCCATGAGTACAATCAGATATTAGCTAATAAACGCCTCCGCCCCACACCATACAACCTGTGTTTGTACGTGTTTTATTAAACCAAGAACAAATGAGAGGATCGATACCGCAAACTTGTAACAAACTGGCCACTAAAATTGCTACACCACGAAGATGACGTGCTACAGACACGAAATTTAACCGACAGGAAGAAGATGCTGTGATATGCAAATGATTAGCTTTTCAGAACATTCACACAATGTTGGCGCCGGTGGCGACACCTACAGCGTGCTGACATGAAGAAAGTTTCCAACCGATTTCTCATACACAAACAACAGTTGACCGGCGTTGCCTGGTGATACGTTGTTGTGATGCCTCTTGTAAGGAGGAGAAATGAGTACCATCACGTTTGCGAATTTGATAAAGGTCAGATTGTAGCCTACCGCGATTGCGCTTTATCGTATCGCGACATTGCTGTTCGCGTTGGACGAGATCCAATGACTGTTAGCAGAATATGGAATCGGTGGGTTCAGGAGCGTAATACGGAACACCGTGCTGGATCCCAACGGCCTCGTATCACTAGCAGTCGAGATGACAGGCATCTTATCCACATGGCTGTAACGGATCGTGCAGCCACGTCTCGATCCCTGAGTCAACACATGTGGACGTTTGCAAGACAACAACCATCTGCACGAACAGTTCGACGACGTTCGCAGCAGCATGGACTATCAGCTCAGAGACCATGGCTGCGGTTACCCTTGACGCTGCATCACAGACAGGAGCGCCTGCGATGGTGTACTCAACGACGAACCTGGGTGCACGAATGGCAAAACGTCATTTTTTAGGATGAATCCAGGTTCTGTTTACAGCATCATGATGGTCGCATCCGTGTTTGCCGCCATCGCGGTGAACGCACATTGGAAGCTTGTATTCGTCATCGTCATACTGGCGTATCACCCGGCGTGATGGTATGGGGTGCCATTGATTACACGTCTCGGTCACCTCTTGTTCGCATTGACGGCACTTTGAACAGTGGACGTTACATTTCAGTTGTGTTACGACCCGTGGCTCTACCCTTCATTCGATCCCTGCGAAACCCTACATTTCAGCAGGATAATGCACGACCGCATGTTGCAGGTCGTGTACGGGCCTTTCTGGATACAGAAAATGTTCGACTTATGCCCTGGCCAGCACATTCTCCAGAACGCTTACCAATTGAAAACGTCTGGTCAATGGTGGCCGAGCAACTGGCTCGTCACAATACGCCAGTCACTAATCTTGATGAACTGTGGTATTGTGTTGAAGCTGCATGAGCAGCTGTACCTGTACACAAGCTCTGTTTGACTCAATGCCCAGGCGTATCAAGGGCGTTATTATGGCCAGAGGTGGTTGTTCTGGGTGTATATATACTCGTATGAGGATGAGTCAAATGAAAACTTTAAATATTTTTAAAATATTATTTATTGTGCAGAAGGGGTACAAAGCTGTATCACTTTTCAACATAATCTCCACCACGCTCAATGCAAGTCCTCCAGCGCTTACAGAGTGCATAAATTCCTTTAGAAAAAAATTCTTTTGGTAGTCCGCGCAACCACTCATGCACCGCGTGGCGTACTTCTTCATCAGAACGGAACTTCTGTCCTCCCATTGTGTCTTTGAGTGATCCAAACATATGGAAATCATTTTGGGCAAGGTCTATTGAATATGGTGGATGAGGAAGACACTCAAAATGCAGGTCTGTGATTGTTGCAACTGTTGTACGGGCAGTGTGGGGCCTTGCATTGTCATGTTGCAAAAGGACACCTGCTGAGAGCAATACACGTTGCTTTGATTTGATTGCAGGCCGCAGATGATTTTTTAGGAGATCTGTGTATGATGCACTGGTGACAGTGCTCCCTCTAGGTATGTAATGCTCCAACATGACGCCTTTTTCGTCCCAAAAGAGAGTCAGCATAACCTTCCTTGCTGATGGTTCTGTTCAAAACTTCTTTGGTTTTGGTGATGAGGAATGGCGCCATTCCTTGCTCGCTCTCTTCGCTTCCGGTTGGTGGAAGTGAACCCTGGTTTCGTCCCCAGTAACGATTCTTGCAAGGAAGCCATCACCTTCTCGTTCAAAGCGCCGAAGTAGTTATTCACAAGCATCAACACGTCGTTCTCTCATTTCAGGAGTCAGCTGCCTTGGCACCCATCATGCAGACACTTTGTGAAACTGGAGCACATCATGCACAATGTAGTGTGCTGACCCATGACTAGTCTGTAAACCTGCTGCAATGTCATTCAGTTTCACTCGGTGGTTTTCCTTCACTATGGCTTCTAGTGCTGTAATGTTCTGTGGAGTCACAGCTCGTTGTGCCTGACTGGACGAGGAGCGCTTCCACTTGCGAACTTCCTACTCCATTCGTAGACTTGTTGCTGTAACAAACCTGCATCACCGTACTGAACCTTCATTCGTCGATGAATTTCAATAGGTTTCACACCTTCACTATGCAAAAACCGAATAACAGAACGCTGTTCTTCCCTGGTGCAAGTCGCAAGTGGGACGGCCATCTTTATACTGATACTGCGACGGTATGTGTGCATCTGCACTATGCTGCCACCTACAGGCCATTCTGCACGCTGTTTGTAGCACGCTTACCAAGTTACAGGATAACGGCCTGAAATTTCGATTTGTTATTACAAATTTAAGGTTTTCATTTGACTCACTCTCGTATATATTTCCTTGCCAGTCAGTGCACACCGTAAGTCATCCTCCAAGTCCATTCAGATCCTTTTTCTTGTTTCATTGCTGTCGTAGTCATAAATCTGCTTTGCCATATTTAAATCTTAAATGCATCGTTTCTGTTTCTGTACTAGAATAAATGATGAAGCAATTACTGGTACATGGCAAGTGTCTCATCTGACTCCTCCTCAGAAAGGAAACGAGTCCGCTCCCTAGCAACACTTGCTTCGCTCTCGCCCTTCCCCCCCCCCCCCCCCCCCCCCAACCACTGTACTGGCCATTACGGAGTTACTGTTTTGTTGTACGAGGGCAGTTCAATAAGTAATGCAACACATTTTTTTTCTGAAACAGGGGTTGTTTTATTCAGCATTGAAATACACCAGGTTATTCCCCAATCTTTTAGCTACACAACACTATTTTTCAACGTAATCTCCATTCAATGCTACGGCCTTACGCCACCTTGAAATGAGGGCCTGTATGCCTGCACGGTACCATTCCACTGGTCGATGTCGGAGCCAACGTCGTACTGCATCAATAACTTCTTCATCATCCGCGTAGTGCCTCCCACGGATTGCGTCCTTCATTGGGCCAAACATATGGAAATCCGACGGTGCGAGATCGGGGCTGTAGGATGCATGAGGAAGAACAGTCCACTGAAGTTTTGTGAGCTCCTCTCGGGTGCGAAGACTTGTGTGAGGTCTTGCGTTGTCATGATGAAGGAGAAGTTCGTTCAGATTTTTGTGCTTACGAACACGCTGAAGTCGTTTCTTCAATTTCTGAAGAGTAGCACAATACACTTCAGAGTTGATCGTTTGACCATGGGGAAGGACATTGAACAGAATAACCCCTTCAGCGTCCTAGAAGACTGTAACCATGACTTTACTGGCTGAGGGTATGGCTTTAAACTTTTTCTCGGTAGGGGAGTGGGTGTGGCGCCACTCCATTGATTGCCGTTTTGTTTCAGGTTCGAAGTGATGAACCCATGTTTCATCGCCTGTAACAATCTTTGACAAGAAATTGTCACCCTCAGCCACATGACGAGCAAGCAATTCCGCACAGATGGTTCTCCTTTTCTCTTTATGGTGTTCGGTTAGACAACGAGGGACCCAGCGGGAACAAACCTTTGAATATCCCAACTGGTGAACAATTGTGACAGCACTACCAACAGAGATGTCAAGTTGAGCACTGAGTTGTTTGATGGTGATCCGTCGATCATCTCGAACGAGTGTGTTCGCACGCTCCGCCATTGCAGGAGTCACAGCTGTGCACGGCCGGCCCGCACGCGGGAGATCAGACAGTCTTGCTTGACCTTGCGGCGATGATGACACACGCTTTGCCCAACGACTCACCGTGCTTTTGTCCACTGCCAGATCACCGTAGACATTCTGCAAGCGCCTATGAATATCTGAGATGCCCTGGTTTTCTGCCAAAAGAAACTCGATCACTGCCCGTTGTTTGCAACGCACATCCGTTACAGACGCCATTTTAACAGCTCCGTACAGCGCTGCCACCTGTCGGAAGTCAATGAAACTATACGAGACGAAGCTAGAATGTTTGAAAATATTCCACTAGAAATTTCCGGTTTTTTCAACCAAAATTGGCCGAAAAAAAAATGTGTTGCATTACTTATTGAACTGCCCTCGTACTTTCAGTTAGTTCCATTATCTGTTTCTAGACCATTTCAGGAATTAAATATGAGTCGGAGATGAAATTTTCATGAGATATTTAGTGTGTTTTACTGAGGGTACGCGTGTAGCGGATAGACTTTGTGAAAGTCCTGATGATCGTACTTTAGTTTCATAATGTGGCTTTCATCACATCGTGTCAGACATTAACGATAATATCTGAAAAAAAAAGTAATTACTGGTAAGGTACGTAATCAGTATAAGAATCTTAAAAAGTAGGATGATAATTACAATGAACTTTTAAAAATAGTTTCGTGACTGAGACACAGTCAAACCATTTTGACTTCAAACCACTCAGAAAATTTCATTTTATCCTTCAGAGAGTACTAATTACCCCAGGTTGGGAATAACTGGTGTAATGAGAATAGGGGTTGCTTCATTCAGGCACCTGGATTTTACTATTGTAGTGTCAGGTGTGTAATAATTGTCAAAGTAGTGAAATATAAATGAATTTTATGGCAAATCGTGTAAACTCGATTATCCGGGCCTCAGTTATACGGATTCGCGATCGTCCGGATTGTCTACCACAAGCAGATATCTGTGTACTGTCTAGTCCGTGCGCTACCCGCCCGCGCCCTGCGCCGCGAACGAACAGCAGGAGATGTAAGAAGATGAAACAGAAGGAAACATAGATGCAGAAAATTGTGCAGGACCATCTTATGCGGAAGTATTTCAAGCCCTGGAAACACCTTTCAAATGGTTTGTTAAACAGCCAGTGTTATACCGTGCGTTTACTATAATTAACACGAATTTGTGATGTACCAGCAATGAAGAGAAAAAATTGTTTACGTCAAACGACAGTTATCAAATATTTCAAACAAAATTAAACTACAGTGACAGCCCTACGTGACTTTTGTTAGATATATCATGATTAAGGTTGTAGTAGCTTAGTAATTTTAAGAAAATATGTACGTATGTATGAGAACGTGTCTCTAAACTCTTAACACTCATTGATTTTTGTTAATTTTAATAAATTTAATTTGTTTTCTCGTTCTGAATAAACATGTGACATTATGTTTTAACCCTAGAAAGACAACTATATGACAACGTACCTGAAAGATAACCGTCCGTAGACGACGTAGGTTGTTTTTCTTGAGTCAGTAACACAAAAATCGCTTTACTCGATAAACTCGATTATTCGAATGACTTACGAAAACAATCAGTCCGGTTAGTAGAGTCTCCACTTTACATCGTTTGCGGGTGTCTAAAAGTACTGACACGGTTGCTAAAGTCGTTTGGCTCTAGAGGCATCAGCCGAGTAGGAATCAAAGAAGTCGGATGATTCATTATGTCCAGCATTATGTGACAATCGATCTGCTTTACAACTGACTTGGAGCTGTAAAAGAGCGATGTGTATCATGAAAGAACGTAAATTTCGTAGATGTCGCAAATTAACGTGTTTGAAACCCTATGGCAAAACAGTACACACGGGAAACTTTCCATGTAGAGATGCGCAAAGTGTAATTGTAATCGCGTGATAAAGTACTGAAAGATCATACAGTAGTAAATATTACATTTATCGGAGTGAGGAAAGCGATCTCCATCTACATACACGTACATATTCCGCAAGCTATCGTAAGGTGCGTGGCGGAGGGTACCCTCTACCACTACTAGTCATTTGCTTTCCTGTTCCACTCGCAAATAGAGCGAGGGAAAAACTGGTGTCTGTATGCCTCCGTATGATGTCTAATTTTTCGTATCTTATCTTCGTGATCCTTACGCGAAATGTATGTTGACAGCAGTAGAATGTTTCTGTAGTCAGCTTCAGATGCAAATTCTCCAATTTTTTCCATAGTGTTTGAAAAGAACTTCGCCTTCCCTCCGAGTTTTCCCAGTTGAATTCCCAAAGCATCTCCGTAATACTTGCGTGTTGTTCGAACCTACCGGTAACAAATGTAGCAGCCCGCCTCTGAATTGCCTCGATGCATTAGTTAAATCCGGTCTGGTAGGGATCCCAAACACTCGAGCAGTACCCAAGAATAGGTCTAACTAGCGTCCTGTATGCTGTCTCCGTTGCAGATGAACCACACTTTCCCAAAATTCTCGCACTAAACCAAAGTCGACCATTCGCCTTCCCTAACACAGTCCTCACATGTCCATTCCATTTAATATCGCTTTGCAACCTTACGCCCAGATATTCAAACGAAGTGGCTATGTCAAGCAGGATACTACTAACGCTGTATCCGAACTTTGCGGGTTTGTTTTTCCTACTCATCCGCATTAACTTACATTTTTCTACATTTAGAGCTAGTTGCCATTCATCACAAAAACTAGTAATTTTGTCTAAAGGACCTTGTTGCCTCCTATAGTCACTCAACGTCGATACCTGCCCGTACACCACAGCATCGTCATCAGGCAACCGCAGATTGCTGCTCATTCTGTTTGCCGTATCAATTATGTATATAGAAAATAATAACGGTCTTATCACACTTCCCTGGGGCACTCCTGACGATAGCCTTGTCTCTGATGAACACTCGCCGTCGTACCTTCGTTAACAATCTGCAGTAAGACACCGTGCCCAATGCTTTTGACAAATCTATAATTATAGGATCTGCATGTTGGCCTTCATCAATAGTGCGTAGTGTATCATGTGAGAAAAGGGCAAGTTCAGTTTCTAAAACCGCATTGATTCATGGACAAAAAATTTTCGGTCTCCAGGAAATTTATTATATTCGAACTGAGAATATGTTCGAGATTCTGCAGTAAAGTTATGTTAAGAGTACGTAATTTTCGGGTTCGTTCTTTTACCCTTCTTATATACAGAAGATACCTGAGCTTTCTTCCAGCCACTTGGGACCACGCGACCGACCAAAGCAACGAAGATGACGTGGTTGAAGGGAAATAGCGCCGCAGCAGTTGAACACTAAGAATGTGTTACATCGGAGTCTGTGAGGGGGAGCTAGCAGACAAACGGACGCTGCACCTGTGCGGCCCAGACGCTAAGAAAAAGAGATTCAGATTCCTACGGTAGATACAATTATCTCGCTGCGCCCGCTAAACGGCAGTTACTTAAATTTATATCCACAAGCTGACACGTTCATCACGTCCATAAAACTTAGTGGCAACATAAAAAGGTATGTGAAACACATGTGGAGGATTGTCAGTTGAAAGATGGAGACCGTATGACAACAGAAAAAGCTGTTGTATGCCCAGGAACCAGAGCTCATAGACCAGGTCTCTCTTCCAAAAGTCATCAGGCGCGTTTTCTCTGGTGTTTCAGCAAACGGTTGCAATTTCGTTTTTGCAATGTGTGGATGGAGTCAGCCTAAGCAGTTATTAGTCAACGGAAGGCATAGGTTTATTTTTTATTACAGTTAACATGTTTTTAAAGTAAATTAATATGTGCGTATTCGATAGAGCGGTTCCAGTTTATTATAGTGCGATATTTGATTTAAAGATGCGTATTAACAGAAAAACACAAAGAATAAGCAGTACTCTAGCAGCGATTGAGTGCCGCTGCTGCATGGCGGTAGTGAGTGAACAAGACAGAGTTTCCAGAGCCAGCAACTGAAATGGGGCAACTTGACAATGATGGCATGGTGAAGAAATGTTTACCAATATGACAGTTGCTAGGAGACAATGTTAAAACCAATATCGCACTAGACTAATTAGGGATCGATGTACCGAATGAGCGCATAAAATTCCACTTAAAAGAAACACGTTGGTTATAACGAGAAACGAATTGACGTCTTCCGGAGAGTTTTGATTGATACACGAGATGAGCAGTATTTGTTTGTGCTGACTCCGCCTACACATTTCAAAAACTAAATTGGAAAAATCTGCCGAAATATCCAAGAAAATGCGCCTGACATTTGTTAACAGCGACATCCGACACGTGTATAAACTACTGAAAAGGAGCACACACAGCCCTCTTGAGTTTCGTCTTCGTGTATTTTTTTCTTCGGAAATACCTCTCTCTCTCTCTCTCTCTCTCTCTCTCTCTCTCTCTCTCTCTCCCCCTCCCCCTCCCCCTCCCCCTCCCTCTCCCTCTCCCCCTCTCTCCTTTTGTGTGTGTGTGTGTGTGTGTGTGTGTGTGTGTGTGTGTGTGTGTACTCTCTTGACCAGAGGAAATCGCTACGAATAACCACCTGCAATCTCACCGCGGTCCAATGTAGGGCGCTGTCTCTCCAGTTGTAAATGGGACAGTAGGATCGTAAGGGTTCTGTACACTGTTCAGTTTGTCAACATTTCTCGAAGTGTCAATTCAAATTTAAAACTTGTGAGTTGTCGCTTTATGGCAAGGTGGTTTTTCAGTATGTGGAGCTGTCCGCCAAATCTGCATACACAACAGCGATGCCATTCGAACATCCACCGCCATCGTGAGGAACAAAGCATGTAAGATTTGCCTTCTAATGGTCATCTGCAGTCAACAATACCAGATGATGGCCGCTTCCTACAAATTACTGCTCTTAGGTAACCCAAGTAGAATGCCAACAACAGTGCGCGCTGCCTTTTTGAAAGCAATTGGGAGGGCAGTGTCGACCCAACGATCAGTTTGGCTTCAAGGCACCCATTAGGGATAACAGTACAAACGTACTAGCACCGTAACGGACGAAGAATGTAGACAAAGAATACCTGGACCAATGGCCTTGGGTACTCTTCACCGACGAGCGCAGAATTTGACACATGACGATCGTCGTAGAGTACTGTAGAGTATGTTATCTACCAGTGCAAATCTCAGACGTGAAGTCCCAGGAGTTCAGCAGGGAAGTCTGGTCAGTCATGTTTCGGGCCGAAATTATGTACGGATGTCAGACGCCTCACATCGGTATCTTGGGTGATTTGAGGGCTGTGCAGTATCGGAAGAGAATCCTGCCACCTGTTACCTAGCCCTACAACCAACACTTTGGCGGTGAGTTCGTCTTTCAAGACGAAGACACTGAAGACCATCCTCGTGAAGGCAAAGATGTGCCCTTCCGAAGAAACTGCCTTTATGTCATTTATTTTTTTATTATTTCACAGGTATTCCGTATATCACTCGACAAGATCCATAACATAAAAAATGGGTGGTTGCTGTATGTTCAGCGGCCAATATCATGGATAAATTACCAAACACAGCACCAGATAATAGATCAGAAATATACAGCGTAATTGAGATTAATATCCAAAGTAGTACATCGACTAAATGGGATGGTTCAAATGGCTCTGAGCACTATGGGACTTAACATCTGAGGTCATCAGTCCCCTAGAACTTAGAACTACTTAAACTTAACTAACCTAAGGATATCACACACATCCATGCCCGAGGCAGGATTCGAACCTGCGACGTAGCAGTCGCACGGTTCCGGACGGAAGTGCCTAGAACCGCTTGGCCACCGCGGCCGGCTAAATGGGATGCCGATTCAATATACAGTGCCGTGAACACATGAATACGCTTTGTTTAAAAAATCCTAAACAAAGCTACCTTTGCTTTGCATATTGCTGAAGATGGATATCAAGTGATATGCAGAGCACAAAACCTGCAAATATTGCTTCTGGTCAGCAAAGGCAAGGGAATGAATCTGTTCCAAGAAATAAAAATTTATTCCACCAGTGCGCATCCCTAATATGACAAACTAAACGATCAAAAGAGTTACCCAATAAAATATCTCTAAAGAATTTTCGGAAATTACTCATATAATCAATCACAAGCAAACGTCCTGGCCAAATCGTAATTTGTAATATATCCCATTTTACTTCCGTGACACTCATGCCAGTTTATAATTCTGTTAATGCTAGCCAAATAGCCACTGTTTCACTACTTCGATAACTATTTAAAGTCTATCTTAAAATATGTTAATTCCAAATGTAATTATTTTTATGTTATTATCCAGTATGTTAGTGCTATAGATACTATAGGTTGGTGATTTTCGAGGGTATGCAGTGTCCAAAACTTAGTTCGCAGAGCTGCCACCTTTGGCAGCAAGTGTGTCTAACCCAAATAGGCATCGAGTCAAACAGAGGCTGAATAACAGATACGGATAGGTCATTTCATGATCCTTCAGTTCTAGCATAGAGTTAATCAATCGTAGTGGCTAGTGGGTGGTAATTAGTCTCTCGGCAACACATGGTGATATGTTTAGAATGGATGAGAGAACTGGTAGGTCTGGACACCATGGAAATGTGGTCTCCCGTTATTCTGTTGAAATATGACGTCACAAAGACCTCGTAGACAGGGCACAGCAACCAACCTTCACTCGTCAGAAATCTAATGTCTGCTATCCAAATTACCAGCCATCGAAACTAGAAGTGATCGTGTTGCGTACCCAGTGGGACCCCATACCATCACGACATGGGCTTGGCTTGCATAACGAAGACGAATGCAATGCAGCAACATTCGTTCTCCTCGGAGCTTCCACGCGTTTTGACGTCCATAGCGATGTTGTACACACAACCGGGACACGTCTGAAAGAACGATGTGGTGTACGACTACTGTGTCCAGTGTTATCTTGTGCACAACTGTCGGCACGCTGCTCCCTGTTGCCAAGTCAAGGGAGGCCACAACGATTGTTGCAGTGCTGCAGTCCTTGGTGCCCCAGACACCGTCGCATTCTTTATGTGGGTAACTGTCTTGCTTCAGGCATGCCCTTGTCGTGATTCAAGATACATAACGTGGCTGTGTAGTGCCACATGGCCGAGGGAACAATACGTGTGTCCTCTGGCGCTAGTGGCATGGGATCGTCGAGACCCTGAATAGCATTGAGTATGACCCTTCTGAACGCATCGATTCCATATTCGCAAGACAATCGCGTGATGCCGACCAGCGCGACTAGCAGTACGGTGGAACGATAAAACAGTCTCTATAGGCCACAGTCGTACCACTGTCGAATTCCGACATGTGCTGGTTGATGTCTATTCTCCTTACACGAGGCGTAACGCGATCTTCGGAGACAAAAAGCGATTTATGACCAGCAAACCCGCTGCGTTATGTTTCCTTATGTTCAGAATGTAGTTGGCTTACTTGTACATAATTTGTGCAGTTTGGATCTGAGCACTATGGGACTTATCATCTAAGGTCATCAGTCCCCTAGAACTTAGAACTACTTAAACCTAAATACCTAAGTACATCACACACATCCATGCCCGAGGCAGGATTCGAACCCGCGACCGTAGCGGTCGCGCGGTTCCAGACTGCAGCGCCTAGAACCGCTTGGCCACTCCGGCCGGCCTTGTGCAATTTCACATAAATGCTAATCATTTACATATCCAAGCATGCTGTACACTTGATACCAATTTGACATTTGTTGCATGCCGCCTTTCATAGTGATAAAATTTTAATGGACAATCGTAAACAAGCTGTTACGAGATGCTGCTTAAAAGTAAGCTCATCTAACAGTGAATGAGACGTAAATATATGATTTGGAAAACGATATAGCTAAAGAAATTGCAATTGTGTACAAGGCAGCTGCAGCCGAAATAAACATAATATGATATCGAAGATATAATTCTGTTATGCCAGTTGAAGATGGGTGAAATACCGAAATGAACTTTGGCATAAATAAAGTAATATAAAAGGTGTGTGTTTACTGTATTTCTTCAAGGAATTTTATCCACAACCACGGAGCTCAACTACCAGTATCATGGATTAAATAATCTTAACAAATCAAATATTATGAAATCTGTGTTAAAACGAGTCATTGTTAGAAATAATAATGTCACTGAATATTGCGCAGAAATCTCAATAAAGTTATAGGGTCATAGCAAAATTCTGATGTCTACCGATTTTCAAGACGCGCACAAATATGATATGTACTGCCAAAGGACCGGCTACTAGTGGAACGTGATGCCTGTAGTGTATGCAACTCATTATGCCACTAAGGCGACCGAACTAACCCGAACAGGCATCGGTACAGAAATAAATTTTATCTAAACAAAGAATTCTTTTGCAATCCAAGCCACGTGCGGCCGTCCTGGGTGCTGGCAGAATGGCTCTGAGCACTATGGGACTTTACATCTGAGGTCATCAGTCCCCTAAACTTAGAACTACTTAAACCTAACTAACCTAAGGACATCACACACATCCATGCCCGAGGCAGGATTCGAACCTGCTACCGTAGCGGTAGCGCGGTTCCAGACTGAAGCGCCTAGAATCGCTCGGCCACGCCGGCCGGCCATATTTAACAGCAAATGACCACTTGTTGAGTGCTGAGGCTATATTATCCCTGCGTTATTAATAGGTGTCGTCAGAGTGTTAAAAACCAATTGCATAAACAATCCAACCACATTGCAATAAATAATACTAATGCCACACACGAAGTGTGGATGGTCACGCGCCGCCGCCTCCCCACTGTCAGCGCGAAATTTCAGTAGCACAGTGGTGTGTGGAAGACCCCTAGAGGGGACGTGCTGGCTAGTGTGCAGAGTGCTCCCATCTCTCTGAGAAATGCAGCGCGTCTGTAATTCGAGTGTAAATGAGCCGTTCGGCCTGGGAAGTAGCACCATGTGCACAGCGTCCCGTCATTGGCTCCAAGTCACTGCGGTTAATCTTCCTACTCGTTAGAGATCCACACCCTGTGTGGCGCTACCGGGAACGGTTGAATTTCTCATGCCGCCTCTGAAGGCACACATGATTTCGTCGCCAGTAGCACTAGCCGAACCTCAGACAGCGAGTCCTGCAGGGTGGTGTGGCGTGAAGCGGTCACGGGAGAAGCGGTGTTCGCAGTACTCAGGCAGTCACAAATTTTCCATTAGATGTAACTCTAAATACCGAGAGTAATTTTAGTAATGACGTACTGCTAATGGTAGCAGAGTTTTCTCGTACAGCAAGAATCTGAAGTGTGTTCAAAGTAAAAGTTATAATTGAAATCTTAATTCAGAAATGATCACCAGAGGGCTGAGCACAGCTGTCCCGCCGGACGCTGTGGCCGAGCAGTTGTAGGTGCTTCAGTCCGGAACCGCAGGTCGCAGGCTCGAATCCTGCTTCGGGCACGGATGTGTGTCATGTCCTTAGGTTTGTTAGGTTTAAGTGGTTCTAAGTCTAGGAGACTTATGACTTCAGATGTTAATTCTCATAGTGCTTAGAGCCATTTGAACCACAGCTGTCTCACTGTTTCACGAGCTAAAGGATTCCATGTTCCCGTAATTCCTGTGGCTGTGACAGGAGCCAGTCGTCTACTGTGTCCTTCAGACCGTCGTCAAAGTTGAAGCGCCTCCCTTTGACATGTTTTCTTAGCAGACCAAACACATGGAAATCAAAGGGCGACGTGTACGAGCTGCCGCCACGTAAACTTGACCATTACACTTTGTGTGACCTCGGAGACGCGTGGACGCGCGCTGTCGTGGCGCAGAATTACTCCCTCCGTGAGCAGACAGGGCCGTTTGCTCCTGATGGACTTGCGTAGGCTACGGAGTGTCAGTACACGTCACTGTTAATACACTCCTGGAAATGGAAAAAAGAACACATTGACACCGGTGTGTCAGACCCACCATACTTGCTCCGGACACTGCGAGAGGGCTGTACAAGCAATGATCACACGCACGGCACAGCGGACACACCGGGAACCGCGGTGTTGGCCGTCGAATGGCGCTAGCTGCGCAGCATTTGTGCACCGCCGCCGTCAGTGTCAGCCAGTTTGCCGTGGCATACGGAGCTCCATCGCAGTCTTTAACACTGGTAGCATGCCGCTACAGCGTGGACGTGAACCGTATGTGCAGTTGACGGACTTTGAGCGAGGGCGTATAGTGGGCATGCGGGAGGCCGGCTGGACGTACCGCCGAATTGCTCAACACGTGGGGCGTGAGGTCTCCACAGTACATCGATGTTGTCGCCAGTGGTCGGCGGAAGGTGCACGTGCCCGTCGACCTGGGACCGGACCGCAGCGACGCACGGATGCACGCCAAGACCGTAGGATCCTACGCAGTGCTGTAGGGGACCGCACCGCCACTTCCCAGCAAATTAGGGACACTGTTGCTCCTGGGGTATCGGCGAGGACCATTCGCAACCGTCTCCATGAAGCTGGGCTACGGTCCCGCACACCGTTAGGCCGTCTTCCGCTCACGCCCCAACATCGTGCAGCCCGCCTCCAGTGGTGTCGCGACAGGCGTGAATGGAGGGACGAATGGAGACGTGTCGTCTTCAGCGATGAGAGTCGCTTCTGCCTTGGTGCCAATGATGGTCGTATGCGTGTTTGGCGCCGTGCAGGTGAGCGCCACAATCAGGACTGCATACGACCGAGGCACACAGGGCCAACACCCGGCATCATGGTGTGGGGAGCGATCTCCTACACTGGCCGTACACCACTGGTGATCGTCGAGGGGACACTGAATAGTGCACGGTACATCCAAACCGTCATCGAACCCATCGTTCTACCATTCCTAGACCGGCAAGGGAACTTGCTGTTCCAACAGGACAATGCACGTCCGCATGTATCCCGTGCCACCCAACGTGCTCTAGAAGGTGTAAGTCAACTACCCTGGCCATCAAGATCTCCGGATCTGTCCCCCATTGAGCATGTTTGGGACTGGATGAAGCGTCGTCTCACGCGGTCTGCACGTCCAGCACGAACGCTGGTCCAACTGAGGCGCCAGGTGGAAATGGCATGGCAAGCCGTTCCACAGGACTACATCCAGCATCTCTACGATCGTCTCCATGGGCGAATAGCAGCCTACACTGCTGCGAAAGGTGGATATATACTGTACTAGTGCCGACATTGTGCATGCTCTGTTGCCTGTGTCTATGTGCCTGTGGTTCTGTCAGTGTGAACATGTGATGTATCTGACCCCAGGAATGTGTCAATAAAGTTTCCCCTTCCTGGGACAATGAATTCACGGTGTTCTTATTTCAATTTCCAGGAGTGTAGTTTTTCCGTGCTCTAGGAAGTTGATGAGTATTTGACCTCTGACGTCAAAAAAGACGGTGAACATCAACATGCGTGTTGAGAACACAGCTTTGATTCCTTTACGGATAGATGATGACGCATGATTCGCGTCCCTAGATGTCTCACTACATCATCCCAAAGCTACATATGCAAATTTCAACCGGTTTAATTGTTATAACTCTTCGTACTTTTTCATTTGAACACTCCTTTCCTAAGAAAATAATGTTCTGGGACATTAGCGATGACAAGTATGCAGTACATTGTGTCATGTTGACAGCCTGACCATCGTGATGTGGATCATTAAATGTGTGTGTTGTTTGTGTATGCAGTGGTAAGCTATGATCGCTGTATCCCAAGACAGGTCCACACACGGCTTCCTACGAAGAACAACAAAGATTGAAATGAAATGACAATAATTATTCAAATAAAAAACTTTTTCATATAACATTTTTAAAACAGACTCAAAAGTATAAAATAATTTCTCCTAGCTCCAGCCGATTCCTAACGCCATATAGATAGTCCTGAAAATTTGTAATTGTGAATTTTTAATAGCTATGAAAATACTTGTAGAATTTAAAACGAAAAACATGGGGCGCATGCTGTAGTAAATAGTAAGGAAGTGAACTATTCATGCCTCAATTGTGCGTTGTATGTGCCCCACGGTTTTTGTTTTAAATTCTACAAGTACTTGCATAGCTATTAAAACTTCACATGCGCACAATTTTAGGACTACCTGTATAGAGGTAGGAATCTGTATGAGGGTAGGAGAAATTGTTTTATACTTTTTAGTTCATTTTGAAAACGTATTGTATTACAATTATTATTTAAATAATTATTTTCTACCCTTTATTTTTGTGTGTGTGTGTGTGTGTGTGTGTGTGTGTGTGTGTGTGTGTGTGTCGCATATTTCAATCGATTTCAAACGTTTTGTTGATCAGGTTACAGTATTATTTCAGTTTCTCTTCACCTGAGCCAACCAGCACATTGCTTCCTCCTACGATTATCTCCCGAAAAAGACTCCAAAGGTAAAAGTTACACACACTCGAGGTCACATGTGGACTTACGAGCAACCGTTCTTACCACGAAACATTCGCAAGCGGAACAGGAAAATGGGAATGTAGCAGTGGTGCAGAAAAGTACCCTCCGCCACACACCAGACACGAAAGCGAATTGATATTGCATTGTCGTACAGTTTCGAGCTATGTTGAAAGTTTGAAGTCTCAGCTCGTCAAGAAGTTACTTTACAATCAATAGCAGAATTTCTACCGAACAAACAGACAAGAAAGAGACCTAATATAAACATGTTAAAAAATGTTACGGTCAACCCTTGCCATTTGTAACGTTGCTGATTGCACTTCGCAACAGTAAATCCTCCATTGCTAGCGGAAATGTTGTAACACGCTCCTTATAAAACCTCCCCAAAATCAATAACGTAATGTTAGTCCTGGTACCAGTAGGTGCGATCAACACGCGAGTACTGCACTGAAGAGTCAAAGAAACTGGTACAACTGCCTAATATCGTGTAGGGCCTCCTCGAGCACGCAGAAGTGCCGTAACACGACGTGGCATGCTCTCGACTAATGTCTGAAGTAGTGCTAGAGGGAACTGACACCATGAATCCTGCAGGGCTATCCATAAATCCGTAAGAGTATGAGGGGGTGGAGATCTCTTCTGAACAGCACGTTGCAAGGCAACCCACATATGCTCAATAATGTTCATGTCTGGGGAGTTAAGTGGCAAGAGGGAGTGTTTAAATTCAGAAGAGTGTTCCTGGACCCACTCCGTAGCAATTCTGGACGTGTGGGGTCTTGCATTGATCTGCTGAAATTTCCCAAGTCTGTCGGAATGCACAATGGACATGAATGGATGCAGGTGATCAGACAGGATGCTTACGTGCGTATCACCTGTCAGAGTCATATCTAGAAGTATCAGGGGTCCCACATCACTCCAACTGCACACGCCCTGCACCATTAAAGAGTCTCCAGCAGCTTGAACAGTCCCCTGCTGACATGCAGGGTCCATGGATTCATGAGGCTGTCTCCATACCCATACACTTCCATACGCTCGATACAATTTGAAACTAGACTCGTCCAACCATGCAACATATTTTCCAGTCATCAACAGTCCAATGTCGGGCCCAGGCGAGGCGTAAAGCTTTGTGTCGTGCAGTCATTAAGGATACACGAGTGGGCCTTCAGCTCCGAAAGCCCATATCGATGATGTGTCGTTGAATGGTTCGCACGCTGACACTTGCTCATAGCCCAGCATTGAAATCTGCAGCAGTTTGCGGAAGGGTTGCACTTCTGTCATGTTGAACGATTCTCTTCAGTCTTCGTTGGTCCCGTTCTTCCAGGATCTTTTTCCGGCCGCAGTGATGTCGGAGATTCGATGTTTTACCGAATTCCTCATATTCACGGTACACACGTGAAATGGTCGTACTTTTAAATCTTCACTTCACCGCTACCTCGGAGATGCTGTGTCCCATCGCTCGTGCGCCAACTATAACACCACGTTCAAACTCACTTAAATCTTGATAACCTGCCACTGTAGCAGCAGTAACCGATCTAAGAACTGCGCCAGACGCTTGTTGTCTTATATTGGCGTTGCCGACCGCAGTGCCGTATTATGGCTGTTTATTATATCTGTATTTGAATACGCATGCCTATATCAGATTCTTTGGCGCTTTAGAGTATTTGAACTCAAATTGGACGGCATTATTCTTACGAAAACAGTACTGAGTACTGATTTGCATAGCCAACATACGTTTCGCGTAAGATGAGAGATATTAGGACTTACACAGAGGCATATACACGGTTCAGTCACATTAATGTGACCACCGGCAGTGTTAGATCTCAACTTGTAATAACATCTCGCAGACGAAGCTGGCAGCATGTGGAAGGTATATTAAGCGTGTCGGGAGGACGCCGTTATCGTGATGCGAAAACGGAGCGATTTATCTGACGTCGAGGGTGGAAGTATTTCCGAAACGGCTAGGTTTGTAAACTGTTCATGTGTCGCCGTGGTTAAAGTATACCTTGTACCTTGCATGGCAAAATGAGGCTATCCAAAACCGGCACTCAGGCAAGTGTGGTGCACCACGGGCCTTAGATGACACGGGTGAGCGATGGCTGCGAAGATGTGTGCTGGTGAATAGATGTGCAACTGTAGAGCATCTGACTGCCCAGATGAACCAAGGGACTACCAAGAGTGTCTCCTAGGCCGTCCAGCGAACGTTGCTGCGTATGGGCTTCAGCAGCAGGCGCCTGTTTCACGCACCCGTGCTGACGGCTGTTCATCGGCGACGAAGTCTGGAATTTGCATGCCAGTACCACAACTGGACGTCCACTGGATGGCGACAGGTGACCACCTCACGTTTCATGCTCTATCGGACAGTTGCGCATTGGCGTGTACGACTCTGCAACAATCGTCGGAAGGATCCGAACCAGTGTAGTAGCATTGTGGAAGGGGTAATGTTTTCATAGCATTCTCTGGGTGATCTCCTCATTCTGGAAGACACAGTGGATCAACACAAGTATGTATTAATCCTTGGGAATAATGTCAACCCCTACGTGCAGTTTGTTTATTCCTCTACGCTTCGGCTTCTACCAGCAGGGCAGTGACATGTCACCGAGCGAGGTGGCGCAGTGGTTAGCACACTGGACTCGCATTCGGGAGGACGACGGTTCAATCCCGCGTCTGGCCATCCTGATTTAGGTTTTCCGTGACTTCCTTAAATCACACCAGGCAAATGCTAGGATGGTTCCTTTGAAAGGGGAGGGCCGACTTCCTTCCCCGTTCTTTCCTAATACGATAAGATCAATGACCTCGCTGTTTGGTCTCTTCCCCCAAACAACCCAACCCAACAGTGACATGTCACACAACTCGCAGTGTACGTGCGCGGTTCGAAGACCACCAGCATGGGTTTACTACACTCAGCTAAGTACCAAAATTCCCGGATTTAAACCCAGCCTAGGAACTGTGGGACCAACTCGATCGGACTGTTCACGCTATAGATCCACAACCTAAAAACCTTGCACAGCTGACTACGCCACTGGAGTTAGCGTGGCTCCACATCTCTGTCGGTACTTCCAGAACCTCATTGACACTCTTCCTGCATGTCCGCGCTGCAACAGGTGGATTCTCAGGCTTTTGACAGGTGGTCAAATTGATGTCACTGGACCGTGTAAATAGTCGCTTTCTTCCCCACGCTCTATTATTGGGAGTGGCGCAAGGTACCATACCCACCCAGCACCACCTATCAGTAGAACCTGTCCGTGTCCTCCATGCTCGCGATTCTGAGGTTCCCGCTGGAGGTCAGACGTAATTGTGCATCTGCACTGAAGTTGGATTCGTTGCCCATCAAGGCGAATCAGTTATATGAATGCGTGGTGTCTGCTCTTTCAGACATCTGCTAAAGAACAGACACCACGCGGAATCCGCAGCCGTGATACATTATATGTAGAATCCCAATGTAGGTGACACCAATAGCTCTTTTCCTTTCCTTTCTCCCGCCTCCACCTTCAATTTACTCATCATTGAGTAAACGAGTGTTCATTGCACAAAAGCGTGTAATCAGAATAATTGCTGGAGCTCATCCAAGATCATCCTGCAGACACTTATTTAAAGAGCTAGAAATCTTCACTGTAGCCTCACAATATATATATATATATATATATATATATATATATATATATATATATATATATATATTCACTTATGAAATTTGTTATTAACAATCCGAACGAATTCAAAAGTAATAGCAGTGTACATGGGTACAACACTAGGAAAAGGGTGATCTTCACTACTCAAGGTTAAATCTAACTTTGGCTCCGAAGGGGGTAAATTATGCTGCCACAAAAGTCTTTGGTCACCTACCTAATAGCATCAAAAGTCTGATAGATAGCCATATAGCATTTAAAAGTAAATTAAAAGAATTTCTTAATGGCAACTCCTTCTACTCATTAGATGCATTTTTGGATATAGTAAGTGGGTAATTTCCCAACCTCCACAAAAAAAAATAAAAAAAAATAAAAAATAAATAAAAAAAATAAAAAAATATTGAGTGTCATGTAATATTTTGTCTAATGTAATAGCTTGTATAGACGCCTTTTATTAACCTGACACGTTCCACATCATTACGAAGTGTCGTATTCATGATCTATGGAACAAGTACTAATCTAATGTAACTAATCTAATCACTTCAGTGTGGATGCACACTACGCTCGAACTCTTATGGGAATCGACGAAATGCCGCGAGTAATGAGGATAAACAAACCTGAATGCTTTTTGCATTAACATTTTTGTCCTCCTTTTCAATTCATTTTAATATTTTCGAAATCCCTTTTCGTTTCCTGAAATTATGTTCCCATAATGTAATGAAGTGGAGTTTAGTATGTCCTGGAGGAAACAGGTGTTTTTCTGGAGAAAAGCTTCAACTTGGATTTAAATTCTGTGATTTGTAATGCAGCCGTAAATTCTTGAGGAATCCTACTGAAAATGGATGCTCAATTGAGCTGCAAAGAGTTTTGAAACATGCTTCGGAATTTGCTTATAACATAGAGAGGAATAGCATGACCAGTAGCCAATTAACAGATGCTGCTGTTCCTTTTAAAAGGAAGTTCGTATTGTCAATCACTAATCTCCTTATTTAGAGAGTTAATGTATAGCGAGGTTGGTTAGTATAAGAATACTAAGCTTGTTGAAAAGAGATCTACATGAAACACTTGACCAAGTATGCCTCTCATCTGAGCAGCTAAAAGGGTGTCAGACGACTAATGCAAACGTTCAGGTTCAATCCCTCGTTCGATTACAAGACTCTATATGCTGAATGCCGATTCTTTCACCTCTGACAGTGATTTGTAAACGTGAAAAACGTCGTGCTACACTACTGTTAGTAACTGTAGCAGTCTCCCCCTCATAAATGGTTAAATTACTGCACAAATCAGAAGAAGGCAAGAGCATACCACCTACAGAAACGCTGTAACTTCCAAAGGCTGTTATAGCCCTGACGACTTGGTTTTGGGCTTAACATTTCCTTGTGCCTTAATTGAGTTGGCCCAAACTACACTACTGTTTGGAAAAAGTGGAACACCAAAATCCAGAGATGTGCTCACAATGAAATTTATTCCACCGACTAGGGACATGACACTACACAAATGATTAGCATTACAGAGCCGTACATGCACTGTGACTGTACTGAGTAGCGCCACCACACGCTGTAATCAGTGCCGCTAGACATCGTGCCGCGGAATCAAAGATCACCTGAATATGCTGCTAGGGAATACTCTGCCACGCAGTTTGTAGGCGCGTCTACAAAACATCAACTGCAGCCGCAGGAGGGCCCGAACGAACAAGCTGCTGACCGACTGTATCCCGGATATATCCGATGGGCGACATGTCACGTGAACGAGATGGCCGGGGGATCAGTGACACCTGTCATTCTTCGAAGAAGGCTTGCACATTCCTCGCCACATGCATGATGGACGGATGCGGGTTTGAACCGTCGTCCTCCCGAATGCAAGTTTAGTGTGCTAATCACTGTGGTACCTTGCTCGGTGCTAAACAATACAGTCTGTCCGACTGCGTTCACCATGGCGGGGTCGGACACGTATACGCCCATCACGGTAGGACATGTAGAAGCGGGAATCGTCCGAAAACACTACGTTTTGCCACTCAGCACGCAAGACATTCGCATGTCCATTGCAGTCTGCGGTGATGGTGGTTTCTGGTCAATGGAGGCAGACGCAATGGCATGCGTGGCACCAGTCCAGCTCGCAGAAGACGTTGTCGAACTGTCGACGCAGACATATCGACACTCGTTGCAGTGCTCCAACGTTGCGTCAGCACTGTGGACGAAGCTATTTTGTCAGTTACGTCTAAGCAGATAAGATGGCGGTCATCTCGCGCCGTGTTCACATCGTGCCTATGTGCAGAGCTGTGTACAGCCCTCTACTCTTCACAGGTTCCACAAACGTCTCACTGTTAAGCAGCATGATCTGTACTGGCCACAGTGTCACGGACCGACAGACCCGCCACCCGGAGACCAATCGTTCTGCCCCGTTCAGAGGTTGTTCAGGGAAATTATCTAAATATTTCGGTGTAAGGTACCCATGATTTCTGGTGGCTCGTTATAGAATTATACGCCAATTACCCTTTTTCTGTGAACATAATTTCGCAACAATGAAAATTTCTTTAATATACGATCATCAAAACGTACTACACGAAACACATGATAATGCAACAATCCCCAGAGGAAACACGTACATTTACCACAGCGTGTCCAATCTGTCCTGTCAGCGTACAGTACAATAGGCAACAAATTTAGAACGGTTCCCTAAAACGTACTGCTCAACATGTGGACTACGACAGAGTGTACAGAGACGCACAATTAATTGTCTCACACGCTCAAGAATCTCAAGAGTACTTCTGCCTCTGCAAAAATCCTATCAACCAGATGCATGTCTCGACAGGAATCTCCTATATTGGGCTCCTCACATTCCATCATAAGTAGTAATCCACTGGGGTCACGTCTGGTGAAAGAGCTGGCCACGGAACAGGACCACCGCGACCAGTCCCTTGTTGTCCAAACTGTAAATCAATGTGGTTCCGAACAATGAGTGCAAAGTGTGCCCATCATGTTGAAACCACACAAGCTGACAAATTCCAAACAAGATACACAGCACATATCTTCCACGCGGAATGAAGGCAACCAGATACCTGGGGTAAGAAATCAAACTACATATAATTACTCTGCAGCTGGTTGGTTTAAAAGACGGGGGGACGGACCAAACTGCTAGGTCATCGGTCCCTCGTTCTGATTAAAATAATTCCACAAGGGTGGGAGTAAAATAATCGAGACATGCCAAACACAGCTGGAAGAAAGGAGAAAACCACAAGAATGACAGAAGGGCAACAAACACTAAAATGGACAAAATCAGACAAGAAAATCACAGAGTGGCGCAAGAAACATGTATAAGAGATCAAAACAAGAGATCAGATTACCATGGCTGGCTGACCATGAGAATAAAAAGGAGAAGCCAGCCACTCTGCAATATATTAAAACCTCCACCCTAAAAGCACTAGGGTGGAGGACACAGAGGGACGGAGGACATTTACATATATGATGATACAGCCACTGTATAAACACAGACATTGTAACCGTCAATGACGTACCCGTGCCTCATTGGGCTAAAATGACGATTGTGGATGGATTCTGTGACATGTGGAAGTTTTGGATTGGTCCTGGAGTCAATCTGTGACAAACAACTGAAACCAGCCCGGATTTGCAAAATGCTAATCAATTCCGTAACTATCTCTAGTAGCGTTATAGCAGCGCCTAACACACAAATCGAAAATATCACGAAATAACCAGTCACGTTACCCGATTTTTATCTGTAGTTATGATCACGTGATTGACTTAAAATACATACACGGTGCTTTGCACGGCTAGAGATATAACTGCGCGCATTAGTCTGTAATCTTGCAAATCAGTCTGCATCCCATCCTTAAATTTCTCGAACGGATTTTTCTTCCATCATACGCTGAGACTTACGAGATCCTTCCCAACTCCTCTTGAGAACAATAATTCCTCTTATGATTGGTAAGTGGTTATTTGTTGCCCATCCTTTACCAAAGCACCTGAAAATACGAGTAAATTCCTGAAACACTGTATACAAGTGATAAATAATGTTATCGATTAGATCGACCCAGACAGGTAAACATCGGGCGAGGCATTTCTTACGGTTTTATGTAAATACTGTTGTGTATATCAGACAGGTAATTTGCAATGACAGATGCGTATAATCTTGCCCATCTTCACATTCCTTGTGCTTTAACTGGGGTGTAATAAAATAGTCTTACATCTTGTGGTAACATGGATGAACCATCCTTTGGGAGGGGTTCCCTTATTACTGCAGGAACGTTGCAACATTTTGGTAAAAAGTGCAATGCAGATAATTTCGTCACAAAAAGATATAGGATACGAAATACATTTTATGTTTAAAAAATAATAAATGTGATGTGGAGAATGCGAGTATTGTTATCCCCTTGTACGCTAAACAGACGAAAGAGCTAGTGAGGACATTATCTGTCTCTCGCCCACATATGGTAGGTACAGCAGGGAACAGGACGTAACGACCGATCACGAGACGCACAAATCACAGCTGAGAATACAGTCTGTATTAACTTTAATAACATATACCCAGGAGTATTTTCAGCCAACGGCCTAATAACATATACCCAGGAGTATTTTCAGCCAACGGCCTTGCCGCAGTGGTAACGCCGATTTCCGTCAGATCACCGAAGTTAAGCGCTGTCGGGCTGGACTATCACTTGGATGGGTAACCATCCGGTCTGCCGAGCGCTGTTGCCAATCAAGGTGCACTCAGCCCTTGTGGAGGCAAACTGAGGAGATACTTGATTGAGGAGTAGCGGCTCCGGTCTCGTAAACTGAAATACGGCCGGGAGAGCGGTATGCTGACTACATGCCCCTCCATATACGCATCCAGTGAAGCCTATGGGGGTGAGGATGACACGGCGGCCGGTCGATACCGTTGGGCCTTCCAAGGCCTGTTTCGGACGGAGTTTAGTTTTTATGTGTATTTCCAGAAGTGTAGTGTTATTAAAATTCCACATACTCGAAAGCTTTAATAAGTAATAGTCTAAGTCTGTTGAACACGCTGACATCTTTAGGTGTCCCTCAAGTCTGCCATCTGAACAGCCTTTTCTAGACACCAACATCTGGTTGCCATCCTTTTTGACTTACGTAAAGAATACGACACGACCTGGCGACATCATATCCTTGCCACACTGTATGAGTGGGGTCTCCGGGGCCCGCTCCCGATTTTTATCCAAAACTTCCTGTCACTCCGTACTTTCCGTGTCCAAGTCGAACTGCTCCTCCAGTACTGGTGTTGCTGAATGGCGCCTACAGGGAGCCATCCACAAGGTGCAGTCATGGGCTCTGACCTACAGCATCCAGTTTACAGCTGCAAAGTCGTGTGTTATGTATGCACTTCTGTCTGCATCGTACCGTTCATCCGCAACCCGAACTTTACCTTAATGACGATCCACTCACTGCAGTGAAGGCACATAGATTCTTAAGACTGGTTTTCGACGTTCGATTGACGGCTTCCTCACCTTCGTAAGCTTAAGCGGAAGTACTGGCAGCACCTTAATGCCCTCCTCTGCTTGAGAAACACCAACTGGGGTGCAGATCGCTCTACGCTGCTGCTGCTCTACAGAGCCCTTGTTCAATCCCGCCTTGACTGTGGGAGCGTGTTTTTTGTTTCGGCGGCGCCCTCAGCGTTGTGTTTGCTCGACCCAGTGCACCACTGTGGCGTTCGCCAAGTGACGGGAGCTTTTAGAACGAGTCCGGTGACCAGTGTCCTGGTGGGGGCCGGAGTCCCTCCATTCAAGGTCAGGCGTGCACAACTGCTCGCCAGTTACGTTGCACACGTTCATAGTTCTCCTGCACATCCGAATTACCGTCTCCTTTTCCCAACCACAGCGGTTCATCTCCCGCATCAGTGGCCCAGGTCAGGCCTTACGATTGTGGTTCGCGTCCGGGCCCTTCTGTCTGAACTGGAATCCTTCCCATTACCACCTCTCCTCGAGGTCCATTCATGTACACCTCCATGGTGTACACCTAGGCCGCAGATTCTTCTGGACTTTCCGCGTGGCCCTAAGGACTCCGTTAACCTTGTGACTATCTGCTATCACTTCCTCTCGATTCTCGACGTGTACCAGGCCACGAAGTCGTTTACACCGACGGCTCGATGGCTGATGGTCACGCAGGCTTTGCGAATGTTCATGGAGGACATATTGAACAGCACTCCTTGCCAGACCGCTGAAGTGTTTTCACTGCAGAGCTGACGGCCATATCTCGTGCTCTGGAGCACATCCGCTCATGCCCTGGCGAGTCATTTCTCCTGTGTACTGACTGTTTGAGCAGCCATCCTTTGGTAGCGTCCATTCAAGAGTCCATCTATGCCCTGGAAGGGTCCAGTCGTTCAGTGATGTTTGTGTGGACCCCAGGACACGTCCGAATCCCAGGCAACGAGCTTTCCAACAGGCTGGCATCTCCGAAACTGACCTGTGTTCTGTCTTACGCTGCAGGGTATTTCGGCTTTTTTTAAGACGGAATGGCATAACCTCAGTACGCACAGCAAACTACGTGTGGAAGTCTTCCATGTGGTCCTCTCGCAGGGAATCAGCTGTCCTCTGCCGGCTCCGCATTGGCCATACGTGGCTAATGCATGGTTACCTCCTCCGTCTCGAGGACCCACCTCGGTGTCGCTGTGGCTCACAAATGACGGTCGCTCACCTCTTGCTGGACTGCCCACTTTTAGCCGGTCAGTGGCGGACTTTTAACTTTCCCAGCACCCTACCTTCGGTGTTTGGCGACAATGCCTCAACAGCAGCTTTAGTTGTACGTTTTATTCGTGAGGGTGGGTTTTATCATTTGATCTAAGTTTTAGCGCTTGACCTCCGTCCCTCTGTGTCCTCCACCCTAGTGCTTTTAGGGTGGAGGTTTTAATATATTGCAGAGTGGCTGGCTTCTCCTTTTTATTCTCATGGTCAGCCAGCCATGGTAATCTGATCTCTTGTTTTGATCTCTTATACATGTTTCTTGCGCCACTCTGTGATTTTCTTGTCTGATTTTGTCCATTTTAGTGTTTGTTGCCCTTCTGTCATTCTTGTGGTTTTCTCCTTTCATCCAGCTGTGTTTGGCATGTCTCGATTATTTTACTCCCACCCTTGTGGAATTATTTTAATCAGAACGAGGGACCGATGACCTAGCAGTTTGGTCCGTCCCCCCGTCTTTTAAACCAACCAGCTGCAGAGTAATTATATGTAGTTTGATTTCTTACCCCAGGTATCTGGTTGCCTTCATTCCGCGTGGAAGATATGTGCTGTGTATCTTGTTTGGAATTTGTCAGCTTGTGTGGTTTCAACATGATGGGCACACTTTGCACTCATTGTTCGGAACCACATTGATTTACAGTTTGGACAACAAGGGACTGGTCGCGGTGGTCCTGTTCCGTGGCCAGCTCTTTCACCAGACGTGACCCCAGTGGATTACTACTTATGATGGAATGTGAGGAGCCCAATATAGGAGATTCCTGTCGAGACATGCATCTGGTTGATAGGATTTTTGCAGAGGCAGAAGTACTCTTGAGATTCTTGAGCGTGTGAGACAATTAATTGTGCGTCTCTGTACACTCTGTCGTAGTCCACATGTTGAGCAGTACGTTTTAGGGAACCGTTCTAAATTTGTTGCCTATTGTACTGTACGCTGACAGGACAGATTGGACACGCTGTGGTAAATGTACGTGTTTCCTCTGGGGATTGTTGCATTATCATGTGTTTCGTGTAGTACGTTTTGATGATCGTATATTAAAGAAATTTTCATTGTTGCGAAATTATGTTCACAGAAAAAGGGTAATTGGCGTATAATTCTATAACGAGCCACCAGAAATCATGGGTACCTTACACCGAAATATTTAGATAATTTCCCTGAACAACCTCTGAACGGGGCAGAACGATTGGTCTCCGGGTGGCGGGTCTGTCGGTCCGTGACACTGTGGCCAGTACAGATCATGCTGCTTAACAGTGAGACGTTTGTGGAACCTGTGAAGAGTAGAGGGCTGTACACAGCTCTGCACATAGGCACGATGTGAACACGGCGCGAGATGACCGCCATCTTATCTGCTTAGACGTAACTGACAAAATAGCTTCGTCCACAGTGCTGACGCAACGTTGGAGCACTGCAACGAGTGTCGATATGTCTGCGTCGACAGTTCGACAACGTCTTCTGCGAGCTGGACTGGTGCCACGCATGCCATTGCGTCTGCCTCCATTGACCAGAAACCACCATCACCGCAGACTGCAATGGACATGCGAATGTCTTGCGTGCTGAGTGGCAAAACGTAGTGTTTTCGGACGATTCCCGCTTCTACATGTCCTACCGTGATGGGCGTATACGTGTCCGACCCCGCCATGGTGAACGCAGTCGGACAGACTGTATTGTTTAGCACCGAGCAAGGTACCACAGTGATTAGCACACTAAACTTGCATTCGGGAGGACGACGGTTCAAACCCGCATCCGTCCATCATGCATGTGGCGAGGAATGTGCAAGCCTTCTTCGAAGAATGACAGGTGTCACTGATCCCCCGGCCATCTCGTTCACGTGACATGTCGCCCATCGGATATATCCGGGATACAGTCGGTCAGCAGCTTGTTCGTTCGGGCCCTCCTGCGGCTGCAGTTGATGTTTTGTAGACGCGCCTACAAACTGCGTGGCAGAGTATTCCCTAGCAGCATATTCAGGTGATCTTTGATTCCGCGGCACGATGTCTAGCGGCACTGATTACAGCGTGTGGTGGCGCTACTCAGTACAGTCACAGTGCATGTACGGCTCTGTAATGCTAATCATTTGTGTAGTGTCATGTCCCTAGTCGGTGGAATAAATTTCATTGTGAGCACATCTCTGGATTTTGGTGTTCCACTTTTTCCAAACAGTAGTGTAGTTTGGGCCAACTCAATTAAGGCACAAGGAAATGTTAAGCCCAAAACCAAGTCGTCAGGGCTATAACAGCCTTTGGAAGTTACAGCGTTTCTGTAGGTGGTATGCTCTTGCCTTCTTCTGATTTGTGCAGTAATTTAACCATTTATGAGGGGGAGACTGCTACAGTTACTAACAGTAGTGTAGCACGACGTTTTTCACGTTTACAAATCACTGTCAGAGGTGAAAGAATCGGCATTCAGCATATAGAGTCTTGTAATCGAACGAGGGATTGAACCTGAACGTTTGCATTAGTCGTCTGACACCCTTTTAGCTGCTCAGATGAGAGGCATACTTGGTCAAGTGTTTCATGTAGATCTCTTTTCAACAAGCTTAGTATTCTTATACTAACCAACCTCGCTATACATTAACTCTCTAAATAAGGAGATTAGTGATTGACAATACGAACTTCCTTTTAAAAGGAACAGCAGCATCTGTTAATTGGCTACTGGTCATGCTATTCCTCTCTATGTTATAAGCAAATTCCGAAGCATGTTTCAAAACTCTTTGCAGCTCAATTGAGCATCCATTTTCAGTAGGATTCCTCAAGAATTTACGGCTGCATTACAAATCACAGAATTTAAATCCAAGTTGAAGCTTTTCTCCAGAAAAACACCTGTTTCCTCCAGGACATACTAAACTCCACTTCATTACATTATGGGAACATAATTTCAGGAAACGAAAAGGGATTTCGAAAATATTAAAATGAATTGAAAAGGAGGACAAAAATGTTAATGCAAAAAGCATTCAGGTTTGTTTATCCTCATTACTCGCGGCATTTCGTCGATTCCCATAAGAGTTCGAGCGTAGTGTGCATCCACACTGAAGTGATTAGATTAGTTACATTAGATTAGTACTTGTTCCATAGATCATGAATACGACACTTCGTAATGATGTGGAACGTGTCAGGTTAATAAAAGGCGTCTATACAAGCTATTACATTAGACAAAATATTACATGACACTCAATATTTTTTTATTTTTTTTATTTATTTTTTATTTTTTTTTATTTTTTTTTGTGGAGGTTGGGAAATTACCCACTTACTATATCCAAAAATGCATCTAATGAGTAGAAGGAGTTGCCATTAAGAAATTCTTTTAATTTACTTTTAAATGCTATATGGCTATCTATCAGACTTTTGATGCTATTAGGTAGGTGACCAAAGACTTTTGTGGCAGCATAATTTACCCCCTTCGGAGCCAAAGTTAGATTTAACCTTGAGTAGTGAAGATCACCCTTTTCCTAGTGTTGTACCCATGTACACTGCTATTACTTTTGAATTCGTTCGGATTGTTAATAACAAATTTCATAAGTGAATATATATATATATATATATATATATATATATATATATATATATATATATATATATATATATATATTGTGAGGCTACAGTGAAGATTTCTAGCTCTTTAAATAAGTGTCTGCAGGATGATCTTGGATGAGCTCCAGCAATTATTCTGATTACACGCTTTTGTGCAATGAACACTCGTTTACTCAATGATGAGTAAATTGAAGGTGGAGGCGGGAGAAAGGAAAGGAAAAGAGCTATTGGTGTCACCTACATTGGGATTCTACATATAATGTATCACGGCTGCGGATTCCGCGTGGTGTCTGTTCTTTAGCAGATGTCTGAAAGAGCAGACACCACGCATTCATATAACTGATTCGCCTTGATGGGCAACGAATCCAATTTCAGTGCAGATGCACAATTACGTCTGACCTCCAGCGGGAACCTCAGAATCGCGAGCATGGAGGACACGGACAGGTTCTACTGATAGGTGGTGCTGGGTGGGTATGGTACCTTGCGCCACTCCCAATAATAGAGCGTGGGGAAGAAAGCGACTATTTACACGGTCCAGTGACATCAATTTGACCACCTGTCAAAAGCCTGAGAATCCACCTGTTGCAGCGCGGACATGCAGGAAGAGTGTCAATGAGGTTCTGGAAGTACCGACAGAGATGTGGAGCCACGCTAACTCCAGTGGCGTAGTCAGCTGTGCAAGGTTTTTAGGTTGTGGATCTATAGCGTGAACAGTCCGATCGAGTTGGTCCCACAGTTCCTACCCCAGAATATGATGCCATACGAAAGCAGAGAATGAAAATAGGCGTGGTAAGCTAATTTACTCAGATGTATATCGCCAAAATTTGCAATGACCCGAATAGCATAAGTAGCTGAACTCAAACGTTTCAGTAGATCCTCAGTGTGTTTTTTCCAGTTCAACCCCTCATCAATGCATACACCTAGAAATTTTGAATATTCTACCTTAGCTACTGATTTCTGATCGAAGTCTATATTTATTAATGGGGTCATTCCATTTACTGTGTGGAACTGTATATACTGTGTTTTGTCAAAGTTTAATGTGAACCCATTTGCAGAGAACTACTTAATGATTTTCTGAAAAACATCGTTTACAATTTCACCAGTTAATTCTTGTCTGTCAGGTGTGATAGCTATACTTGTATCATCTTCAAAAAGTACCAGCTTTGCATCTTCGTGAATATAGAATGGCAAGTCATTAATATATATTACGAACAGCAGAGGACCCAAGACCGAACCTTGCGGCACCCCATTCTTGATTGTTCCCCAGTTTGAGAAATCACCAGTTTTTTGCATATTATGTGAACTGTTTATTTCAACTCTCTGCATTCTTCCAGTTAGGTATGATTTAAACCATTTGAGCACTGTCCCATTCATACCGCAGTACTTGAGCTTATCTAGAAGTATTCCATGATTTACACAATCAAAAGCCTTTGATAGAGCACAAAAAATCCCAACGGCTGACTTCCGGTTGCTCAGAGCATTTAATATTTCATTAGTGAAAGCATATATAGCATTTTCCGTTGAAAAACCCTTCTGGAAACCAAACTGACATTTTGTTAAAACTTTATTTTTACAAAGGTGTGAAGCTACTCTACAATACATTACTTTTTTAAGAATTTTGGATAAGTCAGTCAGAAGAGAGACTGGGCGGTAGTTGTTGACATCAGACATATCCCCTTTTTTATGCAATGGTATAACAATGGCATACTTCAGTCTATCTGGGAAAATACCCTGCTTCAGAGAGCTATTACATATGTGGCTAAGAATCCCACTTCTTTCTTGGGAACAGGCTTTTATTATCCTGCTGGAAATGCCACCAATTCCATGTGAGGTTTTATTCTTGAGAGAGTTTATTATCTTCCTAGTTTCAGATGGAGAGTTGGGTGGCATTTCAATTCTATCAAATGGTGTGGGTAAGGCCTCTTCCATTAACTGCCTTGCTTCTTCTAATGAACATTTAGATCCTATTTTCTCTACAATATTTAAAAAATGATTATTCAGAATGTTTTCGACTTCCGGCTTGTTATTTATCAAGTTTCCATTCACTTTGATGGTGATGCCGTCATCCTGTACTCTTGGTTGTCCTGTCTCCCTTGTAATAATATTCCAAATTGTTTTGATTTTGTTATCAGAGGTATTAATCTCAGACATGATGCACATGCTTCTGGACTTTTTAATAACCTTTCTTAATGTAGCACAGTAGTTTTTATAATATTTGGCTGTTTCTGGGTCATTACTCTTTCTTGTTGTTAGATACAGTTCCCTTTTGTGGTTACAAGATATTTTTATTCCTTTAGTAAGCCAAGGTTTTTTTGCACAGTTTTTTATAATTAGATTTAACAACTTTCTTGGGGAAACAGTTTTCAAATTCTCTTACAAGTGTATCATGAAATAAGTTATATTTTAAATTAGCATCGGGTTCCTTGTACACGTCATCCCAGTCTAACTGCTGAAGATTTTCTCTGAAATTTCTAATTGTTGAGTCATTAATTGAACACACAACTTTGGAGGGTAGTTTTGAATTACTGAATGGAGCTGTGTCATATACTGTAACTAGCTGAGCATCATGATCAGAAAGCCCATTCTCAACAGGACAAGAATTTATGTTTTTAAACCTATTGTGGTCTATAAAAGTGTTATCCAACAATGTGCTGCTGTCCTTTACGACCCAAGAAGGAAAATTAATGACAGATGTCAAATTGAAAGAACCGAGCAAGACTTCCAGGTCATTCTTCCTATTACACTCTTTCAGTGAGTCAACATTGAAGTCCCTACAAATAATAATTTGCTTTCCCCTATGTGACAGATAGCGCAACAAGGCATCCAAGTTTTCGAGGAATAAAGGGAAGTTTCCTGAAGGGGACCTATATACTGTTACAATTATAAAAGAGCCCTCCTTCAGTTTAAGTTGACAGGCACATGCTTCTATATGTTGCTCTAGACAAAACTTTTTTGCATCTAAGCTTTCTACACATTGATAACTTTTGACATATGTGGCAACTCCTCCTCCCACCTTATTCTCTCTACTCATATGTGCAGCTAGTTTATAACCACTGATATTTACCTTTTCCATATCAGACACACTGTGATGTTCAGACAGGCATAGTATATCTATTACATTATCAGATTCAATGTCATCTAAACAAACCAAGAGCTCATCTACTTTATTCTTCAATCCCGGAATATTTTGGTGAAAAATGGTAACATTATTTTTTACTTTACTTTTGTGAGAATCTACTTTTTTCTTTAATCCACCAATATTTTGGTTAAATATGGTAACATTATTATTTACTTTCCTGTTGTGAGAATTTTGTGAGTTTTGGACCTCTTTAGCACCTGCCTGTCTGAACTTCTCATTGGACACTGATATTAGTCTAAAAAAGAGGTACATCCATGAGTACTAGTGTCGCCCCTTATGGATTTTGCTACCAACCCTGCCAGTGGTCATTAGTCGTCCTCGCTTTAATTATATATGTGGTGTCTGTTCTTTTGGACGTGATCACTTCAGTGCGGATGCACACCACACTCGAACCCCTATGGAAATCGTTGAAACGCCGCAAGTAATGAGGGTAATGGGCAAGAGGCACTACGTCAATAGTGAGTGGATAAGTTGACAATTTGGTCTGGTGGAAGGAATGCTAGGGTAGTCTGTGTAATTGCGATGATCACTGTATCTCGATGGCACAGTGGTCGGTGTCATTGTCATCTTGCCGTATACACAGAAGGTCTCCATCATAGGGGATTTTGCAGTTTGGTGGACATCCCAAGCCAATCTGTATCCTACTGAGTGATTTCCATACAGTTCAAGATTCTGCATCACAAGGAGCAATCTTTCCATAAATTTCAAATGGTTTGGAAATTTAGGTATCCATTACTTGGCTCTAGTTTTCACTACATCATTGCATTATATTAATCTCATCCATGGAATCCAACAGAGAGGGTACGGACCAAGGATTCGCTTCTGGGGCAGGGGTCTCGCCAATCCTCAAATATAAATCACCATTATCCCCACTTTTAAAGTGTCACTTATGAATATTATTATAATAGTAATAAGAACAATGAAACATTTAATTACAAAAATATACAGAATGTTTGACTATAGTTATAATAATAATAATAATAATAATAATAATAATAATAATAATAATAATAATAATGTGTTTGTATCTGTGCTCAGGCCAGTATTTATGATCTATAGACATCTAGGCAGAACTTTGCTGTTATTAGGTACTAATATGACAAATACCACTTTTTATTCCTGTACTTGTATTGTCTGCAAAAGAGAACAAAATTTCTTTTTACAGTGCTAGTGAAAGATCGTTTATGTGTATCAGAAACAGAGGACCTAAAACAGACCTCTGTTGTGCACCGTGTGTGATTGCTTCAAGTCTTTGGTGCCTATTGCTATTTGATTGACATACTGGTGGTCAGTGGATAAGATAGAAACTGTGAATCACATGTCTCGAATATTCTGTAATAAGATATTTTAACTTTCGCTTAAGTATAACATGATTCCCACTATCAAGAGGCTTAGCCAAGTCACAAAATATTCCCAATGATGATGATTTCTGATTAATTGATTCTCGTGTATCAAATATCAAGGTCAATACACTACAGCTTGTTCAGCTGACAGTCCTTTTTTGAAATCCAAACTCTGTGCCTTTGAGTGTTTTCTGCGCTGTTTATAAAGCCTTTTGTACATTTTATCTCCATTTTTGTAGAGTAGGATGACAAAATCGTGTTTATCTGTGAAAATACCAATATGAAAAGATTGCTTATATAATTACCTTGTTGTCTTATAAATTTCAGCTGAGCAACATGTGATTATTTTCCTACCGATTTAATCGTTATTTGCATGGGCAAGTATTTTAAGAGTTGGTAATGCTGGGGACATCTTTGGGAGATGTAGGATATAAAACTTTATCAAATTTTTTTTGGAATGTTTTTATTTGAAAACTTAGTCTATCTATTAGTGCTCAGATTTAAATTATCTTTTACTCTGCATTGCAGAAAATGTATTAAAAGAGTAATTTTGGGCTACATTATTTGGTCAAGACATTGTATACTCGAAAGCAATTTCCTCATTTCTTGTTTCATTTATTCTGTCTAATATTTTCTGTGCTCAGATAGTACTTACCTTATTACTGGAGGAACTTATTTTTTTCTAAAAATAACATATGTTTTGATGGTCTGATCACTTCAAGCATGATTCTGTTGGTGATACAGGGTTTAGGAGCATTTAGTATATCTTAAGTGATGGTACACTATGTATAAAACAGTTCCTGCAAATGATACCTACTGCTGTTTACAAGGTACTACCCATTCTCCCCAACTATTGAAACTATAAAACAGATATTGAATTCCTGTGGGTTAAAAATATCACCAGAGAAATTAGCTGTTGCCCCATTTGCAAAGAAACAATTATAAACAGCATTTGTTGTTGGTTAATTTTCAAACTATAAAACGCTAATAAAATCCCAGGCTCAATTTCTAAGAATCCATAAGTTGCAAGATTGTAGACATCCACTACAAAACACTGTTTAATCGTGAAATGGTGTGAATTGTAGCAGGGCAACTCAGAAATGTGTGAGACGACAATGTAAAACAGTTTAGTGTACTGTCACAAGTATATGTGGACAGAGGTCTTGGGTATAGTTCCCATTGAATGCTATGTGTATTTCACATATGGTGTGTCATGTAGAGAATCGGGATAGCTTAGAAAGTACACAGGGATGACATCATACATGACTGGACCATGACAGTTAAACTTTCAATACTAGGTGATCTGGGAGTTAGATGACACCCAAAGCATCATTTAATACCTGTAGAGTATGTTACAGGAGAGTGGAGACACTTACCAATTTTGTATCAAGTTTCTGAAGACATAAAGTCATTACACATAGCCTTCATTAGAGACTTCCTGGCATCCTGTGTTTCTCTTGTCTCTTGTCAGACTGTGTATAGTTGTCTTAGAGAGTTTACAACGTATGCTCAACAACTCTCCAAATGGGTTACTAAAACAGAGCAGAACATGGTCCAACCAATCTGGTGTCTGTCTCACCATAATGATTAAGGTGGTAATACACTGGACTTTCTTTTGAGAGTACAGTGATTCAGATCCTTGTCTGACCATCTAGATTTAGGTTTTCAATTGTTACCTAAACTCCTTTATTTAAGGCTATTTGGTTTCTTTGAAAAGGAGTCAGACAATCATTTTTCCCCCATCCATCCCCAGGCCTAGCCTGTGACCCAACTCTGATTATTGCAGAAAGAGACTAATATGGAACTGCCAGTTTTCTCATCTGGAATGATACAATGTTAGGAGCATGTACACCATCGCACCTGTTTAAAGGATAATGTAATGACTCTGGCCCATAGGGATGGCATATCCTTATAATCCACACACTATTGTCACTTTTGCATAATTAGGTAAGTGCAACACCAGGTGGACCAGTAGCTACATCATGAGGACCTAATGAATCTAGAGTGGTTAGCTAACTGTCCAGACTTATATCTGATTAAACATGTGTGAGACAATGTAGGATGAAAGATTACAGGCTGGATACCAGCACAACACACGTGTAATGGCGAGAGGCATTATCCCAAGTTATGCTGAATGGTGTGTCCCACTGTGTAGAGAGATTCTATCCATCCTGTATTTCTTGAAAAGGTATTATGTTCTGCATTGGCCTTCCTATATGCCACTGATAGAAGGCTATCATTGTACGTCAGTTGCTGCCTGTAACAGGTAATCCTGTACACTCTGTATCCATATCACTGTGTCACATGTCACTATATTGCCGGAGATCATTTCTGATGTGCACATTTTTTATGGATCTAAAAGATCCCTTCACTTATAGATGAAAGCGTAATATGGTTGGCATTATGAATGAATGCTCAAAGTGCTACAAATTTAATTTGTTGGTGTGTCCAAACGTTTTTGGGAAAAATGCCAGAATGTGAGCCTGATAAGTTTTCTTTCCCACCCTTGTCCATCTCAGTTAATGGCTTACCTCTAGTAATTTAAATAACACCAACAGAATGTTAAACTGAAACCTGCCTACCTTCTTCTTTCTTGCTTAAGAAGAAGAAGAGGAAGAAGAAGAAGAAGAAAAACATTCTCAATTTGTGTGAACAATATGATTTTCTTTTATGTATAGAAATTATTCTGTTGTTGCTAGTTAATAGATTTATGTGCACACAATAAAAGTCAAATGGGTTTCACTAAACTGATAATATATCAGTAATAATCTGGTTGATGTTGTTGTGGTCTTCAGTCCTGAGACTGGTTTGATGCAGCTCTCCATGCTACTCTATCCTTTGCAAGCTTCTTCATGTCCCAGTACGTACTGCAACTTACATCCTTCTGAATCTGCTTAGTGTATTCATCTCTTGGTCTCCCTCTACGATTTTTACCCTCCACGCTGCCCTCCAATACTAAATTGGTGATCCCTTGATGCCTCAGAACATGTCCTACCAACCGATCCATTCTTCTAGTCAAGTTGTGCCACAAACTCCTCCCCAATTCTATTCAATACCTCCTCATTAGTTATGTGATCTACCCATCTAATCTTCAGCATTCTTCTGTAGCACCACATTTCAAAAGCTTCTATTCTCTTCTTGTCCAAGCTATTCATCATCCATGTTTCACTTCCATACATGGCTACACTCCATACAAATACTTTCAGAAACGACTTCCTGACACTTAAATCTATACTCGATGTTAACAAATTTCTCTTCTTCAGAAACGCTTTCCTTGCCATTGCCAGTCTACATTTTATATCCTCTCTACTTCGACCATCATCAGCTATTTTGCTCACCAAGTAGCATAACTCCTTTACTACTTTAAATGTCTCATTTCCTAATCTAATTCCCTCAGCATCACCCGAGTTAACTCGACTACATTCCATTATCCTCATTTTGCTTTTGTTGATGTTCATCTTATATCCTCCTTTCAAGACACTGTCCATTCCGTTCAACTGCTCCTCCAAGTCCTTTGCTGTCTCTGACAGAATTACAATGTCATCGGCGAACCTCAAAGTTTTTATTTCTTCTCCATGGACTTTAATACCTACTCCAAATTTTTCTTTTCTTTTCTTTCCTTTACTGCTTGCTCAATATACAGATTGAATAACATCGGGGATAGGCTACAACCCTGTCTCACTCCCTTCCCAACCACTGCTTCCTTTTCATGTCCCTCGACTCTTATAACTGCCATCTGGTTTCTGTACAAATTGTAAATAGCCTTTCACTCCTGGTATCAGTAATATAAAGTTACCTTAATGTTTAGGTGTATTGTACTACAGTTTTTAGGTCTTCTAAATTTGTGTTAAGTTTCCATATGTTTCCAAAACATTCAGTGAGAAAAGTTATTCTTTCTTTATTAATTTAAGTATCTTTGGGCATGATTGTTTGATCCGAAGCTACTGTTAAAAGTATTTGAGACCCTTGAGTATTACTTGGAATAGTAATTTCTCTTTCTTTTTCAGGAATAATATCCTACACGGAGTATCTGTTTCTGCTGTCAATACTTACAAGTACGTAAATCTATGTTTACAGTTCAGTATTTTTTTCTGCACCACTTGTTTGTAGTTACTAATTCTTGAGTAGTGTAAATAAATTAGAAAAGAGCAGCTATCTCTATTTTTGGTTTCTAGGTTTTGATTTGCTGTCTCAAAGTGTTCACATTGGATTTGTTTGTCATTTGTCTTATTTTTGTCCTAGAAGTTGGAGACATATTGCATTACCATCATTTATCTTTGTGTAAATAGGTAAAAATGTGGTAAATGACTGAGGTGATAGGTAGCAGTACAGTATTTCAGTAGTCTATTGCACAGTGCTTATAACACAATCTTGTGGTGTGTTAGAAACCTGCTCTGCGATGTGATCTAACAATTAGAGATTACACAAATGAAATCCATAAATACAATCCAATTCTTGATTCCTAATTGACAAATCATTCAAGTCAGCCTTTTCCTGCTGTTGGTAATGTGTCTATTTCCAGATAGTCAGAAGGCAATGATCCTTGCTTAAAAACTGCAGTTAAAAAGTAGAATATTGTCCATGTTATGTGTCGACAGAAGTGCCGACACAGTGTTATTTTGAAGGGGCCGAATAGGCACGCTATAAGCTCACCCAGAATATCGTGAAGTCTGAAACAGGATGCTCAATGAATGCTAATAAGAAAAGTACGTTGCTTTGGGAATACTTAACTTTAATCCATCCTTTTGGTATACATCGTTTATGGTGAATACAAGTAAGACTCTCTCCAGATATGGTTAACTGCGCCTTGCTAGGTCGTAGCTATGGACTTAGCTGAAGGCTATTCTAACTGTCTCTCGGCAAATGAGAGGAAGGCTTCGTACGTCTAGTCGCTAGCAATGTCGTCCGTACAACTGGGGCGAGTGCTAGTCCGCCTCTCTAGACCTGCCATGTGGTGGCGCTAGGTCTGCAAGTACTGACAGTGGCGACACGCGGGTCCGACATGTACTAATGGACCGCGGCCGATTTAAGCTACCACCTAGCAAGTGTGGTGTCTGGCGGTGACACCACAGACCACTCATGGAAGTTGAGATCATCATACTTCATCTGGGAGTCTTTATGTAGAAACCGCAAAGCAGTTGGGGTGGGTTGTGCTATGTATTTGGAATCATTTGTCAGTCCTTAAACACCATAAAAACATTGTGAAAGCTGCTATATCAAACAGAAGACTTCCTGCAACTACTGCATGAATTATCACTGCTGAGTTGTGGCCACATGAAAGTCTGATCACATGGAAGAACATGTTACTACGCACAACATTATTTACTACAATGGATGCTACACAACAAATCCCATCTGTGTTCCAACCACTCCAGCTTCTATGAATTGCACAGTAATGAACTGCCTGCCCAATCCCCAGAATTCTCCTGGCTCCATCCTCCATGAAGACTTGTTCTCATATTATGTCTGTCTGTGTTATCTCCCAGTTTCCTAATGACTGGTACTCCATCCCTTCCCCACAGACTTGTACTTCTCTTTGTCCCTCATTTTAGTTATGTTTACACTCTGTATATGTGGGGGGAGGGGGGGGTGAAATGTGGCAAGAGATGAGGAGGGTGTAAGTTTAAAGAGTAACACAAATTATGCACTGGAAAATTACAGGGTCTGAAATTTCATAATTGATTCTGGCAGTTAGAGATTTCATATATTTAATGTGAAGGAAGTGCACCTCTTAATTACTATAATTTGTCCTTTAAAAAGTTAAATACAAATTTCCAAACATCGTTTATTGTTTTAGGAAGAGTATGAAAGATATTATTGTTTCAGAACCTCAAACTGGATTTCGTATTGCATTCAACATGTTTGATACTGATGGTAATGAGCGTGTTGATAAGACTGAATTTCTTGTGGTAAGTACATTGATTTCAAACTCCTATCATTTATAAGCTGCTCCTTGTTTACATTGTAATGCATAAATTTCTAGCCACATGATTTTGTGCTAAATATCTTTCAATTCTGGAACAATGGTTCTTTCCATAGGTGGAAGAGTGCAAATTTTACATCATGTTTGAGTTGAATAGTGCTCCCCTCCCCCTCCAAATTTTCGTTACACAGTTCAGGAGCATGTGAATTACAGATTATCACAACAGTGGATTTTCCATGCAGCTCCCAGAGATAAAATAATGTTGTACTGTCCACCACATTCACCCAGTTTGAGTCCTTGTAATTTCTTCTTGTGGAATTTTGTAAAGACTGCTTGTGCCACCATTTGAAACAGTGCTAGCCAACCTACGCATATGGATCTCTGCAGCTATTGCAGCAATTGACAAAAACATTAAACAAAGCACTCGGGCAAGTTTCTCCAGCTATGTGCATACCGTGCAAAGCATGTTGTACAATTTCAACATTTATAACGTGCTCAAAGTTTTTTTACATTCATTTCAATTTCTACCGTGACCATTTTTTTTTTTTTCTGAAATGTTACAGTCAACAACAATAATTACATTTTGAAACTGAGAACATAATTTTCACTCACACTGTATTGTAGATTTTTAATAATAGTACTGCAACGGTATTGTATATTGTAAATACTTCCCACTGAATGAGTACTGTTTTCAGCAAAGTTACAGTCATTACGATTGTACAAAAATTGGACAAGTAGCTGCAGTGGTTGAAAGTGTGTGATTGGGGAAGAACAATTAGTGACATAATAAGTTTCAAGCTTTCAGAATTTGTTAATTAAAATGAAGAAACTGGAGGGAAGGGAGGGAAGGCTCACAAGTTTTGGCACAGAAGCAGAATGAAAATGACACAATGTAATTAATTCCCAGAGCAGATAATATACTATACAAAGCAGCAAGTCCTATGTTCAAATATCGGTCTTATAAATTGATGGAAGGCAAGGGGGATACACAAGTTGCTTCAATTAACACAAGTAAGTAGAAATAATGTGTTGACAGAGGGGTGAGAGGGGTGGGTGAGTGGGAGGGGATATGGGTGAGCAAATTGGTGGTAGTGAGTGAAAGACTTAGAAGAAAAGGAAGTACTGTGAAGACAATGTAGAATAGTGAAGAAAACAAGATGGAATGATAACACAAGGAAAAATTAGTGTAATTCGTGCCAGATGAAAGAAAGAAACTAGAAGTGATGATCAGTTCCTGTGAGGGAACAAAATGACCTCGTGACGAAATAAGTTCCAGAATCTGCACTGTCAAAGTATATATTGCAGTGCAGTATAAGGTGTTTTCCTATGTAGTCTATATATCGTCATTCAGTATTTTCAGTTGTCAATAAATGCAGGCTGCTGAATAATATGTGGAACAACACATGTAATGTCACATACATGTCTTTGTTCTGTTATTTATTTGTTAAATGCTTCCCTGCATACGAATATGTTTAACACTAAGTGGATCAATGAGGAATATTTTATATTAGGAAAGATTGCTTGTATATGAATCGTAAGAAGATGACCAGACAAAATACTTCACTTTTTTCAGATGAAGCAAGCCAACTTAAAAGGGTTGTAAGAAGATTTTATGTAGAGTATACCTCATATCTGGAATAGAGATGTGTTGCAGGGGATGTATGAGATTGAGGTTCTTAGAGGATTTTCTTCCAAGTAGAGTGCAATTTATTTTATGATATGTTAGGAGGAATTCTAGGCTAATACTGGTGAAAATATTGATTAAAGACACAGTCTCGTATTTACAAAGGAGTTCAGCTGATGTATTATCAAGTCTGGATTGAGGCAAACTACACTGAAAATTTATTGCTGTACAATGTTGGTAACTGCAGGAATGAAAGATATGGACAGAAATTGTTTCAGTTTTACTAGGAGAGTTTGTATCCAAGAATAATGTTCACTATGAGAGAGTTAACAAACGGTGAAAGGCATAGCTTGTGTATTTAATGTATATGACAACATAGTGATGTTAGTTCTATGAGACTGAAATAAATATCAAAGACTGATATTTTTGCCATAAAAAGAAGTCATATAGTTGCAGCAAATGCCATTAAGGCTACAGAGAAAATATTTTTCAGTGACTCTGTAGTTAACTTGAGACCGTAAGAAAGATTACCACTTCCAATGTCATTACCATAAATTTATGTATGTAGGGTAGCCATAAAGTCTTTATTCTCATGTCAGAAAAATAAAGTTATGTAATTATTTCCTTGTTTGTGAATACATGTCTGCAGTCCTAGTAGACACTGAAATTCCCAGATCACAGAATCGTACCCTGCAAAATGGCACAGCCTGTCTCCACTTTAACAATGGGCTGTGGTATTTTGCTTTCTCTCTTTAGCAGTGCACTACATACTGTGAGGAGGAGGAGGAGGAAGAGGAGGAGGGCGATTTCAGTGTGTGGCAGAACTGCAGACATGTACCAGCAAACAAAAAAAGATTAAATGTTTAACCCGAAAGAACAGATACCATCTTCATATATATAAATTCGTCTAGCTTGAAGGGGGAAACCAGATGGCGCTATGGTTGGCCTGCTATAAGGTGCTGCCATAGGTCAAACTGTTATCAACTGCATTTTTTAAAATAGGAACCCTCATATTTTATTAAATATTCATGTAGTACATAAAGCAATATGAATGTTTTAGTTGGACCACGTTTTTCACTTTGTGATAGATGGCGCTGTAATAGTCACAAACGTATAAGTACATGGCATCACATAACATTCCACCAGTGCGGATGGTATTTGCTTTGTGATACATTACCCGTGTTAAAATGGACCATTTACAAATTGCAGAAAAGGTTGATATCGTGTTGATGTGTGGCTATTGTGATCAAAATGCCCAACGGGCGTGTTCTATGAATGCTGTTCGGTATCCTGGATGACATTATCCAAGTGTCCAGACCGTTACCGGATAGTTATGTTATTTAAGGGAACAGGAAGTGTTCAGCCACATGTGAAACGTCAACCACAACCTGCAACAAATGATGATGCCCAAGTAGATGTTTTAGCTGCTGTCACAGCTAATCCGCACGTCAGTAGCAGACAAATTGCGTGAGAATCGGGAATCTCAAAAACGTCGGTGTTGAGAATGTTATATCAACATCGATTGCACCTGAACCATATTTCTATGCACCAGGAATTGCATGGCAACGACTTTGAACATCGTGTACAGTTCTGCCACTGGGCACAAGAGAAATTACAGGATGGTGACAGATTTTCTGCACGCATTCTGTTTAGCGACGAAGCGTCATTCATCAACAGTGGTAGCATAAACCGGCATAATATGCTCTATTGGGCAATGTAAAATCCACGATGGCTGCAACAAGTGAAACATCAGCGATCTTGGCGGGCTAATGTATGGTGCGGCATTATGGAGGAAGGATAATTGGCCCCCATTTTATCGATGGCAATCTAAATGGTGCAATGTATGCTGATTTCCTACGTAATGTTCTACTGATGTTACTACAAGGTGTTTCACTGCATGACAGAATGGCGATGTACTTCCAACATGATGGATGTCCGGCACATAGCTCGTATGTGGTTGAAGCGGTATTGAATAGCATATTTCATGACAGGTGGATTGGTGGTCCAACTAAAACATTCATATTTCTTTACGTACTACACGAATATGTAATAAAAAATGGGGGTTCATATTTTAAAAAACACAGTTGGTATCCTATATATAAAGCCGTGAGTAATGAGTGTAATGGCAGGGGCACTACGAATATAGTGCAGGACAATAAGTTGGGACTGTGGGTCTCACGGGATGCATGCCAGAGATAAGTCTTTGCAGTGGCACTATCCTCTGTGTCCTCGGTGGCTCAGATGGCTAGAGCGTCTGCCATGTATAGAGGAGATCATGGGTTCGAATCCTGGTCAGGGCACACATTTTCAACTGTCCCCATTGATGTATATCAGCACATGTACGCAGCAAAAGGTATTCATTTCATTGTATTGATTTACTTGTAATTTCATTCTAATGAGCTGCACGGTCATTTGACCATTTTCTGTACAAATGCACAAACAGTGCCCGAACTCTTACGGGAATTGATAAAGCCGCGAGTAATGAGTGTAATGGGCAGGGGCACTACAAATATAGTGCGGGACAATAAGTTGGGAATTTGGGTTCCACGGGAAGCATACCAGAGATAAGTCTGTGCAGTCGCACTGTCCTCTGTGTCCTCAGTGGCTCAGACGGACAGTGTGTCTGCCATGTAAGCAGGAGATCCCGGGTTTGAATCTCAGTCAGGGCACACATTTTAAACTGTCCCCTTTGATATATATATGAACACCTGTATGCATGTAAGGGTATTCATTTCATTGTAGTGATTTAATTGTAATTTCATATAACACAGGCCAGAAGCTACACATAACCAGTCATAACAATGGTGGCATATTTACTGTATAATTTCATCATCAGACTTAGTCCAAAGCTACTGTAAATATTAGATGTTCATGGATCACAATTTACATTATGTTTGTCAGTTACTTATCACTCCCAGAGTGAGTTCCAAGAGTTTTATAAAAATACTGACTCATAGATGTTCAAAGGTTGATAACTGATCCTGAACTGAGTGACTACATTTCAATTCTGTACTAACTGCACAGTGTTCATTCTGACTGTCACAGATTTGCCGACAAAACGAATGCTGACCAGGGATTAACTGAAGCATTGTTCAGTACAGTGATAATTCAAATTTGTAGTTACAATCTGATTTACAATTGGAAGAAGGTCAAAATTAGTTTCCACAGAATAACAGTGAGCCAAGGAGTAATCTGGTTAACTATGGCTTAGATAACTGGAAAATTGACAAAGTTATGTGGACTATATTGTGAATACTATGTGTACTGCCACAGGGATTCACAATTCCCACAAAAAGTGGCAAAAATATGTAATTTTCTATATTGAATAATTAGTGAACTTCACACATTTTCATAATACAAGAGGGCATTTTTGCAATCATAAAAAATTAGGCCTACAAAACTAGGTAACTAAGTTTTGGAAATATTCACCAGTTAAAAATAGAAGATTCTGAAAGACGAAAATTTTTGTTATGAATAACTTTTGAAACATGATGTTTTTGGAGGAGCTAGAGTAAAACAGACATGCACACATGCCAACAAGCACATGACTATGTGGTGCTGGAGAGACTAATAGTGCCAGTGCTATTTTTCTGCAGGTGGATTGCTTGTGTTGGGGGTAGTGTCAGTGGAAAGGGAGACAGGGTGCAGGGAGAAGGACTAGGAGTGGGCAGCTAGTGGCCCGGAGGGAGGCAGCTGGTTTGCCACTTGGAATGCAGCAGGGGAGGGGGGGGGGGGGGGGGGGAGAGCACAGGCATATGAGCTGGCATTATTGCAGCAGCTGGTGGAAAGCAGCACACACTGTAGGTGACATTAGGGCACAAATTGGTAGGTAGTGACAGGAAAGAGGAAGGGGAACTGTTGGGTGGAGGGTTCAGCAACAGTGGGTAACCTGAGATTGAGGCTAGAATGATTACAGGAGCAGATTATGTGTTGTAAAGATAACTCCCATTTGCATAATTCGTAGAAGCAGGTGATGGAGGGAAGTATCCACATGGCACAGGTTGTGAAGCAGCCATTAAAATTGAGCTTGGTGTGCCACCGGGTGCTCAACTTTGCTCTTGACAGCCGTTCAGCGGTGGCCATTCATCCTGCTGGTCAGCTGGTTGGTAGTGATGAAAAACTGTGCAGTGTTTGCAGCAGAGTTGGAATATGTGTGGCTGCCTTCACAAGAGGCCTGGCCTACGATGTGGTAGGAAAAGCCTTTGACAGGGCTGGAGTAAGAGATGCTGGGTAGGCAGATTCGGCAGATATTGCAGCTTGATCTGCCACAAGGATATGATCCCTATGGCAAGTGGTTGGGAGTGGGTGTGACATAGGGATGGACTGGGATGTGACTGATGGAGGGGAAGGACACTTCAGGAGGGGTGGGAAGAACCTTGGGTAGGATGTCCCTCATTTCAGGACAGGGTGAGAGAGAATCGAAGTACTGGCAGAGGATATGGATCAGTTGTTGCAGTCCAGGATGTTACTGGGTAATGAGAGGAGTGCTTTGTAGCTGATTCTTGGGGTTGGTGTGGATGTGAGGATATGCATGGGTAATCTGTTTGTAGACTGGGTTTGAGGGGGGTTTGGTATTGCGTGTCTGTAGAGGCCTTTGTGAGACCTTCAGCATATTGGGCTAAGGAGATCTCGTCATTGAAGATACATCATCCACGGGTGGCTGGGCTGTGTGGGACAAATTTTTTGATGTGGAAATGCAGGTACTGTTGGTGGTTAGTGGGTTTAATGTGGGCAGAGGTGTTGATGGAGCCATCAGAATGGTGAAGGTCAACTTCCATGAAGTTGTCTCGTTGGGTAGAGGAGAACCAGATAAAGTGTAAGGGGAGAAAAGGTGTTGAAGTTAGGTGAGTTAATGTGGATAGTGTGTTTTGGCCCTGAGTCCACATCATGAAGATGTCATCGATGAACCTAAACCAGACAAGTGGTTGAGAGTTTCCGGAGGCTATGAAGGTTTCCATTAGATGACCTATAAACAGGTTGCCACAGAAGGGTGTTTTGGGTGTTCATGGCTCTGCCACAGATTTGTTTGTAAACCTTCCCTTCAAAGGAAAAGTAGTGGGTCAGGATATGGTTTGTAAGGTGTACAAGGAATGAGGTGGTGAGTGTAGAGTGTGAAGAATGTTGTGGGAAGTTGTGTTAAATAATGGTAAGGCCAGGGGCAAGAGGGATGTTACTGTATAGGGTGGTGGCATCAACAGTGACGAGTAGAGATCCAGGAGATAGAGGGGCGAGGATGATGGAAAGTTGGTGAAGGAAGTGGTTAGTAGCTTTGATGTGGGAGGCTAGGTTTTGGGAAATTGGTTGGAGGTGTTGGTCAACAAGAGCGGAAATTCTTTCAGTGGGAACACAATAGCCAGCTACAATTGGGTGTCCAGGATTGTTGGGATTTGGCGATTTTGGGGGGCATGTAGACAATGGGTGTGCAGGCTTTTGTTTGGGTGAGGAGGAAGATGGACTCAGGTGAGAGGTTCTGGGAAGGGCCTATTTCAGCCAGCCCCATGTTGGAGCAGCTCATCGCAGGATGACTCTGGAAGCTAGCAAGTTATCTTTCTTTTCAGTGTGCCAATTGACAACTCAGTGCTTCTGCTATTTGGGGAGTGGTCCCCTTTAATCCAAAATTATTTATAGTCTACAAGAACTTTCCTACAACTTTTAAACTGATATAACTGTTATTAATAATGTGACTAATCATTAGAAACTGCAAGCCCAGAATCATTAGTACACAAACGTTATAAAAGTAAATGCAGATTTGTCATTGTGGCTTTCCTATACAGAAAATGTAATGCAATACCACCAATATCCCCTCCCCCCCCCCCTCTCCCCCCCCCCCCCCCCCCCCCCCCCCCACACACACACACTAGAAATTCCATTCACTCCAGTTAAGTTGCCATTCTTCATTTCTCTGTACACATTTTTACTTTTATGGGTATAATTTGTGACTTTGGTTTCTAACTTTTATATTTAGATTTTATTTACAGCTGTGACTTAGATAATGTAACTCACTAAATTGTATACAAAAATAGATCCAGCGTATTATGGCAAAGAACATGAAGGAGCAGTATGAAAATGATGCCAGTCTACAGACTGTGAGTTTTATTGCTTGTCTTTGTTTTAATACCTTGTTGGAATTGCAGAGCTGATGTAAATGCTGACTGCTTTAACGTGATGCAGTGCTGTGTAGTGTAGAGGAAGTGTATATATGCAAAAAAAGCTTCAGATGTTATTCTTTGTAATTATTTTATGTGCTGAAGGAGAAAAATATTAGACACGTGATATTCCACAAGGGTAGTTATTTAAAATTCTCTCCTTTTCAGGAAAGGACTGGTGGTGATGAGTAGTTATGGTGCCATGCAAATATGCTAATTTCATTGCATGGAATTTTGTGTGTTTCATTGTTTAAATGTGATTTCGTAACATTGCTAACAGAACCAGCAAGTTTGTACTGATACATATAGAAGTATAGCTATTATATAGTTTTTCATGTGGTGGTTTAAAATGTTTTCAGCATTACATTTCTGTGTACTTACTCTGAAAAAAAAATGTTGTACTGATTCTGTAAACTAGCATATTGAACACACATTTACATTCATAAAACTATAAAACTGTGACAATGTAAAGTTCTAGGATGAGAAAACTGGGGCCATTTACTCACTTTTGGGAAGTACTATAACTATTCAGCAGCTGAATTAGAAGTTAGAAAGGCTTTCCTTATTGATTGTGAGTGATGTGTCTTAGTGTAACTATTTTGTGTAGGTCCATATGCCAACTGCATGTAGAGTGTAGTGTGCTGTTTTCGGTGTTGTTGACAGTGAGAGGCTGAAACTGGGTTTCACCACGTAACTTCTGCTCCTCTGCAATAACATTAACAGGATCCACTAGTTTAAGTGTGTACATCCAATGAAAGGAATACCATTGACATTGTCACATGTCCTCAATTCTTGCATTAGTAAAGATGTGCTGGATTTAGCCTGGCTCACTAATCTGTAGTCACCTGGATTTCTTCTGGGTCAAGGGTCACCATATTAGGGGGCATTGGTAACTGTGGATATAAACGTAAATGGTACAAGCACGCTTAGTTGACAGCCTTGATGATTGACAGGTATGCCATTAGTATAAATTGGCTACATCCCAAATATTCAGAAGACAGAATAGTTAAAAGAAGTTTTTAAATAACAATACTATTAATAATGTATCATTTCCCATGAATAAATAGCAGTATTCACAGATTTTGATGCTGTCATGCATTTCTATTGTTATGGCCTGTTTTAAATCCAGAGTTCTGTTTATCTGGTTTAGTTACGTCTATCAAAAAAATTGTTGGTAGAAAATTAAGCTCTCAAAGTGAAAGATTTATGAATATAAATAATAAACACTAAATAGGTTATGTGTATTTGACCACTTAATGATTGATTGATTATGTGGTACTCAAGAAAATATTCCAGGAATACAACCTCTACGTCTGTGAAGTTCAAATACAGTGATGAAGAGAGGGAGATTATTGCACTTCGTCAGTATGAATAGAGCTAAACAACCAATATTTGTGGCTTGCATTCCAAGATTCTTAAACATTGTGCACATTTATGTATCTCCAACATGTACATATTTTCTTGATTGTGGTTTTATTTCTGTTTTTGTAGCTAATCTTTTTACATATTAAAGTGTAAGTGCAGTGGGAAGATATCTTCTCATTACATTGACTAGGAAAGCTAACATTTGTTTTTCTTCTTGCATTTATGTGACAAAAGTTTGATCACTTAAGGTAAGAATACACTTAAGACAAATAAAAATTAATGAAAAGGTGTATGAGATTAGAAATGAAAATGCACACAGTAGGCAGTTGAAATGCTAAATAAATTATATATATGAAACCTTGTACGGAGTTCTTAAATTGGAGTACCTCAGGAACCAGTATCCAACAGTACAACAAAAGACATTCAATAGTTGGTACTACACTCATGCTTATAAATTAATGATAATGCTGATACATGGTGAAACAATGCTCTGGTGGGTGGTTTGCGGGTTTAAATCACCTCGGAGTATGACCATGTGGTGCACTTGACCTGCGGTCATTGCACATACGCAGAGGTGTGTTGGTGCATGTCAGAGTACGGTGCAGCGAGTAAGTGTGCAGACATTTCCAGACATACTACTGGTGACTGTGTGTCGAAAATGGCTCAAAGAACACATATTGATGACATTATGAGGGGTAGAATACTAGGGCAACTGGAGGCTGGTCAAATACAGCAGGCCGTAGCATGGGCCCTCTGTGTGCCACAATGTGTGATCTCAAGATTACGGCAACGATTCCAGCAAACAGCAAATGTGTCCAGGCGCTACAGTATGGGACGTCCACAGTGTACAACACCACAAGAAGACAGATATCTCACCATCAGTGCCCGCAGACAGCCACAGAGTACTGCAGGTAGTCTTGTTCAGGACCTTGCCGCAGCCACTGGAACAGTTGTCTCCAGACAAACAGTCTGCAGATGACTGAACAGACATGGTTTATTTGCCCGGAGACCTGCAAGGTGCATTCCACTGACCCCTGGTCGCAGGAGAGCCCACAAAGCCTGGTGTCAAGAACACAGTACATGGTCATTGGAACAGTGGCCTCAGGTTATATTCACTGACAAGTCCAGATATAGTCTGAACAGTGATTCTCACCGGATTTTCATCTGGTGCAAACCACGAACCAGATACCAACCCCTTAATGTCCTTGAAAGGGACCTGTATAAAGGTTGTGGTTTGATGGTGTGAGGTGAGATTGTGATTGGTGCACATACACCCCTGCATGTCATTGACAGAGGAACTGTAACCGGTCAGGTGTATCGGGACATCATTTTGCACCAGTATGTCTGCCTTTTCAGGGGTGCAGTGGATCCCACTTTCCTCCTGATGGACGATAACACACAACCCCACTGAGCTGCCATCATGTAGGAGTACCTCAAAACAGAAGATATCAGGCAAATGGAGTAGCCTGCCTGTTCTCCAGATCTAAACCCCATCGAGCACATCTGGGATGCTCTTGGTTGACATATCGCTGCACATCTTCAAACCCCTAGGACACTTCAGGAGCTCCAACAGGCACTGGTGCAAGAATGGGAGGCTATACCCCAGCAGCTGCTTGACCACCTGATCCAGAGTATGCCAACCTATTGTGCGGCCTGTTTACATGTGCATGGTGATCATATCCCATATTGATGTCAAGGTACATGCGCAGGAAACAGTGGCGTTTTGTAGCAACATGTGTTTTGGGGATGGTTTTCTCAACTTATCACCAATACCGTGGACTTACAGATCTGTGTCGTGTGTGTTCCCTTTGTGCCTATGCTATTAGTGCCAGTTTTGTGTAGTGGCATGTTGTGTGGTACCACATTCTGCAATTATCCTTAATTTATGAGCATGAGTGTACTTTCACATGTGTAAATATGAATCACACTTCATTTAACTATTATTTTCATCATTAACCTATTAACAGGAACACATTTTTTTAAAAGAAAGAAGTTACAATTCCTCAATATTTGTGAATTACACTGCACTGAGGTGTTCGTCTTAGCAGTAAAATGTTAGTAAAATGAAATTCAGCCAGTATTTACTAGTGACCCTTTATTGTACTAACCCACATATAGAACCTCAGTGGAAAATTAAACAAGAGTTTCTGAAAATCAAACAAATTGGTTGTCATGCTATAGCAAGAAGAATGAAGAAATTACATAAAAGTGTAGTGAGAATCATCCTCCTCCCCTACATTCTTCAGGTTTAAATTGTTTGTAGTGCATGTTATAGCAAATACAACATTTGGTTATCTTAATTTATAGGACTGCATTGATAATTAAGACTTATTAACTTAGGGTAGGCAGGCTATTTGGGTCTGTTTCATTTTATTTTAGGTAGGATTAATGTGACATCATCTGCAAAAATAGTAATAAACTGAGCTGTAACATATTTGTACGATGGCTGAAGATGGGAAAGGCTGTATATTCACTGGAAGCACCATTGCACCACACATCCTGAGAATATTATGGAAAGCACAGAAAAGGGGTATGGACTTACTTGAACCTAGTTGGCAACAAATATGGGCACAGCATTTTGCTTAGTGAAACAGTCTCCTTGAAATAGTGTGTGATGACTTTTCACATGCCCCATACATGCTTTAAATCTGCTGCTTGATATAGTTAACATAATCTGTCAAAAAAAATCCATTTTGAAAATATGATGTAATTGGATAGATGAAAAATGTGCTCACCATGCAGCAGCAGGAGGACACACTTATAAAGGTACAGAAATTTGCAAGCTTTTGGAGCGAGTGACTCCTTCTTCTGGTGGAAAGGGTGAAGGGGAAGGAAGAGGGGGGGGGGGGGGAAGGAAAAAGACTGTTCAGCTTTAGGAAATTGGGAAAGTTTGGAAAAGTTATCCAGAACCCTGGGTCAGGGGAGACTTGCATAGGGGGGGGGGGGGGGGGGGGGGAGACTTACTGGATGGGCAGTTCTCCCTTCTCATTCTAGCCAGTAAGCCTCATCTGACCTGTAGTTCTTGGCGACTTTTTCCAACTCTCCCTATTCCTAAACCTCATCAGTCCTTTTCCTTCATCACTCTTCCTTCCTCTTCAACCTTTCTGCTGGTAGGAGGAGCCACTGGCTCTGACAGCTTGCAAATTTCGATACCTTTATATGTGTGTTATCCTGCTACCACTTGGTGAGAAAATATTTTTAGTTAACTTAATCTGTATTTAGAGAAGACAATAGTCAAGAGATAGGTGTTGGGTTCACATTGGTAAATGTGGTGTCCAGTTCACCGTTTGAAATTCACCAGAATGCTCATGAAACCTCACTTCAAAATTCTTCCCCTGAGAGCAGATTCATTATTTTGCTATAATATTCTGTCACTTTCAGAACATTTAAGCTATATACAAGAGCATGAATTAGTCAAAAACAATTTTCCATTGTTGCTACAATGAACAGACCTGCATAAGAAGACAGTGGTGTCAGTTACTGCTACAAGAATCCATACAAAATGTTACACATTGCCATTTTGACAAGCAAGATCCAACCATCATCTCAGAACAACTGATTTGTTGTTTCATTGATTGTGCCAAATGTTTCTAGTCAGTAATTATTCAATGGATTAACTTACTGAATCCAGGAAAGACACTTCCTTCTATGCTTTAACATTGATGGAGGCATTCTGGCAGATCTTTGGATCTAACATCTAGTGGGACCTGATTAATAATACACTGTTCTGCCTGACTCATGTCTGACATCATCTATATTAAATTATTAAGTCAAAATCAATTTGAAAGCCACACTTTCTAATGTTGCATTGATTTGACTTGTGCAGGGAGACAAAATAACAGTGGTCTTAGCCCATTATTCTCCACACCAAAACTGAGTTTATTGTGGAGTTTCACTCCCCAGGATTCTAGTAAAACTAACCAGTACCCTTAAAGAATGGTAGGAGACTCTTTACTAGTTCCTTATTATACATAATTTTGTCAGGACTTAATGACCCAAATATTCTTCACACAGTGTGGTGTGATTTCATGCCCCTTGCCAAATAGTCTACACTTAAGAGCATCTTTCTCTATACCCATCGTGTGCAGGTGTTTCTTAAAGTTACCACAGCCAGTCTGTAGTCCTACCATGAGTCTAATCTGTCTTCTGTTCAGGCCCAGGATAACATAACTTCTCGTGAAATATGGCTTTGGTATCATTAGATTGCCATGTGTTTTTTTTTATCATAGGCCAATATTCTATGTGCTGCCTCCTGATCCAGCTATGTAGTTTTGATTTTACAATTGCCTTGGTGATCATAGGACAGTTTCTGGTCTAATAAATGGAGTTGTTACACCCACCCTGATGAGCCTATCAACTTGTTCATTGCCATTAATTCCTGAGTGACCAGGGATCCACAACAAGTTTATCATCACAAGGGCATCATGGCATTCTGCTATGATCTGTGTTCTCATTGCAGTGGCTCACAGAGATTTGGAAGCTGCTTGACTGTCCAAATAAATGTAGATGCTATGATCCATGTAGCACCAATACAAATTCTCTTCTGCACACACTCGGATAGCAGGTATTTCCATCTGAAATACTATGGCCAGGTTCCCTAGAGAGATTTCTCTCTTTAGTCTGGGTTGTATCCCGTATACCCCAGCCCTAGTACCCTTGTATGAATAATGGTGTCACACCGAAGCACACAGGGACGCCACTGGAAGATTCTCTAGCACTGCTCAAGGGACACTTTGATGAGGACATAGTCAAACTCTTTTGGCATGTACTAACCACCACCTACTTCAAATGCTGTGGGAAATTCTACAAGCAAATAGATGGAGTTGCTATGGGATCCCCCTTAGCACCTAGCATGGCTAACTTATACATGGAATTCTTTGAGGAGGTAGCATTGGACACAGCTCCACTGAAACTGAAAGCATTTTACAGATATGTGGATGACACCTTTGTGGTATGGCCACATGTTAAAGATAAACTACTTGAGTTCCCGCAGCACCTCAACGGAGTACATGAAAACATCACGTTTACCATGGAGATAGAGAAAAATGGAAGCCTACTCTTTCTGGACATCCTGGTTACTAGAAACGCAGGAGGCACGCTGGGACATTCAGTATATAGGAGGGAAACACATACGGACCTATATCTCAATGCTAGGAGCTGTCACCATCCAGCGCAACGCAACTCTCTACTTAACACCTCGGTACACAGGGCGAGGTCCATTTGCAACAAGAAGAGCTTACCGAGTGAACTACAACATCCAAAGGAAACCTTCAGAAGAAACAGCTACAGCAAGAAACTAATAGGAAGAGCTTTGAGGAACAATAAGAAGAGATGAGGAGAGAGAACCGGAAGAGGATGACACAAGAGGTTGTGCATTCCTGCCATATGCGGGACCACCAACAACGAAGATTGCAAGAATCCTTAAGAAGCACCAAGTGAAGACCATCTTTGACACAGCAAAGAAAATCAAGGATATACTTGGCTCAACCAAACACCCACTAGGACTAATGACACCGGGTGTCTATAGAATTGGATGTAAATGTGGCATGCAATACATAGGGCAGATGCAATGTTGCATTACACAGCACCATACAGAATATATAAGAAACGTGCATCTTGGACAGGTTGACAAGTCCACGGTGGCGGAACACAGCATCAACGAAAAGCATACTTTCGAATTTGAAGAAACGAAGGAGATATGCAGCACCAGCGGATTTTGGGATTCAGTTATAAGAGAAGTGGTAGAGATTCATCTGCATGAAAATTTAATTAATCAAGATAGTGGTTACCATCTCAGTACAGCTTGGAATCCTGCAATTAGGAAAATTTGGCAAGAATGCTCTGGTCCAAAAGGGACCGCGGCCGGTGCTGGTATGAACAGACACCGGGAATCAATGCCCGCACGTGCATCCCCCCCCCCCCCCCCCCGATCCCCCCCTCCCACCACCACCACCACCTGTGGTGCCAAGAGCCTGGTGCGATTCTGCTGGCACGTGATTGGTCGGCAGCCGGAATCTGATAGCGGTCCAGCAGCTACAAAGGCGTGCGACAGACAGCATCCCAACACTTCACCTGAAGATGATAGATATGCAATCCATTGAAATGTTGCGACTAGAAGACGATACCACTTGGCTGATAACCTGTGAAGATTTCGTAGCTGAAATATGCCGAGAAAGCCTGCAATCGCATATAAGTGTAGAGCTTTTCCCACTTTCCCAACAGATTGGTGAAATGCTGTCTCATATGATTTATGTGGTTGATATGTGTTTTGATTTCATGCACAGTAATCTCAGTTAAGCATCTTTCCATAATGTGCACATTAACCAGTTTTTCTATTGTATTTGTAAGAAATGAGGACAGGCTGTTTAGTCTCATACCGTTTTCCTTGGTATGATCAGTTCTCCCTGGTTTTGGAATGAAAACATGCTCACTGTCCTCAAAGTGTCAGGAATGATTCATGCTGCTAAGCTGACCTTAAACAGTCTCCATATGAATCCAATTAAGCCCTCTCCTGCGTGTTGCAGTAGAGCTGGAAAGATTCCATATGGGCCTGGTGACTTCAACAGTTGAAATGTTCTCATTGTCCACTTGATTTTCTTGAAACACATTCTCTGGCAGATTCCCAGTTCTCTCTTTGATAACCTGTAAACCAGTACCTCTCAAAGAATCTTGTTCTGTGTTATCTGCCAGAGTGCACTGAGGGAAGTGAATCTTCAGGAGCCCATACAGCATCTCACTTGCTGTCCTTGTATACCCACCATTCTCCTTCCTTTGAGTACCTCCTGGATTAGGGGTTTGTATTCTTGTGAAGATTTTGTGAAGTCTGGCCCTGATAGCTGCACTTTCCACCTCCTCACACAGTACAGTCCACATTGATAGTTTCACTTGCTTAGTCACGAGGTTGTGTTTGTAAAGGGGCTCCTGATATTTTGCCCATTGTCCTTTCCTTCTTGCAGCAGTCTTCTTACATGCTTCCTTCACAATTCCAGACTCTTGTTCCACCTGTTGGCACATTTCTTCATAATTGGGCAGTTTTCTGAATATGAATGAGGTCATAATGGCAGATGTTGCTGTCTTTGCCATTTCCTTGTAAACTGCTGGATTTCTTATTGAAGTTCTGACTTCTGATAAGTGTTAGTTTAGGTCTCTCCTATACAAGTCTGTCTTTTTCCTCAGGATTCCCAAGGCCATGGTTTGTTTATCACCCATCTCAACTTCAAACTTAATATACATTTGGTCACATAAGGATGGCTCCAAAGCCACATGCCATTGTTTGACATAATTACCCTTTAGAATGGACCCAAAAGTTATGTCAATTACTACTTCCCTTCTTTTATACCTGGTGGTAGGTTCCCTGCTCCTATTCAACCTTTATAAGTTACTCTCGTATAGGTATTTGAGTAGATGCTCACCTGTGCTGTTGGTGCCACTGCTTTCTCACACCAGGTTGTGGTCAATGCCACTGCAACCAACCAACCAACCAACCAACCAACCAACCAGTGGTTGCTATTCAGCTGCAGGCAGCTGTCTACCACTCTCCTCATTTCCTGGGAATGAGGAGTACTGTCTTCATAAGAAAGGTAAACTGAGGTGGACGCAGTTTCCCTCATGCTTCTTTCTTCACACTGTTTCATCCTAATGGTCACTAAGTCCCTGGAACAACAGTCTGCCATCAGCATGAATGAAATTCCATTCTTGACATAAATGCATGTTCTGCAGTTCTTTAGATTTCTAGCATAAATCATCTTAACTCCAGTTCCTTCAAAGCCTGAGATGACTCCCTTTATAAAAGAAGGGGCAACACTGTTGTAACACGAAGGACATGCATCACATGGCATGTGCACTGTCTGTAGTTGATAGCAGAAGCACAGTTGAAGTAGTGCAAAGAGCAGACACAGCTGAGTCTGAGTCAGTTGCAGTCTATACTGTCTGAAAGTATTCACCCAATATGAGTCCATGTGCTAAAGACCTGTTTGTCAAAAGGAAGGAGCCTCTTCGTGGCACGTTTCTCTTGGTTTAAACTGAATGAATGAGGTAGCACAGTGGTAAGATGCCGGACACATATTTGGGAGGACAGTGTATGAAATCCCCTTCTGTAAATCAAGATTCAGATTTTCTGTAATTTCCCTAAATTGTCTAAGAAAAATGTCAGGATGGTTTCACTGGAAAGGCACAGCCAGATCTGCACTTGTGCTCCATTTTGAATGATCTCACCATTTATGAGGTGTTTTTTGGGTGAATCCAGCCTATTACCTTGTTTAATATCATTTCTAGTTTTCTTCTTTTTTGTGAATTTTGTGTAGGTGATGACACGTAAGTACGTACTTAAAATTCCTGAAGCAACTCAAAATCTGGGCTTTACTACCAATATTTTAACTGGCAGTAAATAGACCGTAAGGGAGCAGCAAAGTTTTTTGTGAATATACTCCTCTGAAGACCTAAATATTGAGTTGGGAATGAATATAATATTGTGTTAAGCAAATTCTCATGAAAAATCTAGTATCATAAATAAAGAATTGAAAGTGAGAGCCAGTATAGATGCGTGTGGCTAGCAGTGTATTCCAATACACATGGGTGAAATCAGCTAATACTGTTCTGCCAATGAGATCAATAGTAGTCAGACACAGAATTGCTTGGGGGGGGGGGGGGCTGCATTTGTAATAACTTCACTGGAAAGGGAAGCAAATTAAGTACTAAATTTTCAGCCACAAATTGTTGGAGACATGTAAATGATCACCAGAATTGGTATCATTATTTATCAGCTTGGAAGATATCGGCAGACATTTTCAGGGACTGAATGCATAATTGGCTTAAGGAAATTTATTTTCATGTAGCTTAGTGCCTCTAACAAAAATTTGAGATGGATTAACACATTTTTAAGTTAAAAAAGTTTTAGCTGTGATCACAATGTCTTCTCTGGTGGTGAAGCCATAGTTTTGATTTAGCATACCCCTAATTAAAGCTAAAGTAGAAATATACATGTGACTTAAGGTCCTAAATACTGCTCTTCAAAGATTTTTTGTTTGGACCGAGCATATATTTTATTTACATAATATTTCATTTACCTTATTGCTTTCATAGTTAATGAAGCTGGTGGCTGGACCAATGGCAGTTCGTGAAATTAAGAAAGAGATACAGTCAACAGTGCAAACACAAAACACACCTACACAAAATCAGACAATCGTAAGTTAGATTGTTCAGTTGTGTGACAGCTTGTTGCTTCTCTCTGCATCACTAACAGCCATCATTGTTTGCTCTACATGTTCTGTATGTAGTATCACACTATAGACATTGTATCTAAAATATAATTCCTGTATTATTGTATGTATGCACATTGGACAGAGTGGGGTATTTTCACTGAAGATAGATGCACCATATGTGTGAATGAGAAAAGAAAGATCTAAGCCATTCCTTTCTGTTTCTGAAAGTTGTCAAATCACAGCTTAGTTTAATGTAAATTATCTTGAGTATCTGGAAAACTCACAGATAGTGTCTGCACTGGTAGTTAAAAAATTGTTTCACAGTTCCAGTCTTCTCCTCTGCATCAAATACTCTTTGCCTGGTAGTTAAAAGTGTTGATGTCATTGGACACTGAATGTATCTCAGATTTGGAAGAAAATGTCACCTATATTTCTGTAACTATACAGCCTTTTATGCTGTAGTACTTATACAGTACTTAATGACATGGGTTGTCCATAACAAAGGTATAGCAAAGAAGTTACTATTACTTACACATCAGTTTCACGCAGAACTTTTTTGTTTTTATCACAGAAAAGATATGAGTTTGCTTGTAAGTTAAGCAGTTTTAGTGTCAGATTTAATTTCATTTTTATTTTCTTACTGTCATGTGGCTCAGTGGGTTAGCAAGACACTATGGACTGAAGGTGTGGTGTTGAAGTTCACATTGGTTCTATGATTTTCACCTTTGACTCACTACCACTGTCACAGCTGGAAATGTTTGTTACTGCAAAAATGCTGAGTTGCAAGTGGTTTCGAGTCCATGAGTCAAATGACAATGATGATGTTGAATGTAATTCCAGTGAAGAATGTGTGCCATTCTCAGGTCAATGAAGTACTGAAATACATTTTATATTTAAAACTAAATCAGTCTATGGCAGTATGCAAAAGTCCTCGTATAGTTGGCTGGGTACGTTAGTTCAGAGGTTGGAGGAGAGTAAGGGCATACCATTTCCAACAGGTCCATTCTTAATAAAGCATGTTCAACTCGAGCTTTGAGTTGTTGATGACTATACCTTTTTGTAGTGGTCATGAAACTGCTTATAAATAGTACATGAACTTCAACAAACATCTGTTTAAGTGAGTTTACTAGATAAACTAAAGGCAAATTTTACTAACAACGTTTTACCAGGGCAATGAAAACAGACAGGTTGCATTTTAGACTTCATTAAAAACACTTTTCAGAATGCTTTCATTAACTTTCTTGAACTGGAAGGTCCTATGCCAGAGTGAACTGACTACAAATTTGGACATTTTGAGTTTGCTATGGCAAGCATTGTAGAATATCACAAATATTCATGTGGCACAACAGGTCAGGAGTATGGTTTGGTAGTGAGAGGGATATTTTTCACATTGTCAGTTCTGATATATCTTGATCTACAGTTATCTCTGATTCAAAAATGAACTAAGTCCAGTGATGAGATTCCAGGCCATCTTGTGGAAGAAAGTTCACGAGTCAAATGACAATGTTGACATTGAGTGTAGTTCCAGTGAAGAATATGTACCATTCTCAGGTCAGTGAAGTAGTGAAGGTACATGTTATATTTAAAAGTACATCAGTCTATGGTAGTATGTGAAAGTGAACCACATATTTTGATAGTATCTTGACAAATGATCAGGGTAGTGAGTATTATATTCACATGTTTCATGTTTCTTTGTGTTATACCTTCTGACTCGTACAACACCCACAAGAATCATCTCATTTTTTGGTCTATGGAATGAAAACTGAATCTATTCTAATTTAATCTAATAAGGATGTGCTGTGCTGCCATCTAGGGAGTAAAGTGTGAACTATGTCATGGAATACACATAACCATCAATAGAGGCATATTTTTTATTGATTATTATAGCCGTTGAATGTTGTGAACTTGAAGAACATAGTTGGTTCACTTAAGCATATGAAATGTATTAAAGATAATTGTTTTGAATGGTACACTATGTGATCAAAAGTATCTGGACACCTGGCTGAAAATGACTTACAAGTTCATGGTGCCCTCCATCGGTAATGCTGGAATTCAATATGATGTTGGTCACCCTTAGCCTTGATTACACCTTCCACTCTCATAGGCGTGCATTCAATCAGGTGCTGGAATGTTCCTTGTGGAATGGCAGTCAATTCTTCATGGAGTGCTGCACTGAGGAAAGGTATTGATGTCAGACAGTGAGGCTTGGTATGAAGTCTGTGTTCCAAAACATCCCAAAAGTGTTCTGTAGGATTCAGATCAGGACTCTGTGCAGGCCAGTCCAATACAGGGATGTTATTGTCGTGTAACCACTCTGCCACAGGATGTGTATTATGAAAAGGTGCTCGATCATGTTTAAAGATGCAATTGCCATCCCTGAATTGCTCTTCAACAGTGGGAAGCAAGAAGGTGCTTAAAACATCAATGTAGGCTTGTGCTATGATAATGCCATGCAAAACAACAAGGGGTGCAAGCCCCCCCTCCATTAAAAACACGACCACACCATAACACCACCGCCTCCGAATTTTACTGTTGGCACTCACACGCTGGCAGATGACATTCACTGGGCATTTGCCATACCCACACCCTGCCATCAGATCACCACTTGTGTACCATGATTTGTCACTCCACACAATGTTTTTCTACTGTTCAGTCATCCAATCTTTACACTCCTAACACCAAGCGAGGCGTCATTTGGCATTTACCGGCGTAATGTGTGGCTTATGAACAGCCACTTGACAATGAAATCCAAGTTTTCTCACCTCCCACCTAAATGTCATGGTACTTGCAGTGGATACTGATGCAGTTTGGAATTCCTGTGTGATAGTTTGGAAAGATGTCTGCCTATTACACATTATGACCCACTTCAACTGTCGGCACTCTGTCAGTCAACAGACAAGGTCGGCCTGGACGCTTTTATGCTGTACATACCCCTTCACGTTTCCACTTCACTATCACATTGGAAACAGTGTAGCTAGGGATTTTTAGGAGTGTGGAAATCTCACGTACAGACATATGACACAATTGACACTCAATCACCTGACACATTTGAAGCCCATGAGTACTGCAGAGTGCCCCATCCTGCTCTCTCATGATTTCTAATGACTACTGAGATTGCTGATATGGAGTACCTGGTAGTAGGTGGTAGCACATTGCACCTAATATGAAAAACGTATGTTTTTGTGGGTGCCAAAACAGTTTTGATCACATGGTGTACATCTGTTGATAAACTTTACTTAACTTTTATGTGTGCTGTGCCGGTTTTGTGAAGATACAAGTGGAGAACATACATGCTGTAGGTTTATATAAAGCAAAATTTTATCTTCTGAAGAATCCAATGACATAATTAAGATGAAGCACAAGAAAGACAGTCAAAACATGCAGCGGCAAGAAACAAAAGTTCATTGTGGTGGAAATGTAAAGCAACTATTTGTGCAGGTCTCACAGTTTAACATCAGTTTTAACAAACAAGAAAAAAAGTTTGTGGACTAACTGTAGCTTGGATGAACATAAGATGCATCAGAATAACCAAAGAGAAGCCTAATGTAATACAGTTTAATTACACTCACAATGACTGTGTGGAATAAGAGTCCAAAGAAGAAAGACATTGAGTCAGTATTGTGCTTCATTCTCCCTATTCACCATGATTGTTACAAGAACTTAACAACTGCTAGACAGATAGCTGGAAATTCCAGTGAATATGTGTTGTCAGAAGAGGAATGAGAGCCCCCAAAATTCTATTTAAATAGTACACACATTGTCTCTTAGTAGTGCAAAACCTTTTGTTTCGATGAATGAAACAAGATTGTTGTACAGGTAATATCCATATTGAGACAGTAAAGTTGTTCAATTTTTAGTGCTTTTCCTTGTAATGACCATATTCTTTTCAGGCCTCTATTTGCGTGTGTTTTGTTTATCAACAAAATGTAATATATGTTAGGAGTCAGTTGAATGCTATTTACTGCCCTCACCAGTACCTCAAATGATTTAGATGAATGTCTCAAACCATGCCGTTTGTTGTTGGTTCAGTCTGGCATAGCACCTTCCAACTGGTAAAGTTCTGTAAGCAGTAAAAAGTTCTAAATTTTTGAGTACTCATTTATCTAAAGAAATAGTAGGTGGTGTTTTTGTTGTTACAGTAGTTGTACAAATGCTGTGATTGTAACTGACAGAGACTAAGTGAAACAATGTGGTGACTAGGCTCTGGACTCTTACTTGGAAGAAATGAAGTTTAGTTTCTGTCTGGCTATCCAGTTTTAGGTTTTCCATGGTTTCTCTAAATCTTTAACCATAAACTGATCTCCATCCTCTTCTATCTCAAATCTGAGCTTGTGTCCATCTCTAATTGCATCACCACTGCTGGGATATTAAACCACACTCCCCCTCCATTTTTTCCTGTTATGGAGAGGAGGGAATTCACCTTCAGCAATTTAGATAAGTTGCTTGTGAAGATGGGGTAGTTTAATCTACCATAGAAACTGCAGGAGGTTTCTGGATACAAGACATAACAAATATATTATAAGAAGAAAGTGGGAGAAGAGAGCATACGTGGAGAAATAGATAGTAAAAGTGTAAATGTGCCCAAGAATGTTTCTCCCCTGCATTTCTACCACCCTCACCTCCCCTCTTGTTCAATGTGAATTGTCTAAGCAATAATCTTGTCTTAAACTTGATTTCATCTTTGTTGCTCAGTCCCACAAACAGCTACATCAGTTTTCTTCTCTAAATGTCATAGCTCAACAAAAAATTATATTTTTTTCCTTGGACAGAATGACCAAGAATTACATTCCTCTCCCATTTCATAAACTTGTAGCTTCAAAGACTTCTGTTACAATGTTGAAGTTTCTCATTTCACAGTAATTCATTCTGGCTACCCAGTTGGTCTTTAAAAACAGTAAGTTACTTTCCTTTTGTTTCTTTTTTAATTTAAATCTTGCACAAATTTCTGGCATCTGGCTTCACAGAAATGTTTAGCTGTGTGTTAATGTATGTAATTTTGCAAATAAATACGTAGATCTAATAGAGTGTCTAAACTAATAAAGTCTTTTGCAATAAATATTCCAGTGGCCATTTTCTCTTTTACTAACAAATATTGCTTAATTTGTTCTTTCATGGGAACACTGATTTTTCCAGAAGTGGGTACTCCATCTTCAGCAGTCTCTAACGAATCTGTACTTTATTACTCCTACAGCTGGCACATCTACTTGTACCTAACAGTTTTGATCCAACTGTGCTGCTATGTTAAACAGCAAATCTCTGCTTTCTACAAGAGGTAGTTTATTGCAGTGAATGTGATTATGCTATATGTTTGTAAAATGTGACACACTAACAAACAATTCTGCATTAGAAATGCATATCTGTCTGTAAATGTTAAGGATTTTTTTTTCCAGTTTGCAAGTTACTGTCATATTGTAATAATAGTGAGAAATAAAGAGTTTGATTTTATACTTACACATAGTGTTCCATTGCAGATGGAGAAGATATTTAGCCATGCATGGAAGGGCAAACGGGGAATTGCAGATGTTAAGGAAGATCCAAAGCCTCACCCTATACATGAGGATTATGTGGATGATGAACAAGGTTTGCAGCGAAGACATCTAGTGGATACAACACTCATTATCCACTTCTTTGGAAAGAAGGGAAAGGATGAATTGAGATACGAGGGCTTCAAAAAGTAATATAATATTCCATACAATTTTCTTTGTTGCTTGATTAGTGTTCCAGTGCTGTGCAGTTTAAAATAAATCTATCTTTCCCCATGTGAATCATGTGAAAATATCAGTGTTGTTCATTAACTCATCAAATGTTAGTGTGGGATAATATAGACTCCATGGATGAAGTATTTGCTTTGTAAACTTAAAATTGAAGTTCTATGAATAGTGATAATGAAAAGCCATGAAAAAAGCTGAGCACTATGTCATTGAATATGATTATTGCAATGTCCAATTGATTATGCTGCTGTGCTTGCTAGTAAATGTTTTCTAATCTTCCACTATTATTGATGCCTTCATTGTAAGAGTGCACTATGAATACCCTGTTACATCTATACCTTGTAAATAACTGCAAAGTGCACTGATCAGGTTGAACATTATGACCACTGACCTACTATCGATATTAACCCATTCAGGAAATAGCAGCATTACCTGGCAAGAGATGACTGCTACTCACACACACACACACACAATGCATTTGGTGTCAGTGAGCATGCTGTCCTTGTTTAAAATGGGGAAGGTGTGCAATCTATCCGAGTTTGGCTGATAGCAGATAGCGATGGCCCGGAGACTCGGCACGAGCATTCTAGAAACTGCCTGACTTGTTGGGTGTTTGAGGAATGCTGTGGTGAGTGTCTTCAACACATTGTGAAACCAAGGTAAAACCACATTCAGACATCGTGGGGTTGGGTGGCCACCCTTCATTACAGATGTTGGACATAGTAGGCTGGGCAGACTGTTAAGACAGGACAGACAGTGAACTGTGCTAGAACTAACATGCTTTATGCTGCTTTAATGCTGGGCAGAGTACAAATGTGTGTGAACACACAGTGCACTGAATACTCCTAATGGTGGACCTCTGCAGCCGACGACCCATACATGTACTGATGTCAACACCCCGACATCGGCAACTACGACTGAAACAGGCATGTGACCATTGGCACTGGACATTGGCATAGTGGCAGAGCATTGCACTGTCTGATGAATCTAGATACCTTCTTCATCATGCTGATGGGATGGTGTGAAACTGTCCTCTTCCAGGGGAACAGCTCCTTGACTCCTTTACTGTGGGATGGAGGCAATCTGGCAGCGGCCCCATAATGCTCTGGGGAACATTCATGTGGACATGCATAGGTCCAATGGAGCTCATGCAAGGCACCATAATGGCCAAGTAGTATAGTACACTGGTTGCATATCAGCGTCACCTGGCGAGGGATGACTGCTCGACAGATCTGAACCCGATCGAGCACACAAGGGATATGATTGAACGTGCACCCCCCCCCCCCCTCCTCCCTGTAATTTACAGGAATTAGGTGATTTGTATGTGCAATTGTGATGCCAACTCCCTCCAGCAACCTACCAATGCCCCATTGCTTCCATGCCACGACATGTCGCTGCTGTTATCTGTGCCAAAGGTGGACATACCGTCTATTAGGTAGGTGGTCATAATGTTCTGGCTGATCTGTGTATGTGGCTGCTTTGTTTAAAAACCTCATCACACTGTCCCTAATGTGTGTCTGTCTCCTCTAATGACTGTAAATATTATTTCAAAAGTCAAAATCTTGCCTTTAAGCTGCAGTCTAGTTGTAGTGTGCAGATTACTTTTCACAGAGGTAAGGAAAGCCAAGGAAAAAGGCAGAACAGTCTCCTAGTTCAGTGGCTGAAGGTCACAATGTTTTCTTTACAATAACTCAGTCTTTTATCTTCAAACAGTGCATTATAGAAAAGATAAATGAAATGCTGCTCTGTTACAAGCTCCTTCAGGATCTAGGGGAACACTTTGTTACTGTTGAAATTTTTCTCATGAGGAGTTTATTCTAGCCCTCATGCAGGTGTCATTATTCAGCTTGGGAAAAGTGATTATTATGCTAGACTGTGTCCTGTTTAGCCAAAATAACAAACCGAACAGTTTCTGCTGTCTACATATTGCCCATGTGTGGACTTACCCACATGTGGAGGTTTCCTCAGTAGATCATTGATCTGGTACTCCATGAGAAGTTATAGAGCTGCTCATACTTTTTCCGTGAAGCTTGATGAAGTGTGTTATTCCAAACTATGTGCTATTTATGGTATTCTGTATAGTGTTTGATAAGCTTTCCAACATGGATGTCAACAATCTGAATTACTTTCTCATTTATTAATCTTATTGATTAACTTGATGGTGACCAAGAATTCCTTAAAGATGTAGCTCAACTGTTTATCATTATCAAAACTGGCTTGCTTACCGAGAAATAACCCTAATATCAGTCTGTTTGCAACTTCAACTTGTGCACTACCATCTTTTTTTAATGCTCTCATTTATTAAGATACTTAATGAAACATACTTATTTTTAGGTTCATGGAAAATCTTCAAAAGGAAGTTCTGGAGCTTGAGTTCCATGAATTTTCAAAAGGACATGACACAATTACTGAAGTAGATTTTGCAAAAATACTTTTGCGCTACACTTATTTGGATACAGATGAGTATGTTTTTACAATTTGTATGGTAACTTAACAACAATATCTGTGACACTTGTTTGTCAGAAACTTAATGAAATCTTTCTCTGCCCTCACCCTTCAATCACTTACCTATTTTCCCATCAGATATGACATGTACTTGGATCGTCTGCTCACCAGAATCAAAGAGGAGAAGGGTATCACATTTGAAGAATTCCACGCATTTTGTCAGTTTCTAAACAATTTAGAAGATTTCACGATAGCAATGCGAATGTATACATTGGCTGATCATCCAATTTCAAAAGGTAAGACAACTTTGACAGATATGTTACTAATTAGTAGTAAAAATTTATTGTAATACTAGAGTTACTTAAATCCAAAATAAATTTCTACATAAAATGTTCATAAAGAAAGAAACTCAGTTGCTTAGTTATAAACTAATGTAAGGTTAATGTGATATTGCACTATACTTCAGCTTTAGGGTTTCACCCATTACCAACTTCTTTACTCTGGTAAAATTGTGTACACAGATAGGGGTATTATAAAGGCACAATAGCTGAACATTAAATAGTAACATGTGCTAATGGATTAGTCTACTGGAAGTGTCCAGTATGTGGATTTAGGTTCCGTGTCCTGATTTAACACCAAAGTTTTGAAATGGTGTTCCCAAAGAAATACTTTCCTACCAACCTATATACTTAAAGCTGTATATGCCAAGTAGTAACTTTACAGTCTAGGACACAATCATTCTTTGTACATTTATATTACTAAAATAATGCCACAAATAAAATGGATATGAACTTGAAACTTCACTTGTCTCAGCCACACTTCTTATTTTAAAAAAAGTGTACCTGAGACAAGCAAAATTTCAAGTGCAAATAGGCCACATTGTCTTCTACTGCTTTTTTGCAGACTAGCAAGAATAAGATGGGTATGTACAAAAAAATAAGATATTAGATGCTGTTGTTTGTTTTGTGGTCTTCAGTTGGAAGACTGGTTTGATGCAGCTCTTGATGCTGCCCTATCCTGTGCAAGCATCTTCATCTCCAAATAGCTATTACAACATGCATACTTCTGAATCTGCTTATTGTCTCCATCTCTTGGTCTCCCTCCATGATTTTTATCTCCCACACTTCCCTTCACTACTAAATTGATGATTCCTTGATGTCTCAGAATGTGCCTAGTCAACCAATCCCTTCTTCTAGTCAGGTTAGCCACAGATTTCTTTTATCGCCAGTTCTATTCAGTACCACCTCATTAGTTACATGATCTACCCATCTAATCTTCAGCATTCTTCTTTAGTACCATGTTTCAAAAGCTTCTGTCCTCTTCTTGTTAAAACTGTTCATTATCCATGTTTCACTTCCATACATGGCTATACTCCATACAAATACTTTTTCTTGCGATTACCAGTCTACATTTTGCATCCTCTCTACTGTGGCCATCATCAGTTATTTTGCTTCCCAAATAACAAAACTCATCAACTACTTTAAGTGTCTCATTTCCTAATCTAATTCCCTCAGCATTACCTGTCTCACAGCCTTCTCAACCATTGCTGCCCTTTCATGCCACTCTACTCATATCTCCCATCTCATTTTCATCTATGTTCTCTTCCATTTCTATAATATTGCCTTCAGTTCATCTCCATTGTACACTGAAGCACAAAAGAAACTGGTATAGGCATGCATATTCAAATTCAGAGAAATGTAAACAGGCAGAATATGGTGCTGCAGTCAGCAACGTGTACCTAAGGCAACAAGTGTCTGACGCAGGTGTTAGATCAGTTACTGCTGCTGCAGTGGCAGGTTATTGAGATTTAAGTCAGTTTGAATGTGGTGTTATAGTCAGCATACTAACAATGAGACACAGCATCTCCGAGATAGTGATGAAGTGAGGATTTTCCCATATGCCATTTCACGAGTGTACCATGAATATCAGGAATCCAGTAAAACATCAAATTTCCAACACCACCGGGTCTGGAAAAAGATCCTGCAAGAATGGGACCAACAGTGACTTAAGAGGATCATTCAGTGTGACAGAAGTGCCACCCTTCCACAAATTGCTGCAGATTTCAGTGCTGGACCATCAACTAGTGTGAACCATTCAATGAAACCTCATTGATATGGGCTTTCACAGCTGAAGGCCCACTCATGTAGCCTTGATGACTGCATGGCACAAAGCTTTACACCTCGCCTGTGCCCATCGACACAGACATTTAGACTGTTGATGACTGGAAGCATGTTGTATGGTTGGACGAGTCTCGTTTCAAATTTTATCAGACAACCTCATGAATCCTTGGACCCTGCATATCAGCAGGGGACTGTTGAAGCTGGTGTAGTCTCTGTAATGTTGTGGGGCATATGCAGTTCGAATGATATGGGACCCCTGATATGTCCAGATACGACTATGACAGGTGACACATATGTAAGCATCCTGTGTGATCACCTCCATCCATTCATGTCCATTGTGCATTCTGCCAGACTTGGGCAATTCCAGGAGGAAAATGTGACACCCTACACGTCTGGAATTACTACAGAGTGGCTCCGGGAACACTCTTCTGAGTTTAAACATGTCCGCCGGCCAGCAAACTCCCCAGGCATGGACATTATTGAGCATATCTGGGATGTATTGCAACGTGCTGTTCAGAAGAGATCTCCACCCCATCATGCTCTTATGGATTTATGGATAGCCCGGTAGGATTCATGGTGTCAATTCCCTCCAGCAGTACTTCAGATATTAGTCAAGTCCATGCCATGTCATGTTGCAGCACTTTTGCATGCTCACTGGGGCCCTACACAATGTTAAGCAGGTGTACCAGTTTCTTTGGCTCTTCAGTGTATAAATCCTTTATATACTCCTTCCACCTGTCAGCTTTCCCTTCCATGCTGAGGACTGGTTTTCCATCTGAGCTCTTCATATTAATACAGCTACTTCTCTTTTCTCCAAAAGCCTCTTTTACTTTTCCTGTAGGTGATATCTCTCTCCCCTACTGAAATATGCTTATAAATCCTTGCATTTGCCCTCTATCCATTCCTGCTTAGTCATTTTACACTTCTGTCAATCTCATTTTTTATTTGTTTTTATTCCCTTTTGCTTGCTTCATTTGTATATTTTCTCCTTTCACCAATTAAATACAGTATCTCCTATGTTATTCAAGGATTTTTACTAGATCTTGTCTTTTTACCTATTAGATCCTGTGCTGTCTTCACTATTTCATCTCTCGTTGCTACCCATTCATCATCTACTGTATTGCTTTCCTCAGTTTTAGTCAACCATTGTGTAATGCTCCTTCTGGAACTCTCAAAAACCTCTGCATCTTTCAACTTATCCAGGTCCCAGCTCCTTCTTACCTTTTTGCAGTTTCTTCAGTTTTGATTTACAGTTCATAATCAGTAATCATAATCCACATATACATCAGAAATGTCTTGCACAGTGGCAGCTCACAGATATACATTCTTGGTGTTCACAAATTTTTAGATTCAGATCAGTTTGGGAGTGTGAAATTTATAGCATCAGCTGTATAACAGTTATGCTTATCAACAAATTTATAAAACTATAGCTACTGCCAGTAACAATAACAACATTAATAATAATAATAATAATAATAATAATAATAATTAGATGCATAACTTATCTTACAAAAGAAAGAATTGTTTTTGAGGGATTTTGTTGTTTTGTAAATAATTAAGTATAGTATAGGGCAATAAAAAATAATGTATAAGTTTTCACAACTCTCCATTTTGCATTTTTGTGTAAGTGGGAGTTTTTGTGCTTTTCCATTTTTTCAGACAAATATACAAGTTCCTTAAGAGATGTATTAGTTCACGAATTTACTTCCAAGCTGAGAATCAGATATTCTTTTGCTGCACCTACACAACAACTTCTTGTCCTAACTCTACACTTTCTTGTTAAGTGTTTGCTTCTAGTCACACTTATTTGATTTCACCACTGTCTCAATCAAAGGGCCTGTTCTCAGAAGCCATAGTTCCTTTGCCACTAACTTTTCCTGATAATTTATTGTTCTATTCCCAAAATGATATTTTCACTATGCAACAAAGTGTGCACTGATATGAAACTTCCTGGCAGATTAAAGCTGTGTGCTGGAACAAGACTCGAATTTGGGACCTTTGTCAATCGTGGTCAGGTGTTCTACTGACTGAACTACCCAAGCACAACTAACAACCCATCCTCAAAGGTTTACCTTTCTGTTAGCATTTAAAATAGATTCAGCATTCTTCATGTTTATGCCGCACACAAAAGCCAGATCCCACCCAGTAAACAACCAACTCCAAACACAAAGTGCCTTTTGTGGAAATGATTGAACTCAAGTAGTAATGTCTGCCATCATGGTCACTTAATTAGAACATAAATGAGGCACTGAGATCCACAAGGGCCTAAAGCACACCACCATCGATCCCACATGTAAGTGAATGTCAGAGAAACCAATGATACAGCTTTTTGTGAATTTTCATATATGCAGTGTGGGCCTACAGCACAGACAAACCTGACTCACCATAAGATCAACATATTTCAGAAGCATGAATAAATCTTACAATCTCACAATCAATGGTGATGTGCTCTATGCCCTTATGATTCTCACAAGGGAAACTCCCCATTGCACCCCTCCTCAGATTTAAAGGTTAGATGGCCCAGTGGATAGCACATAAAAAACTGAACACAGATCAAGCATGAAAACAGGAAGAATGTTTACAGATCTGTAAAAAAGATAAAGCAAAGTAGAAACAGTGAACAGTCAAAGCTTAACAAGTGCAATATTAAGCACACATTAAGAGGCGCGACATCATGGTTAAGTGGTCACAGATTTGCACTGTGAAGCGGATGAGACATGTTAAAAACTTTCTCACCTATTACCCCCCCCCCCCCCCTTCCATTACCTATTATCAAATTCCAGTCCCCCATCACAATTAAATTTCTGTCTCCCTTAAATATCTGAATAATTTATTTTATCTCATCATACAGTTCTTCAAACTCTTCATCATCAGAGCTAGCTGGCATATAAACATGTACTGCTGTGGTGGGTGTGGGCTTCTTGTCTGTCTTGGCTACATTGTAGCCTACCTGCATTCCTATTTTCTAATTCATTATTAAACCCACTCCTGCATTACCCCTATTTGATTTTGATTTTGTATTTAATAACCCTGTATTTTCTGACCAGAAGTCATATTCCTCCTGGCACAAAACTTCCTTAATTCCTACTATATCTAAATTCAGCATGTCCAGTTCCTCTTTAAATTTTTGGAATCTATTTTACCTCCTGAATATTTTACCCAATAGTATGCCATCGTCCTTTAACCATATAATAGAGTTGCATGCCCTTGGGAAAAATTACGGCTGCAGTTTTCCGTTGCTCTCAGGTATTTGCAGTTCCAGCACAGCAAAGAAATTTTGGTTCATGTTAAAAGACCAGATCAGTCAATCATTCAGACTGTTGCCTCTGCAACTACTGAAAATAGTGCTGCCCCACTTCAGGAACAACACATTTGTTTGGCATCTTAACAAATACCCTTCCATTTCAGTTGCACCAAAGTTACAGCTGTCTGTATCGCTGAAGCATGCAACAACTTTTCTCAGAGTACATGGATTGAAGTCTGGGGACCTGGGAAGCCAAGCAAAATGGACATGGCAGCTCAGCACATCATGCTCACCAAATGATGTGCACAAGAGATATTTCACTTGTGTTTCAATATGGAGTGGAACACCGTCCTGCATAAAAGTTGCACCTTCCATCAAGTGTTTAGCAGCCAGGCTAGGGATGATCTGATTCTCTCTCTCTCTCTCTCTCTCTCTCTCTCTCTCTCTCTCACTACAGTTCATTTTATACACAATTCTTGTGTCACTGACATGAAGCTGTCCAGGGCCATATGTTGGCCAGTTTTTGCACTCACTTTTGGTTTCAACAAAATCCCATATCATTTCAGGCGTGTATCAGTCTTTTACCTCCCTACCTACATTATTCTGTGAATTAGTGCATTTTCAAATGCTAACATTTTGGGTCACCTTGCATGATGCTCATCCATCTGACTGTCCAAACATTTATGAGTGGATGTTTCAATGTCTAGTTGAGGTTGCTTATAATTTAACAAAAATTTCATCATGACTGTCTTATCAGTATTCATTTTAAGTATGTTTATGATCTGACCAAAGTTCTCTTCAGTATTTCACACACCTAAATGTTTCAAACAGCTCCAGCTAATAGTGGATGTATCATTAGCAGTGTACTCTAACTTCAAGTTTTGTAGCTGTGCTATTTACACCTAAATCTACGTACATACATTGCAAGCTAAGCAGAGGGTACTTAGCATTATTAGGGTTTCCCATTTCAATTGAATATGATGGGGGAAATGAATGCTTAAATGCCTATGTGCACACTGTAATTTGTGTGCTATTATCTTCACTTTCACTGTGAGGATGATACACAGGAGCTGAAGTATGTTTCTAGATTGTTCACTTAATAATTGTACTTGAAACTTTGAAAGTAGGACTTCACAGCAAAATTTGCATCTGCCAATTTAGGTTTCACAACATTTCCATTATGTTCTCCTGAGTGTCAAACAAACCTGTGACACACTGCCCTTCTTTGAATACATTCAATATCCACTGTTAGTCCTATTTGATATGGGTCCCACACACTTCAGTTATATTCTAAGATGGGATAAAAAAAGCAATTTGTAAGCAATATTCTTTGTAGATATTTTTGTAGTATCATGCCAATGAAGAGAAGTCCAACACCTGGTCTAACTACAACTGAGCCTCTGCGATTATTCCATGTTATAGCCATCCAAATTGTTAAATCCAGATAATTGTACACGTTGACTGATTCCAGCTGTGAACAATTGATATTGTAGTCATGGGGTACAATGTTTGGGCATTTTGTGAAGTGCACAATTTTACATTTATGAATGTTTAATGCATGTTGCCAGTGATTGGACCAGTTTGAAATCTTAACAATGTTTGAGTGGATGTTTTTGTATCTTTTGCAGTTAGTTTGCAAAATGAACAGCAAGAGCCCCAAAAAGCTTCCCTGGGTCATCACCTGATGTTCTTCTACATCTGTTGACACACTGTCCAGGGTAACATGGTGCTTACTCTCTACCAAGATAGCCTCAGTCCACTCACATTTTTTCCCACATGACATCATAGTTTTGTGGTATCAAGTTATATGATTTCCTGAAGTCAACAAACTAATGTTTTCACTGGATTGCCCTGATCAATGACTTTCAGGGTGTGACATGAGAGACGTGAGAGTTGGGTTTTGCCTGATTAATGTTTTCAGAATCTATTCTAGCTGGCATTGAGGAGGTATTTCTATTAGAGGTAACTGAGTGCATTTGAACTCCTGCCCCGAGGTAAGTGTTTTGAGTTCACCTTTGAGATACGGCACAACTGCCCTTTATCTAGTGTACTGAACTTGTAAATCTTCCTACTTGTTTTAGTTGATATTCGTATTTTGTGAATCATTGTTACAACAACGGCCTCATGGTCACTGATACCAGTTTCAATATGGACATCCTCAAAGAGATCAGGTCTACTTGTTGCTAATAGATCTTACACATTTCCACCATGAGTGCACTTTCAGACCATCTATTCTATGTAGTTTTCTGGGGCAGCATTTAGTATTGTTTTGCAGGAAGTCTTGTCACACCCATTACTTACAAAACTGGAATTATCCCAGTCAGTTGTTGGATGACACTCCAATGATAACTGTATGATTAGGGAATACTTGTACTAGTAAGTCGAAGTTTTCTCAATTTTTCAGTTACATATAGGAGCGAGTCTGGTGGTCGATAGACCCAATTATAAATTTCTGCTTGGTCTTGATACTGAGTCTCGCCCAATCAATCTCACATGCAGTCTCACTTTCTGTCTTGGTATATTTAAATTTCTTTCCTACTCCAACAAATAAACCCTCTCCATTTCCCAATTAGTTTTTGATACATACTTAGTTTATTCCAAAATTTGCACTGCTGTCAATTTAGTTTTACCGCCAGCTTTATGTACCTAGTATAATGTAAACTCCACTGCTTTTTAGTATTATTTCAATCTCTGGCACATAGTACACAAGTGCTGCAGCAGTTGATCACTAGTGTTGTAATTGTTTCATCTGTGTAGGATATTTCTTTAGATCTGAAATTAATACTTCTGAATTGGGCGGAGAAATTAATACATACAAGAAACAAAAATGGCACAAGAATACTTCACTATGTGATTCCACAACTGAGAATCTTGGTTGTTGATTTCACAGTTAGGATTTTCCTTTCAATTTTATAATATGTTTTAGGTAGCCTTTAGCATATGAGGGCATGCTGAAAAGTAATGCCTCCAATTTTTTTATCCTTTTGTCAATATTGATTGAGGTATTATATGTCATGCATATTGCTATGTCAACTTTTCTATTTTGCTAACACAAGTTGCAACCTTGTGGTGCTAGAGGGCTCCAAATGGTAACATGGTGGTGTGTAACATAATTATGTTGGTGCATACTGTAATCAAGTTTCTAATCACGGAAAATGTGCCTCCAATTGAAACACATAGAAGAATGAAAGCTGTGTTCAGTGATTATTGTCTTGACAACAGTAATGTACAACACTGGATTGTTCATGCTCATAATGAAGTAAATGGTGGTGCTAATCTCATCTTGGCCCCATTTGATTTTCATCTGTTTCCAAAACCTAAACAACAGCTTCAAGAACTTAACTTTGTTAGTGAAGAAGTAGTGCAAGCAGAAATGAGGTTGTGACTCCATCAAAAAAGTTAAACATTCTACAGTGACAGTATCAGCAAACTGGTCTGTCATTGGGAGAAATGTGTTTGTTGCCACAGTGACTATGTTGCAAAATAAATGTGTAGACATAAAGAATAAAGTTGTAGAATGTTAATAACATGTGTTTTATTTAAAAAGCTTTAAGAATTTTCACTTAAAAAGTTGGAGGCATTACTTTTCAGGACACCCTCATATACACACAAATAATAGCAGAGTTTAGCACATTACCGCTTGCAAAATAAGTATGAATGTTCACAAAATCAGTGCAAAAATTGTAGTGGAGAGTGACTGCCATAAGCAAAAAAAGAAAAAGAAAGAAAAATCAATGTGAAATCCATTGTTCTATCTTCCATAACTCAAAATTAAACAGCTGCAAGATGTAAATTCTGTGCTACTATACATCAGGTCACATCCTTATTTAACTTGCTTTCGTTCTTCTTGATCAGTTAAAGTAAGTGTTGGAATAATCACTTCAGAAATACCAGAAGGGATTTCTTGAGCCACTTCTGTTAAAATTAATGTGATAAGCATATATACTTTAAGCTGATGTTTTATATCATTCATAAAGAACAATGTGAAAAATCTGTGAGGTATTTAAGGTTGTATTATTTCAAAACAAAACAAAAAATTCATTCCAGCCTCATATCTAAAGGAAGGAAATAATAGCAGAACTATAGAAGACATTTGCATGATCATTTTTCAAATTAAACATTTGTATATTTGATTATTTACTTTAAAATTTCAGATGAATTCCACAGGGCAGTGAAAATATGCACTGGAACAAATTTGAGTCGGCATCTAGTTCATATAGTATTTCAGATATTTGATGAAGATGGTGATGGACAACTGAGTTACCGGGAATTTATTGCTATAATGAAGGATCGTCTTCATAGAGGTTTCAAGGTATGCAAAAGAAGTTGGGATCAGATAGGTATTCTGGTATCATATCATTTTTCTTAATAGTTAAAACAATATTTCATAATGTTCTGTGATGGTTTCATTCACATTTCCATCCTTTTGTATTGTCAGGTGCTGACTAAAAAAGCATGTAAATGGTAAAGTAACTATACTAGATAGTATTTACCTCATTCATATTTTTAAATTAATGACATCTGTTTCTGTTACAGTCATATGCAAAGAATGAAGGCTGGGAGGCATTCAAAAACTGTGTGAAGAATGAAATGAAAGCCCCTGTTTAATCGTTTCATCTCAAAATCTACATTAATGGCAGCTAAAGTGACTACTCCTTTCTGAAACTTCCATACCTTGTGAACAACAGAACTGTGAATCCTTTTGTAAATATATTTATTTCTCCCTGTATTTTATATTGCTGAATAAATGATGAGAAACACAATTTGTAGATTCCTTATTGTTCCACCACAAATGACTGTGACAAAATTTTTATCCTTTTCATTTTTCTCGATAGTCAGCTGCCACATTAAAAATTTTCTGTAAATCTCAGTTGAAATTTCCAGTTGGTGAAGAACTTCTACTGCTATCAAGTTATATGGCAGCATCAAGAACATTAAAGGCTAACAAAAGTAATCTGATTGATTGCTGAATTGGCATGAAGTTTCATCATGTAAGTTGTTCGACAGAAACTGAATGAGGCACTTCAAACAAAGAAAGTTTTGAACTCATTATCTGGTATCCCAGCTGGGTATCTTTGAAAGCCTCATGTGGAGTGTGGAATTGGATCTTCAGCACCAGACAGAGCTTTTACAACCATCAGCACTTCCATCACCTTGCCACAGCACCACACACCATTTCATAAACCAGATGGAGCATGTGACCATCTCGTACAATCAGCCGTGCAGCTACACACCTCAGTGCCATATTCGCTTTACTACTGTCTCATCGTAATAACACACGGTTGGTTCTTGGTCTCTGCTTATGCTCTGTCTCAAGTTCTCTCTCTCTCTCTCTCTCTCTCTCAATTACTCATTGGATTTTGTTTCTCTGTAGTGCCATCACCATGTGTCCATTTCCTTGTTGTTGTCATTGTCTTTTATGTTTCCACTTTTTGATCTGCTGTTGATTGCTCCAGACCAGTCAGTCCAGCCTTGTCAGGTTTTTCTTGAGCCATTCCTGACATTTACTTAAATCTCAGTCACAATACAAGGGTGTGTGGAAAATTTTTTATTCTGTTCCCACCATGCATTGAGGTATTCTGTGTCATACATATTACTTGGTCAACTTTTCCGCTTTGCTGGTGCAAGTTGCAACTATCTGTCACTAGAGGGCTCTGAATTGTAGGATGTAACATGGCAGTGTGTAACATAACTATGTCAAAACATGAGAAACAGTATGCTGTAATTGAGTTTCTAACTGCAGAAACTACACATGGAGCACCCTCAACTTCAGTGTGATCATCCCAGACCACACAGAAGTGCTGTAACATCTGTACCAATTGGACACCTGGGATTCACTGTCATGCCTCATCCTCCATACAGTCCCGGCTTGGCCTCATGCAATTTTCATCTGTTTCCAAAATTTGAAGAACACCTTCCAGCACTTCAGTTTGATAGTGATGAATCAGTGCAAGCAGAGGTAAGGTTGTTGCTCTGACAATGAAATTAGACATTCTGCACTGATGGTCTCAACAAACTGGTCTCCTGTTGGGAGAAATTTGTTCGGCACCAGGGTGACTAGGTTGAGAAATAAATATGTAGACATGAAAAATAAAATTGCAGACTGTTAGTAACATTTTTTGTATTTAGAAAGCTTTAAGAGTTCTCACATAAAAAAATCAGAGGAATCACTATTCAGCACACCCTCATATAATGAGAACGTGCATGACCTAACTTACCCAGGTCATACTGATCAGGAGTAGAGAGCAATATTCTGTCACTACCAAGACAAGTATTATAATTGTTAACTTGTATTCTGTTCAGACAGAAGTCTAATATCAATGACTTTTAAAACATATGTTTCTAAAATTAAGTTACATAAACATTTTAACATTTGCACAGAATAAAATCTCTCTTCCTTTTAAGAGATGCTCTGTACATGGCAGGAACCAAGTCAACTCCATCAAAAGCTTCCTATCTTTTGCATTTACACACTTACCACACCTTTCTGCTGGACATCATCTTAATCTGTGCACGTTCTGACACTCATACCCTCTTTCCAGGTAATGTCTTTGTTTTTGTTCCAGATTTTGATGTAAATGGTTTTTCCAGCCTTTATGACATTAGTCCATGATAAGATCCTTACAAAATTCTTGTTTTAATTTTATTTTCTGAGTTCATTTTGAAAATGACATAAGAATTCAGAATACACAGTTAACAAATTTGTAGGGTTAGGGAAGGTGGGAACCCCGTAACAACATAGCTAATGGCCACTATGTTCTCATAACACACCAGCACTTACTTGGAATCAGATGTATATCAGTGTGAAGAAGAAGAAGAAGAAGAAGAAGAAGGTTATTCTCCTCTTGTCTAAACTGTTTATCATCCATCTTTTCACTTCCATACATATCTACACTCCATACAAATACCTTCAGGAAAGACTTCCTAACACTTAAACCTATATTTGATGTTAACAAATTTGTCTTCTTCAGAAACACTTTTCTTGAAATTGCCAACCTACATTTTATATCCTCTTTACTTCCATTGTCATCAGTTATTTTGCTGCCCAAATAGTAAAACTTATCTACTTCTTTTAGTGCCTCATTTCCTAACCTAATTCCTTCAGCATAGCCTTATATAATTTGATGACATTCCATTACCTTTGTTTTGCTTTATCCTCCTTTTAAGATGCTGGTGTGTCCATTCAACTGCTCTTCCAAGTCCTCTGCTGCCTCTGACAAAATTACAATGTCATCAGCAAACCTCAAAATTTTTATTTCTCTTCCCTGAGATTTAATTCCTACTCCAAATTTCTCATTGATTTCCTTTACTGCTTGCTCAATGTGCAGATTGAATAACATTGTTCATCACCTTCCCCACCTATTTCTCCTTCTTGGAGACTTCAATGAACATCATGTACAGTGGGGCTCTGCTTACACTTGCTGCATGGGTTGCTTCTGCGTTACTGTGCATACATTCTGGCTACAAGAAAGCAACACACCTTATCTTAGCAACAGGATCATTCTTAGCCACTTATCTATCTCTCTATTCTCCAGCATTAAACATTACAGTGCCGTCTGAAGCGGCTGATTACTTAAGTTATAGTAACCATTTCCCCATTTTGGACAACTTGCCACGCATACATAGAATTACCCAAAAGGAAGTATCCAAAATGAATGCTTACCAGAACCAACTCTCTTTACCTGAACATAAATATAACACTTGGGACAGGGATCACATTGCTCAGTTCATCCATAGGATTCCTGAAATACCCATTCTAAAATCACCAGGAAAACATTCCAGAATTGCGTATTCTAGTAGTAAGATAAGTGTCATTCGGTGATCAGATATAGACAGACAGCTCTGGATTCCAACACTGCCTATGTTGAACAAAAGATCATGACAAGAATTTGTAAACTCTGTTAACTGTTTCATACTATCTGTGAAAGTATGTGAGGTAGTGAGGGGAATAATGGTAGTAGAGTATCCTGTGATAGATATACAGTATACTGGTATTCTCACAACCACAACACACACAATTACCAAACAATAGCAGCCTACTTTCACAAAATAATGTAAGATACTGCCACAACTTTACGAGCACCAGAGACAGATGAAGTGATTTACAAAATGCTGAAGAGCATAAGGACTACATAAAGACATTCTTATCACACTTTTCAACAGAATTTGGGCTGAAGGAGAGTACTCCAACCAACAGAGAGTGGCAGTTGTCATTCCCCTTGCCAACACTGAGGAGGAGTGCACAAATACAGATATCTGATGCAATGTGGCTGTCTCCATCTGCATTGGGAAGACATTAACAAACATTATAAAATACTTCTCAGTATGGACTATTGAATCTAGGAGGATAATCTGCCACTTTCTTTTTGAGTTCAGGAGAAACCATTCAACTTTCAACTACCTGACCTTACTGAAAGCAGGAATATTGTCACACGCAATCCAGAATGAAGTACCAGGTAGGTTAGCAGTGTCGTTAAAAAGAACTAAAATTTTATACTGAAAGCATGTTTATTGAGCACACACATGAGAGTATAGACAGAGGTGAACTGCCTGCATCAACAGTGTGTGCTCCTTCTTATATGTACCTACATCGAGGGCTGATCAACAAAGACTGAGACTGATTTTTTTTCACAGATGTTTATTATTCCATTTCAATGTTTACATGATATTTTTCAAAGTACTCGCCTCATACTTGAATGCACTTTTTATAGCACCTTTGCCAGTCCTTGAACACATGGTGCACACTATTCTCTGTCAGGTCCTTGAGAATTCCCGCACTTTTCTTGAACACTGCCTCATAGTTCTCAAATCAAATGCCCTGAAGCTTTGCCTTTAGTCATGGGAAGGGAAAAAATAAAAATCACAGGGTGCAAGATTGCGGCTCTAAGGCAAATGCAATACACAGATAGTTTTGAACTGAGCCAGAAACTACATGATTTGTGATAACTGATTCCAGAAACACATCCCCTCCATCAGCAAAGAGATGTAGCATTTCATGGCTTGTGTCCATTCACACAACCTTTTGTTTCGAAGTCCAATGGGCACAACATGGGTCATATGGAGATGATCATGCATAATCATAATCATGCGTAATCTCAACACCTCACTGAGGTTAAGTAATGTCATCTGCACATGCTCACAGACAATCACAGCAGTTGTGTTGATGTTGAGTTCAGTCACAGAAGAAGCCGAAACACCAGGCCCATTTTGCTTAACACAGACAAGTCTGCTTTCTTTGAAGTCCTTGATCCACTTAAACACTGCCGCATGAGGTACTGTATCTTCACCATACATTTGCTGCAGATTTCTGTGAATTTGAGTGGCTGTATGGTTTAAACAAATGCTGAATTTTATTGCGCCATACTGCTCCTCTTGTGTCACCTCCATTGTTTGGTATGCGAAATGCAAAGAGAGTCTACAAAATAGAGCATTACTACCAACCTACTGATAGGAGAGTGCTTCCACCTATGGACACTGTAAATAAAAACCTGCTCTTTTCAGACATTCACAGTACAGATAGGAAACTATCACAGCAGCTACAGGAATAAATGCCTTTCTTTGTTGACCATCCCTCATAGAATGTTCCAGCAGACTGAAAGGTTTGCTGTAAAAAGAAGGTAGCTCCGGAGGAGGGGGAGGGGAGAGAATGTATTTCATTCTATCTGAGAAAGATGTATCGCCTTTTGATTGTTGTTCAAAAGATAGGGCTACTTGTCTTGTTAGTTTGTTGAGAGAAAGAGGAGTTACCTCTGATTTGGATCAAATGACTGATGTGGTTCATTTACAGGAACATTTTGCAATTGTTACTTGTATGTACAGCAAATTGATTTTCAGTCTTGTTGTGTATTTTATTTTAATAAACATAGCTGTATCTACTTTTGCAAACGACACTGTAGTCTAATGACTATTACAAGCATGCTAATGCATAAGAAATCACTTCTAGGAAATATGGTGCAAACTGTAATCACATTCCTATTCAGAAAAAGCAGAAAATTTGTTTCGGTCGTAACCTCTGTTAAAACTTGGTTCCTTTTGTCACCTGACTAACTTGTGATAACGGCAGTCTCTCAGTAGCTTTGAAATCTCAGAGTCACTATTCCTATGAGAGTGTAGTCTAGTAATCAGATTCTTAATCAACTGACACAACACTGCTGAGATATGAGTGGACCCTTTACACATTTATTATTTTCAAAACACATTACAATGATCAGTCTCTTGTGTTGACTTTGTATACAGTTCACAAAACAGAGGCTAGCAGCTCCAATTAACAAATTTAAATGATGGTGGTGTACTTACTCACCAATCTGAGTACAGAACTTAGCACCCTTGTCTATACACACAGTAAATGTCCAGAACCCACAGTTTAAATGATTACCATCAATTATTAATTGCTCACAGAGAAAGTCTCTGGACTTGCACTAAAACAATTGGCACAAAGTTGTTAACAGAATGGATATTAACCACAGAGTCATTAAAACATTTGCACATAGATGCTTGTTTCTTTGTGTTTAGGTGAAGACTCTTAAAGACTGAACAATCAAAAGCAACACAGAGATGTTAACTTCATGAATAACTAAGACAGACTTTACACATAGATATTGATTACGGAGTGCTGACTGAAAGCTTTGTGTTTTCTTCCTATATATGGACAAGTGTATGAATAATTGTTGAGTTTTGAAAATACATTTTGATTTATAATAGAAAAAGGTCAAAATTAGTAGTTATGGAATCACAGTGAGCCAAGTAGTAATCTGCTTTATCTATCTTTGATTACTGGAAAACTGACAAAGTTGTATGACTATATTATAAATACCATGTATACTCTTGCAGGGATCCCCAGTTCCTGCCAAATTTGGCTAATTTATCAAACTCTCAAGGTCTAATAATTAATAAACTAAAATTTTTACAAAAGCAAGTGGGCACTTTCATAATCAGTGAAACTAGGGCAACAAAATTAACTAACTAAATCCTGGAAATAAGCAATGTTAACAATGGAACAGTCTAGACATTGAAAACTTTAATTACTAATAAATTTTGTAACATTTGGTTACTGACATATTTGCTTACTGAAAGGAGGAACCAAAGAGCCTTCAACAGAGATATATCAGTACATTCAGAGGTACTTATTAGCTCATCTCAAATTCGATCTCTATGTGGTTTCTCTAAGTGTTAAATCTTGAATATTTATTCATATAGTTGTTTCTAAATGAGATGATTAGATCGTGATCATTAGTAATCAAGAAATTACCTTGTGAATAATGAGAATTCAAAATCACCTGCTTGAACAAGTAAATAGACAACTTGATTACCATTAGTATATGTCACCCAGAAAACAAGGCAAAATAAAGAAAAAATATTATTATTATTATTATTATTGAGAACAGAATAAGAACACATGGATGGTTCAGGTTCATTCTGTTACACTTTCTGTCCTCCCTACTCTTAATGTAATGAAATGGCACTAGCACCATCACACAAAATAAGTAGTTGTATGTTGAACTACATGCAACGAATGCACTAAAATAAATCTATTGTGCTTAAAATTTTCATTAAATAAAATGTCATGGTTTTAGACTAATTTTTTTTCATGCAATCTGTTTCCTAAGAGTAGATAAAACATCTGTTGTCGCAAGAAAGAGGCAGATATAAGGCATGTACCAGGAGGTCTGTATGATATATTTTTGAGCATAAATATTGCCCTAATACAGGGTGGCAGTTATTGAATTGTATGAAATAAAATTGTCATAACATTTGAACAGTTCGTAAACTGCATGGTTGGCTGCAGGACATGATGGAAATTATTATGCTCAGTATGATTTGGTTTAGCGACGAAGCCCACTTTCATTTGGATGGGTTTGTCAATAAGCAAAATTGGCACATTTGGGGAACTGAGAATATTCATTTCATGATTTAAATGTCTCCTAACCCTTAATGGGTGACTGTGTGTGCTGTGCAATGTCCGGTCACAGAATAATTGGTGTGATATTCCTTGACGACACGGTGCCTACCGTACAATACGTGATGGTTTTGGAAGATGATTTCATCCCTGTTATCCAAAGTGGCCCTGATTTTGAAAAGATGTGGTCCATGCAAGATAGAGCTTGACCCCCTCAAAGTAGGAGTGTTTGATGTCCTGGAGGAGCACTTCGTGGACCGCATTCTCGCTCTGGGTTACCCAGAGGCCACTGGCTTGGGCCTCAATTGGCTGCTATATTCTCCAAATCTGAAGACATGTGACTCTTTTTGTGGGGCTATATTAGAGACAAGGTGTACAGTAATAACCCCAAAACCATTGCTAAGCTGAAAACAGCCATTCAGGCAGTCATCAACAGCTTCAGTGTTCTGACACTTCGGCAGGTCATGCAGAATTTCACTATTTGTCTGCACCACATCATCGCCAATGATGACAAGCATAGCCTAAATCTGAATATCTGTAGTGACATTTACATGAAAGTGTGTGCACACTGTACTTTGTAACTAATTTAAATTTTTTTCATATAGTTCAATAATTGTCACCGTGTATGTAAAAACCTCAAAGGACATCGCTTTTTTTAAAAAAAGCTTTTTTCCAAAAATGTTGAAAACTTGAGATATATCCTTTTTGCAGCAAATCCTTCAGTTACAATATTTCAGACATAAGTAACTCCAAGAATCTTTTAGAGAAAAATAAGTGATAAATAATTACTGGAGATGAGAATCAAAATGGTGACTTGAACATCGCCAAGCAGTGACTTTAAGCACAACAACACAGGATGACATACTGCATTTGGCATTGCTCCTCCTCCTCACAAAACAGTGATCCATTGTTCCGAAGTAGAGTAAAGCTTCCTGGACCTAGAACTGGTCAGTTGTACTTCTTCCGGCAATACTCATGAATCCTTGCAGTCTGGTCATGACACCACATTATGGTCACTACAACGTCCAGAGTTACTTCTGCTGAGGTACAACCCTGACAAGTCTTCGTGTTTCTTATATCAGAAACCCCCTATAATCAATTTGCACCTGATCCTATGGTAGGACTTCCTGCAAAAGACACAGAGGATATCTATGCAATTGTGGCTCTTCAGCGTAGAATCATCACCCTTAACTTCATAGCTGAGGTTTGAGAAGTGATTTAGACTTTAGTATGATCCAAAGTAGTGTTAGAATATAATTCTCCTGATGGTGCAATATTTCACGCAGTATAAAAAGCCAAACTAGGCCGCCAGGGTTGTGGCTCTCAGGTTAGTGTTTGGCTTTACAATGCTCATGGTCCTTATGTTGAACATCTAAGTTATGCATGTCTTGCTTTTGCAGTTCTGGCAAGGAGCTGTTTTGATACAATCTAACTCAGTATCATCAGGTGGAAAAAGAAACAGATTATCCATTGTAGTTTCAGCCTCTTCACAGTGGATTAGAGAAAAAAGCAGTGTGAAACCTGTAGAGTCTAGCTTTGCTGTGTTGTAAACATGTCTCACAACAAGCAGTATTGTATCCTAGCCCCTCTGTTCAACATCACTGCACTTCAAGAGCACATCTGCCGATGTCTTTTATGTTCTGAGAGTGCATTTGTCTATAGGTGGCAGCTACTCATGTTGTGGATGAAGATCCATTGTTAAATTGCTTTCTGCACCAGTTCTGACTGAAACATCTTTTCACAAGCAGAGATCATTACACATGGTGTTCCATGTTTCAAAATTAGGTCTTCTACAAGAAACCTACCAATTGCCAGAGCTTTGGTAGTATGTACAGCCTTGGTGACAGCTGCATGGATGACGCAGTCATTGCACACTACTATGCATAATCTCCATTTGTTGAATTGATAAGCCTCCCAAAAATGTTAATTCAAACTGGTGAAATATAGTGACTGCAGAAAGAATGAGTACCAGGTGTCCTGAAGTAAATGATTCTCATAGTTCTGTCACTGGCAAAACAATAGTGGCTTACATAATGTCAGTAAGAACAGTAGAGACCTAACTTATATCCATTTCTGATTCTGTCAAGGGTCTCTTCAAATCCCAAATGACCTGATGTCAGAAAATTGTGAAAATACATCATATGGCTTTCCATATATGAGGTAGGATGACAAGCAACCATTTCCACCTTGGTGAGTTGTAATTCCTTTTATGCATTGTTCCTTCTCTTGATTTGAATTATCATTGATAGTTGCTTCCATCTCTAACACATCTGTAGTCTTGAGCAATACTGGATCTTCTCTTTGTTCAGCTTCAATGTTCATCAGGACAGCAATGGCTGGGATAGCACTCTGATTTTACTCCCCAATGGGGTCTACAAAAGGCATCCTTGTGCTCGTGTTAATTTTTGAATACTACCATCATGTATTTCAGAAACTTCAGTGCCCATCTGGCTAATCATGATGAATCCTTCTGAGTGGTCAGCCTGCATAAAGAATGGTGGCTAGTCAGAATAGTGGATGGTCTGCCATATGTAGAATGGGTCAGAATTTGCTGGTTTCAGACTTGAAGATCACTCTGGAAGTAAAGCAATCACTTTTTTTTTTTTTTTTTTTTTTTTTTTTCACCTTCCTGACTTTGCACTAAAACTGCGTATATCCTTAGTCATCATGGACAGACTTCAACACAGTTATCAAAACAGCTTAGATATTCTTCAAACGTCTTTAAGAGCAACAGTGTCATCCTGGCAGCAAAGACAGGTTGTCCATCATGCATTCAAAGGCAGCAGGAGCATTGCACATTTCAAACAGCATAACTTTGAACTCTCAGGTGCTATGAGAGCAGTCTGCCTCATCAACAACAATTTGCCAGTAGTTAGTATAGGTGTACTTCACTCCCTTCATACAGTATGAGGTGTTTTCAGAGACCAGGGGGAAGGACCAAAACTCTATCTTCTCACATCATCATCCCCACTTCCTTCTGAATTATTTGTTGTTCAATGGGCAATGTCTTACATGAGCACTGATTCACACTGAGTTGTCTAGTCTACCTTGTCTCCACTGCAGATTTGAATGCACTCTAAAACTGATGCAGAATGGCCAACATTGTTAGTTGGTCAAGCCAAGAGCTGCTGGCAGGTGGATATTGTACACTTCCTGTGTGCAGTCAATAATGGTAGTGTAGCATAATTCTCCATTCATGACTAGTTTCACTGTGCATTTTCACACTTCCATAGGGGTGAGTTGTAGCTGTCTACATGGCAAATGGAGACCCAAAGCTCTCCTTGCCCATTTGTGATGATTATGATAATTGCTCGCATATAGATTACTTTTGTGAGATTGAGTAACTGTTCACACTTTACTAGAGCTGAGCATCTGTATTTGATTAGAACTTCTCTCGTTGATAACAACAGAAAAAGTCTGTTTTTAATGGTAGACAGTCAGCCAGAGTAATCCTTATTGTATGAACTTGTTGGAGCAACTTCTTCAATCTGAAGCTCCAATATTCCACTGCCTTTGAATGCCAGTGATGTCCACAAGGAGTCTTATTTAATGATTGTTGCTGCATTTCGGTAAACTGACAATTTCAAAAAGTGTCATTGATACCTCTCAGACAGATGTATATTCCATTTGCAGCCTTCACCACAACGAACTTTGAAAATCTGAATATAATTTTCAGCTCACGATGTGGAGCATACAATTCCACAGAAAGTGGAATCAAGATTTGACTACCTGGAGAAGTTGATCATTGTTGGTGATGTTGATGTAATTTCCCTGACATAATTCAATCTGAAATGGCCTTAGCTCCATAAATTGCACTTAGTTTTGGCATCTGGGCAAATGGCTGGAACCACAGGTACAGCAATGCATGTCATCTCTCAGGTTGGCTGTAGTCATTTGCTGGTACCTGTATGCATAGTTTGACATCTTGCACTGTAATCATTGTCAAACCCTTTTTTACAGCAGCACATATTGTCCTCCAGTCTGCAAATATCTCTCTCTGTAGTAGTCGAACTACTGAGGGAGCCAATTTATATATGTCGTAAAGACTATCGATAATGTACAGCACAGGCCAGGAGTTTCCAACTACATTGCTCCATATTAGTTTTTTACAGGTTGGTGTAAATGGTCAACAAACATTTTCTCGAATTAGCAATTCTACCTCCTCCCACCAGGATTTGTCACTCGTTGCTGCTGCTGCTGCTGCTTCTGGCCAGTTTGTAGTGTAAGATTCTGGCGCTGCAGTCCGGAACCTCGGGACTGCTACGGTCGCAGGTTCAAATCCTGCCTCGGGCATGGGTGTGTGTGATGTCCTTAGGTTAGTTAGGTTTAAGTAGTTCTAAGTTCTAGGGGACTTATGACCTAAGATGTTGAGTCCCATAGTGCTCAGAGCCATTTGAACCATTTTTTTTGTAGTGTAAGAATCTTGGTACACTATATTTTAGTTGATTGACTTCAGTATTCTGAAAAAATGCAGTGGCTGGCTTTGATAGCAACCTGACATTTATTGGAAGCAACAATGAAATTAGTGTTGAGGTGGTTTGAAGGTGGTGTGTGCTGTGAAGACTTCTGTGGAAACCAATGAGTATGATATTTTAATGTGAATGAAAGTGGCTCATCCATCCTTTAAGTCAAAATTCAGCCAGTCATCTATCTTGAATGCCATTTTGCAATTACACAAGCATAAAGAATGCACATACCACAAACATACATAATTCACAATTATTGACACGAAGACTGAAGTATGTCTTAAGACTCAGAAAGTACACTATGCTCGAATGCAGCAGCAGCAGCAGCAGCAGTAGTGTTCACTATTGTTACTCTTCTTAACAGATTAATATTTTTGCCATATAGGAACTTCACACTGGACCCTTGCATTTCGTGGATTGATCTTTCCAGACATGACTCAATGCATCTCATCTTGAAGATAGTAGAACATTGTCCACAGCAAGCAAGGGACCACATTCAAGTTGTGGATTAGTACACAGTTCTGACAGGAAGTTATATAAGGTTGTATTTGGCAGTGTTCATTTGATAATCATAATAAAGCCGCTAACTTACACATCAGGTGAAAATATCACAGAGAGGGGTATTGAGGTTGCTGGAAGGGAAAAAAAATTGACATCCCAGGATCAATTAAGCAGAATAACTTAAAATGTATGCTTTTAATGTATGTTACACAAAACAGGTAATACAGGAAGTGCATTAGGGCTGTACATGATATTTGCTGGTTATTAGTGAATCTTATTGTCACATGACACTGTCAAGACAGATCTACATTTACATCAATACTCCGCGAGCCACCACATGGTGCTTGGCAGAAGGTACTCTGCACCACTACTAGCCATTTCCTTTCCCATTCCACTCACAAACAGAGTGAGGGAAAAAATGACTGTCTATATGCCTCTGTATGAGCCCTAATTTCTGTTTCACTTGAAGGTTTCTCTCTTGAAAGTACAGACCGTAGTACAGATATAATAATGCATATGGTCTCAACCGATTAAGCTCTGAGGAACTACTCTCGACAACTACGCATAAATTTTGATATGCAGGTTTATACTCATCATTCAGGGGTGTGCTACTGTCATAGAAAACACACACACACACACACACACACACACACACACACACACACACACACACATTCTATGGCTGCAAACATGGAGGCTATTCCAAGCCATGCCCACATTATTCACATTCTGCATTTTGACATCTGCACACATCAATGCAATCTTATAGCAGTGTCAACAAGTTACATTAGTTGCAACACCTATGGATACTTACACATTGATTGTGTTAGTTACAATTAAGGCACCCATGCTGCCCAAGTAGTATCAACTAGAAAGATTTTACAGGCAGTGGATATGGAAGACCAGAACCTTTTCTATCATCAGTGTGACTGACTTATGTTCTTGAGTTCTATTTTGGCATACAGAGTGCCTTGTAGACAGCTATAGTGATACCAGACACTAACTGAAAATCAACACACACAACAACTGTCTCAAATAGCCCAACAATTATAATTACATGCCATAAAGGTACCTGCAGTCACTTTGTAAATGTCAATGGTAACCACATTTTGACAGCTGTCATCCCTTCCACTCCAATCAGTTACACCTATTGGTCTGCAGGGTTGCCGCAAGTTTCCCCAAATGAAATTCACTGATTTCTAAAAGGGTAAGTAAAATGTAAGGACTTCTGTATTTCTAAATGTGTGAGCAAAAATCTTAAGTACTAACATTTTTTGTAATGAACTTTTTAAAGTGGAGAAAGCTAGCCAAATGGTATGTGTGTTTCATTAAGACAACTGATGTTATTTTATTTCAATAAAGGAAAACACACTTGGTGACAAAAATATGCATTTTGTTGGAGTCTTATGACAGATTTAAAATACCTTCACTGCTTTCTGAAATAACCTCAGAGAAAAGTAGGCAGCTTGGAAGAAATTTATAAGATGAGGAAAGTTGTGTAAACCATCACTACAGGTGACCGCCAATAAAATGTTGGTTTTATTATTTTCATTATTGTCAGTTATTATCCACTGTGTTATGTCTATTATTCTACGGGTATAGTGTGATTTTTCTTTCAAGAAATACACAAGTAAATAGCATACAAACTGCCAGCAACTGCCACAATTTTCTTCTTCTTATCGTCCATACTTTCTAATATATAAACTACTTTCAAAGTGTCAAACTGTACTAGAATAAATTTAATGTCTATAAAATGCCCCACTGTACAATGTACTTGCAGTGAGACAGTCACAATTCCTGAAATCCATCGCCTGTGGCCTCTGTTCTGCCAAGGAGCACCACAGTCTTGGGTTCATGGATAAACCATGAAAATTTACCGCATTACGCCACAGATCGGTGAGACTAGATCTGACAGGCAGGCCCCGCATTTTAGTGGGAAACTATAGGATTCATATTGGCAGGCCCAATCTGTTAGAGATACCATAGAAATGGTCTGCGGTTCTGGCCCATCATGGAAGTCCACTCGTGTGGCCAGCTATTCCAGTGTCACAGACACCATGTTGATGCAGTGAGACAACAGTGATCACCCATGCAACAGTTAACTTGCACAAATACTCTGAGAATCAATACTAATGAGGATAAGTAGCAACTCACCGTAAAAATGATCGCTAAGCCACAGTAAGGCACATAGAAAAGACAATCACACTCTTAGCTAAATTTTTGGCCATAGCCTTTGTCAGAAAATGAAAGCACGCACATATTCACACAATCACTCAGACACAACTCATGCACACATGACAGTTGTCTCCGGCTGCTGTGTTAACAAGCTCTGAGAATCATATTCAAACAAACCATTCCTCAAGCCCCCCTGCCTTTCATTGGCAGCTGCTAGTCTAGCAGCAAGCAGTGGTGGCAGCACTGACTCCACATTGAGGGAAGGGGTAGGAAGGGAAGAAGCAGTAAGAATGGGAGAGTAGGGAAGCGGTGTATGTACTCAGCTGCACCCAACCAGCATGACATCTCAGTAAACAAACAATTTCATGCTACTGAGACAAACATGAGATTTTTCCATGTTTCAAATTTCCCTGATACGTTTGCAATTCCCTGATATCCAGAACTTGCGGCAACCCTGGTGTGGCCATTCCTGTATGGCACAACTGTATTGAGAAAAATTCACTTGCCCATTATGCTGAAAATCTCACACTATCTTGTCTGCAAATAGACTTCCTGCACAGTATCCTCACACAACACTGCCTCCTACCACCCCCAAGAACCAGCTGCAAAGGAGCAACCGCCTCATCACCTAATTCCATCCCAGATCACAATCCTTCCCATCAATCCTAAGGTGATATTTTGCTGCCCACACAATATCCTGGTCAATCCTGATGCAACACCTACTCCCTGCTCCTTGTCACATGGGTAATATCCATGTGGAAGAACCAGGTGCAAGACCTGTCAAATACACACTCTCAGCACATAATGCTCCAGTCCTGTTGCAGACACACTATGCCATTACAGACAGAACCACCACTGAAAGTTGTATACGAGCTCTGCTGCAATTGTTGCACAGAATTTTATGTTCGCATGACTACCAACCAGATGTCCACCAGAATGGTCACTACCAACACGTGGCCAAGAACAGAGTTGAGCACAACATGCTACATTTCAATGTCTGCTTCACAGCTCATGCCATTTGGACCCTTCCACCAACATCGGCTTCTCTGAACTAAGCGGATGGGAGTTGTCTCTGCAACACATCATTCACTCTATCCTTCTGGCCTTTATCTACACTAACCCCCTGCACCAGGACCCACACTTCACTTGGCCTGCGCACACCTCCTCTTCCCAGCAGCCTTTGGGCAATGTGAAGCTGCAAGTTGATATTTTTTCATATAATTATCCTGTCTTTTGAGAGCCCTAAATTGAAAAAAAAACTATAGCAATTGTTATAACCACTAGCCAAATAGGTTTTCAACAACATTCAACTCTTGTGCATAAATTATATTCACTTCTTAAAGGAAAGGAAGGTAGAGGTATTTCAGAAAACTGAAGTTCATGAACAGTTTGATTGTCTTTGGAGGCGCAATTGTATTGTCTGTGACTTGGAGACACAATTATGAACAACCACATCCAACAGTGTACCCAAGTCACCGAATTGGTGTCAAATCAAAAGACTTGCACCCAGCAAATGGTCTACCCGACAGGAGGCCCTAGTCACATGACATTTACATTTACTGACTGTCATAAAAAGAGCTGCACTCAGAAGGACAAGGCATATTGTGATAACGATTGGCAGGCATGCAGTTACATGGTCCCACACATACGAAATGTCTACTCTCTCAACTTTGAATGACCAACACTTACTGAGCTACATGGTCACAAAACACATGTTGGTATGGTGTCGGGCCCCACGCTTGTGAATACAAGCGTCCAGATGAAATGATGTACAGGTCTCGGATGTAATTCTGTGATACTCCATCCAACACTGGTTGTACCCGAGTGCTCAGTTCCCAGTACAGATGAAGTCCTGACAACCCATTCCATGGCCCCACAAACATTATGCAGCTAGCCATGGCAGAGTACGTAGAGCTGCAAGGCACACTCCAGAGGTGGCAGCAATATGAGGAAGTGTGTTGTCATGGTAGGTAAAAGAAAGAAATTTAACTATTTTACGGCCAAATTCGGTTTATGTCTTTCCCCTTTTCATGTTATTTTCTCCAATTTTGGTGCTATTTGTCACATCAGACAGTTATGCGAGAAATGAACTATCATTTTAAGCTAAGAGCACAGCCACTGTTTGCAGGACCACCTCCACCTACCATGCAGCTGTCAGAAGAGTTCATGAGGAACACCACAGAATATTGTTCTCCACACCATCACACCAGGCAGGTGGGCTGTATGACAACAAACTGCTCCTTGTGGCACTCTCTACTGCACCTCCAAGGCAGAAGTAGAACTCATTACTAACAATGATCTGCTGCCAGACTACAAAGCTAATTGTCCATTTTTGCTGGCATCAGGTGAGTCGAGTACAACGCTGCGGGGGTGAGTGGTCGTCATCTTAGTTGGCATGCAGTGAGCCCTTTGTCATGCAACCACCTGTCAATGGTATGTCACCTATGGGTGCACAGAAAGCAGGGCAGCCCACTTAATGGCCCCTATTGTTGCCGTTAGATCTGTTCGCATGTGGCAGACTATCAGTCCTTCCTCCCAGTTGTGCATTTCCAACATCCATATGCTACATATCGTGCATGCAAGTTTTTCTATATCCCCTGCTACCAACAGTGGGCAGTGTTGGTGTTCATACAACTAGGGTGGTGCACAAATATGACAGCATCACCCAGACTCCCACAGCCTCAGGATGTAGCCCCTCTCGAACTCATCTAGCTGGGCAATCCACTGTTAAACATGTTTCTTGGGCACAGTGCACACTCAGGTGAACTACACGCTGTCATACTAGCCAGCATGGCTTTTTGTCTTATGTTAACCGATGTCACCCTGGCACCAGCCACACTCACTGGGTGTGCGGCCGACTATGCAAAAGAAATCATGACTGACTGTGCGTAACATATTTGCACACTGGATCAGTGAGGACAACTGAAAAGTAGATGCCATCAACACTTATACTGGTTTGAACACTGAAATGTTTTACTGTGCATGGTCCTATGAGAGGTGGTGCAACCTTGCCTTCCTTCAATCTCTGAATTAACTGACCCAGCCAGTTGTAGGTGGAACTACACGTTAAAGTACTCCAAAACACGGTGGATTTTTCACATTAACAAGTAAACGAAGAAACGTCACTGTACCTTTGGATTTGTAGTATATGAAGACTATAAATTATAAAATTTTGTTCTGGCACCCTCTGGAACAAATAATAATAATAATTATTATTTTAGTCGGCAAGCTCCAGGATGTGACAGTCACATGAATGCTGTGCCCATCAATCTCTCTGGACTTTAATCCACTTGAACTTCACTCCAAAATTAAGTCAGAGATCTACCTTCTTTAATAGTGGCCAAAATTTTGATAAGAAAATTGTAATTTCTCTCTCTGAATCCTTTATATTATGTGGGATATCATCATAATAATATCCAGTTTTTGTTTATGCATCTTACCTTCTCCAATTTCAAGTAGATTGCAACTGATATTTGCATCTTTTCTGTGGATGCCCATTCCTTTTTCCTTGAGGTGTATATTTGTATATTACTTTAGATATTCATTCTTCTGGTATCCTTGGAAAGTGTTCATGCAATTTCTTTCTGTACTACTATATTTTCTGAAGCATGGTTTTGACACCCAATTCATTCCTTACTTCACTATTTTTTATAGGCTTGAGTTACACCAGCTAGAGGCCTTTAGGAGTCTGATCTCTGTTACCTCAATCCTCCCCGTTATTGGCAGTTGGAATCCAAGTCTCTGACCCATACATTATAACTGGTACTGCCATCATATTGTAAAATTTTAGTAATGTCTCTTTTTCCAACATTCTTGAAGAGTGTGATTAATAGTATCTACTAACTGCTGAATTTTTGCAGTTTGCATTCTTGGTCATTGTACGTGGCACGAGACCTCAAATTGTATTCGAAAGTATTTATTTGGTCTAGCAGCTTATCAATTGTCATTTTTCCTCTTAAATGCTTCTTACCATGGAATGCCATTATATTAGTTTTAATTTGATATATAGTCATTATCATTTGCTACCTTGTGCAAGAACCAAATGGCTCTCAGTAATTTATCTTCTGAAACCACTAAGATTATTTGATATCAGCAAACAGGAGCATATTTAAGACTTTAATTTTAAGCTTATTACGGTGCACTACTTTACTCTGTCATGTCCTTATGACATTGTCTATGTACATTGATCAGCTAGTACATTATGACCACCTACCTAATTGCCAGTATGTTCACATTTGGCATGGAGACCAGTGGTGACGGGCTGTGGCTCGGAAGTGATGAGGCCTTGGTGGGGGGAGGGGAGGTTGGGTTATTTGTGGGAGGAGGCCAAACCGCGAGGCCATCGGATTAGGGAAGAATGGGGAAGGAAGTTGGCCATGCCCTTTCAAAGAAACCATCCCCGCATTTGCCTGGAGCGATTTAGAGAAATCATGGAAAACGTACATCAGGATGGCCGAACGCAGGATTGAACTGCCGTCCTCCCAAATGCGATTCCAGAGTGCTAATCCCTCTGCCACCTCGTTTAGTGAGGCCTCGGTAGATCGCTGGAGGAAATTAGCACCACACCTGCACACACAAAAGTCCCTTAAATCCCGTAAATCCCGTAAATTCCGGGGAGGGGAGCACTAAGCTTTGATACCATGTTCAATCACATCACAAATGTGTTCAATTAAGTTCAGATCTGTTGAGCTGGGGGCCAGCACATCAATTTGAACTTGCCACTGTGTTTCTCGAACCACTCCATCGCACTCCTGGCCTTGTGATATGGTGCATTATCTTACTGATAAAGTCGCAGGCATTTGGAAACATGATTGTACGGGGTCTGCAATCAGTGTGTGATACTCTTTGGCTGTCATGGGACCTTGCACGACCACCTCTGAATCCATGGATGCCCACATTTATATTCTCAGAGCATAAAGGAGCCACTACTAGCTTGTCTCCATTCTGCAACACAGATGTCAAGGAGCGTTACCTTGGAAGACGGCAGATCTGCGCTCCTCCGTTCAGCACGATGAAGACGGTATCGGGATTCATCAGATGTTGGAACGCTCTGCCACTGTGCCAAAGGTCACATGCCCATTTAAATCGTAGTTACCAATGTCGTGGTATTAACACTGGTACATGCTTGGGTACTTGTATTCTGCCCAACATTAAAGTCTGATGTTAGATCCACCACAGTTCACCACCTGTCCTGTTTTACCAGTCTGCCCAGCCTATGACATCTGACATCTGTAATGAGGGGTGGCTGCCCAACCCCATGGTGTCTGGATGTGGTTTCGCCACATGTTTAAGACACTCACCACAGCATTCTTTGAACACCCGACAAGTTGTACAGTTTCTAAAATGGTCATGTCAAGCCTCCAGGCCATCACAATCAATCTGCCCTCGGTCAGACTCAGATAGAGCGACCACACATCTTCCCCTTTCTACACACAGACAGCACCCCCACTGATACTACATGCACTGTGTGTGTGTGTGTGTGTGTGTGTGTGTGTGTGTGTGTGTGTGTGTGTGAGAGAGAGAGAGAGAGAGAGAGAGAGAGAGAGAGAGAGAGAGAGAGAGAGAGAGAGAGAGACTAACAGTCATTCCTCAATGAAACATTTGTGTGATGTATGCTGCTCAAATTAGTTTAACAATCACAAGATGCAACAACTTTTCTATGCTCAGCCAACCAAATAGGAACCATACATGAAGTGCTGAACTGTGTAGCAGGAGGTTAGAAATTAATGCTGGCTTCAAATTCGAAATGTTCTGGATCTCCATTGAAAATAATTTTGATGTTACTAATCCTGCAAAACTAGAAAAGGCTTGTTCAATCCATTTCTAACAGTCTACGAAAATTTGTACTGGAACATTTCAGGCACATATTTGAGCACCCTGTACTGTACTGAACACTACCTACTAATAAATTAATATGATTATCAGTAAAATGTCAATATAATTAATGTTTATTTCCAGAAGTTGAAGATTGAAGTTTGTAACCATCAAATGGGAACTCAATGAAAGTTTTAAAATGGCTAAGCTTTCAGGATCACTTTTTAAAAAGGCGATCAAATAAAAAGCTCTTATAAGCCAAGATCAAAAAGGGTCATTGCAAATTATGTAGAAAGAAATATCAACTTGAGTATATATTGTGTTTCCAAAATCTCTTAACCCTTTTAAATATGGAACTTTAATTACACAGTGCTGCACCGAGTTTAACCTATATTTCTTGTCAGAACACCTAAGTGAATTAGCTGTTCATATAAATCTTCCCAGACATATGACACAAAATCGTCCTGTTACATCACCCCCATTAAAACTTAAAAACCTGTTACACAGGTAGTGCACTTACCATTTCAGCTCAATATTGCTTCAATTCTAATAACATTGAATGATCTCATTTGCTAAAAAAATGGGCATTGAGCAACCCATTTGTAGTGCATGGACAAAAATACTAAAATTTCTTTCACTTATAACACTACAGTATTGACAAATTTATTTCACAGCTTTTCAAGCAACATATACTACTACCTAAATAATAGAAAATTTGTGTTGATTTTGTAGTATGTCCAAAATCTATATTAAAATATTTTTGTCTGTAAAAATGTTGATTAATTTTGAAAGAAATACTGTCACATTCTTTTTTGGTATGAAAGTAAACACTCAAAGTTTACAACTTCTTAACAGTAAGAGATATAATGAACAACAAGTTTCAATAAGAGACAAATATAAATTAAGTGTAATACAGCTCAGGAATTATAGTTCAGAAGAGTCACAGTCTTAACTCCACAACACTGCCACACACGGAATGCACAGTCTTCACTTTTTGGCTAGTTCATTTGAAAGCCAGTCCAAGCCCTCGTATAAGCCTTGACCTTGCGTAGCACATGTAGCTTGTATGTACCACTGAAACAAAGAATTGCATTTTAATTACAAAACAGCTACAGATATTCATTCCATGTTAAAATTAAAGAAATGTTGGTACTTTTATTAGATTTTCAACCAATAGACTGGAAATTCTGCATTTGTTCCACTTATGGAAGTGAGAATGTAGTGTGTGTGTGTGTGGTGGGGGGTGGGGGTTGGGGGTGGGTTCTACATATTCCAACAAATTCACAGAATTCTTTTGAAAAATTAAGAACATAACACAGAATTCAAATCTAAAACCAGAAAACCTATATGATCATTGACTATAATCTGGCAGTGTAGTTACTTACATGTCTGTTTCGAAGTTGATTCAGCCCAAGCTTATCAGTGAGTTCCGCTGCACTCATAGCATTTGGCAGATCTTGTTTGTTTGCGAAAACAAGTAGGACAGCATCTCGTAATTCATCTTCTTGCAGCTAGAGGACAATAATTTATATTTATGCACTTAAAAATCTCTCATTGCAACTGAGAAAGATAATGGCAACAAAAGAATGACTAAGCAGGGAAAAAACTATGCAAAAGAGAAACTGAGTACAGCTGTCACATGTAGGAAATAATATTTGCATAAAATGTATGAATCATACCATGGATACATAGAAAACAATGACAAGAGGATAAAAACTGTCAAAGAAACTATATGATGATGAGCATTAGAAATGTAAATTTAACTATGGGTAAAATTAGGAACTGGGACAAAAATGATCATGATTCATGCTATATATAAAAAAGTGTGAGAATGTGCATCACCACAACTTATTCACCAACATTACTTGCAATCTTTCTTTTCTCATGCTCTATTGTCAGTCCATGGATTATTCTCCCTCACCCATTATTGCACACCAACCAATTTTCTACCCTTCCCATTATCCTCAACAGCTTCAGTATTTCGCCAGTCACCTCATTACATGGTACACATTGGTCACTATTTCACATGAAAGCAATGTGAGAACTTCTTTGAAGTATCTTAGTAAACAAGTCAACACAAAAGGTAAAATTTTTTAGTACGTGTCCTGTTATCTGCTAGTAATTGAAGAGCCTTAGGCTGTCATTCATGCATCTGCATTAACGTCTGAATAGTTGAGGGTGCAAGTCATAATACCAATTACGCTTGAGAATATTCTATTTAGTTAGGTTGTGCACAGCAATATTTTCTTCTCAGAAGGAACAAGTTTTGTAAAAAAAAAAATGTTCACTTGAAAGAACACAGTTGATGCCCGTGTGATTTAGAGACTCATGAATCACAATTTGAAGTTCAGGTACATAGTTCAGTTTTTAAGCCAGAACTTCCAGCTGATTCTAAAATGCAACTATTGTGCAAATCCTGGATAACATTTTCTTCTACTATCAGTTTTCATATGGGGACTGGTACACTCTCTTCGCCTAATACTGTATTTGTTTGTAATAGTGGCTAACGCAAGTTGTGAAGAATGAATATATTGTCAAAATACAGAATTTAAGTTATCTATCGCTTATAAATAGATATTCCAATAAATGTAAATTCTGAGGGAGCATGTATGCTCAGATAATATTCCAAGTAAACTGTGACTGCAGTATTTTCCTAAATATCACACAGCATTATTTCCAGAGCAAACAGATGCTTATGAAAATATCCAAACTCTCTTACAATGTTGAATGAACACTGCCCAGTCACATTAATGTGACTACCTGTCAAACACCTGAATAACCACCATTTGCAGCACAGACCGCTGCAAGACATGCAGGAAGAGTGTCAATGAGGTACTCGAAGGCAGCGACACTGATGTGGAACCATGCCAACCCCAGTATCACGGCCAGCTGCACTTTGTTTCTCAGTTGAGGATCCATGGTGCAACCAGTCTAACTGAGGTGGTCCCACGGATTCTCAATTGGGTTTAAATACAGGGCATTCGGTGGCAAGGGAAGCATGGTAAACTCATCCTAGCGCTCTTCAAACCACACATGTACACTGCAAGCTGTGTGACACATTACATTTTCCTCCTTGTAGATGCCAATGTGCCAAGCGCCCCTACAATTATCCAATCTTTGCTCAGTCCAATTTCGCCACTTTCCTGGATGATGATGAAATGATGAGGACAACACAAACACCCAGTCATCTCGAGGCAGGTGAAAATCCCTGACCCCGCCGGGAATCGAACCCGGGACCCCGTGCTCGGGAAGCGAGAACGCTACCGCGAGACCACGAGCGGCGGACTCTTGCTGTGTAGGACCATACCCAGCAACATTTGCTGAACAGTCATTGAGGACACACTGCTGATAGTCCCTTGGTTCACCTGGGTGGTCAGTTGGTCAACAGTTGCAGATCTATTCATCTGTACACATGTTTGCAGCTGGATACCCCTGTTTGTATGTCCTGTGGTGCACAAGTTGTCTTGGCACCCATTTTTTTTGGATAGTGCCTTTCTTTAACCAATGCGGCATGCAAACCGTTGACCAATTTAGCAGTTTCAGAAATGCTTCCACTTTTGGCCCAATAGCGAATGATTATGCACGTAAAGTTATCAATAGCTCTGTTTACAGTGTCCTGCCGACATACTTTACATACCCTCCACTGCCAGAGCTGCCACCTGCTGTTAGTGAGTGATTAAATTTATCTGCTGTGTTGCTGTGAGAGCACTCTTGTTACCCTAAGGATTGGAACAGTTTGGCATGTCGTGATCATTACATTGACAGGCCTTCTACTTGCTACTAGCATGACCATCTAGCACTGTATAAGCGAAGTTTATATCAGCACCTCGGCTGCAGTCAGATTGTAGATGCCTGACACATGGGACACTTCATCTTCGAGGTTGTAAAGGCATTGCAATTTTCAAGTGCCATTACATCAAGGGTGTGTATCATGTACAGAGGGAATACCACTGTCCCATGGGTCAGTTGCAATGGCAATATGTTGATAACAAAGGTTACTGTCAACTTTGGGTGATGCAGAACAGTAAGAGCAGCCATCCCAACCAGAACAATAAGCATCTGTCTCATACATGAACGAGGAGTGATCAAAAAGTAATGGGAATTTTTTAATTTTGCGGACTTTACACATCAGGTTTTCAATGTTTTTTATCTTGTTGGTACACATGTTCGTGACATATGTTTGCATTTTCAGCTGTTTCAAATATGTAGTTTATTGTTGACAGTCGAAAATGTTATACATGATACTGAGCGCTCAGCTCAGCGAACTTTTACTTTCGTAAAAGATGGAATAAAGTGCAGCAACACATTCAAAATGTGGACTGTGGCTTTTGGCAAATCTTCCATGAGTAAGACAAGGGTTCACAAGTGGTATAAACGTTTCAAAGAGGGCCAAGGGGACATTTAAGATGACGACTGCCCTGGGTGCCCTAGCACATCAATTGCTGACGGCACTGTGGAAGTAGTGAAGAAAATGGTTCTGGAAAAATCACTGAACCACCATCACAGAGATTTCTGACGATGCTGGCATATCCTCTGGCTCATATCAAGCATTTTTTATGTTTTGGGCAGGAAATGTGTAGCAGCAAAGCTTGTTCCAAAATTGTTCAATTTCAACCAAAAACAACATTGCATAGACATTCCAGGAATTGCTGAATGAAGTAAACAACAATTCAGAGCCTCTAAAGAAGGTTATAACAGCTGATAAACATGGGTATATGGTATGAAGCCGAAACCAATGCCCAAGTGTGCCAATGGAAACTACCTGAACATTCAAGACTGAAAAAATTCTACAACTTTGATCACATGTGAAGGTTTTTCTCACCGTTTTCTTTCATTTGAATGGGATAGTGCATCATGAGTTCCTACTTTATCATTGTATGGTCAATAATGAATACTAACTGGAAGTTGTGTGCTGTTTTCGGGAAGAAATCTGAAGAAAAACAGCCAGAACTGTGGCAAAACCACTCACAGAAATTGCATCACGATAACGCTCATGCTTACATCTCAATGCTTGTTCATGATTTTTAGGCTAAAAATTAATCCATTATGTTGTGTCAGCCATCGTAATTGCCAGACATGACCCACTGAGACTTCTTTCAATTCTCGACGCTGAAGAGAACAACGAAGGCTGTTGTTTTGCCACCATAGACAAGATAAAAACAGAATTGGTGAATCAGATGAACACCATAATGAAAAGGAAGTTCCAAAAGTACTCCCAAGATTGAAAAAAGTGCTGGCACAAGTGTATTATATCTTAGGGGAATTACTTTGATGGGGATAGAGTGGATGATGATGAACAAATAAATAAAGATTCTTTATTAAAAACACAAATTCCCATTACTTTTTGGTCACATCTCTTACACATGACAGTGGTTTAGTGTTTTAAGTGCCCAACATTTTACACAGAAGTCCATCACATTACAGAATGTACATAATTGCTCATCAAAGTAAAGGACACTTGTTATTGAGGTACTGACCTTATTGACACTTAGCATGTACCTTCTAAAAACACAAGAAAGTTTGCTCCATGTCATTCCTTGGGGTGAGACATGGAAAAGAAAGTACAAGCCTCTGCACAATGGCAAGATTCAGATCAAATCGAACTTCCTGTAATTATTTTTTGTTTTACTGAATAAATTTGTTTATTATATAGAGAAAATTAAATTAACTGACAATTCCTGAAAATTTTTTTTAACACTCAAAAGGGGAGAGCGTGTAGTATCTTTAGCACTTGATATTCCAGCCAAAGGCCTTCCATGTCAATGACTACCTGCAGCCTGCAAGGGACTCTGCCAGGTGAGTAATAAATCTCTCATTTTTTGCCACCTCCTCCCAGGCAGCTAGACTCCAACCCTTCCTGGCGAAGGGTTGGGCAAATTTTCTTACACAGTCCACTTCACCCACACCCATAATCTTTCAATTGGTCATAGGTCTGGTGCAGAAAGAGGTCAGTCAACATGGGAAATCTCATTTTGTTCTGTAACCAATTCCAGCACCATACCTGACATATATTGGGCACTGATCCTACTAGAGACAGATTAATATTTCATGAGGTAGTTGTCACACTGATTGAGTCTACTGGGCAGCATCAAGTTGGCCAACTATCCTGTGAACCATTCCAAGTCCACACATACACATACAGATCCAAGCTACCACATTCACACAGACACTGTGAGATTACTTAGGGATAAATTTGGAAATAGACACCATGTGGCCTACTCATACCAAAACATAATTCACTGTGAAGAATACTGATTCATCAGAAAACATTGCATTCTGCTGGTCACAACAGATATTTTTCTCTACAAACCCTAATTAGTAGAGTCAATTATCACCATGAAGCCTCCACATTATGGCCACACATTTGCTCTGTTGTTCAGCCTCATCACATTTGCGCAAACTGTCATTCTACCAAGAAATGCAGTAGGATGTTTCAATCACACTACAATTAAAACTTGATTTTACTGTAATGTGTTTGATAGTTCATTACCATGGATGGGTGTTGCAGACTAACATCCAGTTTTCACACAGTTACTGGATTCTCCACTATCACAATGTTTTACCTGTCATAAGAAAACTTCAGTGTGAGTTGCAGCTGTTATCAAACTAAATAACCAGCTTTTAACAATCTTTGTCCTTCCATTATACAGTACTACTACTACTACTACTACTACTACTACTAGTAAAGTAGTAGTAGTAGTAGTAGTAGTAGTAGGACACTTGCAATGACTGGGAGAGCTGTGTACTGACCCCCATGCCCCTCTGTATCCACATCCAGTGACACCTGAGGGCTGAGGAGGACACTGTGGCTGGGCGGATGGTGTTTGTTTTAATAGTAGTAGTATATTTTCAGAAGCCACAGCCATCCCATATATATTTGTGAGGGTTAACATCAGATGAATTGATCACTCAGTTATAGTGACAATCAACAAAACTTTCTCTGGTAAGTGTTATGTAATGCATCTATAGCTAACAAAATGTATTTTATTAGCATAAAAGCTTTCATGTCATCTTTAAACAAGTCTTGAGTCCATATAGGATCATTTTTGCATAATATTTCAAGTAGCAGGTTCTCTCCCTTGTGGATTGACTTTCCACCACCACTTTTTGTCTGTCAAATGCAACTCTCCTTACTGCACATCACAGAGCACCAAGATTAACACAGTTGCAGAACCACCAATGGACTCCGAGCATGGAAAAAGGTTTCTTGGATATGAAATATGGTGCACAGCAATGGCACGGTACAAGGGCATAAAAAAATCACACAGGCACTGTATTCTGTTTATGAACGTGGTACTGTGAACACATGACCCATAGATATTCACATGTTGGAGGCTTTCACATGGGTTGAAGTGAGGCCCTGAAATGTCTGTCATCACCCAACCATGTGCATTTCTTTGTCTGTAGCACACCACAGATGACCTGTCCATTCGAAAGCCTATACAACACCACATAACTCTTGTCTGAATGGTGCTGGTAGGTTCTGACCTCATGATCCCATCTCCAACCAAACTCAACAAGTGACAGATGGTGTTTGAAATATCACATGACAGAATTAACACCATGACACACAACTGCTGTCATCAGGGTGAAAAGAAAGGGGGGGGGGGGGGAGGGGGTGTTACATGCTGCTAAGTAGCTAACTTAGTACTCAAATTGCTTGCAAGACTGCTACAGTGTTTAAAAAATGTAAAAGCAGACAGTCATGGCAAAGACAGGATCCCATCATGATGTTCACAGAAAACTAAAAAATATTGGAACTCTATTACTTTGATATTTATGAAAAACATGCTAGCATCTATATAATCATTTGATTAATTCAGTAATGCGGCAATTTCTTGAACTACTTAAGATCACAATATTTCAAATATATTTTAATAATTAATACTGCAATGAAGTACTTGCTGTAGTTAACTGGGAAGAGAGATTATATACAGGGTTATTACAAATGATTGAAGCGATTTCACAGCTCTACAATAACTTCATTATTTGAGATATTTTCACAATGCTTTGCCCACACATACAAAAACTCAAAAAGTTTTTTTAGGCATTCACAAATGTTCGATATGTGCCCCTTTAGTGATTCGGCAGACGTCAAGCCAATAATCAAGTTCCTCCCACACTCGGCGCAGCATGTCCCCATCAATGAGTTCGAAAGCATTGTTGATGCGAGCTCGCAGTTCTGGCACGTTTCTTGGTAGAGGAGGTTTAAACACTGAATCTTTCACATAACCCCACAGAAAGAAATCGCATGGGGTTAAGTCGGGAGAGCATGGAGGCCATGACATGAATTGCTGATCATGATCTCCACTATGACCGATCCATCGGTTTTCCAATCTCCTGTTTAAGAAATACCGAACATCATGATGGAAGTGCAGTGGAGCGCCATCCTGTTGAAAGATGAAGTCGGCGCTGTCGGTCTCCAGTTGTGGCATGAGCCAATTTTCCAGCATGTCCAGATACACGTGTCCTGTAACGTTTTTTTCGCAGAAGAAAAAGGGGCCGTAAACTTTAAACCGTGAGATTGCACAAAACACGTTAACTTTTGGTGAATTGCGAATTTGCTGCACGAATGCATGAGGATTCTCTACCGCCCAGATTCACACATTGTGTCTGTTCACTTCACCATTAAGAAAAAATGTTGCTTCATCACTGAAAACAAGTTTCGCACTGAACGCATCCTCTTCCATGAGCTGTTGCAACTGCGCCGAAAATTCAAAGCATTTGACTTTGTCATCAGGTGTCAGGGCTTGTAGCAATTGTAAACGATAAGGCTTCTGCTTTAGCCTTTTCCGTAAGATTTTCCAAACTGTCGGCTGTGGTATGTTTAGCTTCCTGCTTGCTTTATTCGTCGACTTCCGCGGGCTACGTGTGAAACTTGCCCGCACGTGTTCAACTGTTTCTTCGCTCACTGCAGGCCAACCCATTGATTTCCCCTTACAGAGGCATCCAGAAGCTTTAAACTGCGCATACCATCGCCGAATGGAGTTAGCAGTTGGTGGATCTTTGTTGAACTTCGTCGTGAAGCATCGTTGCACTGTTATGACTGACTGATGTGAGTGCATTTCAAGCACGACATACGCTTTCTCGGCTCCTGTCGCCATTTTGTCTCACTGCACCCTCGAGCGCTCTGGCAGCAGAAACCTGAAGTGCGGCTTCAGCCGAACAAAACTTTATGAGTTTTTCTACGTATCTGTAGTGTGTTGTGACCATATGTCAATGAATGGAGCTACAGTGAATTTACGAAATCACTTCAATCATTTTTAATAGTCCTGTAATGGTGGTTTTTGAACAGCATGATTCATATATCCAATGAACACACATGCTAAAGTGTTAACCCATTCACATACAGCAACCGACCATAAGCATATACATACATGAATGCCACACATACAAATGACTAACATTATTTAACCCAAGGAATGGACAACATCAAGTTTCCTGAACAGTATCTCAGAGTGTGTACAATGTAGAGCCTGCAACAGAAAATCAACATCGAAGCAAACTTGAAATGTGTAGAAGGTGCATTTTTCACTTAAAAGCGAAAGGAGCTGCAGCGATATGCATTTGCATAAAAATATACAAAATCAAGGAGCAGCACCAAAAAAATTCCAAGTGTTGCAATTTCAACTATCTTGTAGCAGGAGCAGCAGATAGTTAAAACTTTGAACAGCACTCCATCTGAAATATACAAAATGACAAAGGATGGAATAAAGGATAGATCAAAATGATTTAATGTCCCTGTAAGGCATTTCCAGGGTAATATGTGGAATAACCACAATATATTGGTTATGAACTGTAGATTATAATTGAAGAAATTACAAGATGGTAAGAAATTAAAGAGACTGACACGAATAAGTTGAAAGAACCATATGATGTTGAGAGTTTAAGAGGGAGCATTACGCAGTGATTGACTGAAACAGGGGAAAGGGATACAGTGGAAGCTGAATCAGCTGCTTTGAAAGAAATAGTGAAGGCAGCAAAGGGTCACATAGGGAATAGAAATGTCTAAAAATTGAGACTGACAAAAAGTGCAAAATGACTACAGTACAAATGTAAGGTTATTTTGCTGGGGAAAAGACTGATACCAACTAAAGGAAAATTAAAGAAGGCTTTTGAACTCCTATGGAAAACCAGTACTAAGCAAAGAAGGGAAAGGCGGAGTGAGTACACAGGGGCTATACAAGGGAAATATTATAGAAAGGGAAGAGAACATACATGCAGACGAGATGGAAGATACAATACTGCGAGAATAATATGACAGAGCATTGAAAGATCTAAGCCAAAAGAAGGCCCCTGGAGTACACATTCCGTCAGAATTTCTGATATTCTAGGGAGAGCAAGCCATGACGAAACTATTACACCTAGGGTGCAAGATGTAAGAGACACGCAGAATACCTACAAACTTAAAGAAGAATCTAATAATTCCAATACCAAAGCAGGTGCTTACATGTAAGATATTTCCAAACTATCAGTCTATTATAAGTCATGGCTGCAAAATACTAACACAAATGATTTACAGAAGACTGGAGAAATTGGTGGAAGCTGCCTTTAGTGAAGATCAGTTTTGATTCTGGAGAAACGCTGGAGCACGTGTGGCAATATTAACACACTGTCTTGTCTTAGAAGGCGCGTTAAGCAGAAGCAAACCTATTTTTATAGTATTTGACCATGCCAAGTGGAATACGTTTTGAAATTCTGGAGGTAGCATTGTTAAAATACAGAGAGCTTAAGATTATTTACAACTTCTGCCGAAACCACACTGCAGTTATAGTCTAAGGTTGGTCAGTTGGTTTAAAAGAGGAGGAGAGGGGGAAGGGGGGGGGGGGGGACCAAACTACAAGGTCATCGGTCCCTTGTTCCTAATAAAACAATGCCACAAGTATTACAATAAAACAGACGAGACATATAACACAAAACGGAAAGAAAGGAAAAACCACAAGAATGAAGGAAAGGCAAGGGACACTAAAAGGAACAAAAGAGGACAAGAAAACAGAGACGCTAGAAACAGAAGAGATTGAAACAAGAAAGAAGATTACAGTGGCTGGCCGACCACGAGAATAAAAAGGAAACGCCAGCCACTCTGCAACACATTAAAATCTCCACCCTAAAAGAACTCGGGTGGAGGACACAGAGGGACAAAGGACATGTGCTAAAACTGAGATCAAATGATAAAACCCACCCTCACGAATAAAACGTAAAACTAAATCACCCAACGAGGTGTTGTCAGATAAAATGAGCAGCAATGAGGCTGGTACCCCATGATTTTGTCGCTGAGCAGTCAAAGTGGGACAGTGCACCAGAATATGGGCCACTGTCAACTGGGCACCGCACTGACACTGAGGCAACCATGGGTCACCCAAGCGTGGCCAATGCGGATCCGGCAGAGGACAACTGATTCCCTGCAAGAGGCCCACATGGAAGACTTCCACACATTCGTAGTCTCCTTAATGGCACGCAGTTTGCTGTGCGTACTGTTATGCCATTCCATCTCCCAAAGCCAAAAAACCCTGCAGTTTAAGACAGAACACAGGTCAGTTTTGGAGATGCCCATCTCAAGAAGCGGTTTCTGTATAGCCTGTTTGGCCAGCCTGTTGGAAAGTTCAATGCCTGGCATTCCCATGTGCCCTGGGGTCCACACAAACACCACTGAACAACGGGACTGGTCCAGGACATAGATGGACTCCTGGATGGATGCCCCACCAAAGGACGGCAAGGGTAGCACGTGTCGATAGCTTGTAGGCTGCTCAAGGAGTCAGTACACACAACGAACGATTCCTCGGGGCATGAACACATGTGCTCAAGAGCAAGAGATGTAGACACCAGCTCGGCAGTGAAAACACTGCAGCCATCAGGCAAGGAATGCTGTTCAGTATGTCTTCCATGGACATACGCGAAGCAGACGTGAGCATCAGCCATCGAGCCATCGGTGTTAACCACTTTGTGGCCTCGGCAGTTGACAATAATCGAGAGGAAGTGGCAGCAGAGAGCCGCAGGGTTAACTGAGTCCTTAGGGTCATGTGGAACGTCCAGGCAAAGCTGTGGCCTACATGTACACCATGGACGTGTACGTGAATAGACCTCAAGTATAGGTGGTAAAGGCAAGGACTCCAGTTCAGAAAGAAGGGATCGGACACGAACTGCAATTGGAAGCTGTGACCTGGGCTGCGGATATGGGAGATGAACCACCGTGGGTGGGAAAAGGAGACCGTGATTCAGATGCGCAGGAGAACTACCAACGTGTGCAACATAACTAGTCAGCAGTTGCGCAGGCCTAACCTGCAATGGAGGGTCTCCGGCCATTACCAGGACGGTGGTCACTGGATTCGTCCTTACAGCTCCTGTCACTAGGCGAATGCCACAGTGGTGCACTGGGTCGAAAAAATGCAATGCTGAGGGTGCCGCCGAACCATAAACCATACCCCCATAGTCAAGGTGGGATAGAACAAGGGCTCTGTACAGCTGCAGCAGTGTAGAACGATCTGGACTCCAGTTGGTTTTGCTCGGGCAGCGGAGGGTACTGAGATGCTGCCAGCACTTCCCCTTAAGCTGATGAAGGTGAGGAAGCCAAGTCCATCGAGCATAGAAAACCAGTCCTAAGAATCGATATGTCTCCACTACAGTGAGTGGATTGTCATTAAGGTAAAGTTCTGGTTCTGGATGAACGGTATGATGCCCACAGAAGTGCACAACACACAACTTTGCAGCGAAAACTGGAAACTGTGAGATAGAGCATATGACTGTGCCTTGTGGATTGCTCCCCGTAACCGCCACTTAGCAACACCAGTACTGGTGGAGCACAGAGGTGAGACGGACGGCCCTACAACTGCTGCTAGACCATTAATGACCACTAAAAACAGAGACATGGGAACTATGGGAGGCACCAACTTGGACACAGAAAGTACGAAGCGACAGGAAGTTTTGGATACAAATCGGGAGCAGGCCTTGGAGACCCCACTTGTATAACGTGTGAAGGATATGATGTCGCCAGGTCATCTCATACGCTCTTCATAAATAAAATTTAGAAAAAGCTACCAAATGTTGGCGTCTGGAAAAGGCTGTTCGGATGGCAAACTCTAGGGACACAAAATTATCAGTAGTAGAGCGACCCTGTTGGAAGCCTCCCTGACATCGAGCCAGTAGGGCACGTGACTCTAGGACCCAACCTAACTGCCGACACACCATACATTCCAGCAGCTTACAAAGAATGTTGGTGAGGCTGATGGGCCGATAGCTACCCACATCAAGTGGGTTTTTACTGGGTTTGAGCAACGGAGTGGTGGTGCTCTTCCACCACTGCGATGGAAAAATGCCATCGCACCAGATCCGGTTGAAGATGATGTGGAGATGTTGCTCGTAGTCAGATGAGATATGTTAAATCATCTGACTGTGGATCCGATCTGGTCCAGGAGCCGTATCGGGGCAATGTGCAAGGGCACTGAGGAGCTCCCATTCTGTAAATGGGGCGTCATAGGTTTCACTGTGGTGTGTAGTAAATGAGAGGACTATTCCTTCCAGCCGCCGTTTGAGAGTGCGTAAGGCTGGGGGGGTAATTCTCCGATGCAGAGGCTCGAGCATAGTGCTCAACAATCGCGTTTGCATCGGTAGATAAAACGCCATTTATGTTAACACCATGAACACCTGTTGGGGTCTGGTACCCGACAACAAGTTTTATCTTTGCCCAGACTTGGGAAGGTGATGTATGGCACCCAATCGTCGAGATGTATCTCTGCCAACACTCCTGCTTCCATCGTTTGATAAGGCGTCCGTGGGCTTGATGCCAGGGCAGTGACAGGAAGATGGGAAGTGGTCACTACCACACAGGTTGTCATGTGCTCTCCAGTGTATAGATGGGAGAAGCCCTGGGCTGCAAATTGATAAAGCAATGGCCAAGGTAACTACCTCAAGCCACACTGAAATGTGTGGTGTCCCAGTATTTAAGAGGCAGAGGTCAAACTTAGTAAAGTTTCGACATCTTTGCCTCGCCCAGTAAGCACAGTGCCACCCCACAAGGAGTTATGGGCTTTTAAATCTCCCAAAAGTATGAAGGGTTTAGGGAGTTGATCAATCAGTGCAGCTAATACATTCAAGGATACTACACCATCTAGAGGAAGATACACTACTGGCCATTAAAATTGCTACACCATGAAGATGACGTGCTACAGGCACGAAATTTAACCTACAGGAAGAAGATGCTGTGATATGCAAATGATTAGCTTTTCAAAGCATTACCACAAGGCTGGCGCGCCGGTGGCGACACCTACAATGTGCTGACATGAGGTAATTTTCCAACCAATTTCTCATACACAAACAACAGTTGACCGGCGTTGCCTGGTGAAACGTCGTCGTGATGCCTCGTGTAAGGAGGAGAAATGCATACAATCACGTTTCCGACTTTGATAAAGGTCGGATTGTAACCTATCGCGATTGCAGTTAATCGTATCATGACATTGCTGCTCAGTTGGTCGAGATCCAATGACTGTTAGCAGAATATGGAATCGGTGGGTTCAGGAGGGTAATACGGAATGCCGTGCTGGATCCTAACGGTCTCGTATCACTAGCAGTCCAGATGACAGGCATCTTATCTGCTTGGCTGTAATGGATCGTGCAGCCACGTCTCGATCCCCGAGTCTACACATGGGGACGTTTGCAAGACAACAACCATCTGTACAAACAGTTCGACGATGTTTGCAGCAGCATGGACTATCAGCTCGGAGACCATGGCTGCGGTTACACTTGACACTGCATCACAGACAAGGAGCGCCTGCGATGGTGTACTCAAGGACGAACCTGGGTGCACGAATCGCAAAATGTCATTTTTTTATGAATCCAGGTTCTGTTTACAGCATCATGATGGTCACATCCGTATTTGGCAACATCGCGATGAACGCACATTGGAAGCGTGTATTTGTCATCGCCGGCGTGATGGTATGGGGTGCCATTGGTTACACATCTCAGTCACATCTTGTTCGCATTGACGGCGCTTTGAACAGTGGACATTACATTTCAGATGTGTTACGACCCGTGGCTCTACTCTTCATTTGATCCCCGTGAAACCCTACATTTCAGCAGGATAATGCACGACTGCATGTTGCAGGTCCTGTACGGGCCTTTCTGGATACAGAAAATGTTTGACTGCTACCCTGGCCAGCACATTCTCCAGGTCTCTCACCAATTGAAAACGTCTGGTCAATGGTGGCTGAGCAACTGGCTCGTCACAATACGCCAGTCAATACTCTTTATGAACTGTGGCACCGTGTTGAAGCTGCATGGGAAGCTGTGCCTGTACACGCCATCCAAGCTCGGTTTGACTCAATGCCCAGGCGTATCAAGGCCGTTATTACGGCCAGAGGTGGTTGTTTTGGGTACTGATTTCTCAAGACTATGCACCCAAATTGCGCAAAAATGTAATCACATGTCTGTTCTAGTATAATATATTTGTCCGATGAATACCCATTTATCATGTGCATTTCTTCTTGGTGTAGCAATTTTAATGGCCAGTAGTGTGTACATTGCATTTTCTGCATCGTCATTCTGACACCACTGCTTCAAAAGGGGTTTGAAGGGGCACATGTTCACTACGGACTGAGTTTAGGACATAAACGTGAACTCCACCTGACACTAGATTATAGTCACTATGGTTACTGTAATATCCCTTATAGCCACGGGGTGCAGGGGTCCGGGAACCAGGTTTCCTGGAGGGCAAAGCAGATAGCAGGTGTGAAGCTTGTTGCCATAGCTCAGCCAGGCGGTGGAAAAACTGCCACAATTCCACTGGAAGATGACATGATCATGACGCTGGGAAGGCATGGAAGATTCAATGAGGCAGTTCACGCCTCAGGGTCACCTGCTGCCACCGACTTTCTGCCTGAATAGTTTATATCCACTTTGTATGAGGGTCCGGCGAGATCTAGGTCCTCAGCGGACAGCAGAATCTCCACTTCATCCACAGACACAGAGCTTGGAGGTAGCGGTGGTGTGGGTGCCACCACAATTCCCTTGGTCTTGGGGACCTTCTTTTTGGATTTCTCTCGTTGCTCCTTGGGTTTCCCTGGCTGGGAGCACTGAGTAGGTGGTGCACCATCAAGGGAGCAGTTGTAGTCTTCCAACTCTCAGAGCCGACTGGAAATCGTAGAACTGATGGGGCTACAAATGTTCTAACAGCGGCGGCATAAGATGAGGTCACAGCCGCAGGATGTAGGTGCTCAGATTTCCTCTTGGCCTCAGTGAAGGCCAGTCTGTCCACGATCTTGTGTTCCACAATTTTCCTTTCTTGCTGTAAAATCTTGCAGTCTGGTAAGCAAGGGGAATGATGGTCTCTGCAGTTGACACAGATGGGAGGCGGGGCACATGGGGTATTGGGGTGGGATAGACATCCACAATATCGACATGTGATGTTGGAAGTACAGCGAGAAGACATATGCTCAAACTTCCAGCACTTAAAGCAATGCATTGGGGGAGGGATATATGGCTTGACACCACAGCGGTAGACAGTCCCCTTGACCTTCTCAGGTAATGTGTCACCCTCGAAGGCCAAGATGAAGGCACCGGTGGCAACCTGATTATCCCTCGGACCGTGATTGACGCGCCGGATGAAATGAACTTCCTGTCACTAAGTTGGCGAGCAGCTCGTCGTCAGACTGCAAAAGGAAGTCCCTGTGGAATTTAATACCATGGACCACATTTAAGCTCTTATGAGGTGTGATGGTAACAGAAACATCCCCCAGCTTGTCACAAGCGAGTAATGGCCGTGACTGGGCAGAGGATGCTGTTTTTATCATGACTGACCCTGACCACATTTTGGACAAGCCCTCCACCTCCCCAAACTTGTCCTCTAAATGCTCTACAAAAAACTGAGGCTTCATCGAGACAAAGGAGTCTCCATCAGCCCTCGTACCTACCGGGGCGAATAAGGTTTGCTGCCATCCTTAGCCTGGAGTTCCTCCCATGGTGTGGCCAGGGAGGGGCACGATTTAGCATACTTCCTTGCATTGTACTGAGACTTGGAAGGCTTAGAGACTGCTGGTGTTTGATCACCAGCATGAGATGATGTACTACGCTTCATCATGTGTCATCTGCCCTGATGCCACCCACTCCAACCAGAGGCCCTAACCACGGACGCCACCCAGCCACAGCAAAGACCACCTGTCATGATGGCCATTGCCGGGAGTCCCGATGCCCCAGTGTGACGAGCATCTACTCCTTGGCATACGTGGGGAATTAACGGCACAGGCGTCAGCAGAGCAATCACTGTGTTGTCAGGAGGCTACAACCAACAGGGTACATGGCAGCCCCACCACAACAGACTGGCTATCGTGCTGGATATGAGGTGCACAGAATTGCATGGGCCTAGTTGGCGCAGAAAACAACACTGCATAGTGGGGGGAGGAAAACGTACCCAGGAAGGTGTCCTCACTCAAGAGATGGAGGATGAGCAGGATTGCAATGCCACAATGAGAAAGTATGCTACAGATCGCTCTTCGTGAAAATTTTTAAGAATGGGGGTCAAAGCCTACAAGGGACCATCACATAAAGGTTGAAAGGTGTGAGACTCCTTTTAGTTGTCTCTTACAACAGGCAGGAATACCTCGGGCCTATTCTAACCCCCGGGCCCGCAGGAAGGGGGGGGGGGGGGGGGGGGGGGGGGGGAGACAGGAAGGTATTGACAGTTTAGTTTTGGAGGAAAGTGTAGGGGATAAAAATTTTAGGAGGAGACTAAGAGAGGACTACTGTAAGCAGGTTTGGAAGGATATGGGTTGCAGCAGTTATTTGGAGGTGATGAGGCTTGGACAAAATGGAGTAGGATGGAGAGCTGCAGCAAATCATTCTTCTGATTGAAGACCACAACAACATAACAATGAGGCCATGACTCGTGTCCATCGACACTAGTTCAGTTGGATACAAATGGAGACAAGAAATCAACCATAGCTTTGCTGAAATAATCATCTCAACATTTACATGAATTGATTCACAATAACTACAGAAAACCAAACACAAGATAAGTATGGAACTTGAGCACTGAAAGAAGTGCAACATTTTGAACGTTTTGCTTAGTACGGATGAAGAGTGGAAGAATCTCAGACAGAAGCAGCCCAGGATTCATTAAAAAAAAATCTTCATAGACTTTAAAACCACATTCAGACACAATTGCTGAAGAGTAGGTTCTGACTTATGATGGAAGTACTCTGAACTGCAAACAAAATATGACGAACTGCCATTTTCACCTTTGCTCAAATGAAACTGTTTACTGACAAAGTATTCAAAACCATTAATGACTGAAGGTTCTGCTCCTCATTGCTGAAATACAAAAGTACTGAACACTGATATGCACTAAAAAATGGAATGGTAAGAGATCCTGTTTTGATCACAGACAGACTTCTTTTCTCAAGCTTATTTTACTTGGTTTATCACATTTTCCAGATACACGTACCAAATACTTTGCCCACTATTATCCCAATACACACAGATACTCCTGCTACTGAATTTTCGAAATTTGGGTAGGCCAGTGCACTACAACTCCAAGTAGTTAATAATGACTGGATAATATGAAATGCAGAGGTATTCAAAGCCATCAGCTGTTCTTAAGAAACATTTTGCAATCAGTGAATCCTGACTGGCACCTCAGCCAAGGATTTCATTAAGTAACTTTCACTTAGCTTGTGCATCTGAAAGTGTACAGTCCAAGACAGATATACTGTCACTCACTATCAAATTACAATGGAATGGAATTTGAAATGGGAGACATTATGTTAGGAGTGTATGTACTTATCTATCAAACTACTATCTCCTGAAAAGTCATAACATGAAAGGTGGTGCCGGGCACACACTATTTTAACAAATGTGATGATTCATCATACTTTAATTCATAATTCTTTTTTTATGTGCCTGTATTAACTTATACACTCATGATTATTGGATTTGAAATATTCAAGTCTCACTTCAATGATTCCCATTAGATGACAGTTACCTTAAAAGTAACACATAAATGTAACAATTACACAAACTTAAGTGTGTGTACTATTTTACCATATTCTGTAGTTCCTTTTCTGCTTCACCAATTCTTTCTCTGTCATTGGAGTCAACGACAAATATTAAGCCCTGAGTATTTTGGAAATAATGGCGCCACAGTGGTCTTATCTTATCTTGACCACCTACATCCCACACAGTGAAGCATATGTTCTTGTATTCCACCGTTTCTACATTGAAACCTGGAAAATAACATAATGAATTAATATCACCTGACTTATACACATAGGTAACAAGATTATATTATCAACTTAAAAAGAATATTTCTAAACGGCGAAACATTTGTCTTAAACACAATTTTATCATTAACTCACGACGTGTGTTGGGAGAAACTCATCACCAGATCAGTGGCATGAAACATACAATATATTAAACACTGCAACAACACACTGAAGCTGAGAAACATATGCATTAGAATCAATACAAAGTACCTCATCACTTCCTACTCCATTCCATAAAACAATCAGTGCCTAACTGACTAAGGCAGTTCAACATAGAACAAGGCAAACAATTTTGCAAGTAGGTGGTAGCAGTGACAGTAATGCCTATGACATCAGTAAAAACTAGCAAGTATTCATTCTCAATTGTGCGCACCTGTCGATGAATCAACGCTTCTCCTATTCGGTGAGTGGTCTCCTTTATTCGTAAATTTTTGTGTCAGTCATGACTGTTATGTCACTATTTCTTCTTAAAGTGCATGTATTATTTAGCTATATATATATGCATAGTGTCAACAAAGGAATCAAACTGTACTAACAAGGCTGTAGTTGCACCATTCTAATAGCTGCTGGAATTTGAACATTGGAAGCGACACAATTTGAACTAGCCAAGGACATAAATTTCAACCAAAATGTTAAAAGCGATTTTACCTGGCAAACTAAGATTACAACTACTTCAATAATTACGGTGACAGAAAAAAAATTGCAATATGAAGGAGTTGTCACATAAGAGTGGCTCTAGTACGCCACTATGAGGATGCATATCGGGTTTGCTTTCAACACACTTTAACAGTTATGAGTGTTAGGTACCTTTGAGATTCTACTCAGGGAGTTGATGTCAGTCAACAGTGCCTTTAAGGCGAAAAACATGTCATTATCAGCACCTCACTGAGTATGAATGAGGTCATGTAATAGGACTACAAGAAGCTGGATATTATTTCTGCAATATTGTGGAAAGATTGGCAGGAATGTAACCACTGCACATGTTTACTGGCAGTGGTGGTCATGAGGATGTACAGTCGCGAGATGACCAGACTCCAGACAGCCACGTGACGTTACCACAAGGGAAGACCATTGTGATCAGCACGTGAGTCTGGCACATTGTACTGCACCTGTAGCAGCAATTTGAGTAGCAGCTTGCACCACAGTGACACAACGAACTATTACAAATTGCTTACTTCAAGGGCACACCGAGCCAGATGCCCTGTAGCATGCATTTCACTTACCCCAAACCACTGTCATTTGTGACTTTAGCTGTGTCAAGTGAGGCTCATTGGACTGCAGAATGGAGATCTGTAGTGTTTTCTGGTGGAAGCTGGTTCTGCCTCAGTGTCAGTGATGGCCGTGTCTTGGTTAGGAGGAGGCCAGTTGAGGGTCTGCAACTAACCTGTCGGCGTGCTACACATATTGAACCTACACCTGGAGTTAGTCTGGAGAGCAGTTTCATGTGCCAGCAAGAGCATTCTTGCGGTTATCCCATACACGCTCACTGCAAATTTGTACAACAAACTGATGATTCAACCTGTTGTGCTGCCATTCACGAACAGCATTCCATGAGGAGTTTTGCAAAAGGATAATGTTCACCCACATACAGCTGTTGTAACCCAACATGCTCTACAGAATGTTGACGGTCGCCTTGGCCTCCTGAAGTCTCCAATCGAGCAAATATGGGACATCATCAGATGATAACTCCAGCATCATCCACTAAACAGCATTAACTGCCCCGGTATTGATGGACCAAGTACAACAGACATGGAACACCATCCCACAAACTGACATATGGTGACATGTACAACACAATGCATGCACAATAGCATGCTTGTGTTCAACATTCTGGTAGTTACACCAGTTATTAATATACCAGGATTTCACATTTGCAATGGCTGACATCGCAATTACATTAGCTTGTTACCTTACAATGTTAATCAAACTTTGTTACTCTACATTAATTATTTTTTGATTTTGGAATTTTTTTCTGTCAATGTATAAAACTTGAAGATGTGGAAAGATGAGAGCATTACATTTATTATGATTAAAAGGAAAAAACTGATGATTTTACCTTAGTTGCAAGTTGAATTACGCCACCAAAAATCCATCAATCACTACAATTTAATTAATGACACCAATGGGATGCCGTATCTGACCCCAATAGAAACAAAAGAGCCACATCCATGACAACTGCAGATTGCAGCACACACGGTCAAACACGAAATGAAATGTATTAACATGTAAGCAGCTTCTAAAAATATTTCAAACATTTTTTACAATTTTAAATGGGACAGGCAAGGAACAAAATACACACTGTATCTATAACATAACACGAAATGAAGTTTTTAAAATTCAGATATTGCTTACAACTTAAAGAGACTTTAAAAGGTAAGTAAAATGTGTCATTAGTGACAAGATTTTTACAAGATAATAACCAATATGTTGTAATTTAATTAACCTACAAAGGATCAGAGTTAATCCAAATTTTCTTCAGGGAAAAACCTAATATGTGCTGAATTTTTTTTTTCCATTTGTAACCTGATCATCTGCTTTTTTGTGGTGTGAAAAGATCTATATTTCTTCGAGACATCACGCGTAGTGCCCTTTTGTGCCAAATGGAAAATTTCCATACTTTCATCAATAGGCTGTAATGTGTGTGTATTGTTTCTAAGGTGACATCCTAACACACTAAATACTGATTTAAGTGTGATCCCTGAAACACATTTTGATATCACACATTGTCTGCTCAATACAATGAAGTGAAAAAGTCATGGGGTAGTGATATGCACATAAACAGATGGTGGCAGTATTGCTTACACAGAGTATAAAATAGCAGTCCATTGGTGGAGCTGTCATTTACACTGACTAGCCAAAACATTACGACCACTGCCCACCGCAAGGTATGCTGCCTGGAGGCTCTGAGAGCGTGTGATGCAGTAAGAGAAGTATACAAACGGAGCAGAGATGAATGGGGAATCATTTCAGTGATGATAAGTGGCACAAATGTGCAAATCTGCTGACTTAAGTGACTTTGACAAAAGCGAGATTGTTGTGGCCCAGTGCCTGGAAGCAAGCATCTCGGAAATAGTTAAGCTGGTCAGCTGTCCGCATGCTACTGTCTTGGGCATCTATGGAAAGTGGTTGAAGAATGCTGAAACCACAAGTAGGCGACAAGAAATTGGATGTCCATACCTCATCACAGAACACATGGATCTGAGGCTTACCCGCTCTCTAAGTCAGGATAGGCGGTGATCTGTGGCAGGTATGATGAAAGAGTACAGTGCTGGAGCAGGCAAAAGTGTTTTTGAGCTCACTGTTCAGTGTACAGTATTTAACATTGTGTTCTGGAGCAGAAGACCCCTATGTGGCCCCACGCTGACCAAACAACAGGGTTGATTATGATTTCAGAGGGCACAGGATTATTATGATTGGACCACAGATCAATGGAATCTGTGTCACCTGGTCAGATGAATCCCATTTATTGTTAAACCAGGCCGATGGTTGTGTGCAGATACACTGTCACCTGGGTGCAGTTCACCACAGGTGCGTGACGGTGGAAGCAGTATTATGCTACGGGAGACATTCACCTGGGCTACCACCACGGCAGCTGTAGACTATGTGAACACTATTAGGGACCACCTATAATCCTTTATGCTTGGTGTCTTCCCCAATAGCGGTGGCATCTTTCAGCAGGATAACTGTCCATGAAACAAGGCCAGAATCATGCTGCAACAGTTTGAGGAACATGATAGTTAACTCAGGTTGATGTCTTGTCCATCAAATTTGGCTTATCCGAATCCGATGAAATCCATCTGGGACACTATCACACACCAGCTCTGCATCCACAAACCAACCACCCATAAACTATGGGAAGTGTATGACCTGAGCATAGGCACCTGGTTGCACACACATCTGCAAACCTACCAAGTAGTTATTGAATTGATGGCATGCAGAATCACTGCTGAACTGGGTTCCAGAGATGGACCCACACACTTTTAATCAGGTGATCATAATGTTTACGCTCACCTGTGTATACTCAGGTGATTCATGTGAAAAGGCTTCTGACATGACTATGGTGGCATGACAGAAATTAACAGACTTTGAATGTGGAATGGCAGTTGGAACTACATGCATGGGACATTCCATTTCAGAAATCATTAGGTAATTCAATATTCCCAGACCCACAGTGTCAAGAGTGTACCGAGAACACCAAATTTCAGGTATTACCTCTCACTGCAGACAGTACTGTGACCTACGGTCTTCACTTAACAACTGAGAGCAGTGGCGTTCGCATTCAGTTGTCAGTGTTAATGGACAACCAACACTGAATGAAATAACCACAGAAATCAATGTGAGATGTATGATGAACATATCCCTTAGGACAGTGTAGCAAAATTTGGCATTAATGGATTATGGCAGCAGGTGACTGATGCGAGTGTCTTTGCTAACAGCACATCACCTTTAGTGCCTCTCCGGAGCTCGTGGCCATATTGGTTGTACCCTACATGACGAACACATGGCTTGGTCAGAGGAGTCCGCATTTCTGTTGGTAAGAGCTTATGATAAGAGTTCCAGTGTGGCACAGACCCCATGAAGCTTTGGACCCAAGCTGTCAATGAGGCACTGTGCAAGCTGGGTGGCAGCTCCCTCATAGTGTGGGTTGTGTTTACTTGGAACAGACTGGGTCCTCTGGTCCAACTGAACTGATCATTGACTGGAAATGGGTATTTTCAGCTACTTGGATACCATATGCTGGCATTCATGGACTTAATGTTCTCTAACAAAATGTCCTGTCGCTGAGCCACAATTTTTTGTAACTGGTCTGAAGAATATTCTGGAAAATTCAAGCAAATGATTTGACCACCCAGATCGCCCAGCACGAATCCATCGAACATTTATGGGACATAATTGAGAGCTCAGTTTGTGCACAAAATCCTGCACCAATAACACTTTCACAATTATGTGACAGCTATAGACACAGCAAAGCTCAGTATTTCTGCACTACGATAAGCAACAGGTGGTCCAACACGATATTAGGAGGTATCCCATGACTTTTGTCATCTCTGTGTATATTACTCTTGGCAAGGTCTGCATTTCAATTTGCAAACACCAGCCCTAGTACATTTATTAGTATTTTTATCAGACTGTGAAAGAGACAAGCACGTAACTTTTCCTAATGGGGAAACCTATCCTCATATTGGCCTTTTTGAATGCATTTGTAATCTAATCATGGAATAGGGTGCAATATGTGAGTGCTCTCTCTCTCTCTCTCTCTCCGAACCACATGTGGTTTTGGTTTTGTTCTTGCCAAAAGAATAAAATGGAACAGTTTGGATTAAGTTTCAAAAAGCTGAGTTGGGGTAGTAGTAGAATTCATCAAATTGATCCAGTTTTCCCATTCTTTTAAATACTTTACTTTACCCCTTCATCATAGTGAACAGCCTTACATATTGAATGCTTTGCATCCATATATAAAAGTTCAACATTTTGACTGAGAAAAATGGACTACTCAATCTATACCTTTCTGTTAAGAAGATAGATAACAAATTAGGAGTTGTGGATTTTTACCACAAACAAATCTGCACTGATGTTATCATCAGCCAAGATTCCCACCACCCTTTACTGTCTAAGTAATTATTTTTGTACTACAATAGTAGGCGAGCAAAATTACACCTTCGCCATAATACCAGTGATTGTGAACTCAATATTATTATCTAATTTTGTCAGGACAATGGATATGAAGCAAGAAATATATGTAGATTGTTCCATTCTATTCTTTCAGCACACTAAAACCACCTTTGGTGAAAAAATGTATTATTCACATAAGACAACCTATTTCATGATAAGATTACATATGCATTTAGAAATACTAATGTGAAGATATGTTTCTGCACTAGGAAAATATTGTGTTTATGCCTGCATTGAAGTCTGGGGAAAAAACCACTGGATTGCATTAAGGTACCACCTAACAGACGATAAACATTTATTAAGGTCCAGTGATGGAAGTACAGGAATTTTACATTTGGCACTGAAGTGCACCATACTTGATGTCATATAACAGAGACCTTTTCACACCATAGAAATGTTTCTTTTATGGCCCCTGTTTGATGACTATCTGGACTAACTCTGATCCTCTGTAAGTTAACTGAACAGCATGGTATTGGAATATTCTTTGTGGAAACACTTGTTGCCACTGTCACATTTTACTTATTGTTTTAAGTCTAAGTTATAAGCAATACCTGTATTTGTGACTGTAGTCTTTCCAGGCGTAAACTACTGATGAAGGTTTCTCGGGTCTCCAGCTGGGTGGTAGCATTGATATCTTGCAACGTTTTGAGAAGTGTCATACTACCCATCTTCTGGCCAGAGATATTGCGAGATATCAACGCTATCACCCGGCTGGAGACCCGAGAAACCTTCATCAATACCTGTATTTTTAACATTTTATTTCATTTTATAGATACAAATTATGTTTTACTCCTCACTCATCTCATTTCAAATAGTAAAAAATAATTTTTAACTTCATTAGAAGCTATTTAAACATTTATACTTTTTTTGTGCACTGTGAGCTGCAACTGTCACAGATGTGGTGCTCTTGTTTTCTTTGGGGTTGGGTATAGCATCCCACTGGTGGTGTGGCTGATGACCACAATATTAAAAATGTAACTTGCTACTAAGCTATAGTTGTCGGTGACTTCTTTTAATCGTAATAGATTTCCTTACTCCCTTCCTTCAAAGTTTTATTTTTTAACTTTTATTGTTTTGATTCATGTACTCTTGTTTTCAAATAATGACTACATTACGAAAAGGACTGATTACTACTCACCACATGGCGGAGATACTGAGTGACAGATAGTCGCAACGAAAAGGCTGTAGAACAAGTTAGCTTTTGGCCAAAAAGGCCTTCATAGGAATTAGACAAGCATGAGCGCGCACGCGCGCGCGCACACACACCCACGCACGCGCGCGCGCACACACACCCACGCACGCGCGCGCGCACACACACCCACGCACGCGCGCGCGCACACACACACCCACGCACGCGCGCGCACACACACACCCACGCACGCGCGCGCACACACACACCCACGCACGCGCGCACGCACACACACACACACACCCACGCACGCACGCACGCACGCACGCCGCACGCACGCCGCACGCACGCACGCACACACACACACACACACACAAAAGAAAGAGACTACAGTCTGGCTGCTGAGGCCAGACTGACCTCAGCAGCCAGAGACTGTGTGTGTGTGTGTGTGTGTGTGTGGGGGGGGGGGGGGGGGGGGGGGCGCGCGCGCGTGGTCGAGGGGGGAGTGGGGTCTAATTATGAAGAAGACCTCTTTGGTCAAAATTAGCTTGTCTGGCAGTCTCTTTGTTGTGCTGATGTGCGACACAGCATCTCCAGTATGTGGTGAATAGTAATCTATCCTTTTCATAATATTGTCACTATCCCATCCTGCATTTTGCACTGCTTGTACTCAAATGGGTTGGTTGAAATAATGACTGTTGTGACTATTGTTTTAAATTTGCATGCTGAATTTTCCCCATACACACCACATTCCTATGTTCAAATTCAGCAGCTTGAAGCCTTCTTGGTAGAAATTTGAAACTGCAGTGAGTGATTATTTTCTGTGGTGTAATTGTAATAACTGATCTCAATGTTACAAGTACCACCTGCTACGAGGGCTATCCACAAAGTACATTACATTTTGGAATTAAAAATAAATAAAGTATTGGAAATTTTTTTTATTATATGCAGATGAAAGCCACACTTAAATACTACTTTTCTACATAATTGCCATTTAAATTAAGGCACTTATCGTAGCGATGGACGAGCTTGGAAATTCCTTCGTCGTAAAATTCGGCCGCCTGCGCCTTCAACCACGTGGTTACCTCTTCTTGAAGCTGTGCGTCGTCATCAAAACGCTGCATAGCCAACCACTTCTTCATTGCTGGGAATAAGTGGAAGTCACTCGGTGCCAGGTCGGGACTGTACGGTGGATGAGGAAACAACTCACACTTAAAAGATTCGAGAACTTCACGAGTGGCATTTGCTGTGTGGGCATGGGCATTGTCGTGAATCAGCAAGATCTTTGAGCCCAACTTTCCCCTGCGCTTGTTTTGTATTGCTCTTCTGAGGTTGTGCAGAGTTTGGTAATACCTTTGAGAGTTTATTGTAGTGCCTCTTTCCAGGAAATCCACAAAAATCACACCTTTTCTGTCCCAAAAGAAGAGGTAACAACGTGGTTGAAGGCAGAGGCGGCCGAATTTTACAACAAAGGAATTTCCAAGCTCGTCCATCGCTACGATAAGTGCCTTAATTTAAATGGCAACTATGTAGAAAAGTAGTATTTAAGTGTGGCTTTCATCTGTATATAATAAAAAAAATTTCCAATACGTTATTTATTTTTAATTCCAAAACGTAATGTACTTTGTGGATAACCCTCGTATTAGGCCATATACGGCAGTGGTTCCCCACAATTTTAATATCATTATGCCATTCCTATACTGCTTTTAACACTTTGAAAGACATTTTTGTACCGATTTATTCCAATTTTTCTCACTTCTAGCAGGTTTGGAATGTTTTAGCTATGGTGTCATTAGTGTAATTTGATTCCTTTGTTATGACTGATGTCATAAGCCTTACTTCTCTCAACGTCACCTACAGAAAAAATTGTTTACTTTGTACCGCATTGAACTGCCATTGTCGACTGGGCATTGATGGTGTTACAGAATGGAGTAGAAAGTGGCAAGATACTCTGCACAGATTCTAATAGATATGTTTCTCAGCTTCACCAAGTTCTTGCAATGTATTCCTTTTAATATATTGTCTTACATTGCACAGGGTGGACAAAATAAAACTACACCCAGAATATAGTCATAAGACTGACTCAAAATTGATTCTTGTTAATTAACTGGATAACTATCACACACAATGCTGAGAACTATGATTTCAATGTACCAGTCTGTTGCTTTCACATGTCAGTGCATGTTCATATGCTGCCCATTGTAGTGACTACTTCACTGTGTCATTGCATTTAAGTGAGAGGAGAACACATGTTTAGTTATCAGCTGAATGTAATACAATATGGTGCTCACAATGAAATACCACGCGTCATTGTTGACTGTTATACGAAATTAATTTGTGAAAACATTTGTGGAACTATTAGCTTAATAGTCTGACTGGTTTTGGCAAAACCTGTGTCAAGTTCTGCAATGCAAAACTTAGTGGCAAAAAGGAAAAAATAAGGTTTCTGCTGCAAATAAAAGCCACAGATATCCAAAAAGTTTTCTAACATCACAAAACATTATTCAAAGTGAAGGAAAGACTGAAACAAATTAAATTGAGGTTTCAATGTCATTTATCTGTGCAAGTAGGAATTTATAGATCTTGTCAAATCATCATCCAAAGGGACCTGCATTTGTATCCTTAGAAATTTACTGTTGTGCATGAGTCAAGGCACCCAGATGAACTTTGGCACATTGAATTCTGCTAGTGGTTTCTGAGTGAAGTGGAATTGGGACTTTTGGACCTTCAGTTTTTCCATTTATTCTGATGGGACCGGGTTCAGCCTGTCAGTGTATTGTGAACTTGCAGAATATGCACCACTACACATCAGAAAATCCCCATCAGTACTCTGAAGAGCCATGACAAAATCTCAAGATTGGTGTTGGGCGCACAATGTCTGGTGTCAACATCAAAAAATAACTCTTTCACCAAACTGAATTCTAAGGGGTATATCCGCAAACTGCTTAATCCACATGTGGATCAACTCTCAGTAGGTGAACAACTGGATGGATATTTGAACAATATGGAGCATCAGCACACAATGGCTTCACAACCTTGTCACAAGTACCTGAGGTGTTGACAGTGAGGAAACGGACAACCAGAAAAGACACTGTAATCTCCTGGCCACCTTTACCTGATCTCTCTCCGTGTTTTTCACCTTTGGGGCAAACAAAGGTCATATTTACCCAAATAATCCCCACACACTGGAAGGGCTACAGCAAAACACTGAAAAACTACTGCTTTTATCCCTCAGGCAGGGCTGCTACACGTGTCTCGAAGTTGGACAAATAAAGTACAGTGCTGCATTGGCATTCCAGGGAAGGATAGGGAAGGAAGTCTGTCATTCCCTTTAAAAGGAACCATCTCGACATTTGTTTGAAGCAATTTAGGGAAATCATGGAGAACCTAAATCAGGATGGTCGGTTGCAGGTTTGAACCATCGTCCTCTTGAATGCGAGTCCAGTGTGCTAACCATTGGGCCACCTTGCTCGGTAACGTTCAATTCAGCATCACTTTAGCTGTAAATATTTTGCAGGCCAATTTTATTTTTCCCATCATGTATGTTTCACGCCACAGATCTGATGATGGTGTTCTCCCAAAATGCATCACATGATTATAAATAACATTATTTTGTCAGTTGGGGTGTTTTACGATTTACTGCCAATGTGGTTGCAGATCTTAGAGGATTTTTGTCGAAAGTGAAAAGGACAGCCATAGTCACTAAATAAATGTTGTTGGGATTTTAAAACCATTCCTTTCAGGAGTACACTACTTACATTAAAGGTAAAGATGTTAAATATGTACTGTGTGGTTAGGTATGCAGTAATGTACCCTACTCGCCATTAAAATTGCTACACCACGAAGATGATGGGCTACAGAAATTTAACCGACAGGAAGAAGATGCTGTAATATGCAAATGATTAGCTTTTCAGAGCATTCACACAAGGTTCGCATCGGTGGCAACGCCTACAACATGCTGACATGAGGAAAGTTTCCAACCGATTTCTCACACACAAACAGCAGTTGACTGGCGTTGCCTGGTGAAACTTTGTTGTGATGAGAAATGCATACCATCATGTTTCCAACTTTGATAAAGGTCGGACTGTAGTCTATCGCGATTGCGGTTTATCTTATCACAACATTTCTGCTCGCGTTGGTCGAGATCCAATGACTGTTAGCAGAATATGGAATCGATGGGTTCAGGAGGGTAATACGGAACGCCCTGCTGGATCCCAACGGCCTCGTATCACTGGCAGTTGAGATGACAGGCATCTTATCTGCATGGTTGTAACAGATCGTGCAGCCACGTCTCGATCCCTGAGTCAACAGATGGGGACGTTTGCAAGACGACAACCATCTGCACGAACAGTTCAACAACGTTTGCACCAGCATGAACTACCAGTTCGGAGACGATGGCTGCAGTTACCCTTGACGCTGCATCACAGACAGGAGCGCCTGCGATGGTGTACTCAATGACGAACCTGGGTGCATGAATAGCAAAACATTTTTTCGGATGAATCCAGGTTCTGTTTACAGCATCATGATGGTGGCATTGGTGTTTGGCTACATCGTGGTGAATGCACATTGGAAGCATGTATTCGTCATCACCATGCTGGTGTATCACCCGGCGTGATGGTATGGGGTGCCATTAGTTACATGTCTCTGTCACCTCTTGTTCGCATTGACGGTACTTTAAACAGTGGATGTTACATTTCAGATGTGTTACGACCCGTGGCTCTACCCTTCATTCAATCCCTGCGAAACCCTACATTTCAGCAGGATAATGTACAACCCCATGTTGCAGGTCTTGTACAGGCCTTTCGGGATACAGGAAATGTTTAACTGCTGCCCTGGCCAGCACATTCTCCAGATCTCTCACCAATTGAAAACGTCTGGTCAATGGTGGCCGAGCAACTAACTCGTCACAATACGCCAGTCACCATTCTTGATGAACTGTGGAATCTTGTTGAAGCTGCATGGGCAGCTCTACCTGCACACGCCATCCAAGCTCTGTTTGACTCAATGCCCAGGCGTATGAAGGCCGTTATTACGGACAGAGGTGGTTGTTTTGAGTACTGGTTTCTCAGGGTCTATGCACCCAAATTGCGTGAAAATGTAATCACATGTCAGTTCTAGTAAAATATATTTGTCCAATGAATACCCGTTTACCATCTGCATTTCTTCTTGGTGTAGCAATTTTAATGGCCAGTAGTGAAACTTGGCCTTAATTCCACATGAGCATTATTCCCGATGTACCAACATTGCCAGTAAGTAAGTGTGTCCATCAGTAGTGCAACACTGAGTAGCAGCACAATTTACAATAGTGTTAAGTATCATTAAATTTAACGCCTGTTAAGTGTTTCCATTTTGTTTGAATCCCAACACAAATCAAAATGAATCTTTTGAATGCTACTGATAACTAAGACGTGTTTTCATATACTGCAAGAAAATACATTGTTGCAAGAGCAACATAAGTTAGGAACAAGTAGTACGTACCAATAGTTGGAATGGTAGTGACGATTTCACCAAGCTTTAACTTGTACAATATCGTTGTTTTTCCTGCGGCATCAAGTCCGACTGTAACACAATAATTAAACAAATGAGCTGAAATTGTCAGTCAGTCACATGTGACTATGCAATATATCAGGTGAAATATAAGCAGATATACTTCTGTTTACAAGAAAATTTTAATTAATAAACTGGTTGTGTGTCTGTATAACAATCACATTTCACATAAAATCATAGTGAGCTAATTACTTTTCTGTTCAGTGTTTCATTTTCTGAAGAAGGCTTTGGTCAAAAGCTAAATGTGTACAAGTCTTTTCGTTGTGCCTGCCTGCAACTCAATAGCAATCTATCTTCTGGTTCTTTTGGTTAAGTTACTGTTTAAATGAGTCAAACCGAGACTTTCTTCGCATGGTGAACACTTGTAATAAAAAGTTGATGAGACTAAATATTTACAACTAACAGTATTGAAGTAGACTCTTAGGTACATTTGAATTGACTTTTTTTTATCATTTCCAGTAAAGGTAACTTTAACAACTGACAGCTGCCATTTTATTGGGACCTCGGTCTTCATATAAAAACATTTCACTTTTCATTTGCCATGTAAAGCTAAAGCACTGGTCAGGTCACTCTTGAAGTCTAAAAATAAAGATGTGTAGAAAATGCTGAGGGAAGGTTCAGCCATTTAATCTGAACAGTTTCCTTCCTTGAGAAGTATTGCCAGCTTTCCTTTGTGAATCGTGAATGTGAAAAAGTTTCAGTATAGCCAACTGTAATGAGTAAATGTAGATTATACTACAATGAGAGAACATGTAGTGTGTGTGTGTGTGTGTGTGTGTGTGTGTGTGTGTGTGTGTGTAACCTGCTGCTAGTACATGCAATATTCCTCTCAATCTGGCAGACACATCAATAACAACAAGGGCTTACATCCTCATTACACAATGCAATATAAGGCGGTTACAATATGAAACAGGGCACTTGCACGCAATCTGGTAACAGGAATGATACCCTACCATCCATCATTCCTATGCCAATCAAAGTCTGGAGGCAACCATTTCTTCTTCCATCAACCATATCTGAATAGTCACTTTGGGATGAGATGAAAAAATATTGTGCAATCTAAATCCAAGTGTGACGAAATGGAATCAAATTCCTTCCCAAATTCACAGAAATCTGTCTCTTCCAAACAGAAATAGCCAAAATCAATGCTAGTAACCAAAGCAGATGTTCAAAAAAGGTGAGATATACATCAGTGTTTTCCAGTTTTCATGCATCCATATTTCTGATGGAATGCAGCTGTTAATTATTATTTTGATTGTTGAACTTAAGCTACCAATGTACGATCGGTTATCATCATTCGTGTAGCCTGAACTAATGCTAGTTTATGAGGGTACAAAACTAGTGGTGAGCAAATTGGGACCCGAGTTAAATTTTACAACTGTGCAGTAGGCATGCTGTAGTTTCCATTAATTCTCAGAACTGTACTAGCATGCATTCTGTTGCAAACATGGATCTGTATGGTTTGCTACTTTGTAATGCAATCAGTGAAATCTTTCACATGAAGAAGAAACTGAATGATAGCAATTGTCACACATGACCAATCAATAGTGTTATTCAAGTACTGTAGCTGCAAGTGCAATTTTGTAATTATGAACGTTGTAAAAAGCAAAATTGGTTTCACAGCTGAGCACATCCCAGTTGCTGAATTTCCACTGGTAAAATGAAGTAACTTCAACAGTAACAGCTAAGATCAATTGATACACAAACTGTTGAAGGCAACATACGTGTAATGCTGGTAAAATGGCTACTGGAAAGGCTATTTCAAGTCTAGTCTTTTAACTGAACATTTTTAGCTGTGAAATAATGGAGTTTCATAATTATATTTTCAGCCACTGAAGTGTGAGGCAGAGATGAGATTTTATATTGATTTCACATGCATCATTAATTAAACCCACTAATGAGAAATGGGTATTGTTCATGTGTGTTTGGATTGTAGGGCTACATAAAATTTTATTCTCTCTTCACAGATGAAGCAAATGAAAGGGAAGATAACATAAATGGAGAGCAAGCTTAAGACATTTTTGCACCCAGATCAAATTAAGTACTTGGAAATATTTTCTGAATCAAATAATGACACTAAGATTTGCTCTAAACGTGAAATGCACTGTTGGTACAAAGTGTTGTGAATTTGTAAGGAGCATCAATTATGCACTGCCATCAGCAAGACCACTGAGGAGGACTGAAGCCTGCAAGTTTGCACCTGATATTCTGCATATTATTGAGTGGTCAAGTGAGAAGTTCCAATCTGAAGATGTGCAACGAAAACTGAGTGTACAGTCATTGGATGAAATGTCCACGGGGTCTTTTGTTCAATACGACAAAGGTTTAAAAAGATATATGGAATTTGTGATTGAAGAGTTACGCAGTCCATCAGAGCTGCAGCTTGCTAGCCATGCTTTAGTTTTTGTGGTATGAGGTTTAACAGTGCAATGAAAGCAGGTTGTGGCACATTTTTTTACTGGGAACCCTAAAGACCCACATAAACTTTGGAACACCCTGTGGAAAGCAATCAAATATTTGTATAGTGAAGGTATAGTAGTCAAGTGTTTTTAATGTGATACAGGTACTATCGATGTTGGCATGTGGAGAATTATTAATTCAATTCCGAACCAGGTGAAACACTCGTGTGTCTACAGAGAATTTGTATTTTGCTGCTGGTGTACCTCACATTTTAAAGAACATTACAAATTGTTTGTTGTCACAAAACAAAAATACTTTGAGTCACAACATTGTTTCACTGAGAGATGTAGAAACTTTAGTCAGACTTCAGGGTTGGGGTGTACCTGTACTGGTTCAAAGTTTGTCAGCTATAGAGATTAATTTGAAATGACTGGAGTTCCAGTGGTTAGGAACTACTTCAAATTTTGTAGTCCTGTCTTCCTCAGTTGCTTTTAATATTACGGTATATTGACAATTTTTACATTTGGACCATCTAACATTGAAACTGTAAGTAGAATTTAAAATATTACTGCATCATAAAATAACCACCAACCAGAACTGTTTATAACCTTTACATACATTGCCTCAAAATGTAAACTAAATAGTAAAAATATGTAAATATTCCAGGCCACTGAAGATGCCTTGCAGAGAATAAAGACTAAACACATATGGCACGAAAATTTTGTTTCATTCAGTTGTCGGTAGATGGTCCAAAAGTAAAAATTATAAATACACCATAAAAGACTAGACACTTGTTAAATCATAATGTGGCTTCAGCTTTACAAATGATGCATTAGCAGGACTTACTCCGAAATAGGTTCTAATAATTTCATTTATTAATAATTTTATTAAGTGGTATGAAATAACTAAGTAGAAATAAAGTAGAATTTCTCTGTAGGAACAGTTCAGACAAGATGGTACACTTGAGAGAGACACTGAGTTGCAGCAGCAAGAAGCTGTGGAAACCAATATAAGCTGGACTTCAAATTTCTACTAGAACAGCTATGGAATTGTTTGAGGGTTTATATTCCAAGAGCTTAACTACCCGTTAACTAGTAAGAACACTTGTTTTCAAAAGTCCATGAAACTAGTAATATTCATCTTACACCAGTAAAACTAAGACATGTAATCAGGATAGTAAGCATTGCACAGTATTCACATCTACCATAGTCATTGTCATATGATGTGAATGATTTTAATAAATTAATTTACCTGATCCTCATTTCTTTTTCTGTGATAACCAATACCATCTATAACAGAGCTCATATTTTTATAATTTAAACTGCACATAATTTGTTAGTAGTATTCAGGGTTGAGAAAAACCTGGATATTTTAAAAAGCACACAGTGGGTAATATTTTTGCATTATGATTTAACAGTTCAATTTAAATTTCTATGATTAATTTATTCAAAACACTAACCCATTCTTATGAATACTTTATTAGTGCCCCATTTATTGTCCTGCCAGCACTGTATCCCTTGAGAGAATCTTCTCCACGTATGGCCTGTTTGGTCAAAATTAAGAAATAATTTAGGAGAGAAAAGACCAGTGAAACGGGCAAAAAGATCTATAAATTTATGCATTCCTCCAACAAGGAGTAAACTGTATTTTACAGTCAGTATGATTCTACATAAAGTTAGAGTTTTTTCTGGAAGTGTAAATGTTATTTAACTGTGTTTCGTATATTGCAAAAAGCTTAAGATTTTGTATGTTGATTAAATTTTTATAATAAAACATAGTTGGGATTTTGGTGTCTAAGCAGGTTTTTAAAAGACACTTTTTTTTTTAGTTTGGTTAAATTACAACAACTTTGGTAGCAGTTGTCTTCAATAAACTGATTTGTTTCATCTGCTCCTTATGCTTGTGGGTGACACTTTTGGCCATAAATGTAGTTTTTCTGTAATTAATGTGGCAGTAATACCACAGCATAATATAGTACACTGAGACTCTGCTATTTTCAGATTTGAAACACAGCTCGCTGGAACATAAAGGATGTCAGTATGTGTTTCCAGTATACTTGTTTTGGCTGAAACAGACAAAAAAGTTACTGCTTATGTATGAACCAATGATTTTTGCAATCTCTCTAACAGTTATGTTGGGAAAACGCATGCCTGCTGGAGGATTATGCAATGCTGGCCAAAGTCAATCCATCTACTTTTGATGGTCCATTTCTAGTCCCTGTGTTTTCTGCTACAATTTCCTGGCACAAGATACTTTGATCCTAGAGGTTAGCTACCTTTTCTCTGGGCTTCAACTGAAAGAACTGTATTCATGGTGATGTAAAAATATTTTCAAGAGATAAATGTATTTCCCATGTAAGTGTCAACTCCGTAAGCTTTTAGACTGGCATGAGTAAAGATTTATGCCAGAACTGAACTATTCAAGGTTGGAAGTGCTGCTCAAGTAACTACTAATCTCTAGTCTTCTATGTTGTTTTGAACTGTGGATAATTTTGTGCATTGTTAGACAACATATTACTTTGCCACAACAAATGGATTTTTATCTGACCAACTGTTAAAATTACAAATCTCAAACAGCAACAATTACAGCAGTTACGACTGATGACCTTAGCAGTTAAGTCCCATAAGATTTCACATTTCATACAGCAGTTACATTAGTCATCTCCAGGAGATGTAAGCCTGATACCACATTGTTATTTGGGATTGTCTGTTAATAAACATTCTGGGTAAAACTGAATTCATAAAATCTATTTCCAATTTTATTAAATACACCATGATCATGAACCTCACCATTTATCAAAAATACTGAATTAACTGAAATGTTTCATCAAATGTCCCGGTACTGAAAGACCAGATAAGTTATAGCTTCTTGTGCTGTCACCAGTATTACATGACAAATTGCAGTTCCACTGCTATTCCTTAAAGGTGCAAACAAGTGTCGTTCTCTACTTGGAACTTTTGTAAAGTTATAATGTACAATTTTTCCCTTAAAAGTGCACACTGAAACAAATATTTTCATTATTACTGGAAATTTTTTTATTGTTAACTTTTTTATTCCTTATCGCTCCATCAGTTGAAATACTGATTTGGTTTGAAGCAGTGGAAGGTAAAATTACGACAAAGTATGCTACAGAGAATGTGGCCACATTGATTCTTTTTGCAATTTGTGTGATGTTTGGGTAATGCTTCGTACAGTAAATTGCCTCTCGCACTGAAAGGAAAAAGGCCTTTTCATTAACGAAATTCTGCTTGTCCCAAAGGTATCTGGGGAACAAAAAGCTGTATGTTTTGCTTAAAATAGTAGGTAACCCTTCCCTGCCTTTCAATCATTTAAGCACAAGCATAAGGGGGTGATGTGGATGGAATATCCTGTCTAGTGAGCTTTTCTGGCCAGTTTGTTTCACCTGCCAGCATATGAAATGGCACAAATTTGCAGGTGATGAGTTACTAGTGATTTTCACGTGATGCATTACACAGTTTCTGTTTGAAATGTTTATTGTTCCATCAGGATACGGTAAAGATTAAAATGTCACGAAAACCAAGTTAAACGCAAGATTTTTTTAATATCCTCAACACTAATTGTTAGTAAATGACTCACATACCTAAATAACTTTCGCTACATAACGACAATACTAATAGTAAGACGGGTCGACAGAAGCGTCCGATCCCACGCGTCGGCTTTGACCCGTGACGTAAGGGTGTTGTGTGTGACGTCATGATGGCGCGGAGTTTGGTTTGAGTGTGGCTGTCTCCAGTTGTTTTATCTTATTTTGTTTACTTTTCTGATCTGTTCGTTCTATCCCGTGAGATTTTTTTTTTTAAAAAGACAAAAAACACTAATCAGCTACTGAAGCATCTTTATCTTCTATGTGTTGCAGGGGTTACGACCCCTGGGGAGGTGAGTGGGTATTCATGCATGGCTGTCTTCACTTACACGTTGTAGCTACGCAAGGCGTCTAAATTTGTTTATATTTAGTTTGCCCCCCCACCCAAAACACCCCATTTCCCGCGCTTGTCCCGTTAGTGTCATTAGGCTTCTTGTGGAAAGTGTGTGTGTGTTTTTGTTTCCGCCATATTTGTGACGTCATGGGTCAAAGCAGACAGGCGGGATTGGAAGCTTCCGTATTTCCAGTAAGACAATACTAGTAGTATGCACTACATATGTAACCATTCATCCAGATGCTTCACTAGCAGATGTGGCAGTGATGCATCAGGTTTTACTGCCAAGAATTTACATTGTGCAGGTATGAACGTTTCTGAAGGTGTACCATATTACTCAAACTAAATGAACAATTTCTGTCTTATGCATCAACATTTTATTTTGGAACTTACAAAGACAATTTCCAACTCAGAAGGTATGCAAATTAGCTTCACAACAATAAACATTTTCAAAAGCAACCGTTCTCTTCTCTAACAACATTAATACTGCGTTATCTGCTCTAGCCACAAATGGCAGCTCCACAAGGAACATTGGTGTCCAGAATTCCCCTATATAGGCCTTGGTATGAGCTATATAGATCAAGTGAAATTTCCAATACCCATTTTTCTTTTTCTGCCTCTTTCTTTAGGTTACTTCATATTGTGGTTTCATTGATTGCCAAGGTTATTGTTTGGTTGATTTTTGGATTAGTATTTGTTTTGGTTTATCTCCATTATTAGGATAGTCATATATTTAGTGCATCCACACCCAAAGCCCCCTGATCCCTGCACTTGTCCCATTAGTTTCTTGTTATTTCTGTAATGAAATATTTTTTTGTTGTATTTGTGTATGTTAACATGTGTAATGCGTGACATGGTCACCACATTGTACAAGATTTAAATACACGTATCCACCTTCTTGATGACGTCATGGGTAAAACGTGACGAGAGGTACCAGGTAGCATAATCTTCAGTATTCCCCGTTTGTGTTTTATAAATTTAATCTTCCACATAAAAATTACAGCTCTCCTGGATTCTGTCAACAAATCTAAGTCCATCATTTGCTTTACATGTAATTTAACCTCTGTCATTTCATAGTTCCACACACTGTCAATGCCACATATTTGTAAAGGTAACAGTTTTTAAATGTTAATCGTTGTTGTTGTGGTCTTCAGTCCTGAGAATGGTTTGATGCAGCTCTCCATGCTACTCTATCCTGTGCAAGCTGCTTCATCTCCCAGTACCTAGTGAAACCTACATCCTTCTGAATCTGTTTAGTGTATTCATCTCTTGGTCTCCCTCAACGATTTTTACCCTCCAATGCTAAATTTGTGATCCCTTGACGCCTCAGAACATGTCCTACCAACTGGTCCCTTCTTCTTGTCAAGTTGTGCCACAAACCCCTCTTCTATTCTATACCTCCTCATTAGTTATGTGATCTGCCCATCTAATCTTCAGCATTCTTCTGTAGCACCACATTTCGAAAGCTATTTTCTTCTTGTCCAAACTATTAATCGTCCATGTTTAACATACATGGCTACACTCCATACAAATACTTTCAGAAACTACTTCCTGACATTTAAATCTATACTCGATGTTAACAAATTTATCTTCTTCAGAAACGCTTTCCTTGCCATTGCCAGTCTACATTTTATATCCTCTCTACTTCGACCATCATCAGTTTTTTTTACTCCCCAAATAGCAAAACTCCTTTCCTACTTTAAGTGTCTCATTTCCTAATCTAATTCCCTCAGCATCACCCGACTTAATTCGACTACATTCCATTATCCTCGTTTTGCTTTTGTTGATGTTCATCTTATATCCTCCTTTCAAGACACTGTCCATTCCGTTCAACTGCTCTTTCAGGTCCTTTGCTGTCTCTGACAGCATTACAATGTCATCGGCAAACCTCAAAGTTTTTATTTCTTCTCCATGGATTTCAATACCTACTCCGAATTTTTCTTTTGTTTCCTTCACTGCTTGCTCAATATACAGATTGAATAACATCAGGGAGAGGCTACAACCCTGTCTCACTCCCTTCCCAACCACTGCTTCCCTTTCGTGTCCTCCGACTCCTATAACTGCCATCTGGTTTCTGTACAAATTGTAAATAGCCTTTTGCTCCCTGTATTTTACCCCTGCCACCTTCAGAATTTGAAAGAGAGTATTCCAGTCAACATTGTCAAAAGCTTTCTCTATGTCTACAAATGCTAGAAACATAGGTTTGCCTTTCCTTAATCTAGCTTCTAAGATAAGTCGTAGGGTCAGTATTGCCTCACATGTTGCAACATTTCTACGGAATCCAAACTGATCTTCCCCAAGGTCGGCTTCTATCAGTTTTTCCATTCGTCTGTAAAGAATCTGCGTTAGTTTTTTGCAGCTGTGACTTATTAAACTGATAGTTCGGTAATTTTCACATCTGTCAACACCTGCTTTCTTTGGGATTGGGATTATTATATTCTTCTTGAAGTCTGAGGGTATTTCGCCTGTCTCATTTATCACGCTCACCAGATGGTAGAGTTTTGTCAGGACTGGCTCTCCCAAGGCTGTCAGTAGTTCTAATGGAATGTTGTCTACTCCCAGGGCCTTGTTTCGACTCAGGTCTCTCAGTGCTCTGTCAAACTCTTCACGCAGTATCATATCTCCCATTTCATCTTCATCTACATCCTCTTCCATTTCCATAATATTGTCCTCAAGTACATCGCCCTTCTGTTACCCAAGGATTTCTAGCAGCCCCCATCTTTTTACCTACTTTATCCTCTGCTGCCTTCACTACTTCATCCCTCAAAGCTACCCATTCTTCTTCTACTACATATTTTTCCCCCATTCCTGTCAATTACTCCCTTATGCTTTCCTTGAAACTCTGTACAACCTCTGGTTCTTTCAGTTTATCCAGGTCCCATCTCCTTAAATTCCCACCTTTTTGCAGTTTCTTCAGTTTTAATGTACAGTTTATAACTAATAGATTGTGGTCAGAGTCCACATCTGACCCTGGAAATGTCTTACAATTAAAAACCTGGTTCCTAAATCTCTGTCTTACCATTATATAATCTATCTGAAACCCGTCAGTATCTCCAGGCTTCTTCCATGTATACAACCTTCTTTCATTATTCTTGAACCAAGTGTTAGCTATGATTATGTTGTGCTCTGTGCAAAATTCTACCAGACGGCTTCCTCTTTCATTTCTTCCCCCCAATTCATATTCACCTACTATGTTTCCTTCCCTCCGTTTTCCTACTACCGAATTCCCGTCACCCATGACTATTAAATTTTCATCTCCCTTCACTATCTGAATAATTTCTTTTATTTCATCATACATTTCTTCAATTTCTTCGTCATCTGCAGAGCTAGTTGGCATATAAACTTTTACTACTGTGGTAGGCGTGGGATTCGTGTCTATCTTGGCCACAATAATGCGTTCACTATGCTGTTTGTAGTAGCTTACCAACACTCCTATTTTTTTTTTTAATTCATTATTAAACCTACTCCTGCATTACCCCTATTTGATTTTGTATTTATAACCCTGTATTCGCCTGACCAAAAGTCTTGTTCCTCCTGCCACCGAACTTCACTGATTCCCACTATATCTAACTTTAACCTATCCATTTCCCTTTTTAAATTTTCTAACCTACCTGCCTGATTAAGGGATCTGACATTCCACGCTCCAATCCGTAGAACGCCAGTTTTCTTTCTCTGGATAACGACGTCATCCTGAGTAGTCCCCGCCTGGAGATCCAAATGGGGGACTATTTTACCCAAGAGGATGCCATCATCATTTACCCATACAGTAAAGCTGCATGCCCTTGGGAAAAATTACGGCCGTAGTTTCCCCTTGCAGTACCAGCAGAGCAAGGCCGTTTTGGTTAGTGTTACAAGGCCAGATCAGTCAATCATCCAGACTGTTGCCCCTGCAACTACTGAGGTTGCTGCCCCTCTTCAGGAACCACACGTTTGTCTGGCCTCTCAACAGATACCCCTCTGTTGTGGTTGCACCAATGGTAAGGCTATCTGTATCGCTGAGGCACGCAAGCCTCCCCACCAACGGCAAGGTCCATGGTTCATGGGGGGAGGAAGTGTTAATCATGAATAGCTTAAAATGACAATCATGAATAGCTTAACTCTGATTAAAACCATTTGTTATTTGCTGTTTGTCACATGGTACTGCAGTGTTACCACATTGGATGTCAAGGATCTTACAAGACCAAGCATGCTGTGAATAGAGGGAGAACAAAGTTTTGGGGACTGTGACCAGCAGTAGTTAAATGGGCCGCCAGCAGAGCTTGATAACGAATTAGACAGGTACACAACACTATCCTGACACTGAACTTAACTGATACCTTGTTACGAAGCACCGGCATTTGCAGGTGACATTCAGACTTTCTGATTGGTGGAATTAGGTTCTGTGGGATTAAGTTTCAAATATCAAGTACTTTTAATCAAACTATATTCATTAATAAACAAAAATAATCAATTTTTGAAGATCTAATGTAACTGGACAGATAAGTCTATTCACAAAGCAGCAGCAGGGGAAAAAACATACAGACATCTGGGAGCTTTCTGAGCCAGTTGCCTTTTATTCTGGAAGAAGGGCTGAAGGGGAAGAAAGAGGGGTCCATCAAAGGACTGGTGAGGTTTAGGAAATGTGGAGAGTTTGAAGAAGACTCGCAGAATCCCAGGTCAGGGAGATTTATTGCATGATGTGATGTTAAGTTTCCTCTGACCCGAGATTCTGGGCAGTTAACAAGAACTGTATTCTGACAATATCCAACTGTGTAATCAATAAAAAGCATAAAATGAAAGATGGTATAAAATGATATTTAGTAAAATTTGTTTTAATCATAATATTAAAGAAAAACATGCAAATATGAGGGTTGGAACTTTAATAGTGGCAACTATTTATTTACAGCTTGTGCAAAATAGATACATGTTTCAAAGTTTTACTGACCTTCAAGTAGTCACCAGCAATGTATATAACCAGTTGCCAGTTATTTGGAAGTCGTAGGATACTCGTAGCAGTGCCAGTTGTGTAGACAGTTTGAGCGGCGCGGTCTATTGCCCGTCAAATTTGTAGCAGTTCTGAAGCAATGCCATGAAGTGTTTCCTTCAGTTTAGAAATCTAGGGCTTATGTCAGGGGAGTGCAGCAGGTGGTATAGCACTTAAGCAGCCCCATCAGTCAAACAAATCAGTAACAGCTTTCACTGTACATGCATGAGCATTGTCCTGTAAAAGTGATGGTCAGGTCCTGCAGAAAGTGTTATCACTTCTGTCTCTATGCTGTTTATTTTTGGAATGCAACCTTGACCAGCTTCGAGACACAAGTGATGACACTTTCTGCAGGACCTGACCATCACTTTGCAGGACAATGCTCACGCACGTAGAGTGGAAGCTGTTACTGATTTGTTTGACTGATGGGGCTGCTAAGTGCTATACCACCTACTCCACTTCCCTGACTGAGTTCAACTCAATTTCTAAACTGAAAGAAACACTTCACGGCATTTGCTTCAGAACTGCTACAAATTCGTCGGGCAATAGACCGCGCCGCTCAAACTGTCTACTCAACTGACACTGCTAAGAGTATCATATGACTTCCACATTGCTGGCAACGGGTTATACACTATGCTTGTGACCACTTTGAAGGTCAGTGAAACTTTGAAACATTATCTATTTTGTAATAAATAACTAAATATAAAAGCAACACATTAATGGGCCTAATGGGTAAATGGTTAAGGACCAGATCAGCATCACCAGAAAGTCATTATCAAATGTGTACTTCAAAAGGACTTGCAAAATAAACATTAAAAAGCTGTATGGTGTATTTGACAGCCAATACATTGCTGTGCCTGTGTTCATCACCTCTGCGTAGCAACTATTTGATCTATTTGGGCTAGTAAACATATGCCACAAATAACCAAAACACAGCAAGTTCTACGAAAACTTTTATTTTGCCACCTGTGAGAAACACATCTGTGCAGCTACAGCCATACCCAACAGCAGAGCACTAACCTCTTTTTAAGACTTAATGCGATACTTATGAATTAACACATGGAAAATGAAAAATTGTAACTGGAAGAAGGAAGGTCAAAGCATAACACCATGTCAATAACAAGGAAGGTCAAAGTATAACACCATGTCATTGAGGTTGCAGAGACAGTGCCCAATCTCTGACCGGACACAGAGCAAGTCTGCAATCAGCCATAGCTTTTCCAAACTACTATTTCAACAGTCACATTAATGGATCTAGTTGTCTCAGAGAAACTCTAGACATGGCAGATATTTAAACTCCACTCCACTTGAACGACAGTCCAGTATGCAGACCACGACACCACAAAATCGCCATTAATCAAATGTGACCCTAAGTAAATTCATTTCAGATGTATAAATAAGTCATATGACAACTTCAACCTGACACTGGTTTCTCCTCCATTACATCTTCTAAATAAATATCAAATATTTTAGTGTTGAAATCAGTTGCTGCACAAATGACATTCTGAACAGGGTTAGAATGCTAGTATTATATGCCCTTTCCTACCCACCTGAGAAACAGCTCACTCCAGTTATAAGCTGACTACAGTTTAATGTGATGTTCAGATCCCAATGCTAAGTTTTTGCCCTCATCCCTCCATACACAAACAATTTAAGCCTATTTTAAGTGATAAGTGTCACCTTAACTGACAATAAAAGTCAAATAATTAAACAGAGGTGACATCACAAGCAACTAAACTTTTAGTCCCCCATTTAACAGTTCACTGGGGAAGAAAGAAAAAAAATTATAGCATATCTGAGCACATGTTCTAGTTCACAGGAAATAATATTAATAGCAATCGCAGACTTTTCTCATGCGACACAGAATTAGGAGTACAAGAGGAATATTTGAAACTAGTGGACAGGTTTGACCAGTGACTTTATGTTATTGGATGCTGTGGCATCACAGTTTGGTGCATATTTTTTACAGTTTGGTTGTTAACTATGAATACAATATCAGTGAGCCACTGTTGGAATCTGTTAACCCAAACTCTAACAATCTGTAGAGGTAAGAAACAGAACAATAATATAGTCTCTGTTGTAAGTACAGCAGGTGCCATAATGCAGTTCATTTGTGGTGAACACCAGGGAAATGCAGCCAGTCTACAGAGGTGATTGTTTGCAAAACATTCATGCAACCCACCTTACAATATTGATGTGTTTGAGACCTGTATCACATGGGTTAGAACAGGCGATGTCAAATAGATACAAAGATGTGCAGCACAAATTGCCACACATTTGTTTGACCCAAGGGGGGGAGTCACAAAGATGCTTGAAGAACTGGACAGGCATACGTTTGAATAGACAGGCAAACTATCCCATGAAAGCCTACTTAGAAAGCTCCTAGACTATCCCAAAGCTGAATTTCCAAGAAGATGGTTTGTACATGGCTGAATTACATTAATCAAATTTTGTTGTAGAAGCAAGACTTAAAATTAAAATAATCAGTTTAATAATGTCAAGCACATAGCAACATTTTCTGAGTGAAATGAACTTTCATTTGTAAACCGGCATTTACCACAACCTCATTCCTTGATCAGTACTTGAAGCATGTAAAAAAGTTTTCTTGTATAACCATTGTCAAACACAATCATAACGAACAGAAAACTGACATCAGACGACTGAGGATGTGGTAAAGCTACAAAATACCAAAGGAAACAACAGTATAACACGAGTCACACGATATGGAACACGTAATCATAAATACCAAAACGATACAAATTCCAACAGCCAAGCATTAACTCGGCGGAATTTCGGTGGATACAAAGGGCAAACTACGACGAACACTTAGAAAGCACCTGAGTACTGCTGAAAACATTACCACTATACAAACAAGAATCAAAGCAAATGCACTGGCAAGTGAAGTATTACATTCCATGACAGAAATACAGAGGTTTTTCTGTTACACACGTAAGATAGGGCAAGCGACCAAAAACAGGCTACGACAGAAAACTTCAATAGGGAGTCAGCATATCAAAATATGAAGATCCACTGTATCACAATGAGTGTGTGTGCACTTTTAACATCACATTATAGCCTTACCCATCAAAATTCTCATCTGCTTCTTCCCAAAGAGTCTTGTCAAAACACTTGATATTGTCAGTCCCATGATTGTAATGATATATTAAAATCGAACTCGTATTCCGTAAATACTGTTACACAGTACTTATTCTTTAACACTTGTGCAGCATTAAAGCCAAGAATTAACAAACACGTGCCACGTCAAGTTGAAACTACAAATCTGTTGTCGTTAACGTCATCGGCTTCAAAGAGCTTGCACTGTTTGAGAAAAATTTGTTGCCCAACCCACAAGGTGCTGGCCGTCTCAAAGATTATCAGTACAAGATATAGCGCAATAACTGAAACATTTCCAATGTGCAACTAATTTGGCGCTTCTTAAGTGGCGACAGAGAAACTACTTAGAGCCAAATTCCATTGTCGTTGCTCGAGTGATGCAACTTCTCGCCATTTCACTAAAAATTAATAGCTTTTAATTTTCTAACACCACGAGCCTTTGCAGCTATTAAGTGGCGTCGCTGTAAATTCTTACGCTTTCAGAATGCTTTTCCATTTCTTATGTCAGTATTCCAAAATAATGTAATGCAAGAGAAATAATATCAGATGGGTAAATATTTGATTTTTAATTACTGTAGACGTGAACAATCCTTAAAAGTGAGATAATATGTTGTATGTAACCATTTCAGCAATGATGACAAGACACTAACAAAGCATACTTTTACATTAGTATTCCTTTTTCTGTAAATCGTTTACAAACTTGCAGACTACTATGAGCTTTGTCATCCCTCCTAAGGTAGGTTCACACACGCAACAAAAGTGTCGCACTGCTAGTGACATACTGCAGTTGCATGAGTGACCCCGCAGTTTCCAGTGCCGCAACTTAAAGAATCGCCAGTTTTGTTATGCCACAGCTAAAGGTCTGGATTTCATTATAATTTCTCTGGATTGTAAGGTGTACCCGGCAGCAGATATAGATTCAGACCACAATTCAGTGGTGATGAAGATCAGGCTGAAGTTTAAGATATTATTCAGGAAGAATCAACAGCTTGCGGAAAGAAATCTGATACGGAAGTACTTAGGAACGATGAGATCTGCTGGAAGTTCTCTAAGGCTATAGATACAGCAATAAGTAATAGCCCAGTAAGCAGTACAGTTGAAGAGGAATGGACATCTATAAAAAGAGTAATCACAGAAGCTGGAAAGAAAAACATAGGTACAAAGAAGGTAACTACAAAGAAGCCATGGGAAACAGAAGAAATACTTCGGTTAATCGACGAAAGAAAATGGTACAAAAATGCTCAGGTATATTCAGGAATACAGAAATATAAGTCGCTGAGGGAAATAAATAGGAAGTGCAGGGAAGCTAATATTAAATGGCTGCAGGAATAATGTGAAGAAATCGAGAAAGAAATGATTGTCGGAAGGACTGACTCAGCATATTGGAAAGTAAAGACATCATACGGTGAAATCAGAAGCATGGGTGATTACGTTAAGGGCGCAATGGGAATTCCACTGTTAAATGCAGAGGAGAGTGCCAATATGTGGAAAAGTTACATTAAGGACCTCTATCAGGGGGAAGATTTGTTTGATGTGATAGAAGAAGAAACAGGGGTCGATTTAGAAGAGATAGGGGATCGAGTATTAGAAACAGAATTTAAGAAACCTTTGGAGGACTTAAGATAAAATAAGGCAGAAGGGATAGACAACATTCCATCAGAATTTCTAAAATAGTTGGGGGAAGTGGCAACAAAACAACTATTCATGTTGGTGTATACAATGTGTGAGTCTGGCGACATACCATCTGACTTTCGAAAAAATATCATCCACCCAATTCCAAAGACCGCAGGAGTTGACTAGTGTGAGAATTATGGCACAATCAGCTTAACAGCTCATGCTTCCAAGTTGCTGACAAGAATAACATACAGAAGAATGTAAAAGAAAATTGAGGATGTGTTAGATGACGATTAGTTTGCCTTTAGGAAACGTAAAGGCACCAGAGAGGCAACTCTGACGTTGCTGTTGATAGTGGAAGCAAGAGTAAAGAAAAACATGACACGTTCATAGATTTTGTCAACCTCGAAAAAGCGTTTGACAATGTAAAATGGTGCAAGATGTTCGAAATTCTGAGAAAAATAGGGTAAGCTATAAGGAGAGACAGGTAATATATAATATGTAGAAGAGCCAAGAGGGAATAATAAGAGTGGACGGCCAAGAACTAAGTGCTTGGATTAGAAAGGGTATAAGACAGGCATGTAGTCTTTCGCCCCTACTGTTTAATCTGTACATCGAAGAAACAATGGTGGCAATAAAAAACAGGTTCAGGAGTGGGATTAAAATTCAAGAGGAAAGGATGTCAATGATGTGTCGCTGGTGACATTGCTATCCTCAGTGAAAGGGAGGAAGAATTACCTCACCTGCTGAATGGAATGCACAATCTAATGAGTAGAGAATATGGACTGCCGGTAAATCGAAGAAATACGACAATAATGAGAAGTAACAGAAATGAGAACAGCGAGAAAATTAACATCAGGATTGATGGTCACAAAGTAGATGAAGTTAAGGAATTCTGCTACCTAGGCAGCAAAATAACCAATGATGGATGGGGCAAGGAGGACATCAAAAGCAGACTAGCATTGGCAAGAAGGGCATTCCTGGTCAAGAGAAATCTACTAGTATCAAACATAGGCCTTAATCTGAGGAAGAAATTTCTGAGAATGTACGTTTGGAGCACAGCATTATATGGTAGTGAAACATGGACTGTGGGCAAACCGGAACAGAAGAGAATCGAAGCATTTGAGATGTGGTGCTGTAGAGGAGTGTTAACAATTATGTGGGCTGACAAGGTATGAGAGGAGGAGGTTCTGCGCAGAACAGGAGAGAAAAGGAATACATGGAGAACACTGACAAGGTGAAGGGACAGGATGATACGACATCTATTAAGATAACAGGGAATGACTTCCAGGGTACTTAGAGGAAGTTGTAGAGGGCAAAAAACTGCAGAGGAAGGAAGAGATTGGAATACATCCAGCAAATAATTGAGGAAACAGGTTGCAAGTGCTACTCTTAGATGAAGAGGATGGCAGAGGACAGGAATTCGTGATGGGTCACATCAAACCAGTTAGTAGAATGATGACTCAAAAAAAGACCAGGGTCTCTCAGCCATTTTCCTATTTGTTGTTCTGTACCCTCCACGATCACATAACATTAGATCATGTGCTTCCTTTAGAATCTACTCCTTAAACTTTACTGGTATTAGTATGCATAGCCCTAGCCTCGTTTCCTTGCACAACAATTTGTCAAATGTGGTAAATTGCGATTGCATCATGTACTGATTACAGTCAGTATCAGCACTCTGTGCTGCCTGCCACTCTGCAAGACCATGACCTGGAACTTTCAACCCTACTACCTTCCTGCTTAATGCATCTGCACTTCTGTGCTTCTTCCCTGGCTTGTGACGTACTTTGTAGTCGAATTCGTTAAGTCTCGGGGCCTATCTTGTCAGCCTGCTAGACGTGTCCTTCAGTTGCAACAAGCACTTCAAAGCAGCGTGGTCGGTCAGTACTCGAAATATTTCTCTGTAAAGATAAAACCTAAAACACGTGGCACAGTAAATGAGGCTCAGCGTCTCGCTCTCTGTTATTGACTAGTTCTTCTATGCTGCATTCAGCTGTCTCGATGTGTAAACTACAGGATGCTAATCGCCGTTAATCTCCTGGCTTAAAACACATCGCAAAGCGTGATTAGATGTGTCACATGAAAGGATAAACTCCTTCTGAAAGTCTGGTAATACTAGAACTACGCCGGATGTCAAAACTCTGTTTAATTCTTCAAACACACCTGACACTCTTCTGTCCATCTGAACTGAAACCTATCCTTAGCAACCGCTTGAGTGGTTATGTTATGTTAGGATATCCTTTCACGAATTATCTGTTGTACTTTGAGATTCCAAAAAAGATTGCAAGTCTTTAATCGACATAGGCACTGGGAACTCTCACACATCTTGCACTCTTCTTACTCAATCTCTACTAACTACACTCCTGGAAATTGAAATAAGAACACCGTGAATTCTTTGTCCCAGGAAGGGGAAACTTTATTGACACATTCCTGGGGTCAGATACATCACATGATCACACTGACAGAACCACAGGCACATAGACACAGGCAACAGAGCATGCACAATGTCGGCACTAGTACAGTGTATATCCACCTTTCGCAGCAATGCAGGCTGCTATTCTCCCATGGAGACGATCGTAGAGATGCTGGATGTAGTTCTGTGGAACGGCTTGCCATGCCATTTCCACCTGGCGCCTCAGTTGGACCAGCGTTCGTGCTGGACGTGCAGACCGCGTGAGACGACGCTTCATCCAGTCCCAAACATGCTCAATGGGGGACAGATCCGGAGATCTTGCTGGCCAGGGTAGTTGACTTACACCTTCTAGAGCACGTTGGGTGGCACGGGATACATGCGGACGTGCATTGTCCTGTTGGAACAGCAAGTTCCCTTGCCGGTCTAGGAATGGTAGAACGATGGGTTCGATGACGGTTTGGATGTACTGTGCACTATTCAGTGTCCCCTCGACGATCACCAGTGGTGTACGGCCAGTGTAGGAGATCGCTCCCCACACCATGATGCCGGGTGTTGGCCCTGTGTGCCTCGGTCGTATGCAGTCCTGATTGTGGCGCTCACCTGCACGGCGCCAAACACGCATACGACCATCATTGGCACCAAGGCAGAAGCGACTCTCATCGCTGAAGACGACACGTCTCCATTCGTCCCTCCATTCACGCCTGTCGCGACACCACTGGAGGCGGGCTGCACGATGTTGGGGCGTGAGCGGAAGACGGCCTAACGGTGTGCGGGACCGTAGCCCAGCTTCATGGAGACGGTTGCGAATGGTCCTCGCCGATACCCCAGGAGCAACAGTGTCCCTAATTTGCTGGAAAGTGGCGGTGCGGTCCCCTACGGCACTGCGTAGTATCCTACGGTCTTGGCGTGCATACGTGCGTCGCTGCGGTCCGGTCCCAGGTCGACGGGCACGTGCACCTTCCGCCGACCACTGGCGACAACATCGATGTACTGTGGAGACCTCACGCCCCACGTGTTGAGCAATTCGGCGGTACGTCCACCCGGCCTCCAGCATGCCCACTATACGCCCTCGCTCAAAGTCCGTCAACTGCACATACGGTTCACGTCCACGCTGTCGCGGCATGCTACCAGTGTTAAAGACTGCGATGGAGCTCCGTATGCCACGGCAAACTGGCTGACACTGATGGCGGCGGTGCACAAATGCTGCGCAGCTAGCGCCATTCGACGGCCAACACCGCGGTTCCAGGTGTGTCCGCTGTGCCGTGCGTGTGATCATTGCTTGTACAGCCCTCTCGCAGTGTCCGGAGCAAGTATGGTGGGTCTGACACACCGGTGTCAATGTGTTCTTTTTTCCATTTCCAGGAGTGTATGTAGAACTTTTCTAATGCAAAAGGCACTTCTCTGTGCTCAATGTCAGAGGTGCAGCCCTCAATCTCTTAAGCTCTTCCTTCATTCATTGTCACTGCTGCTCCACGAATTTTGAGAATGCAATGATATTGTCTAAGTGAACTGTACACTGGCACAGTCTGAGACCTCTCAACGCACTATCCAGTAACCTCTGAAATGTTTGAGGTGGATTTTTCACTCCAAACAGCATTCTCTTCAACTGATAGTGCCCCCACGGTACCGAAAATGCTGTCTTCCGCCAGTCTTTGGGAACAATTTCCAATTGATAGTAACCACTCCTCAAATCCATAGTCAAAAAGTGCCAATAATGTCCCAAGTTACCAATGGTCGCAGTAGTGTTAGGGATGGGGTATGTATCCATTATGGTATGCTGTGCAGGTGACAGTAATTACAGTAGAACCATGCCTATATTTTTTTGTTAGAACCATGATTCCAGCACACTACGGAATACTGTTCTCTTCTATCATTTCATCAGCTAACTGCTGATTAATAAAATGATCCATAATCAGCTGCAAATACACTCCTGGAAATGGAAAAAAGAACACATTGACACAGGTGTGTCAGACCCACCATACTTGCTCCGGACACTGCGAGAGGGCTGTACAAGCAATGATCACACGCACGGCACAGCGGACACACCAGGAACCGCGGTGTTGGCCGTCGAATGGCGCTAGCTGCGCAGCATTTGTGCACCGCCGCCGTCAGTGTCAGCCAGTTTGCCGTGGCATACGGAGCTCCATCGCAGTCTTTAACACTGGTAGCATGCCGCGACAGCGTGGACGTGAACCGTATGTGCAGTTGACGGACTTTGAGCGAGGGCGTATAGTGGGCATGCGGGAGGCCGGGTGGACGTACCGCCGAATTGCTCAACACGTGGGGCGTGAGGTCTCCACAGTACATCGATGTTGTCGCCAGTGGTCGGCGGAAGGTGCACGTGCCCGTCGACCTGGGACCGGACCGCAGCGACGCACGGATGCACGCCAAGACCGTAGGATCCTACGCACTGCCGTAGGGGACCGCACCGCCACTTCCCAGCAAATTAGGGACACTGTTGCTCCTGGGGTATCGGCGAGGACCATTCGCAACCGTCTCCATGAAGCTGGGCTACGGTCCCGCACACCGTTAGGCCGTCTTCCGCTCACGCCCCAACATCGTGCAGCCCGCCTCCAGTGGTGTCGCGACAGGCGTGAATGGAGGGACGAATGGAGACGTGTCGTCTTCAGCGATGAGAGTCGCTTCTGCCTTGGTGCCAATGATGGTCGTATGCGTGTTTGGCGCCGTGCAGGTGAGCGCCACAATCAGGACTGCATACGACCGAGGCACACAGGGCCAACACCCGGCATCATGGTGTGGGGAGCGATCTCCTACACTGGCCGTACACCACTGGTGATCGTCGAGGGGACACTGAATAGTGCACGGTACATCCAAACCGTCATCGAACCCATCGTTCTACCATTCCTAGACCGGCAAGGGAACTTGCTGTTCCAACAGGACAATGCACGTCCGCATGTATCCCGTGCCACCCAACGTGCTCTAGAAGGTGTAAGTCAACTACCCTGGCCAGCAAGATCTCCGGATCTGTCCCCCATTGAGCATGTTTGGGACTGGATGAAGCGTCGTCTCACGCGGTCTGCACGTCCAGCACGAACGCTGGTCCAACTGAGGCGCCAGGTGGAAATGGCATGGCAAGCCGTTCCACAGGACTACATCCAGCATCTCTACGATCGTCTCCATGGGAGAATAGCAGCCTGCATTGCTGCGAAAGGTGGATATACACTGTACTAGTGCCGACATTGTGCATGCTCTGTTGCCTGTGTTTATGTGCCTGTGGTTCTGTCAGTGTGATCATGTGATGCATCTGACCCCAGGAATGTGTCAATAAAGTTTCCCCTTCCTGGGACAACGAATTCACGGTGTTCTTATTTCAATTTCCAGGAGTGTACATAGGCATGCAGTATGGTTTCTGGTACACATGTGCTTTGTCCCCTGTTGGTTTTGGTGTTCGAGTCACGAGTGTTGTTGGCAAGGTACCCAGTGGAAAAATTATATCCTCAACTTCAAACAGCATTTCTTCCCTCCACTTTCTCTCTATTCGTTTTGGATGTTCCACTTTCCTACATAATGCAGTCATAATGGCAGCTCTTGGTTGCTTGCAGTTCACACTCCTTCAGCACCACTCATCCAGAATGTCCAAACTCACTTTTAACACAAAAAGTTAGTCAACAGATGTGATTCACTTCATCAGAGAATCTTCAGTGGTAAAGGTGTAAGTATTATGAGTAGTAATATGTATTTTGATTATTATAGACTTAAAAAAGGTTTTCTTAAGCCTAAGGGAAGTCCAGCAATGGCTTCATGCCATGGGGTGTATTGAAATTTTTCTGTGCTCCCTACTTGCTACATTGTATCTGTCTAAAGAAGTGGTAATATGCAGCTCAGAAACACAACTACTTTTACCACTTTTTGCTTAGAGACAATAGATCACACAACTATAAATACTCAAGACACAGTAGTTGAGTAGCATCAAATAGCATCTTGTAGTGATATAAGAATTGCGAAACAGAAATGAATACGAATGCCAAGTAGAATCAACATCAGGACATAAGTTGTTGATGACAGTGGCGGACTATAATATAAAAAAAGGCACAAACAAAAGAATGAGTCTCCAGTGGAAACTTTAAGTTTGATGCCAGAACTGACGGAGATCATACCATAGCACATTAAAAAAAAAAAAAAAAAAAGTTCAAATGTGTGTGAATTCCTAAGGGATCAAACTGCTGAGGTCATCGGTCCTTAGACGTACACACTCCTTAAACTAATTGTGCTAAGAACAACACACACACCCATGCCTGAGGGAGGACTCGAACCTCAGGCGGGAGGGCCGCGCAATGCGTGACATGGCGCCTCTAACCGCGCGGCCACTCCGTATGACCAATTTTTTAAAAACTACGCGTTTGCTCTAACACACTTTATTCAGCAAAAAATAAATTGTACAGGATTAGGCAATCCAAAATCACGTAAAATTCTACAGAACTAGTATGATATGCCTTCAAGTGGATGTGAGAATATGGGAGGGTAATCCCAAAAATAAGGTGTCCTATGTTTTTATAAGCAAATAGAACTGTTTATTTCTACAATGATTTACATCAGTTTACGGCTTGAACATTTAGCTATTTTTCGACATAATCACCGTTTCTGTCGATGTATTTTTGTAGATGCTGCGGCATTTTTTGTATGCCCATGTCACACCAGCTCGCCGCCATGCTGTTCAGAAAGTTATGAATCTCTTCTTTCATCTCGTCGTCGGAGCTGAATCGCTTTCTAGCCAAATGTTCCTTTAACCTAAGGAACAGGTGATAATCACTGGGCGCGAAGTCATGACTATCGGGTGGGTGATTATGTTCCACTGAAACTGTTGCAGGAGTGCAACGGTTTGCAGAGCGATGTGTGGGCGAGCGTTGTCATGGAGAATGTGTACACCCTTGCTCAACACTCCTCCGGTTCTGACTTGCCCGTTTGAGTTTTTTCAGAGTCTCACAGTACCTGTCAGCGTTAATTGTGGTCCCAGTGGGCATAAAGTCGACCAACAATACCCCTTTCCAGTCTCAAAAAACGGTTGTCATGACATTACCAGCAGACTGTGTTTGTTTGAATTTCCATGGCTTTGGCGAAGGAGGATGCCGCCATTGGCGTGATTGTTGCTCGGTCTCAGGTGTAAAGTGGTATGCCCAGGTTTCGTCATCTAAGACAATTGAGTCCAGAAAGTTGTCCTGTTTGGCAGCAAGGCGGTGAAGAAATGTGCTGGAAGCATCAACTTGTTGCCGCATGTGGTCCTCAGTCAGCATGCGTGGCACCCATCTTTGGCACACTTTCCGGTAGTTCAATGTTTCCGTTAAAATTCTGTGAGCGGTGCTTCGGGAAGCCTCAGGAACCAACGTGCAGAGATCATCCAGGGTGATCCGCCGATCTTCACGCATGCTTTGCTCAACCTTCAACACTGTCTCCTCAGAAATTGACGTTCTCCCGCTCCTGTGTTCGTCGTGAATTTCGGTCCGACCAGCTGCAAACTCTCTACACCACTTACGAACATTTTTGACATCCATGCACGATTCACCATACACTTCCGTCAATTGGCGATGGATTTCAATCGGCGCAGTGCCCTTTGCGTTCAAAAACCGAATAACCGCGCGCATTTCGCACTTGGCGGTAACATCCAACGATAGCTCCATTCCCAACGGCTGCCAAGCCAAGACTGAGCGCCTCAGCGTGGCGTGCGCATGTTTACACACAGCGCGTGAAGCACTCTTCACAACAGTGTGACCGACTGCCACACAAACAGAGTTCTGTACTTATAAAAAAATAGGAGATCTTACTTTTAAGATTACCCTCGTATAATGAACAGCTATGTAGAGAAAATATTGAAAATAATAAGTGTATGGAAAACGGATGCTGTCATTAGTAGTCTATGTATGGTCACCCCAAAACTGTCATTTTTAATCTGGACGTCACTGGAACAGCAGCAACAGCATCAGGAAATTTAGAGGATATCGCAGATTTCCTGCACGGAATAACAACCTGCAGTTGCGGCCTAGTTTTTTTTCCAAATGTTCGGCACCCAGCGCTATTTTAGGCAACATACGGCGCTATTTAGGGTTCCGCGTCTAATTTTTATGAAGACACACATTTCATTAATATTTCATTGATTTCCCTGCACTTTTTAAGAAAATATGTGTAAACATTTGTTTCATTACTGTTCTCCCCCCATGTTAGGAAGACGCATGTAACTATTGGTTTCGTGACTAATTTTACCGATTTTTAAGACAACACACATACATATGCGTTTCGCTGCCGTTTTATACATTTTCAGGGAACACACATAAAAATGTGGCTTTAAATATTTAATTTTTTTTCTAGCACTCTACAAATGGCTACATTTTGTCAGAAAGAAACACGTAAAAATATCTATCAAACAATCATTCCTTCATGGTAATCCAACAAAAAATGGTTCAAATGGCTCTGAGCACTATGGGACTTAACAGCTATGGTCATCAGTCCCCTAGAACTTAGAACTACTTAAACCTAACTAACCTAAGGACAGCACACAACACCCAGCCATCACGAGGCAGAGAAAATCCCTCACCCCGCCGGGAATCGAACCCGGGAACCCGGGCGTGGGAAGCGAGAACGCTACCGCACGACCACGAGACGCGGGCGGTAATCCAACAAACTACATTGATGTTCAGCGATAAACAATTTTTATTTAACAACAAAATGTGCACGAGGCCTGAGTTTCGCTTAATATGAACTTCTCCTCACCACTTTTTGTGTATTACACAACTATCAGATCCTCTAATGCTATATGATTATACTGGATTTTGTAAAAACGAAAAAAAGGTGGAATGTTTCTACAGAGAAAGGTATGTACTTCGCTAATATGCTCCATATTTATGCCACTACCATCAGGATAAAAATAGTCGATCTGCGTACTGTACTAAAAATCATTAACTTTCAGTATTTCATTCAATGTCTCCAATTGCACCGCATTGCTTGCTCCAAAGTGCTTGTCTCGATGTCACGGAGGCTGTGGAAAGAGGGCTATCATTATTTCTTTATTTAAAACTGGAAAAAAAATGTGACGGGTCCTCTCCCCCATCTGCACGCTGCCGAAGGCGGCTTGCCCTCGCACGTGGATAAACAAAACATTCCGATTCCAGAGCTTGAGCTCTCTTGGCCGGCGACTGTGCCTCCCCACTCCACCCGTCCCTCATCCCGTCCCCCACCCAGCGCACAGACGGCAGCCAGCTTCTATATGCGATGAGCGTATCTCGATCAAAAAACCGGTAATGCACCTCCTTCCCACTAGCCCTGCATATTCGAACAGACCGCATACGCGAATTTGCACCCCTCCTAGTCGCTTCTATTGCGATCTGCCTTTCCGTTGGTGCTTACTGCAGTCGTGATTTTAACTATTTCTGTTTGATTAATGATGTATTCCCTCGTCACCTGTACTTCCCTACGTTCATCTCTAATGTCCAATCTCACTTTCACATGCATTGTTTCTTTGCTGATTAGTTGGTCATCATTTTTAAAGCCACACGTTTCGTGCTCTAGACCTTCACAAAGTGCTCAGATGTTTGCGGAAAATTCTTCACTTCGTGACCCCGTACAGTATTGATATACTGACATGTCTTCCATAGAAGTGTCACTATCCAGTGATAATCGTGTCTGTTTTTATTCGCTTCCAGCAGTGCACTGTGTTCATATCCTAGTTTCTGTTTACTATTATGAACATTTCCGCCTTTCCTTTATATGTCATATGTTTCACCATGATTACGCAACCCTGATGTAGCAGATAATTGACTACAAGTACTCCTTATCCGACGCTAACGCTGTAGCAAAGAATACCTAGGATCATGAACAAAACCAAAAATATATGAAGCGAAGAATATTTTCTAGGAATTCTGGGATCTAACACTGGCCTCAACACTACATACGTGTGGTAAAAGTCGTTGCCCAAGCTACCAACCAACAGTTCTCCCATTACTAGACGTACATAAATCATTAACCTAACATATAGCCTACTGATCTCCAACAATAAACAACAAGTTCGTTTCTAAAAAGTCTTCGTCATACGTAGCCAAGCACATTCTTGACAATCACAGGTGGAATACGCACAACGTTTACAAGTTTCACAGAATTTGGGTAGAGACTGGTTACAAGGTGCGCTATAACTTACATCATCTTTATTTTGAATGTATATCCTGAAAGCTGTAGTTTTCAATGAATCATCAGCAACGATCAGTGAAATTGGATTTTCTGATCACTGTTATAAAGTTGTTCATAAATATTGGGGCTAGGCTAGTTCCACCCCGAAGTACCGTTATCCAAGATGGCGGTGATGACGTCAATCAAGATGGCGGGTTTTGGCGGGAAGTTTGAATTTTGGCGGGAAAGAGCCACGCCCCCCTCGCCCAGAAAAAATGGCGTGAAGTTCAAATTTCAACATCATAATGCGTCAAACCCCAGTTATCTCTACTAAGCAAAGAAAATGGCGGGAAAAAAGGACTTATCTTTATTCTTTAACAAATTTTAAGCAGGTCTGGACTCCAACTGGCTTAGTTCATATCGGTGCCACCAGAGGGCACTCTCCTGACTTCAGGTGATGACGCAAGTACCGTCATTCAAGATGGCTGCACCCGATGTATCCATCACGAGCTCAAGAGCCCAACTGGCTTAGTTCACATCGTGGCCACCTCAGGATGCTACCGTGACGTCGGTTGATGACACAATATATGCCCGTGGGCATCCAACCGCTTACGTCAAACACCCTCGGCCGCCACCTCCATACACACGCCATACATAGTCTTCTGTAAATATGCTAACTAAACTAACACCCACATCATGCATCTAACCTATCAATTACCTATATACTTAATTCCATTTCAATTTTAATCATATTCAATAATTCAATTTAAAATTTCAATATTCAATTATCAAATGAGAAGTTCGACATTTTCCCGCTTTCAGCCCGGTGTTCATTTATGACATATCACCCCCCCCCCCACCCCCACCACCCCACCCCTAGAATGCTGCACTCCTTTTGGCTGTTGCATTAGTCACATGATTCGGCTTCATTGAACCTAGGAGTTGGGATTAATTTTCACCAATGCCACACCCACCTGGACTTGGAATCAAATAGTTAAACTCTCCACCACAATCCTCATCGCAGCACCACACCCCCTTACTGACCCATGTTGATGGTCTAGCGTGTACTAACCTGCACTAATGTGCACTAACCTGTACTAAAGTGCACAGCACGTGACTCCATCCAAGATGGTGGGACAAAATGACGGGAAAACAGGTCTGAACCCAAGTCTTTATTTTGCAGGCCGTGTCTCCACCACGAGGCTTACTGTCCAACTGACACAGTACACATTACTGCATTCAGATCGTACTGTCATCCCTTCTATGACCTAATCCCAGATTGTGGTCTGTAGAGGCGAGAATTATGCTAAAATTACTCAGGCTGCTCTATGTTGCTGGGGAGAGTAAGGAAGGAGTCCACTCTTTCGAACGTTTTATTTAAAGATCTAATATATTTATCACACTGAGGTAAAACACTGTCCATCTTATCCTTGTGCTCACAATACACACTCTACAGACACACAAACAAATCCTAATTTACGCAAATAATTTAATTCCAGACATTCACACTCCTCCTAAATAATTCAGCACAGGTATGTCTAGACATGCTCAGCAGCGGCATCTCATTCATACTTCATTTCTGAGAAATTCCTGTCCAAATACGTGTTTACCTAGACACAAGTGCTGCCGTGATCGGGCGGGAGCGCAGCCGCGAGCTGCCCCCGAATGCAGGCGAAAGTTGGGTCTATACAGTGTCCCTTATACCCACGTCACAAAACTGTAAGGCGCAGCCCCATTGTCGAGACACCTCAGGCCAGCACTGTCTCTACCACGGATGCCAGAATAGAGCAGCATGCTACCACCTGACAGAACAAATATGACGTGTTCAGCTGTGTTTGCCCGCCACAGCATGGCTCACGCCGCGTCTCCCGGCTATACGTCCGAGTCGCGGCTCGCCGTGTAACAACGTTCCCAATCTTATTCAACGCTAGCTTTCTGTATGTCCGATCTTGTATGCACGGAAATTCCTACTCTAACAGTATCTCCTTACGAAAATAACATCTAATGCACTCACCCCATCGCTCCTACCGTCTTTCCCCTCCAGATTTCAACATATGCAAACGTTCCCTCCGCCATGTACAGACCCCTATATTCCAGCATAAACGATGGAGCATTCTTATTTGCTCTTATCGAATTTACACGCCCAATTGCTTATGCAGCCAGTATCGAAGCACGATCCACCTATTCTTTCTGGTGCTTTCAGCCATTATATTACACAGAACGCTAAATTGCATTCATGGTTAAACCCGCAAAATTCTCTCCCCATTATCAAATACATAGCAAACACACACGAATATTGCAAGCCCGGAACATATTTACCAATCTAACTACAATTAAATATTACTATTCCTGCTACAGTCTGACACCAATCAATGTACACGTAATCTCTCCTCTTGACGACTGTACTTCAGTATTTATAGCTTAGTAGAGATAGCCGGTGTGTGACATATTATCATGTTGGAATTTGAACTTAGCGCCATTTTTTCTGGGTGAGGGGGGGCATGGCACATTCCAGCCAAAAACCGCCATCTTGATTGGCGTCATCGCCGCCATCTTGGATAAAGGTACTTTGGGGTGGAACCAGCCTAGCCCCAATAATTCCGCATTTCTGTGCCACGTACCTGCACGTGCTTATATGTAAACGTTATTTTTCTTACATTATCGAAATCATGTTGCAGCAGATATTAATTTCCTTTTATATTCTTCTGTATATTAATCTTGTCAGCTGTTTGGATGCATGAGCTGTTAAGCTGATTGTGCGATGACATTTTTCCCAAAGTCTGATGGTACGCCGCCTGTCTCATTCATTTTAGACACCAGCCTGAACAGTGGTTTGGTCCTACCTAATGATTTTAGAAATTCTGATGGGCTGTAATCCATCCCTTCTGCTTTATATGGATACCAAGTCTTCCAGAGCCCTATGATATTCTGACTCTAATACTTAAGCCCCTATGTGTTCCTTATCGACTCCAGTATCTTCATCTGTCATGTCATCAGACAAGTTTCCCCCCCTCAATAGTCCTTCAATGTACTCTTTCCACCTATTCGTTCTCTCCTCTGCGTTTAACAGTAGGCTTCCCACTGCAGTCTTAATGTTACCACCTTTCTTTTAATTTCATCGAAGGGTGTTTTGACTTTTCTGTAAGCTGAGTCAGTCCTTCTGACGATCATTTCTTTTTTAAAGATTTCTTTAGATTTTTCCTGCAGTCATTTCGCCTTGGCTGTCCTGCGCTTGCTATTTATTTCATTCCTGAGGTATTTATATACCCTCATTCCTATCTTTCCGTGAATATTTTTGTACTTCCTCGGTCAGTTCCTTGATCAGTATCTCACTGTAGTCACTTCACAAGATGTATATGGGATGGAGTAATATACACTGAAGGGCTAAAGAAACTAGTATAGTCATGCGTATTCCAATACAGAGAGATGTAAACAGGCAGGATACGGCGCTGCGGTCGGCAACGCCTGCATAAGTCAACTAGAGATGGGGGATCCGCTCCTGAACTAATTCATAGAGTTGAATCTTTCAAAGGAGTGAACAATCAGTGATTCAGAAAAAAATAACGGTAGCTCCAAACGTTTCCCACGGCAGAGAGAGAGAGAGAGAGAGAGAGAGAGAGAGAGAGACGGAGCATACCAGCGGCGCCTCTGCTGGTCAGAGCACAGTGCACGCCACACAACACAGCCGGCGCCGGCCTCTGCCCTGCTTCTACCTTGGCTGCCTGCATTGTGCAGTGCCCCATTGGATTTTGTGTTTCACATATGCCGTTCCGTCTCTGTGCGTCCTCTGCCGCGTGCAGTGTCTGGCGCAGCTTAACTTAGCATCGCACTCTGTCGGCAGTCCTGCCCTCTGGGCAGTTGATGCGAGCAACAGGACAGAGAGCCTCCTAGCGGAGAACATAAGAACTACTTGCAACAACCTGCTCGCAAGAGAACGGACGATTTGTCTCGGAGCGGGTGACTGGTGGCCGTTCACCTCTCCCCCCACCCTCAGAACTCGCCCACTCAACGCTCACCCCACCGTTCTCGACTCTAGCCAGAGCGTTGAGCAAAGCAACTCAGGTGTCACTCTGGTCTTAGCTCACACAGTAATACAGCTCGCGGGTTGACCAGCTTGACTCAGCGCTTCTGCATTGGAGTTCGTCTCTACTGGATATTGTTCTTCGTAGTAATACCGCTATGTATATTACATTATTATGTTATGTATACATCATTTGTTTTTATTTTATTTTTATTTGTTTAAACTGATCAGATTAGGTTCCTGACGACTCCTCGTACTATAGGATTTTTATTATGGACACTCGAATTTACGCTTTAATTACGAGAAAACCGATAAACGTATCGCAAAATGTGATACACCAATATTTTCCTTGTTTTATTCTGCGTAAGGCTATATGCAGCACTTTAGTCTTACAGTCAAATTTAAATTTTTTTTTTCTTATTCTGGTACGGATTTTGCGATTTTAGGCGTCTTCGGAAGGAAACGTTCACTTTAAAAATATGTGGCTTGCGATGTATTTGTACGAGGTTAATGAAATTTTAATACATTATAGCCAAATATGTTGTTAATGTAAATCTCAAGTTACAACATTTTCCGATCACCCAAAAAACCACGATAGTGCAAAATAAATCAATAATCAAAAACTTTGTCATATCGTGGAAATTTCAATAAACAATACAAAATTCTTTCTCATTATCTGTGTTACTTCAAAATAGGATCAAATAAGATCAAAATACAGGTATAGTACTGGAATAAACCAAGTTTAAAGGGCAATGTGCCTTCCATTCATTTTCTATTGTGAATGAGTGGTGAGTCATGAAAAAGAGCTAGTTCATTTCAGGGAGTGAACAGTTCTGATCCGATCTCTGAAAAGAACAGTTTTGCCCATCTCTAAAGTCAACAAGTGTCTGGCGCTGTTGTTAGATGGGTTACTGCTCCTATAATGGCAGGTTATCACGATTTAAGTGAGTTTGAACGTAGTGTTATAGTTGGTGCATGAGCGATGAGACACAGCATTTCCGAGGTAGCGATGAAGTGGGGATTTTCCCGTAGGACTATTTCTTGAGTGTACCATAAATTTCAGGAATTCGGTAAAACATCAGATCTCCAACATCGCTGCAGCCAGAAAATATCCTGCAAGTGTGGGACCAACGACAAATAAAGAAAATCGTTCAACGTGACAGAGGTGTAACCCTTCCGCAAATTGCCGCAGATTCCAATGCTGGGCCATCAGCAAATGGCAGGATATGAACCATTCAACGAAACATCGATACGAGCTTTCGGAGCCGAAGGCCCACTCGTGAACCCTTGGTGACTGCACTACACAAAGCTTTACGCCTCGCCTGGGCCTGTCAACATCGACATTGGACTGTTGATGACTGGAAACATATTGCCTGGTTGGAGGAGTCTCGTTTCAAGTTGTATTGAGCGAATGGACGTGTATGCGTATGGAGACAACCTCACGAATCCATGGACCCTGCGTCAGCAGGGGGCTGTTCAATCTGGTGGAGGCTGTGTAATGGTGTGGAGCGTGTGCAGTTGGAGTGATATGGGACCTCTGATACGTACAGATACGACTTTGACAGGTGACATGTACGAAAGCATCCTATCTGATCCCTTCATCCATTCATGTCCATCATGCATTCCGACGGACTTGGGCAATTCCAGCAGGACAATGAGATACCTCACACGTCCATAATTGCTACAGAGTGGCTCCAGGAACACTCTTCTGAGTTTAAACACTTCCGCTGGCCACCACACTCCCCAGACACGAACATTATTGAGCATATCGGGGATGGCTTGTAACGCGCCGTTCAGAAGAGATCTCCACCTCCTTGTACTCTTACGGGTTTATGGACAGATCTGCAGGATTCATGGTGTCAACTGTCTCCAGCACTACTTCAGACATTAGTCGAGTCTAAGCCACGTCGTGTTGCGGCACTTCTGCGTGCTCGCGGAGGCCCTACACGACATTAGGCAGGTATACCAGTTTCTTTGGCTCTTCAGTGTATTTACTCACAGCAATTAGAAAAGCAGTAAAGAGATAACTTGTCATCCTCCTTTTTATCAAAGTATCACTTACACCCCACATTCTCGCCAGTCACGAATCTTTTAGTCTTCTATAAATGGCATTTGCATCTACCTGATTTTGACGAATAAGGCTGGCTCTAGGCGTCGTCAGCCAAGTCACGGAGCCCTGCAAATGTTCTCGTTGCGACACGTTGCGACAGCATTGTTCCGTTAGTTAGAAGGCTGACTACACCTCTACCCGTCACTGGCGATGCAGATAGCCATCACAACTAGAAAAAGTAGCACACTAAGGTACAGGGAGAAATTCACAACCATGCAGATGCGATCGTATTACAGACGAGACAACTGCGCATTTCATATTTTGCTGACATCATCATCAGCACTTCCTAATCTCCAAGATCATTCCAGGAGTCACGACATCCTGCCAAGTGCCGGGGTCAAGGAGGGAGGGCCTAGCTATCACCCTGCACCTCTGCAAATTTTGCATGAAGAACCCTCCCCTCCATCTGTAGCACTCCCTGGTCTGCATTCGTTATAGCAAGTCTCGACTATAGATCGGGTGCATGTCATATTTCTCTGACATCAGAACCCTCACTGTCTACACTTCAGTAACTTGCATGCTGAACGACTTCCTCCCCCTCCCCCTCCCCCCCTCCCCCCCCCCCCCCCCCCCGCCACCCTCACACCTCTTGCACGCTCGTGGTATTTTTAGTGGATGCTTTCGTATCATACTCCGCCATGTGTTATATTTCGCATCAACGCTTTCTTATCATTCCGGGAACAAAGACAAAGCGCCCCCCACCCCTCGCGCATTGCCAGCTGTCGACACCGTCAATTGTGGAGCTCCCAAACTGCTCTCGAGCTATATGTTCAGTGCTTGGGTGTTTGTCACAACGACAAATTAATTTAAAATACCGAACGATATGACGACGTCATATATTCGTCACGTTAGAGTAACATACATAATTCTAAGTGCTCAGGTTTTTGTAATAGCAAATTATTGTTGACCCCAAAGGAATGAACGACGTCACACACCAGCATAACATCCATGAGCAATATAATGCTCGAAAGTACCTGTAGCATTTATCAATCAGTGGCGCGGCTCTGAAATGTTCCTGGGATAACAGACGGCCAGAACGAGCTGTTATTTTCTGAACAAGAATAATTGAAAAGCATTTTTTGTAGAGTTTTAAAACGAATGGAAAATTAGCTTTCGTAAAGTACTCCAAGGCAATTCTGCAAGAACACGGACAGCCTTACGCAGGAGATATCGAGATCGTAAACATGCTATATCTTCGTTTTGCTCTACACAACGCAGTACAGTATTTCTGGTAGAATTATTACTTCTCATTTGTTCCGATGAAGGCTGCGATCAAAACGGACACTAGTGATAATTATGGCGTACACGTATCATGATTTTTATGTAATTTACAGGAGAAACGAAAGTAACATTGGGTGTCCACTCCTCCCCCAAGGACACATAACTGAAGCACTAGTAGTTTAGCAGCAAATGAGCCTCGTACATCACCGCAAATAGTTCTTATGCTAATGTTTCCGTTATTAGTCGAGATTGTGGTTAAGAGGGTCAATATAGGCTACATAAATGATTTGCAAGATAGGACACCATCTCAGTCAAATTGTGCTTACAGGACATATGGTCGTTAGAAGATCATAAAGAAATTGAAAATTTCCTCCTAGCGTGATGATACGCCCTTATGTACCAGGAAGCCGCAAATTGTTCGATATCTTTGTCGGCAGACATAGTTAGGAATCGTAGCTTCTACTGTGATTGTAGCAATCGAATTATGTAACATTGAGCCCCCTCTCCCGCCGTACACAGCACCAAAGTCAGCTTCTATCTTCTATTAATTTCGTAAGCATTAAACATATACGACTGGATGTGTGTAAATGTTTTGCTGGTTTCAGCCTGTCCTGAGAAACACGCCGCTGATTGTGAGCTGCCTAATCCCCAACTTGTTAAGACTTGTCGAGACGGCGAAGTATGAAAATACTTTAATGGGAAAGGCAGCACCGCCGGAATAACACTGCTTGTGGGTACCAGCCCTGCATTTGATATGTTTCTCTTGTTTTAATGTAACACTCCTGTGTCGTATTTGTCGGAGTCAGCGTAGTTTATGAAAGATGCATACAGACAAGGCATAGTTAATAATAACATTGATTGGAGGGGTGGTTTACCTGTGCACGAGTAGACAAAATGCAGAGCGTTGTGAAACACCAGACTTCAGCAGCCGGCCGGAGTGACCTAGCGGTTCTAGGCGCTACAGTTTGGAACCGCGTGACCACTACGGTCGCAGGTTCGAATCCTGCCTCTGCATGGATGTGTGTGATGTCCTTAGGTTAGTTAGGTTTAAGTAGTTCTAAGTTCTAGGGGACTGATGACCTCAGAAGTTAAGTCCCATAGTGCTCAGAGCCATTTGAACCATTTTTTTTAGACTTCATCAGTTCTGTAAGGGATCTGCTATCCGACACATGGTAGGACGCTGTAAAACATCGTTTATTAGCGTTTAAAACACTTATATGTTCTAACACAGAGGTAAACACGTACCTATCAATAACTTCGTTCACTCTTATGCTTGTGACTTACATCTATAAATATCCTATATAGCTTGTGGACTACAACTGGAAGTCATCCACGTTAGTCACCTCCAAGTGAACATTACACTCCACCAAGGAAAGTAAGCTGATTACGCGTGAAGTTACCTTAGAAAGCACTTACTACAATGTAAACTGTCAAACTGCAAATTTGGAAATGGGTTCAGCTATCACTGTCCAAAGAGCTTTACTATAGCGCTTCTCTGTCAAACACCTATGTAGCGCGCCGGGCACGACCAACACCGACTCAAAGGAAGGCCTTGGCGCTTGTTCGTGACGTCACGTTAGCTAGGCACGGCGAACGCTAGGTCCGTTGCAGGCATACTCACAATCGTGGTGTCTCCCTCTCTAACACAGGAAAATGTGAAACTATTGGCGGTAGTTGACCAACACACATTGTTCTGAGAGATTTCTGCAAGCAATTGATTACTCTTCTTAACAAATAGTGTACTCCTGAACTAAAATTTCCACCTGTTTTAAGGATTGACACACAAAAACAACTTCATGCTCCAGCAGCAACAGAATTCGTGCTTCTTTACCTTATTTGTAAATCTGAGGAAGTTACGTTTGTACTGCGTTGCTTTTACAAGAAACTGTGAACATATTGGTGCTCTTCATTAGGTATCTTGGTTGACTATGAAATATCTTGCAATTGTACACGTTGGGGGAGGGGGGTGGGGGGTGTGACAGAAGAAGAGGCGAAAGAGAGATACTTGTTTTATCAAATAAAATTTTTTTATCTTATAAAGTTTCTCCTTTCAGTTGCAAGAGGGGAATATTTATCTTTTCTAATGTGCATGTTTAATAAAGTTTAAGCTCAGCAGTATTTTCGATGTATGAAGCTATTTTGTTTCCTGTTTAGAATTCCTTTCGTTGAAGACGACTGTAATCTAATGACTGGCAACAGTTGGACATTTACACATGTAAATTAGTTCACATTTCCAGTGACGATGTCAAACGAAAATAAATAAATAAATAAATAAAAGAAACGAGTTAATTGTAAGAGGATTGGGGTAAGTTTCGATAACAAAATGGATCAAGTAAATATAGTTACTTGAATGAAAATTTCCGAAGCTTGCCATGGGGCAAAGCATTTTCTCATATTGATCTACGTTTGTTTCGACAGGATTCAGTGATACAGAACTATGATCTTCATTTGTAGCTTTACGATAGTAAGAAAGTCTTTCATCTAAATAAAACTGCAGAATCCAAAACAATACTAAACATTTTGTCCAAAAATAAGAGATTTATAGTGACAAGCACGCCCAGTCGTTTCTGCCTGCAACAGACCTGGCGTTCGCCGTGCCTAGCTGACGTGACGTCACGAACAAGCGCCGAGGCCTTCCTTTGAGTCAGTGTTGGCACGACACGACACGCTGTTCAAAATTACGTAAGGATTGACTGTTAGGCAGGAACACGTGGAACTGTCAACTATACACTTTATTATGTAGAAAATGCATCAGTGTGTGCTGGAAGAGCTGCACTATAGTTTCATTTTAGTTTTATGTGTGACAACAAATTATATACGAACAGATTGCGAAAATGCATTTTTTTCTGGCGAAGTTACCGAATTTTCGACATACGGGAAACTTTTGTGTTATTGGAGTTCGGTGAATACATTAGGGGAATATAATCTCAGGAAGACATCAAATTTTCATCTCTGCAAACTGGTTACTTTGTCCGAGTTTTTTAACACGAGATAAATTCAGTTAAATATGACGCACAAAAGTCAAGAATTAATGGGCCACCTGTATGATTCCGTTACGAGAAAGGGATAGCTAGATTATAATTAACCTAGTACTAACTTTTCTGACCCACCTGCTTATTTGTAGCCGAGCGGTTCTGGGAGCTTCAGTCTGGAACCGCGCGACCGCTACGGCTCAGGTTCGAATCCTGCCTCGGGCATGGATGTAGGTTAGTTAGGTTTAGGTAGTTCTAAGTTCTAGGGGACTGATGACCTCAGATGTTAAGTCCCATAGCGCTCAGAGCCATTTGAACCATTTTTTTTTTTTTTTGCTTATTTGTAACACAAGGGGAAAAAAACATTTTGTGTTTGTTTATCGCGGTGAAAAAACGTATCGTAGATAGTCGAGAAAGTACATGGGAGATTAGTAAGGCTGTTACCATCCGCAAACAAACCCCATACTGTAGGCTAAACGAGAGCTTATGTACGTAATACGAGGCTTATTCCGAATAAGGTCCGATCGGTAGCGAAATGGAAACCACAGCGAAAATCGGATAAAGCTTTGCTTAGGTGTGTTAAACAGTGTCTCTAGTATGTCCGTTGATCGCGTCACGACTGTCTTTTCAGTTCTGAGCGCACAGTGAGCACGTAAAGATGCCTAGAAAACTGTCTCCCGCCAAGTATGAGTGCCGGTGAGAGATTTCGCTTTATTTGATGCAGCCCACACAACATAACTGTCATGCATTTCCTTCTCGCCCGCAGTCTGCAGGAGCAACAAGGACGCCCTTGCAGCGTTTTCGATGAGAAGTATTTGACCGCCCTCCATACAGCCCGGACTTTGCTCCCTCTGATTTTCATCTCTGCTGACATGAACCGCTGGCTATGAAGTCAACGTTTTGTCACAGACAACGAACTGCACATAAGCGTAGAGACTGAAGAACGTTAATTTAAGATACTTCTCCTCGAAGCTATTAGTACAACACATTCTGTGACAATACTCTGTGGTTTCAATATTCTGTTGAGACTTTTATTGTTCAACCGATGTACAGAGGTTCGACAAAAACACGTAGAAAACACAACGAGAAAGTCGAATCTTTGAATATAAATACAGGTTGTGCTGTTGTATTTGACCACGAACCACGAACGATCCTTGTGAAATGTCCATGTGTTAGTGGCGGTCATTACAGAGCATTTGTCAGAGCACAGTGCAATTGAACGTGGTCAAATTATTGGCGCTCGTACGGTCGGTGAGCTTCTTAACCAAAGTAGCCGAAATGTTTAGTGCTTCAAGAGCCACCATGTCGAAGATTTATCCCGTACACAGGGAAAAGTGAGAAAAAAAACATCATCTGCTAAGCCACAACGCGGACGAACGTGTGTTTAGTAATCGTGATAGAAGATCATTGAAGAGGATTTTGACGAAGAACAGGACGACAGATGCAAAAGTCACTGCAGAACTGAATCTCCAACTGTCAGCACCAACATCACGAAGGGAGCTCCAGAAGCAAGGAATTGCACGGCGAGTTGGAATTATACATCTACTTGTGATGAAAGTCTTCACGACGGTAAAACATGGCGCTGAAGCATGAAACTTGAATTATGGCGCAATCGGTCGTATGAGTCATATTTGATGCTGTTTCCAACTAAGAACGATCTGTTTAAACGCCTGGGAGTGAACTGTAATATTAAACTATTAACCCAAACAATACGAGACAGTCTCCTATGTGAGAAGCAAAGCGTAACCAAAAAGGAAAAAAAAAGTTGTAGATATTGCAATGAGCGTGTGGTGTCATGGCATTACCGGTTTGAACAGAGAGAGACGATGATTTCGACGTCATAACGCACTGAAACACGGATGAATTAATGCGAATACAACTGTGATACCGGTGAGGAATGGCTGATATTTGTCAATGTATTCCTAATAGATTAGTGTAGCGACCAACCAATTAACGTTAGATAAGCAGAATCGAGAGTCTTCGGAAACGCTTCCCATAGCTGTAACTCTCAACTGGTTGCGCTCAATACAGACTAACCGGCTTACATCATGGCTGTAAGAATTGTTGCAATATGTTCCCATTATTAATAATAAAAGACCTACATGTAACTCAGCCCTGTGACATTACGATTTACGAAATACCGTCTCTCTGCTTTAAAAGTGTCGTGAGGCGAGCCAGCTGGCGGTACACTCGGCATAGTGTCAAGTCACCACATGCATACACACGCACTAGGAAGTAACACTCACACACTGTCGGTCCTAAAAATGCAGATGAGGAGCACTGTGACCTATGGAATACTGTTTGCTCTTTGCTATAAAGACCGCTGAATGGAGTCACAATTTTGTATTGTCAGGGAGACGTCATTACGTGTTGTTCGTTCCACACTACTCTGGAGGTCATGATTATACTATATGCACATAGCGTAATTCCAGAATGAGATTTTCACTCAGCAGGGGCGTGTGCGCTGATATGAAACTTCCTGGCAGATTAAAACTGTGTGCCGGACCGAGACTCGAACTCGGGACCTTTGCCTTTCGCGGGCAAGTGCTCTGCCAACTGAGTTACCCAAGAACGACTCACGCCCCGTCCTGACAGCTTTACTTCTGCCAGTACCTCGTCTCCTACCTTCCAAACTTTACAGAAGCTCTCCTGCAACTTTGCAGAGCTAGCACTCCTGAAAGAAAGGATATTGCGAAGACATGGCTGAACCACAGCCTGGGGGATGTTTCCAGAATGAGATTTTCACTCTGCAGCGGAGTGTACGAACTTCCGAGTTCGAGTTTCGGTCTGGCACACAGTTTTAATCTGCCAGGAAGTTTCATATCAGTGCACACTCCGCTGCAGAGTGAAAATCTCATTATGGAAACATCCCCCAGGCTGTGGCTAAGCCATGTCTCCGCATTATCCTTTCTTTTTGGAGTGCTGGTTCTGCAAAGTTGCAGGAGAGCTTCTGTAAAATTTGGAAGGTAGGAGACGAGGTACTGGCAGAAGTAAAGCTGTGAGGACGGAGCGTGAGTCGTGCTTGGGTAGCTCAGTTGATAGAGCACTTGCTCGCGAAGTCAAAGGTCCAGAGTTTGAGTCTCGATCTGGCACACAGTTTTAATCTGCCAGGAAGTTTCATATAGCGTAATTGTTTTATGAGGCGTTGCTTGATAATGTTCAATGGGGCAAAAGTAGATACTAGCGAATAAAATAAAATGAAGTATTTATTTTATATTAAAACAGTTGCATGCAGGAAAAATGCCTTATTTCAGGAAAAACTAAAGCAATTGTTCTTCACAAATTAAGTAATATTCTCAACTCACGGAATCTCATACTTCTCAACAGGCTATAAAGATCTAGTTCAGGGTCTTGTGTAATCTGTCTAAATATCAGCCCCAGAATCACACAAATGTTCAGAATTACCTTGAAAGAACTCTTCAGCAGGCGCAAGTGCAGATACGGGCGAAAGTTGCCGCGTCCTGCACTGAACACGCGCTTATCTTACATTTCATTCATCTCCCTCGAACTCACAAACTATTATTAGTACAGAGATGAACTGGCACCAATGTGTCCTAGAAGAGTTACACTATGGCTTCATTGTTAATTATATTCACGGCAATGTCGAATTATAAGAGTCATTTTCCTGACGACGGTACCTCAATTTCGACAAGTCGAAACTTCTGTGTTATAGAAGTTCGCTGTATTCATTAGACAAACGAAATCTCGAAAATAAATCACATATTTATCTGATACAAAGCGGAACTCCCACAGAAATGTGTAACACGGGATATTTTGAGGTAAATGTGATGCATAATGCTCCACCATTTCAAGCACAAGGAGCAAAGCGCTCACCCATTACTAGAAACATACCGCTGGTTTCATAATTAACCGGCTATTACGTTCAGTCAAACTGTTGTACTTCCTCTCGTCACCAAGCACCCCCGTCTAGAGAAATGGCCGTAGTGAGGGTCCAGTTACCACAGAACTGTAAATAGCGCTGTGCGGGCTATCTGGAGAAAGACTTGTTTCCTTAAGGGCGAGCAATAATTTGCTGAATAGTTGATGTTCTTCATGCTACATAATAATAAACATGCTGCATTGCACCCTCCGCAAATAAATCTATCTTTTCGGCACGATGTTTTCCCTACAGTGTTTTCATCTTGTTCGTCGTAAATTTACTTGACAATCTTTACAATAGTGATTTTGTTTGTATTCAAAGCTGCTTCCAGACTTGTACTATATTTTTTTTCTCGGAGTACACATGTACACACTAATACTTTATCTCCACTAACCTCAACAATAAGATATTACACAAACAAAATCACGCGATAGTTTGCGTCTATCTTCAAGTGTCTGCCAGTTCAATTTCGTCAGCATCTCTATGACACTCTCCCACAGATCAAACAAACCTGTTACCATTCGTGCTGCGTTTCTCTGCATACGTTCAACATCCCTTGTTACTCCTATTTGGTACGAGCCCCACGCACTTGAACAAGATTCTAGGATCACACGAGTGTTTTGCACACAGTATCCTTTGTAGACTCATTCCGCTTCCCTAGTATTCTACCAATGAAAACTTGCTTTATCTATGTCAAGGCCCACATGATCATTCCATTTCTTGTCCCTACAAGGTGTTACACTTAGGTATTTGTATAACTGGCCGATTTTAGTTGTGACCTGTTGACTCTGTGGTTATAGGATGCTACGTTTTTTTTCTTTTTGTTAAGTGCACAATTTTACCTTTTTTAAACATTTAAAGCAAGCTGTCAATATTGGTACCGCTTTGAAATCTTAGCAAGAGCTGATTGAATATTTGCGCAGCTTCTTTCAGACGGTACTTCACTGTAGATAACTGCATCATCTGCGGAAAGTCTTTGGTTACCACTGATATTTGCAGTGTTATCAATACACAGCATGAATAGCAGGGGTTCGCAACACACTCTCTGTGGCACACCCGAGCTGAGAATATGTTTTAAGATTCTACGACAACAAACGGATGTCAAGAATATTGGACGCCGCTTTTGTGGATCTAGATGCTGTGCTTTGCTCCAACTACTGAGCACGGATTCTTCTGTTTAACAGATCTACGCAAAATTACAATTAAAAGAGGAGCTATCTCAACCGCAAATTTGATACAGAATCAGAGAGAGAGAGAGTCCATCGAGTCCTGAAGCTTTGTTCAATTTTTCGCCATTTCAATTGTTGATCAACACCACTGGCACTAATATCCATATCAATTTTCTTTGCAGTGGTGCAAGAATTAAATTGGAGCAATACACCTGGATTTTCATCTGCAAAAGGAACATCTTAAAACCGAGTTCGGCGTTTCTGCTTTTGCTTTGCTCCCCTCAGTTCAGTCCCTGTCTCGTCCATGTGTTTCTGGACACTAACAATGGTACCACTAACAGCCTTTACATTCGACCAGAATTTCTTTGGGTGTTCTGAGAGATTATTAGACAATATTCTTCTACATCGATCATTGAAGGCTTCGGGCTGAAACACATTCCAGCATCTTTGTGCCATCATCAGAGGGTTTTTCTATTGAAATTTGTAAGAAGTGAAAGTATGTTTGGTTATAACTGATTTAACAAAACGAGGCCAAAAGAAAGTTTTGGGTTCGTTTTGCTTCTTAGCGTAATTTTACATTATATGGTTTTACAGGACCAACTGTGCGGTGTCCTGTACTGATAGCGTGTCATCTGCAAACCAAACGATGTAAATGTAAATTTCATCGGCGAGTTGACACATCTCTTGATTTTTAAAAAACGTGACTTTCGCGTGTCAAAATGTTTAGCATATATAATTGTAACTACTCAAGTTTTTTTGTGACTGATTCTTCTTCTTTTAGGTTATAAGGACACTTCTCACCCATATTAATGTGCTCTAGGTAATTTCTTTCTTTATAAACGCCTTTTTTACTTCGCTAAACGCGATGAGCACTATGTTTTGGGCTACTAGGTGGTCACCAAATGTGTTATGAGTGCTGTTAATTTTTAGTGTTCTGAGGAAAACACCTCAGAGCAACAAAAAGTAACAGCACCAATAGCACATTTGCTGACTGCCTAATAGCCCACAACCACCACCCAGCTACAATATCAACAGATTTAATAATACCGAAATCCAGCCACAGCCTAGACCATAAACGGACAATAGCAGAGAACTTCCTCATACAGAAGGCAGTAGCAGAAGGTAAACAAGTTCTAAACTACTGGCCATTAAAATTGCTACACCAAGAAGAAATGCAGATGATAAACGGGTATTCATTGGAAAAATATATTATACTAGAACCGACATGTGATTACGTTTTCACGCAATTTGGGTGCATAGATCCTGAGAAATCAGTACCCAGAACAATCACCTCTGGCCGTAATAATGGCCTTGATACGCCTGGGCATTGAGTCAAACAGAGCTTGGATGGTGTGTACAGGTACAGCTGCCCATGCAGCTTCAACACGGTACCACAGTTCATCAAGAGTAGTGACTGGCGTATTGTGACGAGCCAGTTGCTCAGCCACCATTGACCAGACGTTTTCAATTGGTGAGAGAGCGGCCGCAGCTCGTGGTCGTGCGGTAGCGTTCTCGCTTCCCACGCCCGTGTTCCCGTGTTCGATTCCCGGCGGGGTCAGGGATTTTCTCTGCCTCGTGATGCCTGGGTGTTGTGTGATGTCCTTAGGTTAGTTAGGTTTAAGTAGTTCTAAGTTCTAGGGGACTGATGACCATGGCTGTTAATTCCCATAGTGCTCAGAGCCATTTTCAATTGGTGAGAGATCTGGAGAATGTGCTGGCCAGGGCAAGAGTCGAACATTTTCTGTATCCAGAAAGTCCCGTACAGGACCTGCAACATGCGGTCGTGCATTATTCTGCTGAAATGTAGGGTTTTGCAGGGATCGAATGAAGGGTAGAGCCACGGGTCGTAACATATCTGAAATGTAACGTCCACTGTTCAAAGTGCCGTCAATGCGAACAAGAGGTGACCGAGACGTGTAACCAATGGCACCCCATACCATCATGCCGGGTGATACGCCAGTATGGCGATGACGAATACACGCTTCCAATGTGCGTTCACCGCGATGTCGCCAAACACGGATGCGACCATCATGATGCCGTAAACAGAACCTGGATTCATCCGAAAAAATGACGTTTTGCCATTCGTACACCCAGGTTCGTCGTGAGTACACCATCGCAGGCGCTCCTGTCTGTGATGCAGCGTCAAGGGTAACCACAGCCATGGTCTCCGAGCTGATAGTCCATGCTGCTGCAAACGTCGTCGAACTGTTCGTGCAGATGGTTGTTGTCTTGCAAACGTCCCCATCTGTTGACTCATGAATCGAGACGTGGCTGCACGATCCGTTGCAGCCATGCGGATAAAATCCTGTCATCTCGACTGCTAGTGATACGAGGCCGTTGGGATCCAGCACGGCGTTCCGTATTACCCTCCTGAAACCACCGATTCCATATTCTGCTAACAGTCATTGGATCTCGACCAACGCTAGCAGCAATGTCGCGATACGATAAACCGCAATCGCGATAGGCTACTATCCGATCTTCATCAAAGTCGGAAACGTCATGGTACGCATTTCTCCTCCTTACACGAGGCATCACAACAACGTTTCACCAGGCAACGCCGGTCAACTGCTGTTTGTGTATGAGAAATCGGTTGGAAACCATCCTCATTCAGCACGTTGTAGGTGTCGCCACTGGCGCCAACATTGTGTGAATGCTCTGAAAAGCTAATAATTTGCATATCACAGCATCTTCTTCCTGTCGGTTAAATTTCGCGTCTGTAGCACGTCATCTTTGTGATGTAGCAATTTTAATGGCCAGCAGTGTAAATGAAAACACTACACTCTGTAAAGGTGCATTATTTAATAGACTAAAGGAGCTTTACAAAAAGGCAATAGAAACAAATAAAGGAGGTTACAAACACACGCACACACACACACACACACACACACACACACACACACACACACACATGCAGAGAGAGAGAGAGAGAGAGAGAGAGAGAGAGAGAGAGAGAGAGAGCAAGAGAGAGAGAGAAAGAAAGAGAAAAGTAAACAAAATTCAAACTCGGCGCCAAACTCACTTGGGAACAAATGAACGCCGACGGGGTTAGGAAAACAAGAACATAGTGCTCACCGTGTTTTGCGAAGTAAAAAGGCGTTTATAAAGAATGAAACTACACAAAGTACATTAATATGGGTGTGCAGTGTCCTTGGAACCTAAAAGAATAATCACACAACAAAACGTGAGTAGTAACAGTTATACATGCTAAACATTTTGACACACCAAAGTCACGTTTCTTTTCAAATCTAAAGATATGTTAACTCGCCAGTGAAATTTACATGTACATCGCTTGGTTTGCAGATGACAAGGTATCAGTGCAGGACACCAGACAGTTGGTCCTGCAAAACCATATAATGTAAAACTACGCTAAGAAGCAAAACGAACCAAAACTTTCCTTAGGTTTCGTTTAGTTAAATCAGTTATAACCTAAAATACTTTCACTTCTTACAAATTTCAATAAAAAAAACCACTGATGATGGCATAGAGGCGCTGAACATGTTTGGGGGAAAAAGAAAAAAACAGAGTGTTTGCAAAAAAGCGGAACCCATATCCTATAATTTAACTGCAAATGTGGAAAGGAAGGACAAGAGCTGCAGATTCAAAAGATGCATATGTCTCGCATATGTATTAGGAATAATAAACAGCAAGCTATAATTCTCCCAAAATCACTACGTATAAAAGTAATAGTGTAGCTAAAAATGGTTGTCTGTCCAATCGAATTTTATAGCTGGGAACAGAACAGAGTGTGTGTTTCACCTGTCCAAGACTATGTAAACGTAATAAGAACAGCTGCCATGCGTTGTGCTAAGTCGACAGCCGAAACCGACCAGCCACATTGGTTTCTACTTTCTTTTTTTAACCCTAACAATCAATCAGAACATACAGGGCCAATGGCGTCTACTCGAACGCCTATGCCTCTATGCAAGTGTTATACTAAACCAGCAGGAGAGTTATACTATTCACCACAGTGCCGTCTGTTATAAAACTGATTATAACGGCGGCCTTATGCGATGTGCTTACTGTGAGAGAAAAAATGCAAGTGGCATGAGCGTGTTCATTATACCTACTTCTGCACGTGGCCCAACAGACACGGCACAGTTGTGGTTGATAGGCAGAAGACTTTGCGCTGGCAGACCTAGGAAAGCACCAGCAGGTCTCAGCAGGCACAGCGCTGAGTCTGTCGGTTCTCGAGATCTCGACCTTGCTTACATTACGCTGCTGATAACGTCCTGCCATTTTCGCATACACCTCACACCGTACCACGAGGCTTGGCGTAGCCACAAATTGCGTTGTCAGGACGGCCGGCGGCTTGTGTCCTGCTTCATGCATCGACGTCAGGCGTCATGCGTTAGCTCTGACGTGACTCGTACTTGCAAAGTGTGCGGTAATATTATACTTGAAGCCTCATTGTGTTTCCGGAGCATTTAAGAAGCCATATACAAAAAGTAACTTGTATAGGGAGGTGGCGGGATGGAGGTCTCCTCTTGATGTCGGTATGGCACTCACCATCAGGCCGCGTCCTACGTAAGCGACAGAAGCGACCGATAGCGCGCGATAGCTTCAGACGACGAAACACTACCGCAGGTATGGTTACGGAAGTGTCCTACGTGGGCGACGTCCGTATTGCTGCCTGTTCCACCTGCTACTAGCGACGTTTGAACTAGAGAAGGGCAAACTCGTTCATCCTTGGGAACTAGTTCACTGGTGGTCGCTTTTTTTGGGGAACCATTCATTTTTGCTCGTTCACCGTTCATTTGTGCTTGGTATATGGTTCTTATGAAAAATTGAAAATTAATAGCATAGGCGACTGAAGATGGAAGGCACCAAGAGGAGGCACTTGCCTCCGCCCTGGAGTACAGAGTTTTTATTCATAACAGAATTCGGACATACTTGTAATTTTCGTGATTCTGCAAAACCTCTCGTTTAGCCAACTGTAGCGTTATGTGACTGATCGCAATGAAATAATATGAGGTAGCGCACGAAAAACCGGCCCCGAGTTCAGACTTCTCGCAAATTACGCACGATTTGTTGACCGCTACGAGCAGAATAGATAAACATGTAATAATTAGACAGTGAAGAAATAACAAATAAACAAATGCAAACAACAACTTCGAAACAATAGATGACGATTTGTAGGCGACAATAAGCAGTCTAGTACTCGGGGCCGATTTTTCGTGTGCCATCCTGTACCACTGAAATAATATTGTAGAAGTTATCATATTCTGTTTACGAAATGTGACAGCAGACACTCGATTATGTAACGCGGACTTCATTCGGTTATAAGTCGGTCTGCCTTACATAACAATGAATATGCTCTTTTACCTTAGATAAAAAAAAAGACTCGTATGTGCCGTGCCGTCTTCCTTTGCATGTGTAATAACAAAAAATCTTGCCCTTTTACGAGTATTTCTTCTGCTGTTTATCACATTAGTGAGGTAAGCTGATATGCTGTTTTGTTACCTGAAAATTACATACCACGTAATTTTATGTAATTTACGTAATTGTAAAATATATTTTAATTACCGGTCTTGCACGCTGGATAGAATACGAAAAGAACCAGAAGTTCAGAGTTCAAAAAAGATTTGAAACAGGTCTAGAATGGGCGTGCGCAGCGAACGAAACGAACAACTCTATACTGAACTAACTATGAGCAGTTGGCAGTGGAACTGCGAGTGGCCACGCGAAGAAGGACGAGTCCGGACGAGCGAGACCGAGACAGATGGGAACGGGACCGAGGCTGGAACGAGACCGGCCGACGTGCCGTTGCGGGAACGAGACAGACCGTTTCCCGTTCCCGGGAACTATAAGTAGAAAGCGGCGTCCAAGGTGAACTATGGAAGACCTTTCCTTAGAATTCGTTCATCACTCGTTCCGTTCATCTTGATGAACCGTTCCTTTGGACCCGTTAGTTCGAGCACGACCCATCTCTAGTTTGAACGTGTTTGGATCTTGTCTCTGCAGCATGCGCGACAGTGAGAGCGACAGCCACGCGTCTTCTCGGCAAAGCAGTGGAGCGGACGCGACGGCATCCGATTTTAAGAAAAATATTCGGTGAAAAAATTTGATTCTTCCGCATCTTACAGCTTGATACCTTTGCTCGATAAAGGTCTGAATTCATTTTCGTTGTTCGTCATAGTTACTGTACTGCACGAAACTAAGTACATGGCTGCACGAAATTGTTAAGAGTTTGCAGAGGTAAAATCACAATGCGCAGCCTTTCCATGTAGATCATTTAATGCCATACATTACTGGGTATTAAATGTAACCAATATATCTAAATTGTATTTAAAGTTAAGACCGGAATAATATCTATTTTCATTCTTGAGATATTGGTTGTTATATCCGCGCGTCCGAATCCTTTCCTGAGCTTCGGGAATCAAGTGGGGGTAAAAATCGTCGTATCTCTTAAACAGTTCAAGATATCGAAACGACGTTTTTTGGAACTGACAGCACACAGAAAGGACTATTTTATCACATGATTAACACTCGATACGTTTTTGTAAACGCGTGAGCAGAGCGAAAACAAGACTACCTATAAATTATACCATGACGTTTAGTCCGAATTTCCATAGCCCAACAGAGAGAAACCGGCAAACGGGACATCAAAGTGACCAGCGTGAGGCCTAGTTTTGCATGAAAATATTTAACTGATTGAAAGTAATAAGGGTAATTGAGGAAAACTTAATTAATGAGTTGAGAAAAAACTGAAATATTTCGCGAAAAGCTGCTGCCAAGCTACCCAAATGAAGTGTCAAAAAGTTCATATGTTCAAGGCCTAGCTATTCTGCACATAAAAAGATACATTGGTGCGGTATTTAAACGTCAAAAAGGCTTCCTTCGAATCAAGTACCAAGGTTAGGATTTTCGAGAGCAGAAGACGTCAGGAAGGCAAACGAGAAGTCAGTAAGATCATGCTTTCTGAATAAACCTTTGAAATAAAAAATGAAAGGACTCGGTCAAATATTTTGTGAAATGATTTGTGTAAAAGAAACGTTCTACGTGCCTTTGAATCATGCTCAAAATCGTGAACAGAAAATGAGATGCATCAAATGTTTCCCTAATATTTTTTATTTTGTATTTTTAGACAAATCATTTTACAGAACGTTTGACTTTCTTTTCAAAAATTTTGTATGCTTTACTTTTCAGATTATTTAGATTACCTGAAACGCTTGGCCTCAACACTGACTGCTGATGAATTACGTTCGCAACATTGAATATCTGTAAAATTTCATGGTTGTTCACTGTAATTTATTAGGAACTTAATGTTTGTGATATACTGGGATAGGTGTGTATAAACTTAAAAAATCAAGTACTTTGGCAAGACCTTAAAAATATACTTAGCGATGCAGTGTAAACAGTATACATAGAACTTAGTGTAAAGAATTTTAGCTGAGTCTGTTGAAATATATAACGTTGCTGAGATAGAAACCAGGACCTTTTTGTAGCCGTAATCACAAACAGGGAACACCACAGTTACACCACAGCTAGCCCTTGTTTGCTGTGCTCATTCCTTATATTTAACGTAGTCAATTATTCTTCCGCATTTATCGGCTGTTAAAAGTTGCTGATCATGTAAAAAACATTCGTTTTTAATTCATTGATGAGATAGTTGAATGCTCATCTTCTCGTTCACGTGTATTCGAAGAATTTGTTCGGTAATGTTCGTAGTTAATGATATAAATTATGAAATTCTCCATGAAGATTCCTCCATTCGTAAATTACATGCACAGCATTCCTTTCCGCTTTATTTTCCTAAGCTAATTTTGTAGTCTTAATCTCCAGCTACAGTATTTTACAGTTTAGGGGCGCCGTTTTATAGAAACAGCTGGTCGACTCTAAGCAGCCATCTCGTAGCGCGAGATGGTCGCTCGCACGCAGGACAGCCGAGCTTTTCGCCCGATGCTGCTGCTTGTTGCTGGAATACCGCGTATCCAGACGTCGCCGCGTATCCAGACTGTCGTCCACGTAGGACACGGCTTTAGACCAGGTGCCTTGACACCCTAGACAAAGTTTTTTATTGGAACTTATTGCAACGTTTCTCTATCGTTAGGGATTATACATTACAATTTGCTTTGCATTAACCGCCAGAAGCTGACAATCTCTCTCTCTCTCTCTCTCTCTCCCACGCTTCGAATTTAAGTGGACTGCCGATTCTATGGCATATAGGAGGCTCGACGTGGAGATCTGATCGTGTTCGTATAGGAACATGCTTGCTGCAACATACACTACTGGCCATTAAAATAGCTACACCACGAAGATGACGTGCTACAGACGCGAAATTTAACCGACAGTAAGAAGATGCTGTGATATGCAAGTGATCAGCTTTTCAGAGCATTCACACAAGGTTGGCGCCAGTGGCGACATCTACAACGTGCTGACATGAGGAAAGTTTCCAACCGATTTCTCATACTCAAACAGCAGTTGACTGGCGTTGCCTGGTGAAACGTTGTTGTGATGCCTCATCTAAGGAGGAGAAATGTCTACCATCACGTTTCCGACTTTCATAAAGGTCGGATTGTAGCCTATCGCGATTGCGGTTTATCGTATCGCGACATGGCTGCTCGCGTTGGTCGAGATCCAATGACTGTTAGCAGAATATGGAATCGGTGGGTTCAGGAGGGATCCCAACGGCCTCGTGTCACTAGCATTCGAGATGACATGCATCTTATCCGTATGGCTGTAACGGATTGTGCAGCCACGTCTCGATCCCTGAGTCAACAGATGGGGATGTTTGCAAGACAACAACCATCTGTACAAACAGTTCGACGACGTTTCCAGCAGCATGGACTATCAGCTCGGAGATCATGGCGGTGGTTACCCTTGACTATGCACCACAGACAGGAGCGCCTGCGATGGTGTACTCAACGACAAACCTGTGTGCACGAATGGTAAAACGTCATTTTTTCGGATGAATCCAGGTTCTGTTTACAGCATCATGATGGTCGCATCCGCGTTTGGTGACATCATGGTGAACGCAAATTGGAAGCGTGTATTCTTCATTGCCATACTGGCGTTATCACCCGGCATGATGGTATGGGGTGCCATTGGTTACACGTCTCGGTCACCTCTTGTTCGCATTGATGGGACTTTGAACAATGGACGTTACATTTCAGATGTGTTACGACCCGTGGCTCTACCCTTCATTCGATCCCCGCGAAACCCTACATTTCAGCAGGATAATGCACGACCGCATGTTGCAGGTCCTGTAGGGCCTTTCTGGATACAGAAAATGTTCGACTGCTGCCCTGGCCAGCACATTCTCCAGATCTCTCACCAATTGATAACGTCTGGTCAATGTTGGCTGAGCAACTGGCTCGTTACAATACGCCAGTCACTACTCTTGATGAACTGTGGTATCGTGTTGAAGCTGCATGGGCAGTTGTACCTGTACACGCCATCCAAGCTCTGTTTGACTCAATGCCCAGGCGTATCAAGGCCGTTATTACGGCCAGAGGTGGTTGTTCTGGGTACTGATTTCTCAGGATCTATGCACCCAAATTGCGTGAAAATGTAATCACATGTCAGTTCTAGTATAATATATGTGTCAAATGAATACCCGTTTATCATCTGCATTTCTTCTTGGTGTAGCAATTTTAATGGCCAGTAGTGTAGGTCACGTTCCAGACACGCCATAGACGTGCGATTGTTGCTTGAGCGAGACATCTAAACTACTGGTTATGAGAAAGGGCTGGTTTTTATGTGATCCTGAGGCAGTATTTTGGAGCTCCTTTCTTACCCACATGACGTCATTGTTTCTGTACTGTCAGAGAGTCTTCCTCTGTTTCTTACTGTAGCGCCGGCCGCTGTGGTCAAGCGGTTCTAGGCGCTTCAGTCTGGAACTGTGCTGTTGCTACGGTCGCAGTTTCGAATCCTGCCTCGGGTATGAATGTGTGTGCTGTCCTTACGTTAGTTAAGTTTAAGTAGGGACTGATGACCTCAGATGTTAAGTCTCATAGTGCTCAGAGCCATTTGAACCATCTTACTGTAGCAAGGAGGCTTCGAATGGTTGATAAATACTACAGATATTTTTGAGCGTTAAATTCCTTATAGACGTTGATCTGATGTTGCACCAATTTGTGTAAGACGTATTCGGAGCGTTCAGGTATATTTTTATGGGCAAAATAAAATTAAGTTCTTGTTGTTATAATGAATAGCCGAGTTCTGAGCTAGAATGGAGATATATTGTTCGAAGTACATAAAGCAGACATAATTGTGATATAACCATTTACAGCCTGACTTCCTACCAATTTCCAGATGTAGGTGCCACTCAACTAACATTTTCTTTGCAGGCTAAGGTCTAACGTCATTTTTTTCATACTGTCATGTCTTGTATGAGGGTAGACTTTCCTATTAGAAAGTGCAAATTGTTCACTGTGTGCAGCAGACTGCTACATGAATTATTACTTCCAACAACGAAAACCGTGAATATGTGTCAACTGTTGCTTTTACAAATATCCTAACGCTATAGCAAACAGGTAATGGCCGGGAGTTCTGTCACCTGCACTGATGATCTTACTTAGTTCCTCATTGCATAAATTTGCTTCTACTATTATCTTCTATGCACATAACTGACTTCAGTAGCGTGTCGTGTTTCTAAAGGCAGTAGAACGTGTATTAGAAACTTTGCACTGTTTGAAGGAGTTACTACATGACAGTGTAACAAATATCTTTTCACACTCATGGTTTTTCTTTCATTTTTCTCTTTAAACTGAGTTCTAACTGTCCTCTATGAGAACCTCAGTGAATACTGAGTCACTGCTCTCGTCACTTTTCCAAATGTTATAGATACAGCTTAACTTAGAGTACAGTATAAATGCAACTAATTAACACACTTCGTTCTACAACACGAGCACTCTAGTATTATTCTCACCGAGTATCTGCTACTCCTTTATGATTGCTACAACAATACAAAGAAATAAAAAAACATGGAAAATTCATCCAAAATAAAACAGACTGCTTGGTTAGGTTCCCCAAAGCCAGAGGCCGCACACTGTACATTTTAAAGTTGAAATTAAAACATTTGTGTAGGATTTATTTATTTATTTACGGTATTCCTCTGGAACATATTACATAGATGTGTTTTTATCTATGCAACAGCATTTTCATTGTTCAACAAAGTGAAAGTTCACATTTCTACTATATGCAAACGGCGATTAACGTCAACGATATCCCAACAATTTCACATTTAATTCAGCAGTCGCTGCTTCATTTCTGTCGGCACACATTCGGAGCGCAGCGAGGCGGGGGGGGGGGGGGGGGGGGGGGGGAACCGCCTCGTCCTCAATATTATAGGCATCATGTCCTGGTAAAATGTTCGGAACCCATTTCACTTTCTCGGAGCCCTTCACGAAGACGCGCGACACGGCTGGAATAGCTTACCGTATACAACTCAGCACCATTTCCAGTGGCATGCCAGCTGAGTTCATAATGTGCCAGTGGTGATTCACCATTAACCATTTTGCAGAACTTACATTCAACTCATGGTAGAGAGCTGTCAGGTCCAACATAAAGGCACCGGGCGCAATCACGCTACTTCGATCACTTTCCAGCATCCGAAATGTAATTCCTTTTCCAACAAATCGGTTGTCTGTAGTTGCGAAATCTCTGACAATCAACGAAAACGTGGTACATGGTTCTACGTTCAGACTAATACTGATGATGCAGCTATCAGCACGCAAATCTGCTTTTATAGCTGGAAAACTTATAACATCAGCGGGCGCGGACCAAAGACTGCTTGCTCCCAATAGGCTTAGAAAACCAGTGGGGCGGGAGGAGGAAGGGGGAGGGGGGAGTGTAACTTGAACCACACTGATTCAGCTTGTATGTGTGTGTAAAACTTACGTTGGTGATACAAGCAACGTAGCCTAATTCGATGGTGACACACAGGTAAATAGCACAGCTGGGCGGAAGGAAATAACAACAATTGTTCATTTACAATCATTGTGTTGTAACACAGTATTTCACTAACAACCGTCTTCTACAAGCCTTAAATTCAGCCTGTATTACATCGAGTTCAATAGGTGTAAACACATACATTGGAATACTGTTCGTAAACTCAGCCTCTACAGACTTGAGGGGCCCAACATTTACACTCTTTGGTATAGGAGGAATAAAGGTACTGATGCATTGATCCAGTTGGTCTATATTTACACTGTTGTTGGACAAAAACTCGATGGATTCACAGTACGCCCCTGTTACATGTGCAACCCAGTTTGTTAGTCCATCTAACGCAAACGTTAGTACTCTTTACGGATCATACGTATTCAGAACATTCGCATGTTTCATGTAAATGTGCGCGTCCCATGACATTAATTCAAGCACTGCCTTGCGTTGTATATTAACTATTAGAACCTTAAGTCCATCACTGCAACATGGTTCAAATGGCTCTAAGCACTATGGGACTTAACATCTGAGATCATCAGTCCCCTAGACTTAGAACTACTTAAACCTAGGAACCTAAGGACATCACACGCATCCATGCCCGAGGCAAACTTCGAACCTGCGGCTGTAGCAGCAGCTCGGTTCCGGACTGAAGCGCCTAGAACTGCTCGTCCACAGCGGCCGGCGTGTTGGAGTATGAGATGGATCATATTCGTCTGTCATCTATATACTCTCTCATGCTGCATAGATAGTGCCACTCACCCCATGAATACTGCACTCTAGCCCCGACATATTGTGCATTGTCTATCTCTATAACTACAGGGCTATTACAAATGATTGAAGCGATTTCATATATTCACTGTAGCTCCATTCATTGACATATGGTCACGACACACTACAGTTACGTAGAAAAACTCATAAGTTTTGTTCGGCTGAAGCCGCACTGCAGGTTTCTGCCGTCAGAGCGCTCGAGAGCGCAGTGAGACAAAATGGCGACATGAGCCGAGAAAGCGTGTGTCGTGCTTGAAATGCACTCACATCAGTCAGTCATAACAGTGCAACGACACTTCAGGACGAAGTTCAACAAAGATCCACCAACTGCTAACTCCATTCGGCGATGGTATGCGCAGTTTAAAGCTCCTGGATGCCTCTGTAAGGGGAAATCAACGGGTCGGCCTGCAGTGAGCGAAGAAACGGTTGAACGCGTGCGGGCAAGTTTCATGCGTAGCCCGCGGAAAATTGGCTCATGCCACAACTGGAGACCGACAGCGCCGACTTCATCTTTCAACAGTATGGTGCTCCACCGCACTTCCATCATGATGTTCGGCATTTCTTAAACAGGAGATTGGAAAACCGATGGATCGGTCGTGGTGGAGATCATGATCAGCAATTCATGTCATGGCCTCCACGCTCTCCTGACTTAAGGGGTTGTGTGAAAGATTCAGTGTTTAAACCTCCTCTACCGAGAAACGTGCCAGAACTGCGAGTTCGCATCAACGATGCTTTCGAACTCATTGATGGGGACATGCTGCGCCGAGTGTGGGAGGAACTTTATCGGCTTGATATCTGCCGAATCACTAAAGGGGCACATATCGAACATTTGTGAATGCCTAAAAAAACTTTTTGAGTTTTTGTATGTGTGTGCAAAGCATTTTGAAAATATCTCAAATAATAAAGTTATTGTAGAGCTGTGAAATCGCTTCAATCATTTGTAATAACCCTGTACTTCCAAGTCGTTGTCTACCGGTAGGCCTATATTTGCACGTGCATACGCACTGACAGTTAAACTGTATGTATTGATGAACTGCAGTATTCTCCAAGACTCAGGTACAGGCCGCGCTACGACATAGTCAGACGACACCAGGTCGGGAAGACATCCTGTGAGCTGCGACTGGGCGTTCCCGTTCAGCACTGGATCAAGTGCTCGTTGCAGCCGCTCTGCTAGTGCTGCTGCCTAGTCTGGCAACGCTGGGCACCCTGGGGACTGTGGCTGCTGCTGTGCGCCTCTACCAAGGATACAAACAACAAACGAGATAATAACTAACAAAAGACATACACACATACAATATTTATAATTAGAGACTGACTGGCACAATACATAAAGAGACAGTCGTCTTCTTCTTCCTCCCACCTGATCGCTGCTGCTGCTGACTGCTTGACACACAACAGAAAATGATGATACACGTGCAATCGCCGGCCGGTGTGGCCGTGCGGTTAAAGGCGCTTCAGTCTGGAACCGCGTGACCGCTACGGTCGCAGGTTCGAATCCTGCCTCGGGCATGGATGTGTGTGATGTCCTTAGGTTAGTTAGGTTTAAGTAGTTCTAAGTTCTAGGGGACTGATGACCACAGATGTTAAGTCCCATAGTGCTCAGAGCCATTTGAACATTTTTTTTTTTTTTTTTTGCAATCACATTGTTCCAAAAAAAAATTCTCAAAACGTGGGGAGCTGAGCGTGCCCATCATTGGCTGAGGAGCGTTTACTATTTTATTTCTGGTTTTGACCTCCTACCAATTTCCAGATGTTAGTGCCACTCGCCAATTTTTTTTTTCTTTAGACTATGCTCTGATGTCTCCTTCTTCATACTGTCAAAGTACACACATCAAAAAAGTTTTGCATCACCTCGGTTCCGAGAGTTCCGGAACCTGTACAGAAAATTGGAATAGAGCTCAACATAAAAATCGTTTCCACCCTTTTTATTGGTCATGAAAACCACACATTGTATGTTGTACCACCATACAGCGAGACCTTCAGAGGTGGTGGTCCAGCTTGCTGTACACACTGGAACCTCTAATACCCAGTAGCACGTCCTCTTGCATTGATGCATGCCTGTATTCGTCGTGGCATACTATCCACAAGCTCATCAGGCACTGTTAGTCCAGATTGTTCCACACCTCAACGGTGATTCGGCGCAAATCCCTCAGAGTGGTTGGTGGTTCACGTCGTCCATAAACAGCCCTTTCCAATCTATTCCAGCCATGTTCGATAGGGTTCATGTCTGGAGAACATGCTGGCCACTCTAGTCGAGCGATGTCGTTATCCAGAAGGAAGTCATTCACAAAATGTGCACGATGTGGGTGCGAATTGTCATCCTTGAAGACGAATGCCTCGCCAATATGCTGCCAATATGCTTGCACTATCGGTCGGAGGATGGCATTCACGTATCGTACAGCCGTTACGGCGCCTTCTATGACCACCAGCAGCGTACGTCGGCCCAATATAATGCCACCCCAAAACATCAGGGAACCTCCAACTTGCTGCACTCGCTGGACGGTGTGTCTAAGGCTTTCAGCTTGACCGGGTTGCCTCAAAATACGTCTCCGACGATTGTCTGGTTGAAGGCATATGTGACACTCATCGGTGAAGAGAACGTGATGCCAATCCTGAGCGGTCCATTCGGCATGGTGTGGGCCCATGTGTACCACGCTGTGTGGTTGCAAAGGTGAATCTCGCCATGGGTGTCGGGAGTGAAGGTGCGCATCATGCAGCCTATTGCGCACAGTTTGAGTCGTAACACGACGTCCTGTGGCTACACGAAAAGCATTATTCAACATGGTGGCGTTGCTGTCAGGGTTCCTTCGAGCCATAACCCATAGGTAGCGGTCATCCACTGCAGTAGTAGCCCTTGGGCGGCCTGAGCGAGGCATGTCATCGATAGTTCATGTCTCTCTGTATCTCCTCCATGTCCGAACAACATCGCTTTGGCTCACACCAAGATGCCTGGACACTTCCCTTATTGAGAGCCCTTCCTGGCACAAAGTGACAATGCGGACGCGATCGAACCGCGGTATTGACCGTCTAGGCATGGTTGAACTACAGACAACATGGGACGAACTGAAAGGCTGTCGGACCCCCTCCGTCTAATAGGCACTGCTCATGCATGGTTGTTGACATCTTTTGGCGGGTTTAGTGACATCTCTAAACAGTCAAAGGGACTGTTGCTGTGATACAGTATCCATAGTCAAAGTCTATCTTCACAAGTTCAGGGAACCGGGGTGTGCAAAACTTTTTTAGTAGCCCGAATGGTTGATAAATACTACGGGTACTATATTGCTCGTAGACGTTATGCTGGTGTGTATCATTGTCCAGTTGTTTGGGGCATCAATAATTCGCTATAACAAATACCTGAGTACTGAGCAATTATGTATGCTATGCTGATGTGACAAATGTGTGATGTCATCATATCATTCGAGTACTTTAAATGAATTTCTCATTATAACACACACCTGAGCTCTGAAGATATTGCTTGAAAGCAATTGGGAGCTCCGCCATCGATGATGACGTCGACGGCTGGCGCGAGGCGCTGGGCGGTAAGAAATTGTTCAAATGGCTCTGAGCACTATGGGACTCAACATCTTAGGTCATAAGTCCCCCAGAACTTAGAACTACTTAAACCTAACTAACCTAAGGACATCACACACACCCATGCCCGAGGCAGGATTCGAACCTGTGACCGCAGCAGTCCCGCGGTTCCGGACTGCAGCGCCAGAACCGCACGACCACCGCGGCCGGCGCTGGGCGGTAGACTGGGGGGTTTGGGAGGGGTGGGGGGAGGGTGGCAGGAGCGCTGTGTCTATGTCCTGGAATGATAAGAAAGTGCTGGTGCGAAATTTAACATGTATACGATCTAATGACGATGTCATGATCTCTGGGACATCATGGCACACGTGTGAACTGGTGAACTGCAGTCGAGACTCACTCCTACGAGTGCAAAACGTGGAGCGGCGGGTGGGGGGTCGCTCAAAGCACAGGGTGCTTCATGCAGAATTATTGAGGCCGTCCGCTCCTTGACTTCAGGAAGTGGTAGGATGACATCATTACTGAGATGACCTTGGAGGCAAGGAACTGCTGATGCTGACATCAGCAAACTATGCCAAGCACAGTTGTCTCAGTTGCAATATTACAACACTGATAAAAAAAAGAGTTGAGAGTCAGCATGAGAGGTGGCATGAGCCCCCTCTCATATTTCTATCTTACGATTCTCCTCTCTAATTGCATGCGGTGGAAAGTTGCTATTCCTTCACACGCGGACTTCCCATGCAGCGTCTCTCGTCACCCGGGTGGTCCGGTGACAGGCGGGCTCTGCTGATTTTGAAAGGGTAAGCCGACGGGTGTGAGGGAGTCGAGTGAATGCTTTCCAGACGCCGACATTGTACAATAGCGGCAGACACGCTCGCGGGGGCCTGAAGTAGTGGCTGGGCTAGGGGTTCCGTTACTTCGCAGAAACTTGGCGAAAACACTTTCTGGCGGGCTACCAGCGAGGCATGGGAATGACTTGTGTACCCAGGCAGTTGTGGCGGGAAAATTCCCGCGCTTTCTGCAAAATAGTAACTGTGATTGGCTTGCTCAGGGCATAGCTCCGTGACGTAGCAAAATCAGCGAAGAAATTGGCGCCAAGAATCTCCATTGGTGGAATGGTAGTGTTCCGGCAATAGAGTGGAATTTTCCGCCGGTTTTCGAGTTGCTGATTGGAACGGTTAACCACGGCCACTGTCGTGGGGGCGGGAATGTTCTGTGTTCGGTTTGGTACGAGTGCTCTTGTGAGTAGTCGGCTCTCGCCTTTCGGTGGGAGTACGTTACAAGACTGAGCTCTCGCTGCTCTGGACAGGCTGCTTTCCGTGGCTGTCTAATATACTTTTATTTGATTGTAACTGTTTAACGAAGTTGCTGATGTTTCGACTTCAATGTAACTTTCCGAGTACAGTTGGCAATTGAGCGTTCTGCGTACAAGCGGCCTATGTTGTCTGTCTTGGGCAGTTTTGGCTAAAGTTGACTGTATCGGAGTTACTGTGTGACTTCGCTTGTGAAATACAATCACTGTACCGTCAGTGATTGTGTGGCGAGCCATTTTCGTCTCCCCCAGAGGCGCATTTGTATTGATAGGAAGTCTTTAGTCTGGAACAACCAGACCAGGACAGTTTGGTTCGGGCTATACTCGCGACATTATCATCACCACGACGGGACGTCGAAGCAACCAGCCATCGCTTCCAGTACGCCAGATCGTGTCCCAGCAACTAAGAAGACAGCTTGGTAATGTACGTCCACAGCACGGGCAAAGCAGGCATTTTTGCTAGGCGATAATCAGAGCTCAGCAGAGCACACCTGTTCGTCTTTTCTAACTTTGTTCTATCTTGGGTGTTCATTGTCTGAGTTCTCACTAATGTAGCAGCAATTAATGTAGGGTTAGCTGTGTGTCTCTCTTAAGATTTGAGTTGCTAGGAATTGGCTCCACATACCACTTCGTCATAAACGTCACAATCTAGTTTAGGGACAACTTCACCTTCACAGCGTTTATTTGAATATCCAATTTGAGCCAATTTGACGTATTGTAAATGTTTCATGTGTTTTTGTTTATTATTTTGTGTTTAGTCTTAATAAATCATTTTGTTATTTTGGACAGAACTTTCATTCTGTTAATCGGTAGAGCAACCCTATCATTTCTCACTACGTTAATAAAACCTTCCTTTATTTAACTTATTTATCAAATTAAATTAGTGCAGGTGCCAAACTCTTTTTCTACTCCACTTGGAGGGTTTGTTACAGTCAGTTCGCGTATCTTTTTCATCCATGTGCAGCAGCAAAAGTCGGAGTTAGAACAGGTGGGGCTTAGAGCATCATTTATATTTGTAGATTCTAGAAGAATTTAGTGTTAAATACACTGCTAGCCCCGGCACCTCGCAAGCATTTTGGCCAGAACCCGCAGTGTCCTGCTGCTGCTGGTCTCTTCGGCTATTTTAGATTCAGTGGTTACATTTATCTACATTCAGCTCCAACTCCCACCAATCGTCAATCGTATGCAAATCGCTATAGCCTACTGGTGCCTAAAGACAAGAATCCATATCTAAATACAGATACATAATACGCAAGCCACTGCACAGGGTGGCTATGTCATAACGGTATTATCGAGTTTTTCGTTCCTGTTCCACTCAAACACGAAATAATATAGTAAAAATGATTGTCTATATACCTCAGTACATATCCTAGTCTCCGCTATGATCGCTACGGCAGATATAGCTTCTTTAATGGCCAAGGAAGCCTTCCTATTGTGCCTTTAGTATACGAGGCCTGCACCAAGATAATTTGATACAGAAGACCTCCTCTTCACCGATATCGAATGATTGCCTGTAAATATCACTATGCATGTGTCCTAATCTCGTTTATCATATTCTTGTGATCACTAAACTAGAAATACGAGGGCGTAATAGTGTCAGAATTTTTATTGCCAGCACAATGCGTCATGAGAAATACATCACATTTTTCAAATGGAACATACCTGCATAATACGAGACTAACAGTATTGCAGAGCCTCCAATACACTGTCCATTGCATCATTTACACTGGTGCAACAGCCTCCCACCTCAGTGCACAATTCAGAGTTGCTGCAAGAGTTGGCGCTGTTATCTTAACAAAGATTGGTCATTAACTACTAAGCAAATTCCTGACCAAGTAACTGAAGTTGCATTCTTTCATACCAGTTGAGAGAGGACGAGACACTCTCTCATTATTTTTCATGTTCAAGGCTACTTTTACTGTTGATTTTACACCCAAGACATCAATTTTGTGAGGCAGCAGAAAGTTATTAGCATGAGCAGGCACTGACAGGAGCATGTACTTTGTTAATGCATGCGGTATCTTTATAGTGCCTCCCCTTCAAACAGTATTTTTCTGGAGCAGAGAACAAGCAGGTAGTTTGGTCATTCAACAGTAAATCTTGCAGTGGACGTTTAGGCCTTGGAAGCCACATGCAGCTATTGGGGAAAGGAAGGAACACCTTAAAACACTTACCAAGGACAGAATGCTGGTCCCAAGTATTTCTCGCACTGGTGTGCAGACAATGTTTTCGGCCAAAGAGGCAGAAAAACTGCCTACCTGGAGCTATCTGTTAGGCGCCTCTAGCCGTGGTAGAGGCAGAGGCGCGAGAGAAACCTACGTCACCTGGCCAGAGCGTTACGGCAGTGTCGTAACATCTACATCTACATCTACATCCATACTCCGCAAGCCACCTGACGGTGTGTGGCGGAGGGTACCTTCAGTACCTCTATCGGTTCTCCCTTCTATTCCAGTCTCGTATTGTTCGTGGAAAGAAGGGTTGTCGGTATGCCTCTGTGTGGGCTCTAATCTCTCTGATTTTATCCTCATGGTCTCTTCGCGAGATATACGTAGGGGGGAGCAATATACTGCTTGACTCTTCGGTGAAGGTATGTTCTCGAAACTTTGACAAAAGCTCATACCGAGCTACTGAGCGTCTCTCCTGCAGAGTCTTCCACTGGAGTTTATCTATCATCTCCGTAACGCTTTCTCGATTACTAAATGATCCTGTAACGAAGCGCGCTGCTCTCCGTTGGATCTTCTCTATGTCTTGTATCAACCCTATCTGGTACGGATCCCACACTGCTGAGCAGTATTCAAGCAGTGGGCGAACAAGCGTACTGTAACCTACTTCCTTTGTTTTCGGATTGCATTTCCTTAGGATTCTTCCAATGAATCTCAGTCTGGCATCTGCTTTACCGACAATCAACATTATATGATCATTCCATTTTAAATCACTCCTAATGCGTACTCCCAGATAATTTATGCTATTAACTGCTTCCAGTTGCTGACCTGCTATTTTGTAGCTAAATGATAAAGGATCTATCTTTCTGTGTATTCGCAGCACATTCCACTTGTCTACATTGAGATTCAGTTGCCATTCCCTGCACCATGCGTCAATTCGCTGCAGATCCTCCTGCATTTCAGTACAATTTTCCATTGTTACAACCTCTCGATACACCACAGCATCATCTGCAAAAAGCCGCAGTGAACTTCCGATGTCATCCACCAGGTCATTTATGTATATTGTGAATAGCAACGGTCCTATGACACTCCCCTGCGGCACACCTGAAATTACTCTTACTTCGGAAGACTTCTCTCCATTGAGAATAACATGCTGCGTCCTGTTATCTAGGAACTCCTCAATCCAATCACACAATTGGTCTGATAGTCCATATGCTCTTACTTTGTTCATTAAACGACTGTGGGGAACTGTATCGAACGCCTTGCGGAAGTCAAGAAACACGGCATCTACCTGTGAACCCGTGTCTATGGCCCTCTGAGTCTCGTGGACGAATAGCGCGAGCTGGGTTTCACATGACCGTCTTTTTCGAAACCCATGCTGATTCCTACAGAGTAGATTTCTAGTCTCCAGAAAAGTCATTATACTCGAACACAATACGTGTTCCAAAATTCTACAACTGATCGACGTTAGAGATATAGGTCTATAGTTCTGCACATCTGTTCGACGTCCCTTCTTGAAAACGGGGATGACCTGTGCCCTTTTCCAATCCTTTGGAACGCTACGCTCTTCTAGAGACCTACGGTACACCGCTGCAAGAAGGGGGGCAAGTTCCTTCGCGTACTCTGTGTAAAATTGAACTGGTATCCCATCAGGTCCAGAGGCCTTTCCTCTTTTGAGCGATTTTAATTGTTTCTCTATCCCTCTGTCGTCTATTTCGATATCTACCATTTTGTCATCTGTGCGACAATCTAGAGAAGGAACTACAGTGCAATCTTCCTCTGTGAAACAACTTTGGAAAAAGACATTTAGTATTTCGGCCTTTAATCTGTCATCCTCTGTTTCAGTACCATTTTGGTCACAGAGTGTCTGGACATTTTGTTTTGATCCACCTACCGCTTTGACATAAGACCAAAATTTCTTAGGATTTTCTGCCAAGTCAGTACATAGAACTTTACTTTCGAATTCATTGAACGCCTCTCGCATAGCTCTCTTCACACTACATTTCGCTTCGCGTAATTTTTGTTTGTCTGCAAGGCTTTGGCTATGTTTATGTTTGCTGTGAAGTTCCCTTTGCTTCCGCAGCAGTTTTCTAACTCGGTTGTTGTACCACGGTGGCTCTTTTCCATCTCTTACGATCTTGCTTGGCACATACTCATCTAACGCATATTGTACGATGGTTTTGAACTTTGTCCACTGATCCTCAACACTATCAGTACTTGAGATAAAACTTTTGTGTTGAGCCAACAGGTACTCTGAAATCTGCTTTTTGTCACTTTTTCTAAACAGAAAAATCTTCCTACCCTTTTTAATATTCCTATTTACGGCTGAAATCATCGATGCCGTAACCGCTTTATGATCGCTGATTCCCTGTTCTGCGTTAACTTTTTCAAATAGTTCGGGTCTGTTTGTCACCAGAAGGTCTAATATGTTATCGCCACGAGTCGGTTCTCTGTTTAACTGCTCAAGGTAGTTTTCAGATAAAGCACTTAAAAAAATTTCACTGGATTCTTTGTCCCTGCCACCCGTTATGAACGTCTGAGTCTCCCAGTCTATATCCGGCAAATTAAAATCTCCACCCAGAACTATAACATGGTGGGGAAATCTACTCGAAATATTTTCCAAATTATCCTTCAGGTGCTCAGCCACAACAGCTGCTGAGCCAGGGGGCCTATAGAGACATCCAATTACCATGTCTGAGCCTGCTTTAACCGCGACCTTCACCCAAATCATTTCACATTTCGGATCTCCGTCAATTTCCTTCGATACTATTGCACTTCTTATCGCTATAAACACGCCTCCCCCTTCACTGTTCAGCCTGTCTCTGCGGTATACATTCCAATCTGAGTTTAGGATTTCGTTACTGTTTACGTCTGGTTTCAGCCAACTTTCTGTCCCTAGTACTATATGGGCGTTGTGATCGTTTATTAATGAGAGCAGTTCTGGGACCTTTCTATAGACGCTCCTGCAGTTTACTATTAGCACATTAATATTGTTATTCCCTTTTGCATTTTGCCTACTCCTATCTTGCCGCATCTCAGGAGGCGTCTTGTCGGGCCTAGGGAGGGGATTCTCTAACCTAAAAAAACCCCATGTGCACTCCACACGTACTCCGCTACCCTTGTAGCCGCTTCCGGCGTGTAGTGCACGCCTGACCTATTCAGGGGGACCCTACATTTCTCCACCCGATAGCGGAGGTCGAGAAATTTGCACCCCAGATCTCCGCAGATCCGTCTGAGTCTCTGGTTTAAGCCTTCCACTCGGCTCCAAACCAGAGGACCGCGATCGGTTCTGGGAACGATACTACAAATAGTTAGCTCTGATTCCACCCCGCGAGCGAGGCTTTCCGCCTTCACCAATTCCGCCAACCGCCTGTACGAACTGAGGATGACCTCTGAACCCAGACGGCAGGAGTCACTGGTGCCGACATGAGCAACAATTTGCAGTCGGGTGCACCCAGTGCTCTCTATCGCCGCCGGTAGGGCCTCCTCCACATCTCGGATGAGACCCCCCGGCAAGCAGACAGAGTGAACACTGGCCATCTTCCCCGACCTTCTCGCTATTTCCCTAAGGGGCTCCATCACCCGCCTAACGTTGGAGCTCCCAATAACTAATAAACCCCTCCCCCCGTGTGGCTGCTCGGACCTTGCTGAAGGAGCAGCCACATGTCCCCTCACAGGCAGAGCGGGCGATGCCACACGGCCAGCCTCCACATTGACCTTCCGCCTCGTGCGCCGCGAACGCCGCTGAACCCGCCACTCCCCTTGGGGAGAGGGTGGCCCAACCGCGCCCGGTACCCGCGAAGATGTCTCGACAGCAGGGACAGTGGGTGAAGCATGTAACACCTGGGGTGTACCTTGCGACGCACCAGACTCCCCACTGCCGCTACACTCCGAGGCAACAGCCTGAAGACGGCTGCCCGCGGCCATCAACACGCTCAGCTGTTCGCGAACAGTGGCCAGCTCCTCCTGCGTCCGTACACAGCAGTCACACATCCTACCCATCCTAAGGAAACAATTTACTGAAGAGAGTTAATCAACCTTTAACTAGACTGCTAATTCACTAAAGGCGGCTGCTTATTCACTAAACTGTGGTTGCTAGCCACTTCTTGTAGAAAACAATGAAAATAGCACTACCTGTCTCTGGACTGTATTGAAAACAAACACTAGCACTACTGGCACTATGGTTGACTACAGGGACTCTCTCTGACTGTATTCAAAACAAACACGAAATCTATGGAACACTATTAAGAGCACTCGAAAATTAAAGCTTCCTAAAAGCAAATACACACGGAAGAAGAAGTGACAAGTAAGAAAAATACAGTTAATACTTAAATTAAGGTAGCTCGCTGCACAGCAGACGTGAAGCAGGCGGCAGTTACGACGACACTGACGTCCTTTGTGAACAGGGATGTTGTTGTTGTTGTGGTCTTCAGTCCTGAGACTGGTTTGATGCAGCTCTCCATGCTACTCTATCCTGTGCAAGCTTCTTCATCTCCCAGTACCTACTGCAACCTACATCCTTCTGAATCTGCTTAGTGTATTCATCTCTTGGTCTCCCTCTACGATTTTTACCCTCCACGCTGCCCTCCAATGCTAAATTTGTGATCCCTTGATGCCTCAAAACATGTCCTACCAACCGATCCCTTCTTCTAGTCAAGTTGTGCCACAAACTTCTCTTCTCCCCAATCCTATTCAATACCTCCTCATTAGTTACGTGATCTACCCACCTTATCTTAAGCATTCTTCTGTAGCACCACATTTCAAAAGCTTCTATTCTCTTCTTGTCCTTACTAGTTATCGTCCATGTTTCACTTCCGTACATGGCTACACTCCATACAAATACTTTCAGAAACGACTTCCTGACACTTAAATCTATACTCGATGTTAACAAATTTCTCTTCTTCAGAAACGATTTCCTTGCCATTGCCAGTCTACATTTTATATCCTCTCTACTTCGACCATCATCAGTTATTTTACTCCCTAAATAGCAAAACTCCTTTACTACTTCAGGTGTCTCATTTCCTAATCTAATTCCCTCAGCATCACCCGACGTAATTCGACTACATTCCATTATCCTTGTTTTACTTTTGTTGATGTTCATCTTATATCCTCCTTTCAAGACACTGTCCATTCCATTCAACTGTTCTTCCAAGTCCTTTGCTGTCTCTGACAGAATTACAATGTCATCGGCGAACCTCAAAGTTTTTACTTCTTCTCCATGAATTTTAATACCTACTCCGAATTTTTCTTTTGTTTCCTTTACTGCTTGCTCAATATACAGATTGAATAACATCGGGGATAGGCTACAACCCTGTCTCACTCCTTTCCCAACCACTGCTTCCCTTTCATGCCCCTCGACTCTTATAACTGCCATCTGGTTTCTGTACAAATTGTAAATAGCCTTTCGCTCCATGTATTTTACCCTTGCCACCTTTAGAATGTGGAAGAGAGTATTCCAGTCAACATTGTCAAAAGCTTTCTCTAAGTCTACAAATGCTAGAAACGTAGGTTTGCCTTTTCTTAATCTTTCTTCTAAGATAAGTCGTAAGGTTAGTATTGCCTCACGTGTTCCAACATTTCTACGGAATCCAAACTGATCTTCCCCGAGGTCCGCTTCTACCAGTTTTTCCATTCGTCTGTAAAGAATTCGCGTTAGTATTTTGCAGCTGTGACTTATTAAACTGATAGTTCGGTAATTTTCACATCTGTCGACACCTGCTTTCTTTGGGATTGGAATTATTATATTCTTCTTGAAGTCTGAGGGTATTTCACCTGTCTCATACATCTTGCTCACCAGATGGTAGAGTTTTGTCAGGACTGGCTCTCCCAAGGCTATCAGTAGTTCTAATGGAATGTTGTCTACTCCCGGGGCCTTGTTTCGACTCAGGTCTTTCAGTGCTCTGTCAAACTCTTCACGCAGTATCGTATCTCCCATTTCATCTTCATCTACATCCTCTTCCATTTCCATAATATTGTCCTCAAGTACATCGCCCAGGGATGGCGGCCATAAAAATTCGCCAGTTTCCACGTTCACCGTGGACCGGATGCTGTCGAGACAGCCGTCAGGTGTTGTCATCCTTCTGCCTGCAGAGTGTTTTGGGAGCTTCAGGCCTACGAAACAATTTTAGAGTGAATGCAACATTTATGGTGACTCTTAAAATGGGGTATGTTGGAACACGAAAGTTCTTCTCTTAGTTTAACCGAGACCCCTGGTTGGACGCACTATAACTTTCAGTCCGTCCAGACAATGATCTTTGTGATAAATGTGTTGTTCTCTTTACAGCTAAATGGAAACTCAAAGCACGCTACCTAAAGTGGCCGTGAGGACAACACAAGTTGGGAGCTCAAAGTCTTCTCCTCTCTGTGAAGGAATTTGCGAGTCAGGGATCGGCTGTTTCTCCAGAAAAGAGAAGAATATGTTAACTTTAATTGGGATTGGCCAATGGGTAGAGCAGATGCGCTAGAGGGGATACATGGGGCTCGTAGAGTCTTGTGATTGGCATGAAAACTTTGTAGGGGTGGTTGAGTGAGTGCTTTGATGGACTTTACTGAGGTCTGATGGAAAGTGAGAGAGGAGAAATTCGGTCTTCTCATTCAAACTCTGGTCTGGAGAGGATTCTGATCTTGGTGTTTATTATGAGTGGGCTTGCACTTGCGACACTTGTCCTGAGTGTGACTTCGCACTAGCATTCGTCTTGGCTGGGGACCCTGTGGAGAGGACTTAGGTGTACCGACAGTTTAGACCTCAGTCATCACGGACAACTTACTGTGCCAAGTACAATCTTATCCGTGACAGGTTTTCTGCCTTGACGTTTGATCTCCTTGTCTGCACTGCCGCATAAGTGATTCAACTCGGTCCATTGTATGACAGGCGAACGGGAGTGCCACATGCTGGAATCTGCCGAGATTTCAGGGCTCCATTAGAGTAATTGGGATCAGTCTTACAGATCACCAGCCGCGACTTTGCATAATTCTTTCCCATGATAACAAATTAAAGGCGCCGCAAATGGATGCTCTGGAGACGCTTGAACCATGACCGTCACCTGACACAGCGCTACACGTCGAGAAATGGGTATAGTATTGCTGCTCCGGCTTAGGCAAACAGTATCAGAGTCTCGCCACTTGTTCTCAGCTGCACCAAAGTAGTATAACTTCTAGTAGAATAAATCCATCAAAGTCTATTCAGTGTTAGATAATTTCAGATTGCGTTATCCATGTTTTGAGCTAGAGTAAATAGTTCAATCAGAGAAACCTTAATCTTTGCCAACCAGTCTCCACCCAGTGGAGTGTTAACTATTTGTTGCGTCTGTTTGTGTTGTCAGCAGTTCATTTTTTTCTTTGTCATCATGCATAACATGTATTGTTTGTCCTCTTTTTAATCAATAAACTTATGCCACAACTTTTATAAAAGATCAATCCTGTGTTGATATATTAATCACCCATCAACAGTTGACTACAATAATGATAGAGTCACCATTTCATTAATATTATTTCAGCAATCAAGTTCATGTTCATTCTGATAAATGTGATAACTTCTAGTGCAGGCTAACAACAACAAACACAGTCAAAGGCCAAAATCAATTTAGCAGACCCATGGGACAGGTAGTCAAGTGGAAGGCTTACTAGTTAAAGTGATTCCTGTCAGGACACAAGCTCATAGTCGCCTGTAGCCTTTCAGACGAAACCTCAAGTCCAGTGGAGTCTTACACAGTGACAAAGATGTAACCATGTGTTTCAATTATGTTGGAGGATTGAAATGTTATGATCAAACTAAGAATCCACGGGTTGATCATGCTGGGTGGTTTTCCATGTGCTTGTTTGCACTTCTAGCGGAGGGTAAAGATTTTTTGGGTAGTATCTGTCAGAATATAGATGCAAAAATTACTGCTAAGGATGATGCCAATATTAAACCTCTATCAAGCAGTTTGAAAGCAGCATCAGAACACCTTGCGACTATGAGAGCTTCTGACATTGCCAACTTATGCAAAATCTGCTGCCAGGAAGAAATGGGAGCACTATTCCTCCCGTGCACACATATTGATGCTTGAGTTAAATGTCGAATTACCCTTCCTTCGTGTGCTGTGTGTCAGATTCCTATTTTAGCTGCAGTAAGGACATTTTTGACGAAAGCATCGATGTTGTCAGAATACTGTTGTTTTATGATACATTTTTATACTTTATTAATACACATTGTGAAGAATAAAGCATTATAGTAAAAATGCGTTCCTTTCTTGTTTTTTCCTACATCAGTCGCACTTCGGTCTGCTTTTAATATGATGGCTATGATTAAACTGTGATCTTAACACCTCTTGGCCTGGGTTGAAAATCATGATTTTTTTTAGTGCCGAAGCGCAAAATTGACAGACAATAATACCTCTATTCTGTCAGCGTATGATGTCTTCCATGAACTTACAAGTAACGGCATTTCGTCTTCCAACGGGGTACTATTGTTAATACCTGTGCTACAAGGTTCCATATGATCTGGCAACAAGTGCTTTGTGACATGTACACCTCACTAAGCTAGTAGCTACCAGATTGTGTATTGCAGAGAGAAAATGAAAATCTGAGTGCTGCCTACTGCCATGTGTCATATTACTTTGGTAAAAAACATTACACAGCAGATATTATCGTAACTAGTGGCAGAACGTGCTTGGTTTCTTAATGTATGCACTATATGTTGGATGAAAGGGTGATGTCATATGTCAGTACTTTAATAGGGGGAAGTCTATGCACTCTACAGATACTGAACCATTTTCCATGGTTGGGAGCACGCGATGTATTAGGAAAAATTGGCATGGTCGCAGCAGGAATATAAAAAATCCATCTAACGTTGAAATGGACCATAAGCCTGTACTATTACAATGGCCTTCAATAAATGAGAACAAGCTTACGGACTTGTACAAACGCTAGATGTTTTAACAGAATGGATATGTGCGACTGCCCAACGTTTCACAGAAACGTTTACATCTTACTCCTCTAAAAAGAACGTGATTTTTAAGCTCTGATTGGTAACTTTGGAAATGCACTGTTCGAGTTTGATCCTGTCTAAATGCTAGCGATACGAAAGTACATTTCAGAAATCAGTATGGGACTTATACGGTGCAGAAGACTGTAGTTTTATGGAACATTTGTTAATGATGGCAGCGAGTACCCTACACAGCATCACTGTACCTACATAGTCCTGATAGTGGTTTGGAACCTATGTTACACACATCTGATTCCATTGCACGGCTGGATTACTGGGTATTTTTTCTTCCCAAGCAAATTACGTTTCGAATCGGGAGGGAGCCTATATGCACACATATAACATGGAAAACTTTAGTTTTAATGGAACATTTGTTAATGGTGAGAGAGAATACCACACACACAGCATTACTGTACTTGAACAGCCCTGACAGACGCTTGAAGATTAAGTTACAAGCATCTGATTCCATTGCACCGCTAGATTCCTCGGTATTTCTTCTTCTTAAGCAAATTAAATTTCGAAATCACGAGGATGTCTATAGACACGTATATGGTATGAAAGACTGTAGCTTTAATGAAACATCTGTGAATGGTAGGTGGGAGTACCATACACAGTATCACTGTACTTAAACAGCACTGACTGACTTTTGGAAAATATGTAAGAGCATTTCACAAATTATTCTTTTTTGTGTGGTTTAAATTCCATATTTATTGCATCCAAAGCCTGTTGGAGTCGTTATACCATCTTGCATTGAACTTTCGTTGATCTTAGAATGGTTGAATGACCAAAATCGCGAACAGCATATCTCTTCTCAATGCTCCCACTATCTTAAGCAAAACAGTACCACATATCTACTCTCTCTCCACTGCAGCAAATACCGCTTCCTGTAGATTACGTGCGTTCACGACACTTTGATGCTTTAGAAATATGCTCTGCGATGACTCTAGAGGTGTTAATTTTAACATAGCAACACTAAGGACAATGAGTAATGATGTACTAACATTGCTGCTGTCAGAGATGGGAAAGCCAAGACAGAATGTGTCGTACTTATCCGTCAACTGTCCCTCGATATATTCGTTAGTTTGCCACACAGCTTCCTCCGCGCTATTTGAACGACCCCCCCCCCCCCCCCTCCCTTCGTACCTCACCATACATTCACAATTTCCAACATAATTTCGAGGTCCTTGTCAGCTGCTATCCCGACATCTACACCCGTAGACCCGTTTGTGGTTAAATAATAAGTACTAGTGAACAGTAACATTGATTGACAGCTCAACACTACACAGTCACTGTCTACCAGTCATGTGAGCCCATGTCTGTTCGTTATACGTGGCTGATCTGCGAAACAAAAGGATTATGTGGATGCTGCTAGGATTTTATAGGTTGGCATACTACATTGAAACATGTAATGGAAAAAAACTCTGGGAAAGACGACATATTTCTCCCGGAAAAATGTTGGTTGATTAGGGTATGTATGGAAGTATATAGACGATCATTTTTTACTCGATCAGCGCGTGAGATTGAGATAGAAAGGTAATCAATAATACTGGTGCAATTTACCCTCCACCCTGCATTGTTCAGTGGCTGGTGGCGTATTTGTTTTACGTGTAGGATGTTCGCAGGTAGTAGGATTGTCTGAAAACAGGGGGGAAGACCTATGATGAGGATGATAGTTGACCAGAAAGAAACTAAAACTACTGCACATTAATAGATCTAGAAAATCCTGTAGACTGCCATTGGAAGCGTTAACTACAATAAACAGCTGGAGCAAGCTGAAGAAAAATGCATGTGTCGGGCTCACATTCAGTTGATGGATTCTTAAGTGTAGCAACCCAAACACTAAGAACTAACAGGTCGGTGAGCTGAAGCAGAAGAATACGTCAGGCTTAAATTCATTTGCAAGGATTTTCTTTGGGTTGGAATCCACCAGCTAAGATGTAACCGTGTAGAAAGCGAGTGACCACGCAAAACTCGTTGCCATGTCACCTGGAGACTGTGGCACAACATGCATACTGCTCTTGGGATACACTCTGTTCTTGACGTAATACGGAATCATGGTCTATCCACTATCGAATAGTGCGTGGTGGTAAATTGAACAATGGTATGATTCAACCCCAAATCTCCCCTTAATCTTGAAGTAGCTCTGAACTGTGCGTGGAGCTACGAGGTTGTTGGACCAATGTAAATGATTCAGTGGACAGTGTATTGGAAACTTTGTGGTACTGTTAGATTCGTATTATGGAGGTATGACCCTTCGAAGAAAGATGATGAATTTCTCACAAAACACTATGCTGTCAACAAAGACCCAATAACGCTGTCGTATTTCTAGAACAGTGGTCAAAGGAATACGGTAAAGAAGATTAGGACACCTACAGGGACATATTTATAGGCAATCATTCGATACCGATGAAGTGCAGGTCTTCCCTATCAGATTTTCTTGGTGCAGTCCGCGTATATTGACAGCACACGCTGTTGACATACCTACCTTACCTTCGAGCAAATGGACTCGCCCGTCCCACGTCACCGGCGTGCGCCCAATCGGGGGAAACACAGTCACTTGTGAGCGAGCGGTCTAACGTAACGGTGTCAATGACAATGTCCTCAAGGTCTTTAAGAGACGTGCGTGGAATCGACATTGCCGTACAGAACAGTGGCACGTTGGGTAAAAGCCTTCAACGAAGGTCGGCAAACTGTGGCAGACATGCATCGGGCAGGTCGTCCTAGCGTCTCTGAAGAAGAAGTGCATGGTGTTGTCGCGTTAGTGGACAGTGATCGACGCCATATGATTCGTGAGCTTGCCCACGAAACCGAATTAGAGCACACGACTATGCTTCTCATCCTGAAGGAACGCCTGGGCATGCGAAAAACTGCATCACGATGGGTTCCGCATGACTTGACGAAAAAGCAGAAATGGATACATTACGACGCTGCTCAGACGCACTTGGAGCGCTATGACCGCGAAGGAAAGGCTTTCGTACGCCGTATCGTAACCCTGGATGAGACATGGGCCACATCGTGCGAGCCAAAAGTGAAACGCCAATATAACGTATGGGGTTATTATGGGTCTCCACGGAAGTCGAAAGTGCGTCAGAGTCCCAGTATGGTGAAAGTTATGGTGATTCTCGTCTACGACTGTGATGGTGTAACCCTAACGCATTATGTTCTTCGACGGGAGACCGTCAATGCACAGTATTTGTTGTGGTTGTGAAGAGAGCCAACACCGTTTTACTAGAGGAGACCGAAAGGCACGCGTTTTAGCTCACGCAGGCTGGCGTGAGGTCTGGAACAGGACAAGGAAATTAGACTTTAGAAAAAACGGACGTAGCTGGTGGAATACTTAACTTTAATCCATTAATGATGAACGTCGGTTTTGACGGTACATGATTCACAATATCAATAGTAACTGATAATGACGCCTTGCTAGGTCGTAGAAAATGACGTAGCTGAAGGCTATGCTAAACTATCGTCTCGGCAAATGAGAACGTAAGTAGGCAGTGAACCATCGCTAGCAAAGTCGGCTGTACAACTGGGGCGAGTGCTAGGAAGTCTCTCTAGACCTGCCGTGTGGCGGCGCACGGTCTGCAATCACTGATAGTGGCGACACGCGGGTCCGACGTATACTAACGGACCGCGGCCGATTTAAAGGCTACCACCTAGCAAGTGTGGTGTCTGGCGATGACACCACAGTATTACTGTTCGTTTTTGGAGCGTCACCTGCGACCAGCTTCGCGAAAGAAGCGGCGACACTTTCTGCGCAACCCACCCATCATTTTCCACGACAATGCGTGGGCGCATACAGCGCAAGCTGTCGCTGTTCTGCTCTGTCGATGGGACTGGAAAGTACTGTACCATCCACCATACTCCCCGGACTTAAGTACTTGTGACTTTGATTTGATTCCAAAGATGAAGGAACCACTTCGTGGCATTCGCTTCAGAACTGTTCCAGAGATTCGACAGGCAGTAGACTGCTCCATTCGCACCATCAACAGAACAGGCTCTGCTAACGGTGTACTACGCCTTCCAAATCGCTGGCAACGGGTTCTACACAACGCTGATGACTACTTTGAAGGACAGTAACAGGTGCAAACATGTAACACTTTTGTATCGGTTGTGAATAAATAGTTGCCAATGTTTAAGTATTGTAGCGATCGTAGAGGAGATTAGGGTACGTATAGTGGTATATAGACAATCATTTACACTTGATCATTGCGTGTATGGGTGGAATAGGAACGAAAAAATACGTAACACTGTTATGACATAGCCCACACCGTGCAGTGGTTTGCGGAATGTTTTATATGTGGATTCGTGTCTATAGGCACCAGTATGTTTAGCGATTTGCATAGGATTGACGATTTGTGGGTGGTGGAGCTGAATGTAGATAAATGTAACTATTGAATCTAAAATGGCCAGAGTGAACTGCTACTGTTCTATTACGGCACTGACTATGAATCACTAGGAGCAGTTCCAATCGTAAGGAAGTATCTGGACATAAGCATCAGCATGTTTGTGAATTTTTTCTGTACATTAGTGTGCTATTTTTTCTAATTATAATAGCTATCTACAAAGCCAGTGATGCGTAGAGGCCTAGGCTGCCTTCTAACTAATGGTATAGTGCTGTCGCAACATGATGGTGTTCCGAGAAAATTAGCAGGGCTCTGTGATTTGGCCGGGGACGTCTAGAGCCAGCCTTACTCGTCAGAATCAGGTACATACAAATGCCATTTATCAAAGACTGGAAGATTCATGACTGTTGATAATGTGGGGTGTAAGTGATACGCTGACAAAAGGGAGGATGGGAGGTGATCTTTTTACCGCTTTCTGTAAGTGCTGTGAGCAAATATATTATTCTTTCCCACATACAACTCGTGAAGTGACTGTCACGAGAAAATTTGTGGCCATACCTAAATTGATCAAGAAACTGATCGAGGAAGTACAAAAATGTCCCTCGAAAGACAGGAATACGGTTATACACTGATCAGTCAGTACACTGTAACCACCTATGTAATAGTCTGTATGTCCACCTTTTGCACGGATAACAGCGGCGACACGTCATGGCATTGAAGCAATGAAGCCTTGATAGGTAGCTGGAGAGAGCTGGCATAAGATCTGTACACAACTCACCTAATTCCCATAAATTCCGAGGAGAGGGGCGATGAGCTCTGACGCCATATTCAGTCATATCTCTAATGTGTTCGCTCGGGTTCAGATCTGGCGAGTTGGGAGCCCAGCAGATCAACTGGAACACGCCACTGTGTTCCTCGATCCATTCCATCACACTCTTGGCCTTGTGACATGTGCATGATACTGCAGTCGGGAAACATGATCGCCGTGAAGACGTGTACGGAGTCTGCAACCAGTGTATGATACTCCTTGAGTAACATGGTGCCTTGCACGAGCTCTACTGTACCCATGGATGTGCATGTGAATGTTCCCCAGGGAACAATGGAGCCGCCGCCAGTTTGTCTCCGTCTCTCATTGTAGGTGTCAAGGAGCTGTTCCCCTGGAAGCTGAAGGATTCGCGCCCCCCCCCCCTCCCCCCCCCCCCCCCCCCCCCCCCATTGGCGTGATGAAGAAGGCATCGCGAGTCATCAGACTATAAAATGCTCTGCCGATGGTCACTTGCTCATTTCAGTCATAGTTGCTGAGGTCGTGGAGTTAACATTGGCACGTACGAGAGTCATTGGCTGTGGAGGCCAGCACTAAAGTCTGATCTTAGTTCCGCCACAGTTCGCCGCCTGTCATGTTTTACCTGTCTGCCCATCCTACGATGTCCGACATTTGTAATGACGGGTGGCCGCCCAACCCTACCACATCTGGATGTGGTTTCACCTTTGTTTCACCACATGTTCAAGACACTTACCACAGAAATCCTCAAACACTCGACAAGTTGGTATGTTTGCAAGATGCTCGTGCCAAGCCTCCGGGACATTAAAATCTGTCTCGGTCAAATTCAATATACCTCGCGCGCCTTCCCCGTTCTAGACGCGGGCAGCACACTCACTGATAATATATGCACCGTGCGTGTCACTGACCAGCAGTCATTCCTCACCATTCCTCATCATTCCCCATAGTCGTTCCTCGCCAGGACACACTGCTTTCACCTGGACGGGTTTATATTGATAGCAGGTCGGTGGTCATAATGATCTGGCTGAACAGTGTATAGATACCTTAGGAACGAAATAAATAGGAAGTAAAGGACAAACAAGGCGAAATGACTGCAGGAAAAATTGGAAAAATCTAAAAAAGTAACGATGGTTGGAAGCACTGACTCAGCTTATAGGGAAGTCAAAACAACGTTCCATAAAATTAAAAGCAGAAGAGCCAGTGAATAAATGGAAGCCGTACATTGAAGGACTCTATGAGCTGGAAGACATGTCTGATGACGTGACAGATGAAGAAGCAGGAGTCTATAGGGAAATATTAGAGACAGAATTTAAGAAATCTCTGTAAGAGGTGAGATCCTAAAAATCAGACAGGATAGACAACATTCCATTGGAATTTCTAAAATCATTAGGGAAAAGGCAACCAAACGTCTGTTCAAGTTGCTGTGTAGAATCTATGAGACTGGCAGCATTCCACCGGACTGTCGGAAAAGTATCATCCAAGCAGTTCACAAGATAGCAAGGACAAACAGATGTGAAAATTTGAAAAGTATCGCACAATCAGCTTAATGCATCCAAACTGCTGAAAAGATTAATGTGCAGAAGAATGGAAAAGAAAACTGAGGATCTGTGGCGACATGATTTCGATCATGTAGGACAAATTATGTTTACATGTAAGTGTCAATCATGTACATGACAGCTATGTGAACAATTTTATAACAGTGATTCGAAAATTCGATTTAACTGATGTTGAAATCAGGGTGACGTATGTTACAGTGCATCTTGTAACCAGTCTGTACCCGAATTCTGTGAAGCTTGTAAACATTGAGGGCATTCCACACGTGATTGTCAAGAATGTGGTAGTAGGAGGGCAATGGTGCCGTCACCCCACTCTGCATTGTTGCCAAATTTATTCAAGATGGCGGATCCAAGATGGCGGTGATAGATTTGGCAACATTTCAATCATGTAATGCTGGAAACTTCAAATTTTGGTCATCCAACCACCATCTGTTCCTCGGAATTGGTGGGAAAAGGACTCAAGTCTGTGCTGGGTTGCTGGATAGGACAGATGTAAGTCTTTATTTTTCATGCATTGTTTATTTAAACAATCTGAGTTGTCATAGGCAGAAGCCCCATCCAGTGTTTCACCATAACCTCTGGAGTCAAACTGACCTAGTACACAGTACCACCATCAGAGGGCGCTGTTGTCCTGCCTATGAGGTAATCCAAGATGGCAGTCTGGGGAAAATGGCGGGAAAAGGTCTCAGTCAGTGTCCAACTGCTGGAGAGGAAGGAGTGTAGTTTGTTTATTTTCAGTGGGAAGCTGGAACACTTGGGGTCACAATAAATAGCCTACAGACTGCAAAATGCTCGTAAATTACCGAAATAAGGCAGTACACTGATGAACAGACACGCAAACAACTCGTAAATTGTCAAAGTAATGCATGCAAAACGCTCTGTAAACACACTCACTATTTATGAACTGTCGAAATAATGCATTGGACAGCCCATAGACATGTTAACAAAATAATGCAGTACACTGAAGTACAGACACGTTCACTATGTGCAAAATTGTCAAAATAATACATGTGTCTGCAAACACGATCACAACGCTTCAACAATCGAAGTAATGCAGTACACAAACACTCATTGCATGTTAAAACGCTTTTGAACTATTGTTAAGAAATTCGACTGCAACATATAGCGACCTGTTCCCTACAGAGGTCAAAGGCAGAATGATGACTGGATGTCTCAGGCTCGCATGCTGGTTCCACTTGCGACACGCTTCTGACTGCATACGTGTTTAACTAGCCATTGTGGCTGACACATCGCCTTTGTACCTGTGGGTCCAGCGCCAGACAAACTGCCAAACGAGATGTTTGCCTAGCGACCCACCCTTGCAGGAGCAGCTAAAAGGTTATCAGTGTTATACTGAGGTCTAATGTCTATGTAAATAACAGCCAAGTCTCCCTCTAGATGCGCTATAGAAATCTTTTACAATGTTTTCAGAAACTGTTAACGAAAATATCTCAGAATAACACAGAATGCGTTCTTCCTAGCGATCCTAACGGGACAGCCCGTCCATTACATATCAACCCTTCCTGGAAATCGTAAAGTGCCAAGGAGTTTTCGTGATGTCTCAGCTTGTCTGCATGGAAATTCTTGTCCTAACAGGACCTGTTTAGGAAAATATCCCAGAATAATACCGAATGCATTCTTCCTGATGGTCCTAAAGAGGAACCCCATCCATCACATGTTCCCAGAAATTGAAACTTCCTGTTTTCAACATACATCTCAGAAACGGTAAACATTTGCTCATCTTCTCACCGCTAAAAGTCTTCATAATGTCTGTGCATGCTTGGTAAAACACCGTTAATCATAATAGCATTCCTGTTATTTGGAAAGAGAGCACTGTCTAAGCACAGACAGGAAAATCAGAATAATTACACAAACAGAATTCGAAACACTGTCTTACACAAGAGAAAAATGGATGGAATTTTCGGTGTCCTACAGCTGCTGGTATGGAGATGTTTTAATGCCACCATGATGGATCAGGGACAGCATCTCGCCAGAAATGGATGGTCTGCTTCAACTTGTCTTTGAACACTTGAACAAAGAAGACAACATGTTACTCTCAGAACTTTCCATACATACCTTGGCCACATCTTGTTCGAACCAGTCTGTAGAGGCTCCTACGCCCTAGCACAAATGATGTCTTGTGAATGAATGAAGCATTCTGATTGGCTCTTACTGAATTTACCTGTCAAACTGCTGCTGGCGCCGGTGTAGGATCACTGTCCTCCATTTTCTGTGGACGAAACTTTCAGCGGCACAACTATTTTGTACAGATCGCCATATTGCACTGACAGTTAAACCCTGCAGAAGTGGTCTACAGATGTCAAATATGGAAAGACACTTCCTCAATTAAACTGCCTGCTATTGTTGAGCAAAGCTTGAATTTTTCGGTGTGAAACCCGCCAAACTACTGCTGCTGGTGTGGGAGCACTGTCCACCATTTTCTGCGGACGGGACTTTCAGTCACAAAACTATTTTGTGCAGATCGTGTATCGCACCGACAGTTAAATCTTGCAAAAGTAGTTGTCAGATGATGAAATATGGAAAGACACTCCATCAATTACACTGCTCTGCAACTGTCAAGGAAAGCTTGAATATTCCAGCATGAAGCTGATCTCCATCCCAGCTATATAGCCACATACCATATCGATGTAGTAAACTCATAATTTGTATCCTGCGCCATACAAAGTCACCACTTATGCATCTAGCGTATAGCTATCAACCACCAGACACTCATACATATACCACGAAGACAGGTAGCATAATCACATCCATATTTCTCACATCACTAGATATTTCCCGCGAGGTCGGGCGGTCTTCCTCCATAGCCGACGGTCACAAATCATCTGCTCCTTCACACACACTGGCCCGACACGTGACAAGAGCACCCTCAGTGGACTGAGGGCACTCTCCAAACTGTAGTACAAAGGCTGGGTCTGTTCCCCCCAGCACAAAGGCGTTACTGTTTCTGACCCCGACCTGCTTGCTTGCTTTCTACACCCATCTTCAGACTCTGGGATTACAAGAATATATGTTTTTTCACATGGTTTACCAGAATATCAAACCATTGAAGCGATACTTCGTGATATCAAGTACATAGCTATATCGCTTGCATAGCACTATCGCTTGCACAGTATAATTCCGAAGATATAGACTGGACATTATTTCTCTAGAAAGCCAAAACCTTAGCGAGATTCAGCGAAGTGGAACGTGCTGTAAACCACTGATAACTAGAAACTTATCTCGTCTGTGGAGACCTTTACGTGAAAACTCGAAAAAAAATAGACGAACTGATAATTCCATTCGCAAACACCGATGTCTGAAAGAATTTTGCGGCATTGTGGAGCGTTTCCAAACTGCTGTCCGAAGGTGATTGATGGCCTCTACATTTAAACTCTTCTGTCACAGTGACGAGATAGCTGATAGCCCTGTGTTCCCTTTCCATTGATTCCTCATATTGCAGTTATACACGTGACCACTGTTTCACTGCTGTCGATCCCCGGTTGGTGTTGTCCCTCCACCAAGACTCTTTCTCCATCTCAAACAAGCGATGTCAGTCAATCATTATGTGGTAAGCGACAATGTACTAGTGGGCAGATGGAATGGAATAGACACCATCGATGTACTGTAATAATAAGCATCGCAGTTGATAGTGCGAACAATTTTAGCAATTTTATCATTATTTCAACACCAACCAGTGATGCGACAGCATGCTTCCCACTTTCAGTATCACCACTAAACTGCCCCTCCTCTACTTTGCGAGTACCATTGCGAATGTAGGTAGATGAGTGTGCAGTACATCCATTCATTGTTAATTCTCCAACATATACATCAAAGTATACCAGTCAGCGATCTACATATTTCTAGCACTTCGAGCATAGTGCGTAATTTATGATCTTTTTCTATGCGAATGGGAGACACAAAGCATTCTCGCATTCTTAGGGTAAAGTTAGAGGCTGAAATATCTCCTTGCACTGTCTTTGACAAACCTGCCCTGCAGCACTGTCAGCGATTTAATTTGCAACTGACAAGAAGTAGACCGCGACATTCCACGTCTCAGGAAGGAATGGAGCGTTCCGAGTCCATAACTGCTGTTCCGCGTCCATCCAAGTGCACAAGATTTCTCCAGATGAGCGCCTGTTGAGGAGGTTAGCATCCCTTATCGATGTATAGTAGTAGATATGAAAGTGTTCTGACGTAATAGCAGACGGTTAAGAAGAACAAGAAATGGGTGGTTTTTATACGTAATGGAGCTTCAGATGGATGGAGTTCGAAGCATTTTACGTAAACCAACTACGCTATCAATTATAAAGTATTGTTGTAGTGTCTGGGATCAGTACCAAGAAGGCATTGGTGAGAGAGAATGTAAACACATGCACTACTGAGACTACACGGTTCTGCGCTTAAAACAGGCCATAATGTTAGATCATTGCAGTTTCTGACCTATTGGTCATGTGGGATGCAATGTAAAAATATATTTCCAGACATTTATCCCTCTTGCAGATTTCTCTACGATAAATTATGGTGACAAACAGTAAAATGAAAACAAAAACTACTTCCTTAAAGCATCGATTCTGTGTGATACATGCACAATATAGCTTCCCAGAGGTGTATAGCGTCCACTGTTCATATCCAATCGTGGTTCAGAAATTATACTATGCTCGCACCGGCCTTATAGAAAATGATCCTTGGTAATGGATAACACCTCTTGCAAGGAAACAGATAAACGCATAGCAGCGGCGTTTGACATGTGAAATTACAAGTCATACCGCCACTAACTCTGTAAACAGGACACCTGTCAAGCAGATGTTTACTTGGGATTGCAGTGCCTCACAAACACCTGCAGGTAACTTAGAATCACCTTAGTTGTGAAACTGAAGCCTCGATTTCATACCCAAGACGCGACAGGGGAATGGAGTACGTCGCATAAATCTTTGTTCATTTAGAGGAACGTGTCGAAACAGGATGGTCACGTTTCATCACACATGAGATGGAAGTTACCTATCGCAAGTAGACAGGGGTCCAAGTTACACACAGAACACGCTGTTGTGTACGAGTCGAACACAGGCTATGTCACAAACTGATGCACCCTGATAGAAAAACGGAGGAAGATGGTTTTCTGTTTTGGCAGGAAAGCATCAGAGACAGCAGTCGACTCATGTGTATTAGCGTTACCTCGATAGACATAGGGTAGAATGCTGCCTCGACGAAAAAAAAGAGACTGTTTCCCAGGTTCCCGGTGCTTTCATGCCAACGTTTTCTCTTGCTGTCACATGCTCGTTCCCACGTACAAAAACTGATCTGCGCCAACCAGAAGATGCCTTTGTGCCATGGAGAATCGACCAAGTCTTTGTATAACAGTTTGGAGAGTGATCTCAGTCTGCTGAGGGTACTTTGGTCATGCGCTGGGCCAGTGTATGTGCGATGGCAGATGACTTGTGACGATCAGCTGCGGTAGATAACCACCTGACCTCGCGGGATATATCTAGTGCTGGGAGGAGTATATACAGTGCATGTGCTTATGGTTCAAATGGCTCTGAGCACTATGGGACTTAACTTCTGAGGTCATCAGTCCTATAGAACTTAGAACTACTTAAACCTAACTAACCTAAGGACATCACACACATCCATGCCCGAGGCAGGATTCGAACCTGCGACCGTAGCAGTCGCTCGGTTCCAGACTGTAGCGCCTACAACCGCTCGGCCACTCTGGCCAGCATGTGCTTATGCTATCTGTCTTCATGGTATATGTACGAGTGTGTGGTAGTCGATAGCTATATGCAGAATGCAGAAGTGGTGTATTTGTGTGGTGCAGGATATGAATTGTGTGTTTACTGCATCGATATGATGTGTGTGGTGATATAGCTGGGTTGGAGATCGGTTTCACGCTGAAATATTCAAGCTCTCCTCGACAGTAGCAGAGCAGTATAATTGAGGAAATTGAGGAAGTGCATTTCCATATTTCATGATCTGTAGACAACTTTTGCAAGGTTTAACTGTCAGTGCAATATTCCAATCTGTGCAAAATAGTTTTGTTGCTGGAAGTTTCATCTGCAGAAAATGGCGGACAGTGCTCCCACACCAGCAACAGTGTTGTATCCTGCCTATTCATCAATTACAGGGTGTCTAGGAAACCTGCTTTCTTAGATTGATAGACAACAATTCAAGCAAATCGTGTTAATGATTTTTATTACAGAAAATAAATAACAATACTTAACTTTGAGAGATACAGATGTGTT